>NC_140527.1:17171468-17777909 GCF_057382185.1 Mchenga conophoros | reverse complement strand
AACTTACTATATTTATCCAAACAGACGGGACCAATAATGCTTCGCTGAGTTAGAGACTTTAACAGACTCTTCTATGTAAGAATGTCTCGTGCTGATATACCTGCAAACTTGACAACAAAGGTTTTTCAGACTACATGTAGCTGTCCTCTATGTCAGCTAACACATTTACATTTATGTCACACTTATTTCTGCTTTCCCATTTTATAATTATTACTTACATTTTGATTAGACACCTTGAGTTTGTAAATGATCAGATTACATAATTGGAATACAATGTATCCAATTCAGGGTTGCGGGAGGATGAAGCCTATCCCAGCTGATACAGGACAAAGACAGGCTGCCAGTTTATTGCAGGGCTAATACAATATGTGTAACAGAAAATCCACTTAAATGTTTGATATTTCTTATAATAATCATAATTATGACTATTATTTAAAGGTTTCTTCATAAATACATTTTGATTTTTTATAACCCCTAAAATATAAACCTGAGCTGTTTCAGATTCTGACCTCTGACCTCAGTGACCTGGCTGTGTCCTCACTGCAGCTCCCTCTTGGAAGTACGTCTGCTTCTTGTCTTCCCCCAGTGTTGACCGCCTGATATCAAGATATTACGTACTGTAACTGAGGAACAAAAAAGGACAAACACTTGCCTTCATTTAAAAGTACATTCATACAGAGATAATCTATGGAAACACACTAGTTCACAGTTTGGGAGGAACCAGTTCCTGTGAAACATTTCTGTATATGAACATCATGTGGAGAATGAATGAAATGAGTTCTTCAGGTGACTCAGCAGTCCCACACTGACAAATGAAATCTAGTTAAACTATTAAGCATATTTGCTCTTCTGAAATCTGTGTTAAACAACAACAAACATAAATTAGTAACAAAAACTACAGCTGAGTATAGGCTTTACAAACCACCAGCAGCCATAATGCTAAATTTTAATCTTCAAATGTTTCTGAGCTGTCTTCAACCTGCTTTTAGCACATTAAAGTCTCAATAAATAAAGTCAATGCAGACTCAATCCTAAATGTTCAGCACACAGAGACACAGAGGTACTGTTTAAAGTTTAGTGTTAACTTGAGTCACTGATCATTCACAGTATTACAGAGTCTGGCAGTCTTTGCATGATGTCCACGTCACTGTAAGTTTCTAGCTGACTCTCAGGTGTGCCAGCAGGAAAGAGTAATAATAACCTGCATCCTGAGGTTTGTCATGCAGGATTAAAGGAGCCAAGCTTTGTTCACACAGCTAGGATTGTATTTTACACTGACCCTGGGTCAGTATCAACTTCAAGAAGACAGCTGTAACTGTTGATAGAAGAATCACACACACATGTTTATGGCTTTGCCTTATAGAATTCAGCATCTCAGTGCTCAGGAAATAGGTTTTGCAGCTGTTTGAGCTAAGAATTTCAAGTTATTCACAAATTAAAACCTATACTTTGTGTCGGGCAAGAACTAAATTCAAATGCATGTAACAGTGAGAAACGCACTGTCTTGGCGAAGTAAAGCGTTTCTCATCAACTTCATAGAGCTTGCTGTAACTTTTGATAGAAGACTCAGACAAACATATTCATGGCTTTATCTTATAGACTTCAATATCCCCCCAATGTGTGTGTGAGTCTTCTCTCAAAATTTACAGCTGTCGTTATGAAGTTTATGGAAAAATGCTTTATTTCACCACGTTAGTGCGTTTCTCGCTATTACATGCATTTGAATGGAGTTCTCGCCCGACACAAAGTATAGGTTTTCAATTTGTGAATAACTTGAAAATCTTAGCTCAAACAGCTGCAAAACCTATTTCCTCAGCACGGAGATGCTGAATTCTATAAGGCAAAGCCATAAATATGTTTGTGTGTGAGTCCTCTATCAAAAGTTACAGCTGTCTTCATGAAGTTGATACTGACCCAGGGTCAGTGTAAAATACAAGTTATTCACATAATGAAAACTTATACTTTGTTTCGTGCAAGAACTCCATTCAAATGCACGTAATAGTCAGAAACGCACTGTCTCGGCGAAATGAAGCCTTTTTGTACAACTTCATGTAGTTAGCTGTAACTTTTGATAAAAGGCTCAAAGCAGAGGGATAACGACGGCTATTCAACATCGTTACACGACACATTCGAGCTGCATGACGCAGACAAAGTGACTAAATCATCTTTTTTGTGGTTTATTGTCTTCAAACCAGCAGACAAAGCCGATTGCAGAAGATGTCGGAGAAGAACTTCAGGCCGTGTACTGAAAAGGTATTTTTTTCTTGTTATCAAAAGACATTTGGAGTGGCAGCTTCTGCAACTGGTTGCACTAAAGTAAAGCTTACAGTCTAAGAAACCACAGTGTTGATATTCAGCACAAAGAGAAAAGCTCACTTGTTTGAATTTATTTACAATCATAGTTTTATAAATTCTGAATGTAAACATCTTTTACAGCTTTGATATTGTTTGACACTAGATATCAGGTTTAATTTAAAGGTTTCTGTGTCCCAATGAGCCATTTACACTGACCAGTGTTTCACTTTAACTGTAACACATTCATTATTTAGTTCCAACATTTCTAAGAGAAATAACTGAATGTAAAAAATGGCAGCCCTCAGGCCAGGTTTAATTGATAGAGATATATGCATGCATTGTGAAATTTATGTATCACATATAATTGTTATTCACCTAATCATGGCATACCCACCCCTTCCTCCCCTAGTTAACTGCAACCCAAAATAACTAGTGGGGCTATTTACACACTCACAACCAGTGTGGGGTAAAAAGAGCCACCAAAAAGCTGTCAGCCACAGATGTGCTAGAAGAGTTAGAAACTCTACTTATGGAGAAACTTTCTAAGTCTAACAGGGGACAGGTACTCCTGCCCAAATAACATGATATAACCCCACATACAGCCCAGCCATAAAATGAACCAAGTCATTTAATTAAAGACAGCATGGGACCAAATGCATGTAACCAGCCTGCACCAACCTGGCATTTCTTCCTCCTGAATTAAATGAATGAATGGATGAAAGTTAAATGACTACAAACCTAAAGCCACTAGTTCCCACACTGGAGCTCCCTGACACTGTGTGTTAACCGTATTTAGCTTGTATCAACAGTTGTAACAGGCTAAGCCACTTGAGACACTGCATTGAATTTGTTCCTGTCTTAATGATTTCAGCTGACTGGTTTCAACTCAGATGTTCTGCTTTTTCCTTTCAGTAGATCAAATCAGCTCATGCTGCTTCTGCTTCCAATTTAATGGCAAGAAGAAGAAGAAGAATGCTTCAGCGAAGTGGCGTTCATGGTCTCAGTGAACAGTCATGGTCACACACTGCATGTGGTTTTAAAAGCAACATGTCTGTTCAGTACAACGATCGAGATGTGTAATATTAGTGCAGCTACGGTTTGTTCTTGAACATCAGTTCTGTTTTCTACTTTGATCACTTAGACCAAAAAAGTGTTGTTTTCAGATTCTTTCTTTTAAATCTATAAAGCACCTGCTCATTTTTTATTACAATTAGTTTCACATAAATGTTAGTTTTTCCTTTATGATCTTTTAATGCTTACACTACACTGTACACATTAGAGACATTTCTGTTACCTGTTTCTGTTGACTCAGAGTTGTGAAATGTTCTTTTATTTAATGCACAATATGAAGTTCATAATTTTCTTACAAATAAAACTCTAATGACAAACATGAACAGCTGTGCTTATTTCTGAGACATGAGTTTTTGAATGTGTTTAGACAGTGTGCATCTGTAATCTGAAACTGTAATGGTGAACCTGAGGTGATGGTCAACAAAAGGCTAATATATATCAATATAAAATAATATTGAAGTAATGTCTTTACCCCCTGCAGAGTGTGGACGCTGTGCACTCAATCACCTTATTCACTGTAGTAAACATGCACCGCTAGCTCAAGTGACTGACTGTCTCCATGGTTACATCGTATATTATTAGCTATGTAAACAGCTTCCATAGATACCGCCATAGCTCTCTGCAGCTGTAACACTTTCACACTTTGCAAATCATTTCACGATTTTGATAGTTATGAAGACAGAATATGTTTTTAAGGTCATGCTAGGCGGTTGCTATGGTGGTTGCTGTGGACTTGGCTGGACCGCGTCCGATTCCTGTTATTAGCTGTCCGCCGTAGGAAGGCTGCGTTCCATTTACAAGTAGTGACAGTCTGCCGCAACTCGAACTCAAACCCCACTTTGTTCTTTAATTATAGGCCTTTTATAGCCGTTCATGACACACGCACACACACACACACACACATAAAGCACTTTGCCTCACCATGAGAATGGAACTTTACCTAAGCTAACCTTTAAAATATCTGATATAGGATAGAAAAAATGAAGCAACCAGAGATTTAATGATGAAGACTCTGGGTTCTGTAGTGACCTGAATGACTCTTTGCATACAATTTATTGAAGAGGACTTTAGAATGCACTTTACATTTAGACTGTTGCTGTTTAATTTTTTACATTGTTGCGGTGTTATGTCATGAATAAAGTTCACCTGCTGGGGGTTTGATGGATCAGATCATCATAATCAATGGGTCCTGAGGTGGGCGGGACTGTCTCTGGTGATGTCACCATGAAGGAACAGCATCTGGCACGTGTTGCTGAAACATCCCAGTACACTGGTGTAGTTTCCTCTCCAGCTGTTTGACATTTGACACTTCAAAATTAAGGGGAAGAAGAAGAAACAGTGTTAGGTCAGGTGACCACATGGTTTCTAAAGTAACTGACAGGAAGTAACCAGGCCGTTAGAAATGGATGGCATGTGTTTAGAGTTACTGGAGTTGGGTAACTCTACTTACCAAAAGCAGAAGCACACAGATGAAGGATCAGATGCTGAATGTTGCAGGAACATGCTCGTGCGGTGGTCATTCAGTGCTGCTCCGGCAGGTTAGACAGTCCAAGACTGATATACTGCCCATCTGAGAGTTTGAAAACACACATGCAAAGATTTATTTTGTATTACAGTCAAAGTTGGATGTTCATTTTTGTCCTTTAAAAATGTTTGTGTATTTGAAAGCACTAACATTTAAGGATGACTTGGATCGTCTCCTGTAAAGGGGAGACAAGTGTATCCACTGATCCACGTCACTTTACCTGGATGATGACTCCTCTCCCCCTCACTCAGAAACGCTCCTAATATAACCAAGCAAATAAATAATATTGAAGATTTACTTACATCATTACAAAAACAGGAAAAACATCTCCCTTTGATTCTATTTCTCCATTCCTGCTGAACATCAGGCAACAAATATCTCAATAAATCACAGTAAAATGTAAAGCACATGTTTTCTCTGCTTTGTCTAACCTCTGCAGAGCCTCTGTCAAGAAAAACATATCTGTAAGCATAAAACAAATATACATTTCATAACACGTCACTGGACAAACCTCGGTCAGTTGATTTCCTCTGTGCAGTGCAGACGAACATCAGTCAGCAAGTCAAGGTGGTGAGATGGACTGGTGTCCTTTGTGACTCTGCTGGTTCTTCTGAGGAAATACCACCGTCTCTCCACACTGTCACCATCTGTGAGCACAAACTGCTGCTCTGCTCTGCCAGCATGTAGGAAATCACATATCACACACACAGGGGTGAAGAAACATTAGAACTCAACTTTGGATACTTTAGATCTAAACAGATCAAAGTAGCTCTTAGCTTCAACAATCAGTGAACAGACAAACAATGATACCATACTGATTCTGTATGAATACAATATGGTATTTTCAATACAGGTGTCAAATTAATTTACTAAAACTAATACAGATATATGTTGTTTTTTTTTTGATAAATTCGTTTGCTAAATTATAAGAATATATATTTTTTCATTTAACAATTGCAACTGAAAGAAATTAAATATTGAACAAAAATATATTGTCACATTCTGAGCATGCTCAGCATGCTGACAGACTTGAAGTTGCTACAGATTTTAAGAAGTGATAATTATAGGGAAAAAACTTCTCTTTTTCATCCGTTTAATCAAACATTTGATGCCTTAGATGTCTCAGTCCTATAGCATTCTGCAACTACAACTAAGCTGAAGCTTGGATTTGGCTGCAGGTGCCCTGTACATCCTTCTCAACATTTGGGTACCATTTAATCACACTTCTTCCTGAGCTTTGCTTCGTCACAAGACCAAAGGTGGCATCCCGTGTCACGGTCATATCATCATCCAGAAGAAACATTTGAAGAAACATCATGGAGAAGAAACATTTACGCGCCTCCCGGTTTTGTTTTCTGATCCTGCAAAAAGACTGAGGACAACAAAGCCCAGAGAACACGAGATACACAACATCCAACATTCAGACTCAACAGCCTCCATAAATGAAGAGCACCAGGTTGGTTCAGTTATAGTAGATGTCATGGAATTTTTTAAATAAAGTCTGCAACACAGAAAGAGCTGTGATCATGCTATTTATTACTGTGCACAGGAGAGCAAACACACATCAAACATCACAGTTCAGTCATGTCAGCTCTGCCACTTCACGTGTCTCGCTATGAAACCTAACGGATCAATGGTTATGCTGTTTTGTGCCCTTGACGTTATCAGCACCTGTAAAGGGAGTTGTTTTCTCAAACTGCTGAAGTAAGTTCATCTAGTTTTAGAAACTTTCATTGAACAGTCTATAACAGTGTCACAACTAAGCATATGCATAAGCACTTAAATGCTTTAAATGAGAATAACATAAAATTTCTATTACAGGAGCTAGAGCCTGTCCCAGTAGTCATAGGTAGAGCACACCTGGACAGGTCACCAGTCTGTCAGAGGACTAACACAGATGCAGCCTGACTCAATCCTAAATGTTCAGCACACAGAGACACAGAGGTGCCGTTTAAAGTTTAGTGTTAACTTGAGTCACTGATCATTTGCAGTATTACAGAGTCTGGCAGTCTTTGCATGATGTCCACGTCACTGTAAGTTTCTAGCTGACTCTCAGGTGTGACAGGTGTGCCAGCAGGAAAGAGTAATAATAGCCTGCATCCTGAGGTTTTTCATGCAGGATTAAAGGAGCCAGGCTTTGTTCACACAGCTAGGATTGTATTTTACACTGACCCTGGGTCAGTATAAGTATCATACAGTTTAAACGAAGCACTGAAACTTGCACATATTTATTACAGATGCACTGAAGCTAATCGAGATATTTGCTGTCAGTCTGTGGCTGCGATTAAACACTTTACTGGAAACTTTATTAACTAGTAACTTCGTCAGTCATGACAGAAGCTAATATTTCTGTGCTAACATCGTTTAAACAGTAACAGCTTTACTCCAATATAAGCTAACGTTTACACCGTAACTTTAAGCTAGCACCATAAAGACGGTAAAACACGTAATAACATCTACAAATGCATCTTAAAGCTGTTATATTAGCACTCGGTGTATTACTAACATAACCACATTAACATTATTGACACTCGCTGGTCTGACTTTTAATAGTCATTCTATAAATGCTGTCCGTTTAAACGGTCTTACCTGTACACACATTGCAGCCAGAGTGGATTCTGGAGTCTTCCCACGCTCCTGTTAGTGATCCTCCATCTGGATGGATAATAACAACCTTCTGAACAATCTAGCAGGAGATGGTCCATATCTAGGGGATATGGACTGATAACAGCCGAAGCGGGTGAATAAAGTCACCCAGTCGCTAGCTGTGCGATTACCCAGCATACACCAGCACAATATTAGGCACAGCACCACCATAGACATTTTCAGTGGTTTTGAATGCAGGACATGGTTATCTTACCTTGTAAAATGCATGACAATAAAACAGCTAACCACCATAAAATGGTATTGTGTATGTATGTATGTGCATGTGTGTGTGTGTGTGTGTGTGTGAGAGAGAGAGAGAGAGAGAGAGAGAGAGAGAGAAAGAGGGGGGGGGGGGGAAGAGATCAAAGGCGTGCGCTTATGTTTTTTCTTGATCAAGAGTGTGCCTCCTCTCTCTTATTGGATGTATGGTATAGCATGTTTATTCAGGTGCACCTTTGAAGTCTATGAGAATACTTTGCAGCCTGGTCTGAGTGGTCATTTCTGCACAGACACAATGAAGCGTGCACTCAGTTTAGAGGAGGCTGTTGCTGCAGTTTTGCACTCTCCACAAGCAGTGGAGATACTTCTGACAGCGAAGAAGAATTTTTGCCAGGCACCAAGGAGCTTTGCAGCTCATGTGCGGAGGAGGAGAAGGAGAAGGAGGAAGAAGAGCAGGAGGAAGAGACAAGACTGGAGGATGGCCAGTGGAGATCTAAAAATGGAGAAATCATGTGGCAACCCACACACGAAGAGGTCCTGCCATTTTTTCCTCCCCCCATTTTAACCCCAGGACCAACCCATTATGCAATTCGTATAGGATCAGCAGCCCTGTGAGCACTTTCCATCTTTTTTTTTGCAGAGGACATTATGCAGCTAATCCTGCATTTCACCAACCTGCAGGGGCAACAGGTCAGTAAAAGACTGGAAGGACATAGATGAGGAGTTGCAGGCTTACATGGGGCTTGTGATGCTGGCTGGCCTGTACAGGTCTCAACATGAAACGACAACAAGCCTGTGAAATGGGGAGACAGGGCTCTTCTGTTTCATGCTACCATGTCAAAAAAAAAAAAAAAAGATTTGAGCAAATTAATCGGGCAGTAAGATTCGATGATCGTCTCTCCCGTCCAGGTCGCTACAGGGGGGGGGGCAAGGCTGTGGTTTCCTACATCCCCAAGCAAAGAAAAAAGGTTGTCTTATTGAGCACCAGGCACCGTGAGCTACAAGTCCAGGACTCTGGGAAGAGAAAGCCCCACATCATCCTGGATTATAACAAATGCAAAGGGACTGTGGATCATTTGGACCAGGTAAGCACAATTATAAGTATTTATTTTCATTTTATTATTATTTTTTATTATTATTTTATTTATTTTATTTATTTTTAAATTATAAGTATTATTTGCCAAATTGTTTACCGTTTCTCATTGTTATAACTGATAAAGTCATAATGTGATTATAATAGTTTTGATATGAGATGATAGTTTTAGACTATGATAGTTTTGATAGTTACAGTAAGGAGGGGGGGGTCCAGTTTGACGCCCACAGGCAGGAAGAATCTCTTGCTTATGGCTGTATAAATCTGTTCATGTCACCTGATCACTTCTTTTTGTTTTGCAGGTTTGTGGCAACTACTCCTGCCGTAGAAGGACACGTAGGTGGCCCATGTGTCTGTTCTACCACATGATCGAGGTAAGCTGCTATAATGCTTTCATTCAAGACAGCTGTAACTTTTGATAGAAGACGCATATAAACATATTTATGGCTTTATCTTATAAAGTTCGATATCCCCGTGTTGAGCAAACAGGTTTTGCAGCTGTTTGATCTAAGATTTTCAAGTTATTCACAAAATGAATACCTATGCTTTGTTTCGTGCGACAACTCCATTCAAATGCATGTAATAGTCAGAAACGCACTGTCTTGGCGAAATAAAGCGTTTACAACTTCATGAAGACAGCTCTAACTTTTGATGGGAGACTCAGATATGCGTATTTATGGCTTTATCTTATCGAATTCAATATCCCCGTGTTGAGCAAACAGTTTTAAAGCCGTTTGAGCTAAGATTTTCAAGTTATTCACAAGATGAAAACCTATACTTTGTTTCGTGCGAGAACTCCATTCAAATGCATGTAATAGTCAGAAACGCACTGTCTCGGCGAAATAAAGTGTTTTTGTACAGCTTCATGAAGTTACCTGTAACTTTTGATAGAAGGCTCAGACACACATCAATATGGCTTTGCCTTATACAATTCAGCATCTCTGTGCTGGGGAAACAGGTTTTGCAGCTGTTTGAGCCAAGAGCTTCCAGTTATTGAAAAAATGAAAGCCTATACTTTGTTTTGTGCGAGAACTCCATTCAAATGCATGTAAAAGTCAGAAACGCACTGTCTCGGCGAAATAAAGGGTTTACAACTTCATGAAGACAGCTGTAACTTTTGATAGGAAACTCAGATATACGTATTTATGGCTTTATCTTATAGAATTCAATATCCCCGTTGAGCAAACAGTTTTAAAGCTATGTGAGCTAAGATTTTTAAGTTATTCACAAAATAAAAAGCTATACTTTGTTTCGTGTTTGAACTCCATTTATGTTACGCCCCTAATCTAGGCGTGTAGGGACGCACATAAGGTTGGAGGAGAGAGAGACAAATCCCCGCCCTGGTTCCCAAGCCAAACATCCAAACCAGTTGTGAGTAAAAAAAGGTGATTTTATTTAAGGACAAGAAGCATAGCTCCAGGGTGAGCCCAGGCCAAAATAATAAACAAAACCAACTAAGACCCACCAGAAAAGACTAACTAAACCCTAGGAAAGAAAAAGAACAAACAAATGACAGAGCTATCCCTCGCTCCCTGACCAAGAAAACAGGAGAAAACGATTCCAAAAGAAAAGGCAGCTCACCCCTTCCGCTTCAGCCCACGAGTGCCTAAGCTCTCAGCTAATGCACTAGGAGCGGCTTTTACAATTCACCCTCACACAAATACACAAGATAAGCACAGGCTGGGAAAACCATGGTAAGAACCGCGACGGCTGTCAGGCTACTCGCTCGTTGCACACACTCTCTCTCTCTCTCCCCTCTGGAGCTGTCAGAGCGGCTTTTTGAACGTGGTCACCTGTTCCATGGTCCAATCAGCTGCTCACTACTCTTCATTAGGGGAGGGACCTGTAAAGTGTCTTAAACACGGTAAGGAGACACATGTCTCGCATGTAATAGTCAGAAACGCACTATCTTTGCAAAATAAAGCCTTTTTGTACAACTTCATGAAGTTAGCTGTAACTTTTGATAGAAGATTCAGATTTACGTAGTTATGGCTTTATCTTATAATATTCAGTATCCCCGTGTTGAGCAAACAGGTTTGAGCTAAGATTTTCGGGTTATTCACATAATGAAAACCTATACTTTGTTTCGTGCGAGAACTGCATTCAAATGCATGTAATAGTCAGAAACGCACTGTCTCGGCGAAATAAAGTGTTTTTGTACAGCTTCATGAAGACAGCTGTAACTTTTGATAGAAGGCTCACATTTACGTATTTATGGTTTTATCTTATATAATTCAATATCCCCGTGCTGGGAAAACAGATTTTGCAGCTGTGTGAGCTAAGATTTCCAAGTTATACACATAATGAAAACCTATACTTTGTTTCGGTCGAGTTCCCCATTCAAATGCAAGTAACAGTGAGAAACGCACTGTCTTGGCGAAATAAAGCGTTTTTGTACAACTTCATATAAATAGCTGTAACTTTTGATATAAGACTCAGACAAACATGTTTATGGCTTTATCTTATAGAACTCAAGGTCCCCGTGCTGGGAAAACAGGATTTGCAGCTGTTTGAGCTAAGATTTTAAAATTATTCAGATAATGAAAACCTATACTTTGTTTCGGTCGAGTTCCCCATTCAAATGCATGTAACAGTGAGAAACGCACTGTCTTGGCGAAATAAAGCGTTTTTGTACAACTTCATATAAATAGCTGTAACTTTTGATAGAAGACTCAGACAAACATGTTTATGGCTTTATCTTATAGAACTCAATATCCCCGTGCTGGGCAAACAGGATTTGCAGCCGTTTGAGCTAAGATTTTAAAATTATTCACATAATGAAAACCTATACTTTGTTTCGGGCGAGTTCCCCATTCAAATGCATGTAACAGTGAGACACGCACTGTCTTGGCGAAATAAAGCGTTTTTGAACAACTTCATATAAATAGCTGTAACTTTTGATAGAAGACTCAGACAAACATGTTTATGGCTTCATCTTATAGAACTCAAGGTCCCCGTGCTGGGAAAACAGGATTTGCAGCTGTTTGAGCTAAGATTTTCAAGTTATTCACATAATGAAAACCTATACTTTGTTTCGGTCAAGTTCCCCATTCAAATGCATGTAACAGTGAGAAACGCACTGTCTTGGCGAAAGAAAGCGTTTTTGTACAACTTCATATAAATAGCTGTAACTTTTGATAGAAGACTCAGACAAACATGTTTATGGCTTCATCTTATAGAACTCAAGGTCCCCGTGCTGGGAAAACAGGATTTGCAGCTGTTTGAGCTAAGATTTTCAAATTATTCAAATTATTCACATAATGAAAACCTATACTTTGTTTCGGTCGAGTTCCCCATTCAAATGCATGTAACAGTGAGAAACGCACTGTCTTGGCGAAATAAAGCGTTTTTGTACAACTTCATATAAATAGCTGTAACTTTTGATAGAAGACTCAGACAAACATGTTTATGGCTTTATCTTATAGAACTCAAGGACCCGTGCTGGGAAAACAGGATTTGCAGCCGTTTGAGCTAAGATTTTCAAGCTATACACATAATGAAAACCTATACTTTGTTTCGGTCGAGTTCCCCATTCAAATGCATGTAACAGTGAGAAACGCACTGTCTTGGCGAAAGAAAGCGTTTTTGTACAACTTCATATAAATAGCTGTAACTTTTGATAGAAGACGCAGACAAACATGTTTATGCCTTTATCTTATAGAACGCAAGGTCCCCGTGCTGGGGAAACAGGATTTGCAGCTGTTTGAGCTAAGATTTTCAAATTATTCACATAATGAAAACCTATACTTTGTTTCGGTCGAGTTCCCCATTCAAATGCATGTAACAGTGAGAAACGCACTGTCTTGGCGAAAGAAAGCGTTTTTGTACAACTTCATATAAATAGCTGTAACTTTTGATAGAAGACTCAGACAAACATGTTTATGGCTTTATCTTATAGAACTCAAGGTCCCCGTGCTGGGAAAACAAGATTTGCAGCCGTTTGAGCTAAGATTTTAAAATTATTCACATAATGAAAACCTATACTTTGTTTCGGTCGAGTTCCCCATTCAAATGCATGTAACAGTGAGAAACGCACTGTCTTGGCGAAATAAAGCGTTTTTGAACAACTTCATATAAATAGCTGTAACTTTTGATAGAAGACTCGGACAAACATGTTTATGGCTTTATCTTATAGAACTCAAGGTCCCCGTGCTGGGAAAACAGGATTTGCAGCTGTTTGAGCTAAGATTTTAAAATTATTCACATAATGAAAACCTATACTTTGTTTCAGGCGAGTTCCCCATTCAAATGCATGTAACAGTGGGAAACGCACTGTCTTGGCGAAAGAAAGCGTTTTTGTACAACTTCATGTAAATAGCTGTAACTTTTGATAGAAGACTCAGACAAACATGTTTATGGCTTTATCTTATAGAACTCAAGGTCCCCGTGCTGGGCAAACAGGATTTGCAGCCGTTTGAGCTAAAATTATTCACATAATGAAAACCTATACTTTGTTTCAGGCGAGTTCCCCATTCAAATGCATGTAACAGTGAGAAACGCACTGTCTTGGCGAAAGAAAGCGTTTTTGTACAACTTCATATAAATAGCTGTAACTTTTGATAGAAGACGCAGACAAACATGTTTATGGCTTTATCTTATAGAACTCAAGGTCCCCGTGCTGGGAAAACAGGATTTGCAGCTGTTTGAGCTAAGATTTTCAAATTATTCACATAATGAAAACCTATACTTTGTTTCGGTCGAGTTCCCCATTCAAATGCATGTAACAGTGAGAAATACACTGTCTTGGCGAAAGAAAGCGTTTTTGTACAACTTCATATAAATAGCTGTAACTTTTGATAGAAGACTCAGACAAACATGTTTATGGCTTTATCTTATAGAACTCAAGGTCCCCGTGCTGGGAAAACAGGATTTGCAGCTGTTTGAGCTAAGATTTTCAAGTTATACACATAATGAAAACCTATACTTTGTTTCGGTCGAGTTCCCCATTCAAATGCATGTAACAGTGAGAAACGCACTGTCTTGGCGAAAGAAAGCGTTTTTGTACAACTTCATATAAATAGCTGTAACTTTTGATAGAAGACGCAGACAAACATGTTTATGGCTTTATCTTATAGAACTCAAGGTCCCCGTGCTGGGAAAACAGGATTTGCAGCTGTTTGAGCTAAGATTTTCAAATTATTCACATAATGAAAACCTATACTTTGTTTCGGTCGAGTTCCCCATTCAAATGCATGTAACAGTGAGAAACGCACTGTCTTGGCGAAATAAAGCGTTTTTGAACAACTTCATATAAATAGCTGTAACTTTTGATAGAAGACTCGGACAAACATGTTTATGGCTTTATCTTATAGAACTCAAGGTCCCCGTGCTGGGAAAACAGGATTTGCAGCTGTTTGAGCTAAGATTTTCAAATTATTCACATAATGAAAACCTATACTTTGTTTCGGTCGAGTTCCCCATTCAAATGCATGTAACAGTGGGAAACGCACTGTCTTGGTGAAAGAAAGCGTTTTTGTACAACTTCATATAAATAGCTGTAACTTTTGATAGAAGACTCAGACAAACATGTTTATGGCTTTATCTTATAGAACTCAAGGTCCCCGTGCTGGGCAAACAGGATTTGCAGCCGTTTGAGCTAAAATTATTCACATAATGAAAACCTATACTTTGTTTCGAGTTCCCCATTCAAATGCATGTAACAGTGAGAAACGCACTGTCTTGGCGAAAGAAAGCGTTTTTGTACAACTTCATATAAATAGCTGTAACTTTTGATAGAAGACTCGGACAAACATGTTTATGGCTTTATCTTATAGAACTCAAGGTCCCCGTGCTGGGAAAACAGGATTTGCAGCTGTTTGAGCTAAGATTTTAAAATTATTCACATAATGAAAACCTATACTTTGTTTCAGGCGAGTTCCCCATTCAAATGCATGTAACAGTGAGAAACGCACTGTCTTGGCGAAAGAAAGCGTTTTTGTACAACTTCATATAAATAGCTGTAACTTTTGATAGAAGACGCAGACAAACATGTTTATGGCTTTATCTTATAGAACTCAAGGTCCCCGTGCTGGGAAAACAGGTTTTGCAGCTGTTTGAGCTAAGATTTTAAAATTATTCACATAATGAAAACCTATACTTTGTTTCGGTCGAGTTCCCCATTCAAATGCATGTAACAGTGAGAAACGCACTGTCTTGGCGAAAGAAAGCGTTTTTGTACAACTTCATATAAATAGCTGTAACTTTTGATAGAAGACTCAGACAAACATGTTTATGGCTTTATCTTATAGAACTCAAGGTCCCCGTGCTGGGCAAACAGGATTTGCAGCCGTTTGAGCTAAAATTATTCACATAATGAAAACCTATACTTTGTTTCGGTCGAGATCCCCATGTAACAGTGAGAAACGCACTGTCTTGGCGAAAGAAAGCGTTTTTGTACAACTTCATATAAATAGCTGTAACTTTTGATAGAAGACTCAGACAAACATGTTTATGGCTTCATCTTATAGAACTCAAGGTCCCCGTGCTGGGAAAACAGAATTTGCAGCTGTTTGAGCTAAGATTTTAAAATTATTCACATAATGAAACCTGTACTTTGTTTCGGTCGAGTTCCCCATTCAAATGCATGTAACAGTGAGAAACGCACTGTCTTGGCGAAAGAAAGCGTTTTTGTACAACTTCATATAAATAGCTGTAACTTTTGATAGAAGACGCAGACAAACATGTTTATGGCTTTATCTTATAGAACTCAAGGTCCCCGTGCTGGGAAAACAGGATTTGCAGCTGTTTGAGCTAAGATTTTCAAATTATTCACATAATGAAAACCTATACTTTGTTTCGGTCGAGTTCCCCATTCAAATGCATGTAACAGTGAGAAACGCACTGTCTTGGCGAAAGAAAGCGTTTTTGTACAACTTCATATAAATAGCTGTTACTTTTGATAGAAGACTCAGACAAAGATGTTTATGGCTTTATCTTATAGAACTCAAGGTCCCCGTGCTGGGCAAACAGGATTTGCAGCCGTTTGAGCTAAAATTATTCACATAATGAAAACCTATACTTTGTTTCGGTCGAGATCCCCATTCAAATGCATGTAACAGTGAGAAACGCACTGTCTTGGCGAAAGAAAGCGTTTTTGTACAACTTCATATAAATAGCTGTAACTTTTGATAGAAGACGCAGACAAACATGTTTATGGCTTTATCTTATAGAACTCAAGGTCCCCGTGCTGGGGAAACAGGATTTGCAGCTGTTTGAGCTAAGATTTTCAAATTATTCACATAATGAAAACCTATACTTTGTTTCGGTCGAGTTCCCCATTCAAATGCATGTAACAGTGAGAAACGCACTGTCTTGGCGAAAGAAAGCGTTTTTGTACAACTTCATATAAATAGCTGTAACTTTTGATAGAAGACTCAGACAAACATGTTTATGGCTTCATCTTATAGAACTCAAGGTCCCCATGCTGGGAAAACAGGATTTGCAGCTGTTTGAGCTAAGATTTTCAAATTATTCACATAATGAAAACCTATACTTTGTTTCGGTCGAGTTCCCCATTCAAATGCATGTAACAGTGAGAAACGCACTGTCTTTGCGAAATAAAGCGTTTTTGAACAACTTCATATAAATAGCTGTAACTTTTGATAGAAGACTCGGACAAACATGTTTATGGCTTTATCTTATAGAACTCAAGGTCCCCGTGCTGGGAAAACAGGATTTGCAGCTGTTTGAGCTAAGATTTTCAAATTATTCACATAATGAAAACCTATACTTTGTTTCGGTCGAGTTCCCCATTCAAATGCATGTAACAGTGAGAAACGCACTGTCTTGGCGAAAGAAAGCGTTTTTGTACAACTTCATATAAATAGCTGTAACTTTTGATAGAAGACTCAGACAAAGATGTTTATGGCTTTATCTTATAGAACTCAAGGTCCCCGTGCTGGGCAAACAGGATTTGCAGCCGTTTGAGCTAAAATTATTCACATAATGAAAACCTATACTTTGTTTCGGTCGAGATCCCCATGTAACAGTGAGAAACGCACTGTCTTGGCGAAAGAAAGCGTTTTTGTACAACTTCATATAAATAGCTGTAACTTTTGATAGAAGACTCAGACAAACATGTTTATGGCTTCATCTTATAGAACTCAAGGTCCCCGTGCTGGGAAAACAGGATTTGCAGCTGTTTGAGCTAAGATTTTAAAATTATTCACATAATGAAAACCTATACTTTGTTTCGGTCGAGTTCCCCATTCAAATGCATGTAACAGTGAGAAACGCACTGTCTTGGCGAAAGAAAGCGTTTTTGTACAACTTCATATAAATAGCTGTAACTTTTGATAGAAGACTCAGACAAACATGTTTATGGCTTTATCTTATAGAACTCAAGGTCCCCGTGCTGGGAAAACAGGATTTGCAGCTGTTTGAGCTAAGATTTTCAAATTATTCACATAATGAAAACCTATACTTTGTTTCGGTCGAGTTCCCCATTCAAATGCATGTAACAGTGAGAAACGCACTGTCTTGGCGAAAGAAAGCGTTTTTGTACAACTTCATATAAATAGCTGTAACTTTTGATAGAAGACTCAGACAAACATGTTTATGGCTTTATCTTATAGAACTCAAGGTCCCCGTGCTGGGCAAACAGGATTTGCAGCCGTTTGAGCTAAAATTATTCACATAATGAAAACCTATACTTTGTTTCGGTCGAGTTCCCCATTCAAATGCATGTAACAGTGAGAAACGCACTGTCTTGGCGAAAGAAAGCGTTTTTGTACAACTTCATATAAATAGCTGTAACTTTTGATAGAAGACGCAGACAAACATGTTTATGGCTTTATCTTATAGAACTCAAGGTCCCCGTGCTGGGGAAACAGGATTTGCAGCTGTTTGAGCTAAGATTTTCAAATTATTCACATAATGAAAACCTATACTTTGTTTCGGTCGAGTTCCCCATTCAAATGCATGTAACAGTGAGAAACGCACTGTCTTGGCGAAAGAAAGCGTTTTTGTACAACTTCATATAAATAGCTGTAACTTTTGATAGAAGACTCAGACAAACATGTTTATGGCTTCATCTTATAGAACTCAAGGTCCCCATGCTGGGAAAACAGGATTTGCAGCTGTTTGAGCTAAGATTTTCAAATTATTCACATAATGAAAACCTATACTTTGTTTCGGTCGAGTTCCCCATTCAAATGCATGTAACAGTGAGAAACGCACTGTCTTGGCGAAAGAAAGCGTTTTTGTACAACTTCATGTAAATAGCTGTAACTTTTGATAGAAGACTCAGACAAACATGTTTATGGCTTCATCTTATAGAACTCAAGGTCCCCGTGCTGGGAAAACAAGATTTGCAGCCGTTTGAGCTAAGATTTTAAAATTATTCACATAATGAAAACCTATACTTTGTTTCGGTCGAGTTCCCCATTCAAATGCATGTAACAGTGAGAAACGCACTGTCTTTGCGAAATAAAGCGTTTTTGAACAACTTCATATAAATAGCTGTAACTTTTGATAGAAGACTCGGACAAACATGTTTATGGCTTTATCTTATAGAACTCAAGGTCCCCGTGCTGGGAAAACAGGATTTGCAGCTGTTTGAGCTAAGATTTTCAAATTATTCACATAATGAAAACCTATACTTTGTTTCGGTCGAGTTCCCCATTCAAATGCATGTAACAGTGAGAAACGCACTGTCTTGGCGAAAGAAAGCGTTTTTGTACAACTTCATATAAATAGCTGTAACTTTTGATAGAAGACTCAGACAAACATGTTTATGGCTTTATCTTATAGAACTCAAGGTCCCCGTGCTGGGCAAACAGGATTTGCAGCCGTTTGAAATAAAATTATTCACATAATGAAAACCTATACTTTGTTTCGGTCGAGTTCCCCATTCAAATGCATGTAACAGTGAGAAACACACTGTCTTGGCGAAATAAAGCGTTTTTGAACAACTTCATATAAATAGCTGTAACTTTTGATAGAAGACTCGGACAAACATGTTTATGGCTTTATCTTATAGAACTCAAGGTCCCCGTGCTGGGAAAACAGGATTTGCAGCTGTTTGAGCTAAGATTTTCAAATTATTCACATAATGAAAACCTATACTTTGTTTCGGTCGAGTTCCCCATTCAAATGCATGTAACAGTGGGAAACGCACTGTCTTGGCGAAAGAAAGCGTTTTTGTACAACTTCATATAAATAGCTGTAACTTTTGATAGAAGACGCAGACAAACATGTTTATGGCTTTATCTTATAGAACTCAAGGTCCCCGTGCTGGGAAAACAGGATTTGCAGCTGTTTGAGCTAAGATTTTCAAATTATTCACATAATGAAAACCTATACTTTGTTTCGGTCGAGTTCCCCATTCAAATGCATGTAACAGTGAGAAACGCACTGTCTTGGCGAAAGAAAGCGTTTTTGTACAACTTCATATAAATAGCTGTAACTTTTGATAGAAGACTCAGACAAACATGTTTATGGCTTTATCTTATAGAACTCAAGGTCCCCGTGCTGGGAAAACAGGATTTGCAGCTGTTTGAGCTAAGATTTTCAAGTTATACACATAATGAAAACCTATACTTTGTTTCGGTCGAGTTCCCCATTCAAATGCATGTAACAGTGAGAAACGCACTGTCTTGGCGAAAGAAAGCGTTTTTGTACAACTTCATATAAATAGCTGTAACTTTTGATAGAAGACTCAGACAAACATGTTTATGGCTTCATCTTATAGAACTCAAGGTCCCCGTGCTGGGAAAACAGGATTTGCAGCTGTTTGAGCTAAGATTTTCAAATTATTCACATAATGAAAACCTATACTTTGTTTCGGTCGAGTTCCCCATTCAAATGCATGTAACAGTGAGAAACGCACTGTCTTGGCGAAAGAAAGCGTTTTTGTACAACTTCATATAAATAGCTGTAACTTTTGATAGAAGACTCGGACAAACATGTTTATGGCTTTATCTTATAGAACTCAAGGTCCCCGTGCTGGGAAAACAGGATTTGCAGCTGTTTGAGCTAAGATTTTAAAATTATTCACATAATGAAAACCTATACTTTGTTTCAGGCGAGTTCCCCATTCAAATGCATGTAACAGTGAGAAACGCACTGTCTTGGCGAAAGAAAGCGTTTTTGTACAACTTCATATAAATAGCTGTAACTTTTGATAGAAGACGCAGACAAACATGTTTATGGCTTTATCTTATAGAACTCAAGGTCCCCGTGCTGGGAAAACAGGTTTTGCAGCTGTTTGAGCTAAGATTTTAAAATTATTCACATAATGAAAACCTATACTTTGTTTCGGTCGAGTTCCCCATTCAAATGCATGTAACAGTGAGAAACGCACTGTCTTGGCGAAAGAAAGCGTTTTTGTACAACTTCATATAAATAGCTGTAACTTTTGATAGAAGACTCAGACAAACATGTTTATGGCTTTATCTTATAGAACTCAAGGTCCCCGTGCTGGGCAAACAGGATTTGCAGCCGTTTGAGCTAAAATTATTCACATAATGAAAACCTATACTTTGTTTCGGTCGAGTTCCCCATGTAACAGTGAGAAACGCACTGTCTTGGCGAAAGAAAGCGTTTTTGTACAACTTCATATAAATAGCTGTAACTTTTGATAGATGACTCAGACAAACATGTTTATGGCTTCATCTTATAGAACTCACGGTCCCCGTGCTGGGAAAACAGGATTTGCAGCTGTTTGAGCTAAGATTTTAAAATTATTCACATAATGAAACCTATACTTTGTTTCGGTCGAGTTCCCCATTCAAATGCATGTAACAGTGAGAAACGCACTGTCTTGGCGAAAGAAAGCGTTTTTGTACAACTTCATATAAATAGCTGTAACTTTTGATAGAAGACGCAGACAAACATGTTTATGGCTTTATCTTATAGAACTCAAGGTCCCCGTGCTGGGAAAACAGGATTTGCAGCTGTTTGAGCTAAGATTTTCAAATTATTCACATAATGAAAACCTATACTTTGTTTCGGTCGAGTTCCCCATTCAAATGCATGTAACAGTGAGAAACGCACTGTCTTGGCGAAAGAAAGCGTTTTTGTACAACTTCATATAAATAGCTGTAACTTTTGATAGAAGACTCAGACAAACATGTTTATGGCTTTATCTTATAGAACTCAAGGTCCCCGTGCTGGGCAAACAGGATTTGCAGCCGTTTGAGCTAAAATTATTCACATAATGAAAACCTATACTTTGTTTCGGTCGAGTTCCCCATTCAAATGCATGTAACAGTGAGAAACGCACTGTCTTGGCGAAAGAAAGCGTTTTTGTACAACTTCATATAAATAGCTGTAACTTTTGATAGAAGACGCAGACAAACATGTTTATGGCTTTATCTTATAGAACTCAAGGTCCCCGTGCTGGGGAAACAGGATTTGCAGCTGTTTGAGCTAAGATTTTCAAATTATTCACATAATGAAAACCTATACTTTGTTTCGGTCGAGTTCCCCATTCAAATGCATGTAACAGTGAGAAACGCACTGTCTTGGCGAAAGAAAGCGTTTTTGTACAACTTCATATAAATAGCTGTAACTTTTGATAGAAGACTCAGACAAACATGTTTATGGCTTCATCTTATAGAACTCAAGGTCCCCATGCTGGGAAAACAGGATTTGCAGCTGTTTGAGCTAAGATTTTCAAATTATTCACATAATGAAAACCTATACTTTGTTTCGGTCGAGTTCCCCATTCAAATGCATGTAACAGTGAGAAACGCACTGTCTTGGCGAAAGAAAGCGTTTTTGTACAACTTCATGTAAATAGCTGTAACTTTTGATAGAAGACTCAGACAAACATGTTTATGGCTTCATCTTATAGAACTCAAGGTCCCCGTGCTGGGAAAACAAGATTTGCAGCCGTTTGAGCTAAGATTTTAAAATTATTCACATAATGAAAACCTATACTTTGTTTCGGTCGAGTTCCCCATTCAAATGCATGTAACAGTGAGAAACGCACTGTCTTTGCGAAATAAAGCGTTTTTGAACAACTTCATATAAATAGCTGTAACTTTTGATAGAAGACTCGGACAAACATGTTTATGGCTTTATCTTATAGAACTCAAGGTCCCCGTGCTGGGAAAACAGGATTTGCAGCTGTTTGAGCTAAGATTTTCAAATTATTCACATAATGAAAACCTATACTTTGTTTCGGTCGAGTTCCCCATTCAAATGCATGTAACAGTGAGAAACGCACTGTCTTGGCGAAAGAAAGCGTTTTTGTACAACTTCATATAAATAGCTGTAACTTTTGATAGAAGACTCAGACAAACATGTTTATGGCTTTATCTTATAGAACTCAAGGTCCCCGTGCTGGGCAAACAGGATTTGCAGCCGTTTGAGCTAAAATTATTCACATAATGAAAACCTATACTTTGTTTCGGTCGAGATCCCCATTCAAATGCATGTAACAGTGAGAAACGCACTGTCTTGGCGAAAGAAAGCGTTTTTGTACAACTTCATATAAATAGCTGTAACTTTTGATAGAAGACGCAGACAAACATGTTTATGGCTTTATCTTATAGAACTCAAGGTCCCCGTGCTGGGGAAACAGGATTTGCAGCTGTTTGAGCTAAGATTTTCAAATTATTCACATAATGAAAACCTATACTTTGTTTCGGTCGAGTTCCCCATTCAAATGCATGTAACAGTGAGAAACGCACTGTCTTGGCGAAAGAAAGCGTTTTTGTACAACTTCATATAAATAGCTGTAACTTTTGATAGAAGACTCAGACAAACATGTTTATGGCTTCATCTTATAGAACTCAAGGTCCCCATGCTGGGAAAACAGGATTTGCAGCTGTTTGAGCTAAGATTTTCAAATTATTCACATAATGAAAACCTATACTTTGTTTCGGTCGAGTTCCCCATTCAAATGCATGTAACAGTGAGAAACGCACTGTCTTTGCGAAATAAAGCGTTTTTGAACAACTTCATATAAATAGCTGTAACTTTTGATAGAAGACTCGGACAAACATGTTTATGGCTTTATCTTATAGAACTCAAGGTCCCCGTGCTGGGAAAACAGGATTTGCAGCTGTTTGAGCTAAGATTTTCAAATTATTCACATAATGAAAACCTATACTTTGTTTCGGTCGAGTTCCCCATTCAAATGCATGTAACAGTGAGAAACGCACTGTCTTGGCGAAAGAAAGCGTTTTTGTACAACTTCATATAAATAGCTGTAACTTTTGATAGAAGACTCAGACAAACATGTTTATGGCTTTATCTTATAGAACTCAAGGTCCCCGTGCTGGGCAAACAGGATTTGCAGCCGTTTGAGCTAAAATTATTCACATAATGAAAACCTATACTTTGTTTCGGTCGAGATCCCCATGTAACAGTGAGAAACGCACTGTCTTGGCGAAAGAAAGCGTTTTTGTACAACTTCATATAAATAGCTGTAACTTTTGATAGAAGACGCAGACAAACATGTTTATGGCTTCATCTTATAGAACTCAAGGTCCCCGTGCTGGGAAAACAGAATTTGCAGCTGTTTGAGCTAAGATTTTAAAATTATTCACATAATGAAACCTGTACTTTGTTTCGGTCGAGTTCCCCATTCAAATGCATGTAACAGTGAGAAACGCACTGTCTTGGCGAAAGAAAGCGTTTTTGTACAACTTCATATAAATAGCTGTAACTTTTGATAGAAGACGCAGACAAACATGTTTATGGCTTTATCTTATAGAACTCAAGGTCCCCGTGCTGGGAAAACAGGATTTGCAGCTGTTTGAGCTAAGATTTTCAAATTATTCACATAATGAAAACCTATACTTTGTTTCGGTCGAGTTCCCCATTCAAATGCATGTAACAGTGAGAAACGCACTGTCTTGGCGAAAGAAAGCGTTTTTGTACAACTTCATATAAATAGCTGTAACTTTTGATAGAAGACTCAGACAAACATGTTTATGGCTTTATCTTATAGAACTCAAGGTCCCCGTGCTGGGCAAACAGGATTTGCAGCCGTTTGAGCTAAAATTATTCACATAATGAAAACCTATACTTTGTTTCGGTCGAGATCCCCATTCAAATGCATGTAACAGTGAGAAACGCACTGTCTTGGCGAAAGAAAGCGTTTTTGTACAACTTCATATAAATAGCTGTAACTTTTGATAGAAGACGCAGACAAACATGTTTATGGCTTTATCTTATAGAACTCAAGGTCCCCGTGCTGGGGAAACAGGATTTGCAGCTGTTTGAGCTAAGATTTTCAAATTATTCACATAATGAAAACCTATACTTTGTTTCGGTCGAGTTCCCCATTCAAATGCATGTAACAGTGAGAAACGCACTGTCTTGGCGAAAGAAAGCGTTTTTGTACAACTTCATATAAATAGCTGTAACTTTTGATAGAAGACTCAGACAAACATGTTTATGGCTTCATCTTATAGAACTCAAGGTCCCCATGCTGGGAAAACAGGATTTGCAGCTGTTTGAGCTAAGATTTTCAAATTATTCACATAATGAAAACCTATACTTTGTTTCGGTCGAGTTCCCCATTCAAATGCATGTAACAGTGAGAAACGCACTGTCTTTGCGAAATAAAGCGTTTTTGAACAACTTCATATAAATAGCTGTAACTTTTGATAGAAGACTCGGACAAACATGTTTATGGCTTTATCTTATAGAACTCAAGGTCCCCGTGCTGGGAAAACAGGATTTGCAGCTGTTCGAGCTAAGATTTTCAAATTATTCACATAATGAAAACCTATACTTTGTTTCGGTCGAGTTCCCCATTCAAATGTATGTAACAGTGAGAAACGCACTGTCTTGGCGAAAGAAAGCGTTTTTGTACAACTTCATATAAATAGCTGTAACTTTTGATAGAAGACTCAGACAAACATGTTTATGGCTTTATCTTATAGAACTCAAGGTCCCCGTGCTGGGCAAACAGGATTTGCAGCCGTTTGAAATAAAATTATTCACATAATGAAAACCTATACTTTGTTTCGGTCGAGTTCCCCATTCAAATGCATGTAACAGTGAGAAACACACTGTCTTGGCGAAATAAAGCGTTTTTGAACAACTTCATATAAATAGCTGTAACTTTTGATAGAAGACTCGGACAAACATGTTTATGGCTTTATCTTATAGAACTCAAGGTCCCCGTGCTGGGAAAACAGGATTTGCAGCTGTTTGAGCTAAGATTTTCAAATTATTCACATAATGAAAACCTATACTTTGTTTCGGTCGAGTTCCCCATTCAAATGCATGTAACAGTGGGAAACGCACTGTCTTGGCGAAAGAAAGCGTTTTTGTACAACTTCATATAAATAGCTGTAACTTTTGATAGAAGACGCAGACAAACATGTTTATGGCTTTATCTTATAGAACTCAAGGTCCCCGTGCTGGGAAAACAGGATTTGCAGCTGTTTGAGCTAAGATTTTCAAATTATTCACATAATGAAAACCTATACTTTGTTTCGGTCGAGTTCCCCATTCAAATGCATGTAACAGTGAGAAATGCACTGTCTTGGCGAAAGAAAGCGTTTTTGTACAACTTCATATAAATAGCTGTAACTTTTGATAGAAGACTCAGACAAACATGTTTATGGCTTTATCTTATAGAACTCAAGGTCCCCGTGCTGGGAAAACAGGATTTGCAGCTGTTTGAGCTAAGATTTTCAAGTTATACACATAATGAAAACCTATACTTTGTTTCGGTCGAGTTCCCCATTCAAATGCATGTAACAGTGAGAAACGCACTGTCTTGGCGAAAGAAAGCGTTTTTGTACAACTTCATATAAATAGCTGTAACTTTTGATAGAAGACTCAGACAAACATGTTTATGGCTTCATCTTATAGAACTCAAGGTCCCCGTGCTGGGAAAACAGGATTTGCAGCTGTTTGAGCTAAGATTTTCAAATTATTCACATAATGAAAACCTATACTTTGTTTCGGTCGAGTTCCCCATTCAAATGCATGTAACAGTGAGAAACGCACTGTCTTGGCGAAAGAAAGCGTTTTTGTACAACTTCATATAAATAGCTGTAACTTTTGATAGAAGACTCAGACAAACATGTTTATGGCTTCATCTTATAGAACTCAAGGTCCCCATGCTGGGAAAACAGGATTTGCAGCTGTTTGAGCTAAGATTTTCAAATTATTCACATAATGAAAACCTATACTTTGTTTCGGTCGAGTTCCCCATTCAAATGCATGTAACAGTGAGAAACGCACTGTCTTGGCGAAAGAAAGCGTTTTTGTACAACTTCATATAAATAGCTGTAACTTTTGATAGAAGACTCAGACAAACATGTTTATGGCTTTATCTTATAGAACTCAAGGTCCCCGTGCTGGGAAAACAGGATTTGCAGCTGTTTGAGCTAAGATTTTCAAGTTATACACATAATGAAAACCTATACTTTGTTTCGGTCGAGTTCCCCATTCAAATGCATGTAACAGTGAGAAACGCACTGTCTTGGCGAAATAAAGCGTTTTTGTACAACTTCATATAAATAGCTGTAACTTTTGATAGAAGACGCAGACAAACATGTTTATGCCTTTATCTTATAGAACTCAAGGTCCCCGTGCTGGGAAAACAGGATTTGCAGCTGTTTGAGCTAAGATTTTCAAATTATTCACATAATGAAAACCTATACTTTGTTTCGGTCGAGTTCCCCATTCAAATGCATGTAACAGTGAGAAACGCACTGTCTTGGCGAAAGAAAGCGTTTTTGTACAACTTTCATGTAAATAGCTGTAACTTTTGATAGAAGACTCAGACAAACATGTTTATGGCTTCATCTTATAGAACTCAAGGTCCCCGTGCTGGGAAAACAAGATTTGCAGCCGTTTGAGCTAAGATTTTAAAATTATTCACATAATGAAAACCTATACTTTGTTTCGGTCGAGTTCCCCATTCAAATGCATGTAACAGTGAGAAACGCACTGTCTTGGCGAAATAAAGCGTTTTTGAACAACTTCATATAAATAGCTGTAACTTTTGATAGAAGACTCAGACAAACATGTTTATGGCTTTATCTTATAGAACTCAAGGTCCCCGTGCTGGGAAAACAGGATTTGCAGCTGTTTGAGCTAAGATTTTCAAATTATTCACATAATGAAAACCTATACTTTGTTTCGGTCGAGTTCCCCATTCAAATGCATGTAACAGTGAGAAACGCACTGTCTTGGCGAAAGAAAGCGTTTTTGTACAACTTCATATAAATAGCTGTAACTTTTGATAGAAGACTCAGACAAACATGTTTATGGCTTTATCTTATAGAACTCAAGGTCCCCGTGCTGGGAAAACAGGATTTGCAGCTGTTTGAGCTAAGATTTTCAAGTTATACACATAATGAAAACCTATACTTTGTTTCGGTCGAGTTCCCCATTCAAATGCATGTAACAGTGAGAAACGCACTGTCTTGGCGAAAGAAAGCGTTTTTGTACAACTTCATATAAATAGCTGTAACTTTTGATAGAAGACTCAGACAAACATGTTTATGGCTTCATCTTATAGAACTCAAGGTCCCCGTGCTGGGAAAACAGAATTTGCAGCTGTTTGAGCTAAGATTTTAAAATTATTCACATAATGAAACCTATACTTTGTTTCGGTCGAGTTCCCCATTCAAATGCATGTAACAGTGAGAAACGCACTGTCTTGGCGAAAGAAAGCGTTTTTGTACAACTTCATATAAATAGCTGTAACTTTTGATAGAAGACGCAGACAAACATGTTCATGGCTTTATCTTATAGAACTCAAGGTCCCCGTGCTGGGAAAACAGGATTTGCAGCTGTTTGAGCTAAGATTTTCAAATTATTCACATAATGAAAACCTATACTTTGTTTCGGTCGAGTTCCCCATTCAAATGCATGTAACAGTGAGAAACGCACTGTCTTGGCGAAAGAAAGCGTTTTTGTACAACTTCATATAAATAGCTGTAACTTTTGATAGAAGACTCAGACAAACATGTTTATGGCTTTATCTTATAGAACTCAAGGACCCGTGCTGGGAAAAAAGGATTTGCAGCCGTTTGAGCTAAGATTTTCAAGCTATACACATAATGAAAACCTATACTTTGTTTCGGTCGAGTTCCCCATTCAAATGCATGTAACAGTGAGAAACGCACTGTCTTGGCGAAATAAAGCGTTTTTGTACAACTTCATATAAATAGCTGTAACTTTTGATAGAAGACTCAGACAAACATGTTTATGGCTTTATCTTATAGAACTCAAGGTCCCCGTGCTGGGAAAATTATTCACATAATGAAAACCTATACTTTGTTTCGAGTTCCCCATTCAAATGCGTGTAACAGTGAGAAACGCACTGTCTTGGCGAAATAAAGCGTTTTTGAACAACTTCATATAAATAGCTGTAACTTTTGATAGAAGACTCGGACAAACATGTTTATGGCTTTATCTTATAGAACTCAAGGTCCCCGTGCTGGGAAAACAGGATTTGCAGCTGTTTGAGCTAAGATTTTAAAATTATTCACATAATGAAAACCTATACTTTGTTTCAGGCGAGTTCCCCATTCAAATGCATGTAACAGTGAGAAACGCACTGTCTTGGCGAAAGAAAGCGTTTTTGTACAACTTCATATAAATAGCTGTAACTTTTGATAGAAGACGCAGACAAACATGTTTATGGCTTTATCTTATAGAACTCAAGGTCCCCGTGCTGGGAAAACAGGTTTTGCAGCTGTTTGAGCTAAGATTTTAAAATTATTCACATAATGAAAACCTATACTTTGTTTCGGTCGAGTTCCCCATTCAAATGCATGTAACAGTGAGAAACGCACTGTCTTGGCGAAAGAAAGCGTTTTTGTACAACTTCATATAAATAGCTGTAACTTTTGATAGAAGACTCAGACAAACATGTTTATGGCTTTATCTTATAGAACTCAAGGTCCCCGTGCTGGGCAAACAGGATTTGCAGCCGTTTGAGCTAAAATTATTCACATAATGAAAACCTATACTTTGTTTCGGTCGAGATCCCCATGTAACAGTGAGAAACGCACTGTCTTGGCGAAAGAAAGCGTTTTTGTACAACTTCATATAAATAGCTGTAACTTTTGATAGAAGACTCAGACAAACATGTTTATGGCTTCATCTTATAGAACTCAAGGTCCCCATGCTGGGAAAACAGGATTTGCAGCTGTTTGAGCTAAGATTTTCAAATTATTCACATAATGAAAACCTATACTTTGTTTCGGTCGAGTTCCCCATTCAAATGCATGTAACAGTGAGAAACGCACTGTCTTGGCGAAAGAAAGCGTTTTTGTACAACTTCATATAAATAGCTGTAACTTTTGATAGAAGACTCAGACAAACATGTTTATGGCTTTATCTTATAGAACTCAAGGTCCCCGTGCTGGGAAAACAGGATTTGCAGCTGTTTGAGCTAAGATTTTCAAGTTATACACATAATGAAAACCTATACTTTGTTTCGGTCGAGTTCCCCATTCAAATGCATGTAACAGTGAGAAACGCACTGTCTTGGCGAAATAAAGCGTTTTTGAACAACTTCATATAAATAGCTGTAACTTTTGATAGAAGACTCGGACAAACATGTTTATGGCTTTATCTTATAGAACTCAAGGTCCCCGTGCTGGGAAAACAGGATTTGCAGCTGTTTGAGCTAAGATTTTCAAATTATTCACATAATGAAAACCTATACTTTGTTTCGGTCGAGTTCCCCATTCAAATGCATGTAACAGTGAGAAACGCACTGTCTTGGCGAAAGAAAGCGTTTTTGTACAACTTCATATAAATAGCTGTAACTTTTGATAGAAGACTCAGACAAACATGTTTATGGCTTTATCTTATAGAACTCAAGGTCCCCGTGCTGGGAAAATTATTCACATAATGAAAACCTATACTTTGTTTCGAGTTCCCCATTCAAATGCATGTAACAGTGAGAAACGCACTGTCTTGGCGAAATAAAGCGTTTTTGAACAACTTCATATAAATAGCTGTAACTTTTGATAGAAGACTCGGACAAACATGTTTATGGCTTTATCTTATAGAATTCAAGGTCCCCGTGCTGGGAAAACAGGATTTGCAGCTGTTTGAGCTAAGATTTTAAAATTATTCACATAATGAAAACCTATACTTTGTTTCAGGCGAGTTCCCCATTCAAATGCATGTAACAGTGAGAAACGCACTGTCTTGGCGAAAGAAAGCGTTTTTGTACAACTTCATATAAATAGCTGTAACTTTTGATAGAAGACGCAGACAAACATGTTTATGGCTTTATCTTATAGAACTCAAGGTCCCCGTGCTGGGAAAACAGGTTTTGCAGCTGTTTGAGCTAAGATTTTAAAATTATTCACATAATGAAAACCTATACTTTGTTTCGGTCGAGTTCCCCATTCAAATGCATGTAACAGTGAGAAACGCACTGTCTTGGCGAAAGAAAGCGTTTTTGTACAACTTCATATAAATAGCTGTAACTTTTGATAGAAGACTCAGACAAACATGTTTATGGCTTTATCTTATAGAACTCAAGGTCCCCGTGCTGGGCAAACAGGATTTGCAGCCGTTTGAGCTAAAATTATTCACATAATGAAAACCTATACTTTGTTTCGGTCGAGATCCCCATGTAACAGTGAGAAACGCACTGTCTTGGCGAAAGAAAGCGTTTTTGTACAACTTCATATAAATAGCTGTAACTTTTGATAGAAGACTCAGACAAACATGTTTATGGCTTCATCTTATAGAACTCAAGGTCCCCATGCTGGGAAAACAGGATTTGCAGCTGTTTGAGCTAAGATTTTCAAATTATTCACATAATGAAAACCTATACTTTGTTTCGGTCGAGTTCCCCATTCAAATGCATGTAACAGTGAGAAACGCACTGTCTTGGCGAAATAAAGCGTTTTTGTACAACTTCATATAAATAGCTGTAACTTTTGATAGAAGACTCAGACAAACATGTTTATGGCTTTATCTTATAGAACTCAAGGTCCCCGTGCTGGGAAAACAGGATTTGCAGCTGTTTGAGCTAAGATTTTCAAGTTATACACATAATGAAAACCTATACTTTGTTTCGGTCGAGTTCCCCATTCAAATGCATGTAACAGTGAGAAACGCACTGTCTTGGCGAAATAAAGCGTTTTTGTACAACTTCATATAAATAGCTGTAACTTTTGATAGAAGACTCAGACAAACATGTTTATGGCTTTATCTTATAGAACTCAAGGACCCGTGCTGGGAAAACAGGATTTGCAGCCGTTTGAGCTAAGATTTTCAAGCTATACACATAATGAAAACCTATACTTTGTTTCGGTCGAGTTCCCCATTCAAATGCATGTAACAGTGAGAAACGCACTGTCTTGGCGAAAGAAAGCGTTTTTGTACAACTTCATATAAATAGCTGTAACTTTTGATAGAAGACGCAGACAAACATGTTTATGCCTTTATCTTATAGAACTCAAGGTCCCCGTGCTGGGAAAACAGGATTTGCAGCTGTTTGAGCTAAGATTTTAAAATTATTCACATAATGAAAACCTATACTTTGTTTCGGTCGAGTTCCCCATTCAAATGCATGTAACAGTGAGAAACGCACTGTCTTGGCGAAATAAAGCGTTTTTGAACAACTTCATATAAATAGCTGTAACTTTTGATAGAAGACGCAGACAAACATGTTTATGGCTTTATCTTATAGAACTCAAGGTCCCCGTGCTGGGCAAACAGGATTTGCAGCTGTTTGAGCTAAGATTTTCAAATTATTCACATAATGAAAACCTATACTTTGTTTCGGTCGAGTTTCCCATTCAAATGCATGTAACAGTGAGAAACGCACTGTCTTGGCGAAAGAAAGCGTTTTTGTACAACTTCATATAAATAGCTGTAACTTTTGATAGAAGACTCAGACAAACATGTTTATGGCTTTATCTTATAGAACTCAAGGTCCCCGTGCTGGGAAAACAGGATTTGCAGCTGTTTGAGCTAAGATTTTCAAGTTATACACATAATGAAAACCTATACTTTGTTTCGGTCGAGTTCCCCATTCAAATGCATGTAACAGTGAGAAACGCACTGTCTTGGCGAAAGAAAGCGTTTTTGTACAACTTCATATAAATAGCTGTAACTTTTGATAGAAGACTCAGACAAACATGTTTATGGCTTCATCTTATAGAACTCAAGGTCCCCGTGCTGGGAAAACAGGATTTGCAGCTGTTTGAGCTAAGATTTTAAAATTATTCACATAATGAAAACCTATACTTTGTTTCGGTCGAGTTCCCCATTCAAATGCATGTAACAGTGAGAAACGCACTGTCTTGGCGAAATAAAGCGTTTTTGAACAACTTCATATAAATAGCTGTAACTTTTGATAGAAGACGCAGACAAAGATGTTTATGGCTTTATCTTATAGAACTCAATATCCCCGTGCTGGGCAAACAGGTTTTGCAGCCGTTTGAGCTAAGATTTTCAAATTATTCACATAATGAAAACCTATACTTTGTTTCGGTCGAGTTCCCCATTCAAATGCATGTAACAGTGAGAAACGCACTGTCTTGGCGAAAGAAAGCGTTTTTGTACAACTTCATATAAATAGCTGTAACTTTTGATAGAAGACTCAGACAAACATGTTTATGGCTTCATCTTATAGAACTCAAGGTCCCCGTGCTGGGAAAACAGGATTTGCAGCTGTTTGAGCTAAGATTTTCAAATTATTCACATAATGAAAACCTATACTTTGTTTCGGTCGAGTTCCCCATTCAAATGCATGTAACAGTGAGAAACGCACTGTCTTGGCGAAAGAAAGCGTTTTTGTACAACTTCATATAAATAGCTGTAACTTTTGATAGAAGACTCAGACAAACATGTTTATGGCTTTATCTTATAGAACTCAAGGTCCCCGTGCTGGGAAAATTATTCACATAATGAAAACCTATACTTTGTTTCGAGTTCCCCATTCAAATGCATGTAACAGTGGGAAACGCACTGTCTTGGCGAAAGAAAGCGTTTTTGTACAACTTCATGTAAATAGCTGTAACTTTTGATAGAAGACTCAGACAAACATGTTTATGGCTTATCTTATAGAACTCAAGGTCCCCGTGCTGGGCAAACAGGATTTGCAGGCGTTTGAGCTAAAATTATTCACATAATGAAAACCTATACTTTGTTTCAGGCGAGTTCCCCATTCAAATGCATGTAACAGTGAGAAACGCACTGTCTTGGCGAAAGAAAGCGTTTTTGTACAACTTCATATAAATAGCTGTAACTTTTGATAGAAGACGCAGACAAACATGTTTATGGCTTTATCTTATAGAACTCAAGGTCCCCGTGCTGGGAAAACAGGTTTTGCAGCTGTTTGAGCTAAGATTTTAAAATTATTCACATAATGAAAACCTATACTTTGTTTCGGTCGAGTTCCCCATTCAAATGCATGTAACAGTGAGAAACGCACTGTCTTGGCGAAAGAAAGCGTTTTTGTACAACTTCATATAAATAGCTGTAACTTTTGATAGAAGACTCAGACAAACATGTTTATGGCTTTATCTTATAGAACTCAAGGTCCCCGTGCTGGGAAAACAGGATTTGCAGCTGTTTGAGCTAAGATTTTAAAATTATTCACATAATGAAAACCTATACTTTGTTTCCGGCGAGTTCCCCATTCAAATGCATGTAACAGTGGGAAACGCACTGTCTTGGCGAAAGAAAGCGTTTTTGTACAACTTCATGTAAATAGCTGTAACTTTTGATAGAAGACACAGACAAACATGTTTATGGCTTTATCTTATAGAACTCAAGGACCCGTGCTGGGAAAACAGGATTTGCAGCCGTTTGAGCTAAAATTATTCACATAATGAAAACCTATACTTTGTTTCAGGCGAGTTCCCCATTCAAATGCATGTAACAGTGAGAAACGCACTGTCTTGGCGAAATAAAGCGTTTTTGTACAACTTCATATAAATAGCTGTAACTTTTGATAGAAGACTCAGACAAACATGTTTATGGCTTTATCTTATAGAACTCAAGGTCCCCGTGCTGGGAAAACAGGATTTGCAGCTGTTTGAGCTAAGATTTTAAAATTATTCACATAATGAAAACCTATACTTTGTTTCCGGCGAGTTCCCCATTCAAATGCATGTAACAGTGGGAAACGCACTGTCTTGGCGAAAGAAAGCGTTTTTGTACAACTTCATGTAAATAGCTGTAACTTTTGATAGAAGACTCAGACAAACATGTTTATGGCTTTATCTTATAGAACTCAAGGACCCGTGCTGGGAAAACAGGATTTGCAGCCGTTTGAGCTAAAATTATTCACATAATGAAAACCTATACTTTGTTTCAGGCGAGTTCCCCATTCAAATGCATGTAACAGTGAGAAACGCACTGTCTTGGCGAAATAAAGCGTTTTTGTACAACTTCATATAAATAGCTGTAACTTTTGATAGAAGACGCAGACAAACATGTTTATGGCTTTATCTTATAGAACTCAAGGTCCCCGTGCTGGGAAAACAGGATTTGCAGCTGTTTGAGCTAAGATTTTAAAATTATTCACATAATGAAAACCTATACTTTGTTTCCGGCGAGTTCCCCATTCAAATGCATGTAACAGTGGGAAACGCACTGTCTTGGCGAAAGAAAGCGTTTTTGTACAACTTCATGTAAATAGCTGTAACTTTTGATAGAAGACTCAGACAAACATGTTTATGGCTTTATCTTATAGAACTCAAGGTCCCCATGCTGGGAAAACAGGATTTGCAGCTGTTTGAGCTAAGATTTTAAAATTATTCACATAATGAAAACCTATACTTTGTTTCGGTCGAGTTCCCCATTCAAATGCATGTAACAGTGAGAAACGCACTGTCTTGGCGAAAGAAAGCGTTTTTGTACAACTTCATATAAATAGCTGTAACTTTTGATAGAAGACGCAGACAAACATGTTTATGGCTTTATCTTATAGAACTCAAGGTCCCCGTGCTGGGAAAACAGGATTTGCAGCTGTTTGAGCTAAGATTTTAAAGTTATTCACATAATGAAAACCTATACTTTGTTTCGGTCGAGTTCCCCATTCATATGCATGTAACAGTGAGAAACGCACTGTCTTGGCGAAATAAAGCGTTTTTGTACAACTTCATATAAATAGCTGTAACTTTTGATAGAAGACTCAGACAAACATGTTTATGGCTTCATCTTATAGAACTCAATATCCCCGTGCTGGGAAACCAGGATTTGCAGCTGTTTGAGCTAAGATTTTAAAATTATTCACATAATGAAAACCTATACTTTGTTTCGGTCGAGTTCCCCATTCAAATGCATGTAACAGTGAGAAACGCACTGTCTTGGCGAAATAAAGCGTTTTTGTACAACTTCATATAAATAGCTGTAACTTTTGATAGAAGACTCAGACAAACATGTTTATGGCTTTATCTTATAGAACTCAAGGTCCCCGTGCTGGGAAAAAAGGATTTGCAGCCGTTTGAGCTAAGATTTTCAAGTTATACACATAATGAAAACCTATACTTTGTTTCGGTCGAGTTCCCCATTCAAATGCATGTAACAGTGAGAAACGCACTGTCTTGGCGAAAGAAAGCGTTTTTGTACAACTTCATGTAAATAGCTGTAACTTTTGATAGAAGACTCAGACAAACATGTTTATGGCTTTATCTTATAGAACTCAAGGTCCCCGTGCTGGGAAAACAGGATTTGCAGCTGTTTGAGCTAAGATTTTAAAATTATTCACATAATGAAAACCTATACTTTGTTTCGGTCGAGTTCCCCATTCAAATGCATGTAACAGTGAGAAACGCACTGTCTTGGCGAAAGAAAGCGTTTTTGTACAACTTCATATAAATAGCTGTAACTTTTGATAGAAGACGCAGACAAACATGTTTATGGCTTTATCTTATAGAACTCAAGGTCCCCGTGCTGGGAAAACAGGATTTGCAGCTGTTTGAGCTAAGATTTTCAAATTATTCACATAATGAAAACCTATACTTTGTTTCGGTCGAGTTCCCCATTCAAATGCATGTAACAGTGAGAAACGCACTGTCTTGGCGAAAGAAAGCGTTTTTGTACAACTTCATATAAATAGCTGTAACTTTTGATAGAAGACTCAGACAAACATGTTTATGGCTTTATCTTATAGAACTCAAGGTCCCCGTGCTGGGCAAACAGGATTTGCAGCCGTTTGAGCTAAAATTATTCACATAATGAAAACCTATACTTTGTTTCGGTCGAGATCCCCATTCAAATGCATGTAACAGTGAGAAACGCACTGTCTTGGCGAAAGAAAGCGTTTTTGTACAACTTCATATAAATAGCTGTAACTTTTGATAGAAGACGCAGACAAACATGTTTATGGCTTTATCTTATAGAACTCAAGGTCCCCGTGCTGGGGAAACAGGATTTGCAGCTGTTTGAGCTAAGATTTTCAAATTATTCACATAATGAAAACCTATACTTTGTTTCGGTCGAGTTCCCCATTCAAATGCATGTAACAGTGAGAAACGCACTGTCTTGGCGAAAGAAAGCGTTTTTGTACAACTTCATATAAATAGCTGTAACTTTTGATAGAAGACTCAGACAAACATGTTTATGGCTTCATCTTATAGAACTCAAGGTCCCCATGCTGGGAAAACAGGATTTGCAGCTGTTTGAGCTAAGATTTTCAAATTATTCACATAATGAAAACCTATACTTTGTTTCGGTCGAGTTCCCCATTCAAATGCATGTAACAGTGAGAAACGCACTGTCTTTGCGAAATAAAGCGTTTTTGAACAACTTCATATAAATAGCTGTAACTTTTGATAGAAGACTCGGACAAACATGTTTATGGCTTTATCTTATAGAACTCAAGGTCCCCGTGCTGGGAAAACAGGATTTGCAGCTGTTTGAGCTAAGATTTTCAAATTATTCACATAATGAAAACCTATACTTTGTTTCGGTCGAGTTCCCCATTCAAATGTATGTAACAGTGAGAAACGCACTGTCTTGGCGAAAGAAAGCGTTTTTGTACAACTTCATATAAATAGCTGTAACTTTTGATAGAAGACTCAGACAAACATGTTTATGGCTTTATCTTATAGAACTCAAGGTCCCCGTGCTGGGCAAACAGGATTTGCAGCCGTTTGAAATAAAATTATTCACATAATGAAAACCTATACTTTGTTTCGGTCGAGTTCCCCATTCAAATGCATGTAACAGTGAGAAACACACTGTCTTGGCGAAATAAAGCGTTTTTGAACAACTTCATATAAATAGCTGTAACTTTTGATAGAAGACTCGGACAAACATGTTTATGGCTTTATCTTATAGAACTCAAGGTCCCCGTGCTGGGAAAACAGGATTTGCAGCTGTTTGAGCTAAGATTTTAAAATTATTCACATAATGAAAACCTATACTTTGTTTCGGTCGAGTTCCCCATTCAAATGCATGTAACAGTGGGAAACGCACTGTCTTGGCGAAAGAAAGCGTTTTTGTACAACTTCATATAAATAGCTGTAACTTTTGATAGAAGACGCAGACAAACATGTTTATGGCTTTATCTTATAGAACTCAAGGTCCCCGTGCTGGGAAAACAGGATTTGCAGCTGTTTGAGCTAAGATTTTCAAATTATTCACATAATGAAAACCTATACTTTGTTTCGGTCGAGTTCCCCATTCAAATGCATGTAACAGTGAGAAACGCACTGTCTTGGCGAAAGAAAGCGTTTTTGTACAACTTCATATAAATAGCTGTAACTTTTGATAGAAGACTCAGACAAACATGTTTATGGCTTTATCTTATAGAACTCAAGGTCCCCGTGCTGGGAAAACAGGATTTGCAGCTGTTTGAGCTAAGATTTTCAAGTTATACACATAATGAAAACCTATACTTTGTTTCGGTCGAGTTCCCCATTCAAATGCATGTAACAGTGAGAAACGCACTGTCTTGGCGAAAGAAAGCGTTTTTGTACAACTTCATATAAATAGCTGTAACTTTTGATAGAAGACTCAGACAAACATGTTTATGGCTTCATCTTATAGAACTCAAGGTCCCCGTGCTGGGAAAACAGGATTTGCAGCTGTTTGAGCTAAGATTTTCAAATTATTCACATAATGAAAACCTATACTTTGTTTCGGTCGAGTTCCCCATTCAAATGCATGTAACAGTGAGAAACGCACTGTCTTGGCGAAAGAAAGCGTTTTTGTACAACTTCATATAAATAGCTGTAACTTTTGATAGAAGACTCAGACAAACATGTTTATGGCTTCATCTTATAGAACTCAAGGTCCCCATGCTGGGAAAACAGGATTTGCAGCTGTTTGAGCTAAGATTTTCAAATTATTCACATAATGAAAACCTATACTTTGTTTCGGTCGAGTTCCCCATTCAAATGCATGTAACAGTGAGAAACGCACTGTCTTGGCGAAAGAAAGCGTTTTTGTACAACTTCATATAAATAGCTGTAACTTTTGATAGAAGACTCAGACAAACATGTTTATGGCTTTATCTTATAGAACTCAAGGTCCCCGTGCTGGGAAAACAGGATTTGCAGCTGTTTGAGCTAAGATTTTCAAGTTATACACATAATGAAAACCTATACTTTGTTTCGGTCGAGTTCCCCATTCAAATGCATGTAACAGTGAGAAACGCACTGTCTTGGCGAAATAAAGCGTTTTTGTACAACTTCATATAAATAGCTGTAACTTTTGATAGAAGACGCAGACAAACATGTTTATGCCTTTATCTTATAGAACTCAAGGTCCCCGTGCTGGGAAAACAGGATTTGCAGCTGTTTGAGCTAAGATTTTCAAATTATTCACATAATGAAAACCTATACTTTGTTTCGGTCGAGTTCCCCATTCAAATGCATGTAACAGTGAGAAACGCACTGTCTTGGCGAAAGAAAGCGTTTTTGTACAACTTTCATGTAAATAGCTGTAACTTTTGATAGAAGACTCAGACAAACATGTTTATGGCTTCATCTTATAGAACTCAAGGTCCCCGTGCTGGGAAAACAAGATTTGCAGCCGTTTGAGCTAAGATTTTAAAATTATTCACATAATGAAAACCTATACTTTGTTTCGGTCGAGTTCCCCATTCAAATGCATGTAACAGTGAGAAACGCACTGTCTTGGCGAAATAAAGCGTTTTTGAACAACTTCATATAAATAGCTGTAACTTTTGATAGAAGACTCAGACAAACATGTTTATGGCTTTATCTTATAGAACTCAAGGTCCCCGTGCTGGGAAAACAGGATTTGCAGCTGTTTGAGCTAAGATTTTCAAATTATTCACATAATGAAAACCTATACTTTGTTTCGGTCGAGTTCCCCATTCAAATGCATGTAACAGTGAGAAACGCACTGTCTTGGCGAAAGAAAGCGTTTTTGTACAACTTCATATAAATAGCTGTAACTTTTGATAGAAGACTCAGACAAACATGTTTATGGCTTTATCTTATAGAACTCAAGGTCCCCGTGCTGGGAAAACAGGATTTGCAGCTGTTTGAGCTAAGATTTTCAAGTTATACACATAATGAAAACCTATACTTTGTTTCGGTCGAGTTCCCCATTCAAATGCATGTAACAGTGAGAAACGCACTGTCTTGGCGAAAGAAAGCGTTTTTGTACAACTTCATATAAATAGCTGTAACTTTTGATAGAAGACTCAGACAAACATGTTTATGGCTTCATCTTATAGAACTCAAGGTCCCCGTGCTGGGAAAACAGAATTTGCAGCTGTTTGAGCTAAGATTTTAAAATTATTCACATAATGAAACCTATACTTTGTTTCGGTCGAGTTCCCCATTCAAATGCATGTAACAGTGAGAAACGCACTGTCTTGGCGAAAGAAAGCGTTTTTGTACAACTTCATATAAATAGCTGTAACTTTTGATAGAAGACGCAGACAAACATGTTCATGGCTTTATCTTATAGAACTCAAGGTCCCCGTGCTGGGAAAACAGGATTTGCAGCTGTTTGAGCTAAGATTTTCAAATTATTCACATAATGAAAACCTATACTTTGTTTCGGTCGAGTTCCCCATTCAAATGCATGTAACAGTGAGAAACGCACTGTCTTGGCGAAAGAAAGCGTTTTTGTACAACTTCATATAAATAGCTGTAACTTTTGATAGAAGACTCAGACAAACATGTTTATGGCTTTATCTTATAGAACTCAAGGACCCGTGCTGGGAAAAAAGGATTTGCAGCCGTTTGAGCTAAGATTTTCAAGCTATACACATAATGAAAACCTATACTTTGTTTCGGTCGAGTTCCCCATTCAAATGCATGTAACAGTGAGAAACGCACTGTCTTGGCGAAATAAAGCGTTTTTGTACAACTTCATATAAATAGCTGTAACTTTTGATAGAAGACTCAGACAAACATGTTTATGGCTTTATCTTATAGAACTCAAGGTCCCCGTGCTGGGAAAATTATTCACATAATGAAAACCTATACTTTGTTTCGAGTTCCCCATTCAAATGCGTGTAACAGTGAGAAACGCACTGTCTTGGCGAAATAAAGCGTTTTTGAACAACTTCATATAAATAGCTGTAACTTTTGATAGAAGACTCGGACAAACATGTTTATGGCTTTATCTTATAGAACTCAAGGTCCCCGTGCTGGGAAAACAGGATTTGCAGCTGTTTGAGCTAAGATTTTAAAATTATTCACATAATGAAAACCTATACTTTGTTTCAGGCGAGTTCCCCATTCAAATGCATGTAACAGTGAGAAACGCACTGTCTTGGCGAAAGAAAGCGTTTTTGTACAACTTCATATAAATAGCTGTAACTTTTGATAGAAGACGCAGACAAACATGTTTATGGCTTTATCTTATAGAACTCAAGGTCCCCGTGCTGGGAAAACAGGTTTTGCAGCTGTTTGAGCTAAGATTTTCAAATTATTCACATAATGAAAACCTATACTTTGTTTCGGTCGAGTTCCCCATTCAAATGCATGTAACAGTGAGAAACGCACTGTCTTGGCGAAAGAAAGCGTTTTTGTACAACTTCATATAAATAGCTGTAACTTTTGATAGAAGACTCAGACAAACATGTTTATGGCTTTATCTTATAGAACTCAAGGTCCCCGTGCTGGGCAAACAGGATTTGCAGCCGTTTGAGCTAAAATTATTCACATAATGAAAACCTATACTTTGTTTCGGTCGAGATCCCCATGTAACAGTGAGAAACGCACTGTCTTGGCGAAAGAAAGCGTTTTTGTACAACTTCATATAAATAGCTGTAACTTTTGATAGAAGACTCAGACAAACATGTTTATGGCTTCATCTTATAGAACTCAAGGTCCCCATGCTGGGAAAACAGGATTTGCAGCTGTTTGAGCTAAGATTTTCAAATTATTCACATAATGAAAACCTATACTTTGTTTCGGTCGAGTTCCCCATTCAAATGCATGTAACAGTGAGAAACGCACTGTCTTGGCGAAAGAAAGCGTTTTTGTACAACTTCATATAAATAGCTGTAACTTTTGATAGAAGACGCAGACAAACATGTTTATGGCTTTATCTTATAGAACTCAAGGTCCCCGTGCTGGGAAAACAGGTTTTGCAGCTGTTTGAGCTAAGATTTTAAAATTATTCACATAATGAAAACCTATACTTTGTTTCGGTCGAGTTCCCCATTCAAATGCATGTAACAGTGAGAAACGCACTGTCTTGGCGAAAGAAAGCGTTTTTGTACAACTTCATATAAATAGCTGTAACTTTTGATAGAAGACTCAGACAAACATGTTTATGGCTTTATCTTATAGAACTCAAGGTCCCCGTGCTGGGAAAACAGGATTTGCAGCTGTTTGAGCTAAGATTTTAAAATTATTCACATAATGAAAACCTATACTTTGTTTCCGGCGAGTTCCCCATTCAAATGCATGTAACAGTGGGAAACGCACTGTCTTGGCGAAAGAAAGCGTTTTTGTACAACTTCATGTAAATAGCTGTAACTTTTGATAGAAGACACAGACAAACATGTTTATGGCTTTATCTTATAGAACTCAAGGACCCGTGCTGGGAAAACAGGATTTGCAGCCGTTTGAGCTAAAATTATTCACATAATGAAAACCTATACTTTGTTTCAGGCGAGTTCCCCATTCAAATGCATGTAACAGTGAGAAACGCACTGTCTTGGCGAAATAAAGCGTTTTTGTACAACTTCATATAAATAGCTGTAACTTTTGATAGAAGACTCAGACAAACATGTTTATGGCTTTATCTTATAGAACTCAAGGTCCCCGTGCTGGGAAAACAGGATTTGCAGCTGTTTGAGCTAAGATTTTAAAATTATTCACATAATGAAAACCTATACTTTGTTTCCGGCGAGTTCCCCATTCAAATGCATGTAACAGTGGGAAACGCACTGTCTTGGCGAAAGAAAGCGTTTTTGTACAACTTCATGTAAATAGCTGTAACTTTTGATAGAAGACTCAGACAAACATGTTTATGGCTTTATCTTATAGAACTCAAGGACCCGTGCTGGGAAAACAGGATTTGCAGCCGTTTGAGCTAAAATTATTCACATAATGAAAACCTATACTTTGTTTCAGGCGAGTTCCCCATTCAAATGCATGTAACAGTGAGAAACGCACTGTCTTGGCGAAAGAAAGCGTTTTTGTACAACTTCATATAAATAGCTGTAACTTTTGATAGAAGACGCAGACAAACATGTTTATGGCTTTATCTTATAGAACTCAAGGTCCCCGTGCTGGGAAAACAGGATTTGCAGCTGTTTGAGCTAAGATTTTAAAGTTATTCACATAATGAAAACCTATACTTTGTTTCGGTCGAGTTCCCCATTCATATGCATGTAACAGTGAGAAACGCACTGTCTTGGCGAAATAAAGCGTTTTTGTACAACTTCATATAAATAGCTGTAACTTTTGATAGAAGACTCAGACAAACATGTTTATGGCTTCATCTTATAGAACTCAATATCCCCGTGCTGGGAAACCAGGATTTGCAGCTGTTTGAGCTAAGATTTTAAAATTATTCACATAATGAAAACCTATACTTTGTTTCGGTCGAGTTCCCCATTCAAATGCATGTAACAGTGAGAAACGCACTGTCTTGGCGAAATAAAGCGTTTTTGTACAACTTCATATAAATAGCTGTAACTTTTGATAGAAGACTCAGACAAACATGTTTATGGCTTTATCTTATAGAACTCAAGGTCCCCGTGCTGGGAAAAAAGGATTTGCAGCCGTTTGAGCTAAGATTTTCAAGTTATACACATAATGAAAACCTATACTTTGTTTCGGTCGAGTTCCCCATTCAAATGCATGTAACAGTGAGAAACGCACTGTCTTGGCGAAAGAAAGCGTTTTTGTACAACTTCATGTAAATAGCTGTAACTTTTGATAGAAGACTCAGACAAACATGTTTATGGCTTTATCTTATAGAACTCAAGGTCCCCGTGCTGGGAAAATTATTCACATAATGAAAACCTATACTTTGTTTCGAGTTCCCCATTCAAATGCATGTAACAGTGGGAAACGCACTGTCTTGGCGAAAGAAAGCGTTTTTGTACAACTTCATGTAAATAGCTGTAACTTTTGATAGAAGACTCAGACAAACATGTTTATGGCTTATCTTATAGAACTCAAGGTCCCCGTGCTGGGCAAACAGGATTTGCAGGCGTTTGAGCTAAAATTATTCACATAATGAAAACCTATACTTTGTTTCAGGCGAGTTCCCCATTCAAATGCATGTAACAGTGAGAAACGCACTGTCTTGGCGAAAGAAAGCGTTTTTGTACAACTTCATATAAATAGCTGTAACTTTTGATAGAAGACGCAGACAAACATGTTTATGGCTTTATCTTATAGAACTCAAGGTCCCCGTGCTGGGAAAACAGGTTTTGCAGCTGTTTGAGCTAAGATTTTAAAATTATTCACATAATGAAAACCTATACTTTGTTTCGGTCGAGTTCCCCATTCAAATGCATGTAACAGTGAGAAACGCACTGTCTTGGCGAAAGAAAGCGTTTTTGTACAACTTCATATAAATAGCTGTAACTTTTGATAGAAGACTCAGACAAACATGTTTATGGCTTTATCTTATAGAACTCAAGGTCCCCGTGCTGGGAAAACAGGATTTGCAGCTGTTTGAGCTAAGATTTTAAAATTATTCACATAATGAAAACCTATACTTTGTTTCCGGCGAGTTCCCCATTCAAATGCATGTAACAGTGGGAAACGCACTGTCTTGGCGAAAGAAAGCGTTTTTGTACAACTTCATGTAAATAGCTGTAACTTTTGATAGAAGACACAGACAAACATGTTTATGGCTTTATCTTATAGAACTCAAGGACCCGTGCTGGGAAAACAGGATTTGCAGCCGTTTGAGCTAAAATTATTCACATAATGAAAACCTATACTTTGTTTCAGGCGAGTTCCCCATTCAAATGCATGTAACAGTGAGAAACGCACTGTCTTGGCGAAATAAAGCGTTTTTGTACAACTTCATATAAATAGCTGTAACTTTTGATAGAAGACTCAGACAAACATGTTTATGGCTTTATCTTATAGAACTCAAGGTCCCCGTGCTGGGAAAACAGGATTTGCAGCTGTTTGAGCTAAGATTTTAAAATTATTCACATAATGAAAACCTATACTTTGTTTCCGGCGAGTTCCCCATTCAAATGCATGTAACAGTGGGAAACGCACTGTCTTGGCGAAAGAAAGCGTTTTTGTACAACTTCATGTAAATAGCTGTAACTTTTGATAGAAGACTCAGACAAACATGTTTATGGCTTTATCTTATAGAACTCAAGGACCCGTGCTGGGAAAACAGGATTTGCAGCCGTTTGAGCTAAAATTATTCACATAATGAAAACCTATACTTTGTTTCAGGCGAGTTCCCCATTCAAATGCATGTAACAGTGAGAAACGCACTGTCTTGGCGAAATAAAGCGTTTTTGTACAACTTCATATAAATAGCTGTAACTTTTGATAGAAGACGCAGACAAACATGTTTATGGCTTTATCTTATAGAACTCAAGGTCCCCGTGCTGGGAAAACAGGATTTGCAGCTGTTTGAGCTAAGATTTTAAAATTATTCACATAATGAAAACCTATACTTTGTTTCCGGCGAGTTCCCCATTCAAATGCATGTAACAGTGGGAAACGCACTGTCTTGGCGAAAGAAAGCGTTTTTGTACAACTTCATGTAAATAGCTGTAACTTTTGATAGAAGACTCAGACAAACATGTTTATGGCTTTATCTTATAGAACTCAAGGTCCCCATGCTGGGAAAACAGGATTTGCAGCTGTTTGAGCTAAGATTTTAAAATTATTCACATAATGAAAACCTATACTTTGTTTCGGTCGAGTTCCCCATTCAAATGCATGTAACAGTGAGAAACGCACTGTCTTGGCGAAAGAAAGCGTTTTTGTACAACTTCATATAAATAGCTGTAACTTTTGATAGAAGACGCAGACAAACATGTTTATGGCTTTATCTTATAGAACTCAAGGTCCCCGTGCTGGGAAAACAGGATTTGCAGCTGTTTGAGCTAAGATTTTAAAGTTATTCACATAATGAAAACCTATACTTTGTTTCGGTCGAGTTCCCCATTCATATGCATGTAACAGTGAGAAACGCACTGTCTTGGCGAAATAAAGCGTTTTTGTACAACTTCATATAAATAGCTGTAACTTTTGATAGAAGACTCAGACAAACATGTTTATGGCTTCATCTTATAGAACTCAATATCCCCGTGCTGGGAAAAAAGGATTTGCAGCCGTTTGAGCTAAGATTTTCAAGTTATACACATAATGAAAACCTATACTTTGTTTCGGTCGAGTTCCCCATTCAAATGCATGTAACAGTGAGAAACGCACTGTCTTGGCGAAAGAAAGCGTTTTTGTACAACTTCATGTAAATAGCTGTAACTTTTGATAGAAGACTCAGACAAACATGTTTATGGCTTTATCTTATAGAACTCAAGGTCCCCGTGCTGGGAAAACAGGATTTGCAGCTGTTTGAGCTAAGATTTTAAAATTATTCACATAATGAAAACCTATACTTTGTTTCGGTCGAGTTCCCCATTCAAATGCATGTAACAGTGAGAAACGCACTGTCTTGGCGAAAGAAAGCGTTTTTGTACAACTTCATATAAATAGCTGTAACTTTTGATAGAAGACGCAGACAAACATGTTTATGGCTTTATCTTATAGAACTCAAGGTCCCCGTGCTGGGAAAACAGGATTTGCAGCTGTTTGAGCTAAGATTTTCAAATTATTCACATAATGAAAACCTATACTTTGTTTCGGTCGAGTTCCCCATTCAAATGCATGTAACAGTGAGAAACGCACTGTCTTGGCGAAAGAAAGCGTTTTTGTACAACTTCATATAAATAGCTGTAACTTTTGATAGAAGACTCAGACAAACATGTTTATGGCTTTATCTTATAGAACTCAAGGTCCCCGTGCTGGGCAAACAGGATTTGCAGCCGTTTGAGCTAAAATTATTCACATAATGAAAACCTATACTTTGTTTCGGTCGAGATCCCCATTCAAATGCATGTAACAGTGAGAAACGCACTGTCTTGGCGAAAGAAAGCGTTTTTGTACAACTTCATATAAATAGCTGTAACTTTTGATAGAAGACGCAGACAAACATGTTTATGGCTTTATCTTATAGAACTCAAGGTCCCCGTGCTGGGGAAACAGGATTTGCAGCTGTTTGAGCTAAGATTTTCAAATTATTCACATAATGAAAACCTATACTTTGTTTCGGTCGAGTTCCCCATTCAAATGCATGTAACAGTGAGAAACGCACTGTCTTGGCGAAAGAAAGCGTTTTTGTACAACTTCATATAAATAGCTGTAACTTTTGATAGAAGACTCAGACAAACATGTTTATGGCTTCATCTTATAGAACTCAAGGTCCCCATGCTGGGAAAACAGGATTTGCAGCTGTTTGAGCTAAGATTTTCAAATTATTCACATAATGAAAACCTATACTTTGTTTCGGTCGAGTTCCCCATTCAAATGCATGTAACAGTGAGAAACGCACTGTCTTTGCGAAATAAAGCGTTTTTGAACAACTTCATATAAATAGCTGTAACTTTTGATAGAAGACTCGGACAAACATGTTTATGGCTTTATCTTATAGAACTCAAGGTCCCCGTGCTGGGAAAACAGGATTTGCAGCTGTTTGAGCTAAGATTTTCAAATTATTCACATAATGAAAACCTATACTTTGTTTCGGTCGAGTTCCCCATTCAAATGTATGTAACAGTGAGAAACGCACTGTCTTGGCGAAAGAAAGCGTTTTTGTACAACTTCATATAAATAGCTGTAACTTTTGATAGAAGACTCAGACAAACATGTTTATGGCTTTATCTTATAGAACTCAAGGTCCCCGTGCTGGGCAAACAGGATTTGCAGCCGTTTGAAATAAAATTATTCACATAATGAAAACCTATACTTTGTTTCGGTCGAGTTCCCCATTCAAATGCATGTAACAGTGAGAAACACACTGTCTTGGCGAAATAAAGCGTTTTTGAACAACTTCATATAAATAGCTGTAACTTTTGATAGAAGACTCGGACAAACATGTTTATGGCTTTATCTTATAGAACTCAAGGTCCCCGTGCTGGGAAAACAGGATTTGCAGCTGTTTGAGCTAAGATTTTCAAATTATTCACATAATGAAAACCTATACTTTGTTTCGGTCGAGTTCCCCATTCAAATGCATGTAACAGTGGGAAACGCACTGTCTTGGCGAAAGAAAGCGTTTTTGTACAACTTCATATAAATAGCTGTAACTTTTGATAGAAGACGCAGACAAACATGTTTATGGCTTTATCTTATAGAACTCAAGGTCCCCGTGCTGGGAAAACAGGATTTGCAGCTGTTTGAGCTAAGATTTTCAAATTATTCACATAATGAAAACCTATACTTTGTTTCGGTCGAGTTCCCCATTCAAATGCATGTAACAGTGAGAAACGCACTGTCTTGGCGAAAGAAAGCGTTTTTGTACAACTTCATATAAATAGCTGTAACTTTTGATAGAAGACTCAGACAAACATGTTTATGGCTTTATCTTATAGAACTCAAGGTCCCCGTGCTGGGAAAACAGGATTTGCAGCTGTTTGAGCTAAGATTTTCAAGTTATACACATAATGAAAACCTATACTTTGTTTCGGTCGAGTTCCCCATTCAAATGCATGTAACAGTGAGAAACGCACTGTCTTGGCGAAAGAAAGCGTTTTTGTACAACTTCATATAAATAGCTGTAACTTTTGATAGAAGACTCAGACAAACATGTTTATGGCTTCATCTTATAGAACTCAAGGTCCCCGTGCTGGGAAAACAGGATTTGCAGCTGTTTGAGCTAAGATTTTCAAATTATTCACATAATGAAAACCTATACTTTGTTTCGGTCGAGTTCCCCATTCAAATGCATGTAACAGTGAGAAACGCACTGTCTTGGCGAAAGAAAGCGTTTTTGTACAACTTCATATAAATAGCTGTAACTTTTGATAGAAGACTCAGACAAACATGTTTATGGCTTCATCTTATAGAACTCAAGGTCCCCATGCTGGGAAAACAGGATTTGCAGCTGTTTGAGCTAAGATTTTCAAATTATTCACATAATGAAAACCTATACTTTGTTTCGGTCGAGTTCCCCATTCAAATGCATGTAACAGTGAGAAACGCACTGTCTTGGCGAAAGAAAGCGTTTTTGTACAACTTCATATAAATAGCTGTAACTTTTGATAGAAGACTCAGACAAACATGTTTATGGCTTTATCTTATAGAACTCAAGGTCCCCGTGCTGGGAAAACAGGATTTGCAGCTGTTTGAGCTAAGATTTTCAAGTTATACACATAATGAAAACCTATACTTTGTTTCGGTCGAGTTCCCCATTCAAATGCATGTAACAGTGAGAAACGCACTGTCTTGGCGAAATAAAGCGTTTTTGTACAACTTCATATAAATAGCTGTAACTTTTGATAGAAGACGCAGACAAACATGTTTATGCCTTTATCTTATAGAACTCAAGGTCCCCGTGCTGGGAAAACAGGATTTGCAGCTGTTTGAGCTAAGATTTTCAAATTATTCACATAATGAAAACCTATACTTTGTTTCGGTCGAGTTCCCCATTCAAATGCATGTAACAGTGAGAAACGCACTGTCTTGGCGAAAGAAAGCGTTTTTGTACAACTTTCATGTAAATAGCTGTAACTTTTGATAGAAGACTCAGACAAACATGTTTATGGCTTCATCTTATAGAACTCAAGGTCCCCGTGCTGGGAAAACAAGATTTGCAGCCGTTTGAGCTAAGATTTTAAAATTATTCACATAATGAAAACCTATACTTTGTTTCGGTCGAGTTCCCCATTCAAATGCATGTAACAGTGAGAAACGCACTGTCTTGGCGAAATAAAGCGTTTTTGAACAACTTCATATAAATAGCTGTAACTTTTGATAGAAGACTCAGACAAACATGTTTATGGCTTTATCTTATAGAACTCAAGGTCCCCGTGCTGGGAAAACAGGATTTGCAGCTGTTTGAGCTAAGATTTTCAAATTATTCACATAATGAAAACCTATACTTTGTTTCGGTCGAGTTCCCCATTCAAATGCATGTAACAGTGAGAAACGCACTGTCTTGGCGAAAGAAAGCGTTTTTGTACAACTTCATATAAATAGCTGTAACTTTTGATAGAAGACTCAGACAAACATGTTTATGGCTTTATCTTATAGAACTCAAGGTCCCCGTGCTGGGAAAACAGGATTTGCAGCTGTTTGAGCTAAGATTTTCAAGTTATACACATAATGAAAACCTATACTTTGTTTCGGTCGAGTTCCCCATTCAAATGCATGTAACAGTGAGAAACGCACTGTCTTGGCGAAAGAAAGCGTTTTTGTACAACTTCATATAAATAGCTGTAACTTTTGATAGAAGACTCAGACAAACATGTTTATGGCTTCATCTTATAGAACTCAAGGTCCCCGTGCTGGGAAAACAGAATTTGCAGCTGTTTGAGCTAAGATTTTAAAATTATTCACATAATGAAACCTATACTTTGTTTCGGTCGAGTTCCCCATTCAAATGCATGTAACAGTGAGAAACGCACTGTCTTGGCGAAAGAAAGCGTTTTTGTACAACTTCATATAAATAGCTGTAACTTTTGATAGAAGACGCAGACAAACATGTTCATGGCTTTATCTTATAGAACTCAAGGTCCCCGTGCTGGGAAAACAGGATTTGCAGCTGTTTGAGCTAAGATTTTCAAATTATTCACATAATGAAAACCTATACTTTGTTTCGGTCGAGTTCCCCATTCAAATGCATGTAACAGTGAGAAACGCACTGTCTTGGCGAAAGAAAGCGTTTTTGTACAACTTCATATAAATAGCTGTAACTTTTGATAGAAGACTCAGACAAACATGTTTATGGCTTTATCTTATAGAACTCAAGGACCCGTGCTGGGAAAAAAGGATTTGCAGCCGTTTGAGCTAAGATTTTCAAGCTATACACATAATGAAAACCTATACTTTGTTTCGGTCGAGTTCCCCATTCAAATGCATGTAACAGTGAGAAACGCACTGTCTTGGCGAAATAAAGCGTTTTTGTACAACTTCATATAAATAGCTGTAACTTTTGATAGAAGACTCAGACAAACATGTTTATGGCTTTATCTTATAGAACTCAAGGTCCCCGTGCTGGGAAAATTATTCACATAATGAAAACCTATACTTTGTTTCGAGTTCCCCATTCAAATGCGTGTAACAGTGAGAAACGCACTGTCTTGGCGAAATAAAGCGTTTTTGAACAACTTCATATAAATAGCTGTAACTTTTGATAGAAGACTCGGACAAACATGTTTATGGCTTTATCTTATAGAACTCAAGGTCCCCGTGCTGGGAAAACAGGATTTGCAGCTGTTTGAGCTAAGATTTTAAAATTATTCACATAATGAAAACCTATACTTTGTTTCAGGCGAGTTCCCCATTCAAATGCATGTAACAGTGAGAAACGCACTGTCTTGGCGAAAGAAAGCGTTTTTGTACAACTTCATATAAATAGCTGTAACTTTTGATAGAAGACGCAGACAAACATGTTTATGGCTTTATCTTATAGAACTCAAGGTCCCCGTGCTGGGAAAACAGGTTTTGCAGCTGTTTGAGCTAAGATTTTCAAATTATTCACATAATGAAAACCTATACTTTGTTTCGGTCGAGTTCCCCATTCAAATGCATGTAACAGTGAGAAACGCACTGTCTTGGCGAAAGAAAGCGTTTTTGTACAACTTCATATAAATAGCTGTAACTTTTGATAGAAGACTCAGACAAACATGTTTATGGCTTTATCTTATAGAACTCAAGGTCCCCGTGCTGGGCAAACAGGATTTGCAGCCGTTTGAGCTAAAATTATTCACATAATGAAAACCTATACTTTGTTTCGGTCGAGATCCCCATGTAACAGTGAGAAACGCACTGTCTTGGCGAAAGAAAGCGTTTTTGTACAACTTCATATAAATAGCTGTAACTTTTGATAGAAGACTCAGACAAACATGTTTATGGCTTCATCTTATAGAACTCAAGGTCCCCATGCTGGGAAAACAGGATTTGCAGCTGTTTGAGCTAAGATTTTCAAATTATTCACATAATGAAAACCTATACTTTGTTTCGGTCGAGTTCCCCATTCAAATGCATGTAACAGTGAGAAACGCACTGTCTTGGCGAAAGAAAGCGTTTTTGTACAACTTCATATAAATAGCTGTAACTTTTGATAGAAGACGCAGACAAACATGTTTATGGCTTTATCTTATAGAACTCAAGGTCCCCGTGCTGGGAAAACAGGTTTTGCAGCTGTTTGAGCTAAGATTTTAAAATTATTCACATAATGAAAACCTATACTTTGTTTCGGTCGAGTTCCCCATTCAAATGCATGTAACAGTGAGAAACGCACTGTCTTGGCGAAAGAAAGCGTTTTTGTACAACTTCATATAAATAGCTGTAACTTTTGATAGAAGACTCAGACAAACATGTTTATGGCTTTATCTTATAGAACTCAAGGTCCCCGTGCTGGGAAAACAGGATTTGCAGCTGTTTGAGCTAAGATTTTAAAATTATTCACATAATGAAAACCTATACTTTGTTTCCGGCGAGTTCCCCATTCAAATGCATGTAACAGTGGGAAACGCACTGTCTTGGCGAAAGAAAGCGTTTTTGTACAACTTCATGTAAATAGCTGTAACTTTTGATAGAAGACACAGACAAACATGTTTATGGCTTTATCTTATAGAACTCAAGGACCCGTGCTGGGAAAACAGGATTTGCAGCCGTTTGAGCTAAAATTATTCACATAATGAAAACCTATACTTTGTTTCAGGCGAGTTCCCCATTCAAATGCATGTAACAGTGAGAAACGCACTGTCTTGGCGAAATAAAGCGTTTTTGTACAACTTCATATAAATAGCTGTAACTTTTGATAGAAGACTCAGACAAACATGTTTATGGCTTTATCTTATAGAACTCAAGGTCCCCGTGCTGGGAAAACAGGATTTGCAGCTGTTTGAGCTAAGATTTTAAAATTATTCACATAATGAAAACCTATACTTTGTTTCCGGCGAGTTCCCCATTCAAATGCATGTAACAGTGGGAAACGCACTGTCTTGGCGAAAGAAAGCGTTTTTGTACAACTTCATGTAAATAGCTGTAACTTTTGATAGAAGACTCAGACAAACATGTTTATGGCTTTATCTTATAGAACTCAAGGACCCGTGCTGGGAAAACAGGATTTGCAGCCGTTTGAGCTAAAATTATTCACATAATGAAAACCTATACTTTGTTTCAGGCGAGTTCCCCATTCAAATGCATGTAACAGTGAGAAACGCACTGTCTTGGCGAAAGAAAGCGTTTTTGTACAACTTCATATAAATAGCTGTAACTTTTGATAGAAGACGCAGACAAACATGTTTATGGCTTTATCTTATAGAACTCAAGGTCCCCGTGCTGGGAAAACAGGATTTGCAGCTGTTTGAGCTAAGATTTTAAAGTTATTCACATAATGAAAACCTATACTTTGTTTCGGTCGAGTTCCCCATTCATATGCATGTAACAGTGAGAAACGCACTGTCTTGGCGAAATAAAGCGTTTTTGTACAACTTCATATAAATAGCTGTAACTTTTGATAGAAGACTCAGACAAACATGTTTATGGCTTCATCTTATAGAACTCAATATCCCCGTGCTGGGAAACCAGGATTTGCAGCTGTTTGAGCTAAGATTTTAAAATTATTCACATAATGAAAACCTATACTTTGTTTCGGTCGAGTTCCCCATTCAAATGCATGTAACAGTGAGAAACGCACTGTCTTGGCGAAATAAAGCGTTTTTGTACAACTTCATATAAATAGCTGTAACTTTTGATAGAAGACTCAGACAAACATGTTTATGGCTTTATCTTATAGAACTCAAGGTCCCCGTGCTGGGAAAAAAGGATTTGCAGCCGTTTGAGCTAAGATTTTCAAGTTATACACATAATGAAAACCTATACTTTGTTTCGGTCGAGTTCCCCATTCAAATGCATGTAACAGTGAGAAACGCACTGTCTTGGCGAAAGAAAGCGTTTTTGTACAACTTCATGTAAATAGCTGTAACTTTTGATAGAAGACTCAGACAAACATGTTTATGGCTTTATCTTATAGAACTCAAGGTCCCCGTGCTGGGAAAACAGGATTTGCAGCTGTTTGAGCTAAGATTTTAAAATTATTCACATAATGAAAACCTATACTTTGTTTCGGTCGAGTTCCCCATTCAAATGCATGTAACAGTGAGAAACGCACTGTCTTGGCGAAAGAAAGCGTTTTTGTACAACTTCATATAAATAGCTGTAACTTTTGATAGAAGACGCAGACAAACATGTTTATGGCTTTATCTTATAGAACTCAAGGTCCCCGTGCTGGGAAAACAGGATTTGCAGCTGTTTGAGCTAAGATTTTCAAATTATTCACATAATGAAAACCTATACTTTGTTTCGGTCGAGTTCCCCATTCAAATGCATGTAACAGTGAGAAACGCACTGTCTTGGCGAAAGAAAGCGTTTTTGTACAACTTCATATAAATAGCTGTAACTTTTGATAGAAGACTCAGACAAACATGTTTATGGCTTTATCTTATAGAACTCAAGGTCCCCGTGCTGGGCAAACAGGATTTGCAGCCGTTTGAGCTAAAATTATTCACATAATGAAAACCTATACTTTGTTTCGGTCGAGATCCCCATTCAAATGCATGTAACAGTGAGAAACGCACTGTCTTGGCGAAAGAAAGCGTTTTTGTACAACTTCATATAAATAGCTGTAACTTTTGATAGAAGACGCAGACAAACATGTTTATGGCTTTATCTTATAGAACTCAAGGTCCCCGTGCTGGGGAAACAGGATTTGCAGCTGTTTGAGCTAAGATTTTCAAATTATTCACATAATGAAAACCTATACTTTGTTTCGGTCGAGTTCCCCATTCAAATGCATGTAACAGTGAGAAACGCACTGTCTTGGCGAAAGAAAGCGTTTTTGTACAACTTCATATAAATAGCTGTAACTTTTGATAGAAGACTCAGACAAACATGTTTATGGCTTCATCTTATAGAACTCAAGGTCCCCATGCTGGGAAAACAGGATTTGCAGCTGTTTGAGCTAAGATTTTCAAATTATTCACATAATGAAAACCTATACTTTGTTTCGGTCGAGTTCCCCATTCAAATGCATGTAACAGTGAGAAACGCACTGTCTTTGCGAAATAAAGCGTTTTTGAACAACTTCATATAAATAGCTGTAACTTTTGATAGAAGACTCGGACAAACATGTTTATGGCTTTATCTTATAGAACTCAAGGTCCCCGTGCTGGGAAAACAGGATTTGCAGCTGTTTGAGCTAAGATTTTCAAATTATTCACATAATGAAAACCTATACTTTGTTTCGGTCGAGTTCCCCATTCAAATGTATGTAACAGTGAGAAACGCACTGTCTTGGCGAAAGAAAGCGTTTTTGTACAACTTCATATAAATAGCTGTAACTTTTGATAGAAGACTCAGACAAACATGTTTATGGCTTTATCTTATAGAACTCAAGGTCCCCGTGCTGGGCAAACAGGATTTGCAGCCGTTTGAAATAAAATTATTCACATAATGAAAACCTATACTTTGTTTCGGTCGAGTTCCCCATTCAAATGCATGTAACAGTGAGAAACACACTGTCTTGGCGAAATAAAGCGTTTTTGAACAACTTCATATAAATAGCTGTAACTTTTGATAGAAGACTCGGACAAACATGTTTATGGCTTTATCTTATAGAACTCAAGGTCCCCGTGCTGGGAAAACAGGATTTGCAGCTGTTTGAGCTAAGATTTTCAAATTATTCACATAATGAAAACCTATACTTTGTTTCGGTCGAGTTCCCCATTCAAATGCATGTAACAGTGGGAAACGCACTGTCTTGGCGAAAGAAAGCGTTTTTGTACAACTTCATATAAATAGCTGTAACTTTTGATAGAAGACGCAGACAAACATGTTTATGGCTTTATCTTATAGAACTCAAGGTCCCCGTGCTGGGAAAACAGGATTTGCAGCTGTTTGAGCTAAGATTTTCAAATTATTCACATAATGAAAACCTATACTTTGTTTCGGTCGAGTTCCCCATTCAAATGCATGTAACAGTGAGAAACGCACTGTCTTGGCGAAAGAAAGCGTTTTTGTACAACTTCATATAAATAGCTGTAACTTTTGATAGAAGACTCAGACAAACATGTTTATGGCTTTATCTTATAGAACTCAAGGTCCCCGTGCTGGGAAAACAGGATTTGCAGCTGTTTGAGCTAAGATTTTCAAGTTATACACATAATGAAAACCTATACTTTGTTTCGGTCGAGTTCCCCATTCAAATGCATGTAACAGTGAGAAACGCACTGTCTTGGCGAAAGAAAGCGTTTTTGTACAACTTCATATAAATAGCTGTAACTTTTGATAGAAGACTCAGACAAACATGTTTATGGCTTCATCTTATAGAACTCAAGGTCCCCGTGCTGGGAAAACAGGATTTGCAGCTGTTTGAGCTAAGATTTTCAAATTATTCACATAATGAAAACCTATACTTTGTTTCGGTCGAGTTCCCCATTCAAATGCATGTAACAGTGAGAAACGCACTGTCTTGGCGAAAGAAAGCGTTTTTGTACAACTTCATATAAATAGCTGTAACTTTTGATAGAAGACTCAGACAAACATGTTTATGGCTTCATCTTATAGAACTCAAGGTCCCCATGCTGGGAAAACAGGATTTGCAGCTGTTTGAGCTAAGATTTTCAAATTATTCACATAATGAAAACCTATACTTTGTTTCGGTCGAGTTCCCCATTCAAATGCATGTAACAGTGAGAAACGCACTGTCTTGGCGAAAGAAAGCGTTTTTGTACAACTTCATATAAATAGCTGTAACTTTTGATAGAAGACTCAGACAAACATGTTTATGGCTTTATCTTATAGAACTCAAGGTCCCCGTGCTGGGAAAACAGGATTTGCAGCTGTTTGAGCTAAGATTTTCAAGTTATACACATAATGAAAACCTATACTTTGTTTCGGTCGAGTTCCCCATTCAAATGCATGTAACAGTGAGAAACGCACTGTCTTGGCGAAATAAAGCGTTTTTGTACAACTTCATATAAATAGCTGTAACTTTTGATAGAAGACGCAGACAAACATGTTTATGCCTTTATCTTATAGAACTCAAGGTCCCCGTGCTGGGAAAACAGGATTTGCAGCTGTTTGAGCTAAGATTTTCAAATTATTCACATAATGAAAACCTATACTTTGTTTCGGTCGAGTTCCCCATTCAAATGCATGTAACAGTGAGAAACGCACTGTCTTGGCGAAAGAAAGCGTTTTTGTACAACTTTCATGTAAATAGCTGTAACTTTTGATAGAAGACTCAGACAAACATGTTTATGGCTTCATCTTATAGAACTCAAGGTCCCCGTGCTGGGAAAACAAGATTTGCAGCCGTTTGAGCTAAGATTTTAAAATTATTCACATAATGAAAACCTATACTTTGTTTCGGTCGAGTTCCCCATTCAAATGCATGTAACAGTGAGAAACGCACTGTCTTGGCGAAATAAAGCGTTTTTGAACAACTTCATATAAATAGCTGTAACTTTTGATAGAAGACTCAGACAAACATGTTTATGGCTTTATCTTATAGAACTCAAGGTCCCCGTGCTGGGAAAACAGGATTTGCAGCTGTTTGAGCTAAGATTTTCAAATTATTCACATAATGAAAACCTATACTTTGTTTCGGTCGAGTTCCCCATTCAAATGCATGTAACAGTGAGAAACGCACTGTCTTGGCGAAAGAAAGCGTTTTTGTACAACTTCATATAAATAGCTGTAACTTTTGATAGAAGACTCAGACAAACATGTTTATGGCTTTATCTTATAGAACTCAAGGTCCCCGTGCTGGGAAAACAGGATTTGCAGCTGTTTGAGCTAAGATTTTCAAGTTATACACATAATGAAAACCTATACTTTGTTTCGGTCGAGTTCCCCATTCAAATGCATGTAACAGTGAGAAACGCACTGTCTTGGCGAAAGAAAGCGTTTTTGTACAACTTCATATAAATAGCTGTAACTTTTGATAGAAGACTCAGACAAACATGTTTATGGCTTCATCTTATAGAACTCAAGGTCCCCGTGCTGGGAAAACAGAATTTGCAGCTGTTTGAGCTAAGATTTTAAAATTATTCACATAATGAAACCTATACTTTGTTTCGGTCGAGTTCCCCATTCAAATGCATGTAACAGTGAGAAACGCACTGTCTTGGCGAAAGAAAGCGTTTTTGTACAACTTCATATAAATAGCTGTAACTTTTGATAGAAGACGCAGACAAACATGTTCATGGCTTTATCTTATAGAACTCAAGGTCCCCGTGCTGGGAAAACAGGATTTGCAGCTGTTTGAGCTAAGATTTTCAAATTATTCACATAATGAAAACCTATACTTTGTTTCGGTCGAGTTCCCCATTCAAATGCATGTAACAGTGAGAAACGCACTGTCTTGGCGAAAGAAAGCGTTTTTGTACAACTTCATATAAATAGCTGTAACTTTTGATAGAAGACTCAGACAAACATGTTTATGGCTTTATCTTATAGAACTCAAGGACCCGTGCTGGGAAAAAAGGATTTGCAGCCGTTTGAGCTAAGATTTTCAAGCTATACACATAATGAAAACCTATACTTTGTTTCGGTCGAGTTCCCCATTCAAATGCATGTAACAGTGAGAAACGCACTGTCTTGGCGAAATAAAGCGTTTTTGTACAACTTCATATAAATAGCTGTAACTTTTGATAGAAGACTCAGACAAACATGTTTATGGCTTTATCTTATAGAACTCAAGGTCCCCGTGCTGGGAAAATTATTCACATAATGAAAACCTATACTTTGTTTCGAGTTCCCCATTCAAATGCGTGTAACAGTGAGAAACGCACTGTCTTGGCGAAATAAAGCGTTTTTGAACAACTTCATATAAATAGCTGTAACTTTTGATAGAAGACTCGGACAAACATGTTTATGGCTTTATCTTATAGAACTCAAGGTCCCCGTGCTGGGAAAACAGGATTTGCAGCTGTTTGAGCTAAGATTTTAAAATTATTCACATAATGAAAACCTATACTTTGTTTCAGGCGAGTTCCCCATTCAAATGCATGTAACAGTGAGAAACGCACTGTCTTGGCGAAAGAAAGCGTTTTTGTACAACTTCATATAAATAGCTGTAACTTTTGATAGAAGACGCAGACAAACATGTTTATGGCTTTATCTTATAGAACTCAAGGTCCCCGTGCTGGGAAAACAGGATTTGCAGCGGTTTGAGCTAAGATTTTCAAATTATTCACATAATGAAAACCTATACTTTGTTTCGGTCGAGTTCCCCATTCAAATGCATGTAACAGTGAGAAACGCACTGTCTTGGCGAAAGAAAGCGTTTTTGTACAACTTCATATAAATAGCTGTAACTTTTGATAGAAGACTCAGACAAACATGTTTATGGCTTTATCTTATAGAACTCAAGGTCCCCGTGCTGGGCAAACAGGATTTGCAGCTGTTTGAGCTAAAATTTTTCACATAATGAAAACCTATACTTTGTTTCGGTCGAGATCCCCATGTAACAGTGAGAAACGCACTGTCTTGGCGAAAGAAAGCGTTTTTGTACAACTTCATATAAATAGCTGTAACTTTTGATAGAAGACTCAGACAAACATGTTTATGGCTTCATCTTATAGAACTCAAGGTCCCCATGCTGGGAAAACAGGATTTGCAGCTGTTTGAGCTAAGATTTTCAAATTATTCACATAATGAAAACCTATACTTTGTTTCGGTCGAGTTCCCCATTCAAATGCATGTAACAGTGAGAAACGCACTGTCTTGGCGAAAGAAAGCGTTTTTGTACAACTTCATATAAATAGCTGTAACTTTTGATAGAAGACTCAGACAAACATGTTTATGGCTTTATCTTATAGAACTCAAGGTCCCCGTGCTGGGAAAACAGGATTTGCAGCTGTTTGAGCTAAGATTTTCAAGTTATACACATAATGAAAACCTATACTTTGTTTCGGTCGAGTTCCCCATTCAAATGCATGTAACAGTGAGAAACGCACTGTCTTGGCGAAATAAAGCGTTTTTGAACAACTTCATATAAATAGCTGTAACTTTTGATAGAAGACTCGGACAAACATGTTTATGGCTTTATCTTATAGAACTCAAGGTCCCCGTGCTGGGAAAACAGGATTTGCAGCTGTTTGAGCTAAGATTTTAAAATTATTCACATAATGAAAACCTATACTTTGTTTCGGTCGAGTTCCCCATTCAAATGCATGTAACAGTGAGAAACGCACTGTCTTGGCGAAAGAAAGCGTTTTTGTACAACTTCATATAAATAGCTGTAACTTTTGATAGAAGACTCAGACAAACATGTTTATGGCTTTATCTTATAGAACTCAAGGTCCCCGTGCTGGGAAAATTATTCACATAATGAAAACCTATACTTTGTTTCGAGTTCCCCATTCAAATGCATGTAACAGTGAGAAACGCACTGTCTTGGCGAAATAAAGCGTTTTTGAACAACTTCATATAAATAGCTGTAACTTTTGATAGAAGACTCGGACAAACATGTTTATGGCTTTATCTTATAGAACTCAAGGTCCCCGTGCTGGGAAAACAGGATTTGCAGCTGTTTGAGCTAAGATTTTAAAATTATTCACATAATGAAAACCTATACTTTGTTTCAGGCGAGTTCCCCATTCAAATGCATGTAACAGTGAGAAACGCACTGTCTTGGCGAAAGAAAGCGTTTTTGTACAACTTCATATAAATAGCTGTAACTTTTGATAGAAGACGCAGACAAACATGTTTATGGCTTTATCTTATAGAACTCAAGGTCCCCGTGCTGGGAAAACAGGTTTTGCAGCTGTTTGAGCTAAGATTTTAAAATTATTCACATAATGAAAACCTATACTTTGTTTCGGTCGAGTTCCCCATTCAAATGCATGTAACAGTGAGAAACGCACTGTCTTGGCGAAAGAAAGCGTTTTTGTACAACTTCATATAAATAGCTGTAACTTTTGATAGAAGACTCAGACAAACATGTTTATGGCTTTATCTTATAGAACTCAAGGTCCCCGTGCTGGGAAAACAGGATTTGCAGCTGTTTGAGCTAAGATTTTAAAATTATTCACATAATGAAAACCTATACTTTGTTTCCGGCGAGTTCCCCATTCAAATGCATGTAACAGTGGGAAACGCACTGTCTTGGCGAAAGAAAGCGTTTTTGTACAACTTCATGTAAATAGCTGTAACTTTTGATAGAAGACACAGACAAACATGTTTATGGCTTTATCTTATAGAACTCAAGGTCCCCGTGCTGGGCAAACAGGATTTGCAGCCGTTTGAGCTAAAATTATTCACATAATGAAAACCTATACTTTGTTTCGGTCGAGATCCCCATGTAACAGTGAGAAACGCACTGTCTTGGCGAAAGAAAGCGTTTTTGTACAACTTCATATAAATAGCTGTAACTTTTGATAGAAGACTCAGACAAACATGTTTATGGCTTCATCTTATAGAACTCAAGGTCCCCATGCTGGGAAAACAGGATTTGCAGCTGTTTGAGCTAAGATTTTCAAATTATTCACATAATGAAAACCTATACTTTGTTTCGGTCGAGTTCCCCATTCAAATGCATGTAACAGTGAGAAACGCACTGTCTTGGCGAAATAAAGCGTTTTTGTACAACTTCATATAAATAGCTGTAACTTTTGATAGAAGACTCAGACAAACATGTTTATGGCTTTATCTTATAGAACTCAAGGTCCCCGTGCTGGGAAAACAGGATTTGCAGCTGTTTGAGCTAAGATTTTCAAGTTATACACATAATGAAAACCTATACTTTGTTTCGGTCGAGTTCCCCATTCAAATGCATGTAACAGTGAGAAACGCACTGTCTTGGCGAAATAAAGCGTTTTTGTACAACTTCATATAAATAGCTGTAACTTTTGATAGAAGACTCAGACAAACATGTTTATGGCTTTATCTTATAGAACTCAAGGACCCGTGCTGGGAAAACAGGATTTGCAGCCGTTTGAGCTAAGATTTTCAAGCTATACACATAATGAAAACCTATACTTTGTTTCGGTCGAGTTCCCCATTCAAATGCATGTAACAGTGAGAAACGCACTGTCTTGGCGAAAGAAAGCGTTTTTGTACAACTTCATATAAATAGCTGTAACTTTTGATAGAAGACGCAGACAAACATGTTTATGCCTTTATCTTATAGAACTCAAGGTCCCCGTGCTGGGAAAACAGGATTTGCAGCTGTTTGAGCTAAGATTTTAAAATTATTCACATAATGAAAACCTATACTTTGTTTCGGTCGAGTTCCCCATTCAAATGCATGTAACAGTGAGAAACGCACTGTCTTGGCGAAATAAAGCGTTTTTGAACAACTTCATATAAATAGCTGTAACTTTTGATAGAAGACTCAGACAAACATGTTTATGGCTTTATCTTATAGAACTCAAGGTCCCCGTGCTGGGCAAACAGGATTTGCAGCTGTTTGAGCTAAGATTTTCAAATTATTCACATAATGAAAACCTATACTTTGTTTCGGTCGAGTTCCCCATTCAAATGCATGTAACAGTGAGAAACGCACTGTCTTGGCGAAAGAAAGCGTTTTTGTACAACTTCATATAAATAGCTGTAACTTTTGATAGAAGACTCAGACAAACATGTTTATGGCTTTATCTTATAGAACTCAAGGTCCCCGTGCTGGGAAAACAGGATTTGCAGCTGTTTGAGCTAAGATTTTCAAGTTATACACATAATGAAAACCTATACTTTGTTTCGGTCGAGTTCCCCATTCAAATGCATGTAACAGTGAGAAACGCACTGTCTTGGCGAAAGAAAGCGTTTTTGTACAACTTCATATAAATAGCTGTAACTTTTGATAGAAGACTCAGACAAACATGTTTATGGCTTCATCTTATAGAACTCAAGGTCCCCGTGCTGGGAAAACAGGATTTGCAGCTGTTTGAGCTAAGATTTTAAAATTATTCACATAATGAAAACCTATACTTTGTTTCGGTCGAGTTCCCCATTCAAATGCATGTAACAGTGAGAAACGCACTGTCTTGGCGAAATAAAGCGTTTTTGAACAACTTCATATAAATAGCTGTAACTTTTGATAGAAGACGCAGACAAAGATGTTTATGGCTTTATCTTATAGAACTCAATATCCCCGTGCTGGGCAAACAGGTTTTGCAGCCGTTTGAGCTAAGATTTTCAAATTATTCACATAATGAAAACCTATACTTTGTTTCGGTCGAGTTCCCCATTCAAATGCATGTAACAGTGAGAAACGCACTGTCTTGGCGAAAGAAAGCGTTTTTGTACAACTTCATATAAATAGCTGTAACTTTTGATAGAAGACTCAGACAAACATGTTTATGGCTTCATCTTATAGAACTCAATATCCCCGTGCTGGGAAAACAGGATTTGCAGCTGTTTGAGCTAAGATTTTAAAATTATTCACATAATGAAAACCTATACTTTGTTTCAGGCGAGTTCCCCATTCAAATGCATGTAACAGTGAGAAACGCACTGTCTTGGCGAAAGAAAGCGTTTTTGTACAACTTCATATAAATAGCTGTAACTTTTGATAGAAGACGCAGACAAACATGTTTATGGCTTTATCTTATAGAACTCAAGGTCCCCGTGCTGGGAAAACAGGTTTTGCAGCTGTTTGAGCTAAGATTTTCAAATTATTCACATAATGAAAACCTATACTTTGTTTCGGTCGAGTTCCCCATTCAAATGCATGTAACAGTGAGAAACGCACTGTCTTGGCGAAAGAAAGCGTTTTTGTACAACTTCATATAAATAGCTGTAACTTTTGATAGAAGACTCAGACAAACATGTTTATGGCTTTATCTTATAGAACTCAAGGTCCCCGTGCTGGGCAAACAGGATTTGCAGCCGTTTGAGCTAAAATTATTCACATAATGAAAACCTATACTTTGTTTCGGTCGAGATCCCCATGTAACAGTGAGAAACGCACTGTCTTGGCGAAAGAAAGCGTTTTTGTACAACTTCATATAAATAGCTGTAACTTTTGATAGAAGACTCAGACAAACATGTTTATGGCTTCATCTTATAGAACTCAAGGTCCCCATGCTGGGAAAACAGGATTTGCAGCTGTTTGAGCTAAGATTTTAAAATTATTCACATAATGAAAACCTATACTTTGTTTCGGTCGAGTTCCCCATTCAAATGCATGTAACAGTGAGAAACGCACTGTCTTGGCGAAATAAAGCGTTTTTGTACAACTTCATATAAATAGCTGTAACTTTTGATAGAAGACTCAGACAAACATGTTTATGGCTTTATCTTATAGAACTCAAGGTCCCCGTGCTGGGAAAACAGGATTTGCAGCTGTTTGAGCTAAGATTTTCAAGTTATACACATAATGAAAACCTATACTTTGTTTCGGTCGAGTTCCCCATTCAAATGCATGTAACAGTGAGAAACGCACTGTCTTGGCGAAAGAAAGCGTTTTTGTACAACTTCATATAAATAGCTGTAACTTTTGATAGAAGACGCAGACAAACATGTTTATGCCTTTATCTTATAGAACTCAAGGTCCCCGTGCTGGGAAAACAGGATTTGCAGCTGTTTGAGCTAAGATTTTCAAGTTATACACATAATGAAAACCTATACTTTGTTTCGGTCGAGTTCCCCATTCAAATGCATGTAACAGTGAGAAACGCACTGTCTTGGCGAAAGAAAGCGTTTTTGTACAACTTCATATAAATAGCTGTAACTTTTGATAGAAGACTCAGACAAACATGTTTATGGCTTCATCTTATAGAACTCAAGGTCCCCGTGCTGGGAAAACAGGATTTGCAGCTGTTTGAGCTAAGATTTTAAAATTATTCACATAATGAAAACCTATACTTTGTTTCGGTCGAGTTCCCCATTCAAATGCATGTAACAGTGAGAAACGCACTGTCTTGGCGAAATAAAGCGTTTTTGAACAACTTCATATAAATAGCTGTAACTTTTGATAGAAGACGCAGACAAAGATGTTTATGGCTTTATCTTATAGAACTCAATATCCCCGTGCTGGGCAAACAGGTTTTGCAGCCGTTTGAGCTAAGATTTTCAAATTATTCACATAATGAAAACCTATACTTTGTTTCGGTCGAGTTCCCCATTCAAATGCATGTAACAGTGAGAAACGCACTGTCTTGGCGAAAGAAAGCGTTTTTGTACAACTTCATATAAATAGCTGTAACTTTTGATAGAAGACTCAGACAAACATGTTTATGGCTTCATCTTATAGAACTCAAGGTCCCCGTGCTGGGAAAACAGGATTTGCAGCTGTTTGAGCTAAGATTTTAAAATTATTCACATAATGAAAACCTATACTTTGTTTCGGTCGAGTTCCCCATTCAAATGCATGTAACAGTGAGAAACGCACTGTCTTGGCGAAAGAAAGCGTTTTTGTACAACTTCATATAAATAGCTGTAACTTTTGATAGAAGACTCAGACAAACATGTTTATGGCTTTATCTTATAGAACTCAAGGTCCCCGTGCTGGGAAAATTATTCACATAATGAAAACCTATACTTTGTTTCGAGTTCCCCATTCAAATGCATGTAACAGTGGGAAACGCACTGTCTTGGCGAAAGAAAGCGTTTTTGTACAACTTCATGTAAATAGCTGTAACTTTTGATAGAAGACTCAGACAAACATGTTTATGGCTTATCTTATAGAACTCAAGGTCCCCGTGCTGGGCAAACAGGATTTGCAGGCGTTTGAGCTAAAATTATTCACATAATGAAAACCTATACTTTGTTTCAGGCGAGTTCCCCATTCAAATGCATGTAACAGTGAGAAACGCACTGTCTTGGCGAAAGAAAGCGTTTTTGTACAACTTCATATAAATAGCTGTAACTTTTGATAGAAGACGCAGACAAACATGTTTATGGCTTTATCTTATAGAACTCAAGGTCCCCGTGCTGGGAAAACAGGTTTTGCAGCTGTTTGAGCTAAGATTTTAAAATTATTCACATAATGAAAACCTATACTTTGTTTCGGTCGAGTTCCCCATTCAAATGCATGTAACAGTGAGAAACGCACTGTCTTGGCGAAAGAAAGCGTTTTTGTACAACTTCATATAAATAGCTGTAACTTTTGATAGAAGACTCAGACAAACATGTTTATGGCTTTATCTTATAGAACTCAAGGTCCCCGTGCTGGGAAAACAGGATTTGCAGCTGTTTGAGCTAAGATTTTAAAATTATTCACATAATGAAAACCTATACTTTGTTTCCGGCGAGTTCCCCATTCAAATGCATGTAACAGTGGGAAACGCACTGTCTTGGCGAAAGAAAGCGTTTTTGTACAACTTCATGTAAATAGCTGTAACTTTTGATAGAAGACACAGACAAACATGTTTATGGCTTTATCTTATAGAACTCAAGGACCCGTGCTGGGAAAACAGGATTTGCAGCCGTTTGAGCTAAAATTATTCACATAATGAAAACCTATACTTTGTTTCAGGCGAGTTCCCCATTCAAATGCATGTAACAGTGAGAAACGCACTGTCTTGGCGAAATAAAGCGTTTTTGTACAACTTCATATAAATAGCTGTAACTTTTGATAGAAGACTCAGACAAACATGTTTATGGCTTTATCTTATAGAACTCAAGGTCCCCGTGCTGGGAAAACAGGATTTGCAGCTGTTTGAGCTAAGATTTTAAAATTATTCACATAATGAAAACCTATACTTTGTTTCCGGCGAGTTCCCCATTCAAATGCATGTAACAGTGAGAAACGCACTGTCTTGGCGAAATAAAGCGTTTTTGTACAACTTCATATAAATAGCTGTAACTTTTGATAGAAGACTCAGACAAACATGTTTATGGCTTTATCTTATAGAACTCAAGGTCCCCGTGCTGGGCAAACAGGATTTGCAGCCGTTTGAGCTAAAATTATTCACATAATGAAAACCTATACTTTGTTTCAGGCGAGTTCCCCATTCAAATGCATGTAACAGTGAGAAACGCACTGTCTTGGCGAAAGAAAGCGTTTTTGTACAACTTCATATAAATAGCTGTAACTTTTGATAGAAGACGCAGACAAACATGTTTATGGCTTTATCTTATAGAACTCAAGGTCCCCGTGCTGGGAAAACAGGATTTGCAGCTGTTTGAGCTAAGATTTTAAAATTATTCACATAATGAAAACCTATACTTTGTTTCCGGCGAGTTCCCCATTCAAATGCATGTAACAGTGGGAAACGCACTGTCTTGGCGAAAGAAAGCGTTTTTGTACAACTTCATGTAAATAGCTGTAACTTTTGATAGAAGACTCAGACAAACATGTTTATGGCTTTATCTTATAGAACTCAAGGACCCGTGCTGGGAAAACAGGATTTGCAGCCGTTTGAGCTAAAATTATTCACATAATGAAAACCTATACTTTGTTTCAGGCGAGTTCCCCATTCAAATGCATGTAACAGTGAGAAACGCACTGTCTTGGCGAAATAAAGCGTTTTTGTACAACTTCATATAAATAGCTGTAACTTTTGATAGAAGACGCAGACAAACATGTTTATGGCTTTATCTTATAGAACTCAAGGTCCCCGTGCTGGGAAAACAGGATTTGCAGCTGTTTGAGCTAAGATTTTAAAATTATTCACATAATGAAAACCTATACTTTGTTTCCGGCGAGTTCCCCATTCAAATGCATGTAACAGTGGGAAACGCACTGTCTTGGCGAAAGAAAGCGTTTTTGTACAACTTCATGTAAATAGCTGTAACTTTTGATAGAAGACTCAGACAAACATGTTTATGGCTTTATCTTATAGAACTCAAGGTCCCCATGCTGGGAAAACAGGATTTGCAGCTGTTTGAGCTAAGATTTTAAAATTATTCACATAATGAAAACCTATACTTTGTTTCGGTCGAGTTCCCCATTCAAATGCATGTAACAGTGAGAAACGCACTGTCTTGGCGAAAGAAAGCGTTTTTGTACAACTTCATATAAATAGCTGTAACTTTTGATAGAAGACGCAGACAAACATGTTTATGGCTTTATCTTATAGAACTCAATATCCCCGTGCTGGGAAAACAGGATTTGCAGCTGTTTGAGCTAAGATTTTAAAGTTATTCACATAATGAAAACCTATACTTTGTTTCGGTCGAGTTCCCCATTCATATGCATGTAACAGTGAGAAACGCACTGTCTTGGCGAAATAAAGCGTTTTTGTACAACTTCATATAAATAGCTGTAACTTTTGATAGAAGACTCAGACAAACATGTTTATGGCTTCATCTTATAGAACTCAATATCCCCGTGCTGGGAAACCAGGATTTGCAGCTGTTTGAGCTAAGATTTTAAAATTATTCACATAATGAAAACCTATACTTTGTTTCGGTCGAGTTCCCCATTCAAATGCATGTAACAGTGAGAAACGCACTGTCTTGGCGAAATAAAGCGTTTTTGTACAACTTCATATAAATAGCTGTAACTTTTGATAGAAGACTCAGACAAACATGTTTATGGCTTTATCTTATAGAACTCAAGGTCCCCGTGCTGGGAAAAAAGGATTTGCAGCCGTTTGAGCTAAGATTTTCAAGTTATACACATAATGAAAACCTATACTTTGTTTCGGTCGAGTTCCCCATTCAAATGCATGTAACAGTGAGAAACGCACTGTCTTGGCGAAAGAAAGCGTTTTTGTACAACTTCATGTAAATAGCTGTAACTTTTGATAGAAGACTCAGACAAACATGTTTATGGCTTTATCTTATAGAACTCAAGGTCCCCGTGCTGGGAAAACAGGATTTGCAGCTGTTTGAGCTAAGATTTTAAAATTATTCACATAATGAAAACCTATACTTTGTTTCGGTCGAGTTCCCCATTCAAATGCATGTAACAGTGAGAAACGCACTGTCTTGGCGAAAGAAAGCGTTTTTGTACAACTTCATATAAATAGCTGTAACTTTTGATAGAAGACTCAGACAAACATGTTTATGGCTTTATCTTATAGAACTCAAGGTCCCCGTGCTGGGAAAAAAGGATTTGCAGCCGTTTGAGCTAAGATTTTCAAGTTATACACATAATGAAAACCTATACTTTGTTTCGGTCGAGTTCCCCATTCAAATGCATGTAACAGTGAGAAACGCACTGTCTTGGCGAAAGAAAGCGTTTTTGTACAACTTCATGTAAATAGCTGTAACTTTTGATAGAAGACTCAGACAAACATGTTTATGGCTTTATCTTATAGAACTCAAGGTCCCCGTGCTGGGAAAACAGGATTTGCAGCTGTTTGAGCTAAGATTTTAAAATTATTCACATAATGAAAACCTATACTTTGTTTCGGTCAAGTTCCCCATTCAAATGCATGTAACAGTGAGAAACGCACTGTCTTGGCGAAAGAAAGCGTTTTTGTACAACTTCATATAAATAGCTGTAACTTTTGATAGAAGACGCAGACAAACATGTTTATGGCTTTATCTTATAGAACTCAAGGTCCCCGTGCTGGGAAAACAGGATTTGCAGCTGTTTGAGCTAAGATTTTAAAGTTATTCACATAATGAAAACCTATACTTTGTTTCGGTCGAGTTCCCCATTCATATGCATGTAACAGTGAGAAACGCACTGTCTTGGCGAAATAAAGCGTTTTTGTACAACTTCATATAAATAGCTGTAACTTTTGATAGAAGACTCAGACAAACATGTTTATGGCTTCATCTTATAGAACTCAATATCCCCGTGCTGGGAAACCAGGATTTGCAGCTGTTTGAGCTAAGATTTTAAAATTATTCACATAATGAAAACCTATACTTTGTTTCGGTCGAGTTCCCCATTCAAATGCATGTAACAGTGAGAAACGCACTGTCTTGGCGAAATAAAGCGTTTTTGTACAACTTCATATAAATAGCTGTAACTTTTGATAGAAGACTCAGACAAACATGTTTATGGCTTTATCTTATAGAACTCAAGGTCCCCGTGCTGGGAAAAAAGGATTTGCAGCCGTTTGAGCTAAGATTTTCAAGTTATACACATAATGAAAACCTATACTTTGTTTCGGTCGAGTTCCCCATTCAAATGCATGTAACAGTGAGAAACGCACTGTCTTGGCGAAAGAAAGCGTTTTTGTACAACTTCATGTAAATAGCTGTAACTTTTGATAGAAGACTCAGACAAACATGTTTATGGCTTTATCTTATAGAACTCAAGGTCCCCGTGCTGGGAAAACAGGATTTGCAGCTGTTTGAGCTAAGATTTTAAAATTATTCACATAATGAAAACCTATACTTTGTTTCGGTCGAGTTCCCCATTCAAATGCATGTAACAGTGAGAAACGCACTGTCTTGGCGAAAGAAAGCGTTTTTGTACAACTTCATGTAAATAGCTGTAACTTTTGATAGAAGACTCAGACAAACATGTTTATGGCTTTATCTTATAGAACTCAAGGTCCCCGTGCTGGGAAAACAGGATTTGCAGCTGTTTGAGCTAAGATTTTAAAATTATTCACATAATGAAAACCTATACTTTGTTTCGGTCAAGTTCCCCATTCAAATGCATGTAACAGTGAGAAACGCACTGTCTTGGCGAAAGAAAGCGTTTTTGTACAACTTCATATAAATAGCTGTAACTTTTGATAGAAGACTCAGACAAACATGTTTATGGCTTTATCTTATAGAACTCAAGGTCCCGGTGCTGGGAAAACAGGTTTTGCAGCTGTTTGAGCTAAGATTTTAAAATTATTCACATAATGAAAACCTATACTTTGTTTCGGTCGAGTTACCCATTCAAATGCATGTAACAGTGAGAAACGCACTGTCTTGGCGAAAGAAAGCGTTTTTGTACAACTTCATATAAATAGCTGTAACTTTTGATAGAAGACTCAGACAAAGATGTTTATGGCTTTATCTTATAGAACTCAAGGTCCCCGTGCTGGGAAAACAGGATTTGCAGCTGTTTGAGCTAAGATTTTCAAATTATTCACATAATGAAAACCTATACTTTGTTTCGGTCGAGTTCCCCATTCAAATGCATGTAACAGTGAGAAACGCACTGTCTTGGCGAAATAAAGCGTTTTTGAACAACTTCATATAAATAGCTGTAACTTTTGACAGAAGACTCGGACAAACATGTTTACGGCTTTATCTTATAGAACTCAAGGTCCCCGTGCTGGGAAAACAGGATTTGCAGCTGTTTGAGCTAAGATTTTAAAATTATTCACATAATGAAAACCTATACTTTGTTTCAGGCGAGTTCCCCATTCAAATGCATGTAACAGTGAGAAACGCACTGTCTTGGCGAAAGAAAGCGTTTTTGTACAACTTCATATAAATAGCTGTAACTTTTGATAGAAGACTCAGACAAACATGTTTATGGCTTTATCTTATAGAACTCAAGGTCCCCGTGCTGGGAAAACAGGTTTTGCAGCTGTTTGAGCTAAGATTTTAAAATTATTCACATAATGAAAACCTATACTTTGTTTCGGTCGAGTTCCCCATTCAAATGCATGTAACAGTGAGAAACGCACTGTCTTGGCGAAAGAAAGCGTTTTTGTACAACTTCATATAAATAGCTGTAACTTTTGATAGAAGACTCAGACAAACATGTTTATGGCTTTATCTTATAGAACTCAAGGTCCCCGTGCTGGGAAAACAGGATTTGCAGCCGTTTGAGCTAAGATTTTCAAGTTATACACATAATGAAAACCTATACTTTGTTTCGGTCGAGATCCCCATTCAAATGCATGTAACAGTGAGAAACGCACTGTCTTGGCGAAATAAAGCGTTTTTGTACAACTTCATATAAATAGCTGTAACTTTTGATAGAAGACTCAGACAAACATGTTTATGGCTTTATCTTATAGAACTCAAGGTCCCCGTGCTGGGAAAACAGGATTTGCAGCCGTTTGAGCTAAGATTTTCAAGTTATACACATAATGAAAACCTATACTTTGTTTCGGTCGAGTTCCCCATTCAAATGCATGTAACAGTGAGAAACGCACTGTCTTGGCGAAAGAAAGCGTTTTTGTACAACTTCATATAAATAGCTGTAACTTTTGATAGAAGACGCAGACAAACATGTTTATGGCTTTATCTTATAGAACTCAAGGTCCCCGTGCTGGGAAAACAGGTTTTGCAGCTGTTTGAGCTAAGATTTTCAAATTATTCACATAATGAAAACCTATACTTTGTTTCGGTCGAGTTCCCCATTCAAATGCATGTAACAGTGAGAAACGCACTGTCTTGGCGAAATAAAGCGTTTTTGTACAACTTCATATAAATAGCTGTAACTTTTGATAGAAGACTCGGACAAACATGTTTATGGCTTTATCTTATAGAACTCAAGGTCCCCGTGCTGGGAAAACAGGATTTGCAGCTGTTTGAGCTAAGATTTTCAAATTATTCACATAATGAAAACCTATACTTTGTTTCAGGCGAGTTCCCCATTCAAATGCATGTAACAGTGAGAAACGCACTGTCTTGGCGAAAGAAAGCGTTTTTGTACAACTTCATGTAAATAGCTGTTACTTTTGATAGAAGACTCAGACAAACATGTTTATGGCTTCATATTATAGAACTCAAGGTCCCCGTGCTGGGAAAACAGGATTTGCAGCTGTTTGAGCTAAGATTTTAAAATTATTCACATAATGAAAACCTATACTTTGTTTCAGGCGAGTTCCCCATTCAAATGCATGTAACAGTGAGAAACGCACTGTCTTGGCGAAAGAAAGCGTTTTTGTACAACTTCATATAAATAGCTGTAACTTTTGATAGAAGACGCAGACAAACATGTTTATGGCTTTATCTTATAGAACTCAAGGTCCCGGTGCTGGGAAAACAGGTTTTGCAGCTGTTTGAGCTAAGATTTTAAAATTATTCACATAATGAAAACCTATACTTTGTTTCGGTCGAGTTCCCCATTCAAATGCATGTAACAGTGAGAAACGCACTGTCTTGGCGAAATAAAGCGTTTTTGTACAACTTCATGTAAATAGCTGTAACTTTTGATAGAAGACTCAGACAAACATGTTTATGGCTTTATCTTATAGAACTCAAGGTCCCCGTGCTGGGAAAACAGGATTTGCAGCTGTTTGAGCTAAGATTTTAAAATTATTCACATAATGAAAACCTATACTTTGTTTCGGTCAAGTTCCCCATTCAAATGCATGTAACAGTGAGAAACGCACTGTCTTGGCGAAAGAAAGCGTTTTTGTACAACTTCATATAAATAGCTGTAACTTTTGATAGAAGACTCAGACAAACATGTTTATGGCTTTATCTTATAGAACTCAAGGTCCCCGTGCTGGGAAAACAGGATTTGCAGCCGTTTGAGCTAAGATTTCCAAGTTATACACATAATGAAAACCTATACTTTGTTTCGGTCGAGTTCCCCATTCAAATGCATGTAACAGTGAGAAACGCACTGTCTTGGCGAAAGAAAGCGTTTTTGTACAACTTCATATAAATAGCTGTAACTTTTGATAGAAGACTCAGACAAACATGTTTATGGCTTTATCTTATAGAACTCAAGGTCCCCGTGCTGGGAAAACAGGATTTGCAGCTGTTTGAGCTAAGATTTTAAAATTATTCACATAATGAAAACCTATACTTTGTTTCGGTCAAGTTCCCCATTCAAATGCATGTAACAGTGAGAAACGCACTGTCTTGGCGAAAGAAAGCGTTTTTGTACAACTTCATGTAAATAGCTGTTACTTTTGATAGAAGACTCAGACAAACATGTTTATGGCTTCATCTTATAGAACTTAAGGTCCCCGTGCTGGGAAAACAGGATTTGCAGCTGAGCTAAGATTTTCAAGTTATACACATAATGAAAACCTATACTTTGTTTCGGTCGAGTTCCCCATTCAAATGCATGTAACAGTGAGAAACGCACTGTCTTGGCGAAAGAAAGCGTTTTTGTACAACTTCATATAAATAGCTGTAACTTTTGATAGAAGACGCAGACAAACATGTTTATGGCTTTATCTTATAGAACTCAAGGTCCCGGTGCTGGGAAAACAGGTTTTGCAGCTGTTTGAGCTAAGATTTTAAAATTATTCACATAATGAAAACCTATACTTTGTTTCGGTCGAGTTCCCCATTCAAATGCATGTAACAGTGAGAAACGCACTGTCTTGGCGAAATAAAGCGTTTTTGTACAACTTCATGTAAATAGCTGTAACTTTTGATAGAAGACTCAGACAAACATGTTTATGGCTTTATCTTATAGAACTCAAGGTCCCCGTGCTGGGAAAACAGGATTTGCAGCTGTTTGAGCTAAGATTTTAAAATTATTCACATAATGAAAACCTATACTTTGTTTCGGTCGAGTTCCCCATTCAAATGCATGTAACAGTGAGAAACGCACTGTCTTGGCGAAAGAAAGCGTTTTTGTACAACTTCATATAAATAGCTGTAACTTTTGATAAAAGACTCAGACAAACATGTTTATGGCTTTATCTTATAGAACTCAAGGTCCCCGTGCTGGGAAAACAGGATTTGCAGCTGTTTGAGCTAAGATTTTCAAATTATTCACATAATGAAAACCTATACTTTGTTTCGGTCGAGTTCCCCATTCAAATGCATGTAACAGTGAGAAACGCACTGTCTTGGCGAAATAAAGCGTTTTTGTACAACTTCATATAAATAGCTGTAACTTTTGATAGAAGACTCAGACAAACATGTTTATGGCTTTATCTTATAGAACTCAAGGTCCCCGTGCTGGGCAAACAGGATTTGCAGCTGTTTGAGCTAAGATTTTCAAGTTATACACATAATGAAAACCTATACTTTGTTTCGGTCGAGTTCCCCATTCAAATGCATGTAACAGTGAGAAACGCACTGTCTTGGCGAAATAAAGCGTTTTTGTACAACTTCATGTAAATAGCTGTTACTTTTGATAGAAGACTCAGACAAACATGTTTATGGCTTCATCTTATAGAACTCAAGGTCCCCGTGCTGGGAAAACAGGATTTGCAGCTGTTTGAGCTAAGATTTTAAAATTATTCACATAATGAAAACCTATACTTTGTTTCGGTCGAGTTCCCCATTCAAATGCATGTAACAGTGAGAAACGCACTGTCTTGGCGAAAGAAAGCGTTTTTGTACAACTTCATATAAATAGCTGTAACTTTTGATAGAAGACTCAGACAAACATGTTTATGGCTTTATCTTATAGAACTCAAGGTCCCCGTGCTGGGAAAACAGGATTTGCAGCTGTTTGAGCTAAGATTTTAAAATTATTCACATAATGAAAACCTATACTTTGTTTCGGTCAAGTTCCCCATTCAAATGCATGTAACAGTGAGAAACGCACTGTCTTGGCGAAAGAAAGCGTTTTTGTACAACTTCATATAAATAGCTGTAACTTTTGATAGAAGACTCAGACAAACATGTTTATGGCTTTATCTTATAGAACTCAAGGTCCCCGTGCTGGGAAAACAGGATTTGCAGCTGTTTGAGCTAAGATTTTCAAGTTATACACATAATGAAAACCTATACTTTGTTTCGGTCGAGTTCCCCATTCAAATGCATGTAACAGTGAGAAACGCACTGTCTTGGCGAAAGAAAGCGTTTTTGTACAACTTCATGTAAATAGCTGTTACTTTTGATAGAAGACTCAGACAAACATGTTTATGGCTTCATATTATAGAACTCAAGGTCCCCGTGCTGGGAAAACAGGATTTGCAGCTGTTTGAGCTAAGATTTTCAAATTATTCACATAATGAAAACCTATACTTTGTTTCGGTCGAGTTCCCCATTCAAATGCATGTAACAGTGAGAAACGCACTGTCTTGGCGAAAGAAAGCGTTTTTGTACAACTTCATATAAATAGCTGTAACTTTTGATAGAAGACGCAGACAAACATGTTTATGGCTTTATCTTATAGAACTCAAGGTCCCCGTGCTGGGAAAACAGGTTTTGCAGCTGTTTGAGCTAAGATTTTCAAATTATTCACATAATGAAAACCTATACTTTGTTTCGGTCGAGTTCCCCATTCAAATGCATGTAACAGTGAGAAACGCACTGTCTTGGCGAAAGAAAGCGTTTTTGTACAACTTCATGTAAATAGCTGTAACTTTTGATAGAAGACTCAGACAAACATGTTTATGGCTTTATCTTATAGAACTCAAGGTCCCCGTGCTGGGAAAACAGGATTTGCAGCTGTTTGAGCTAAGATTTTAAAATTATTCACATAATGAAAACCTATACTTTGTTTCGGTCGAGTTCCCCATTCAAATGCATGTAACAGTGAGAAACGCACTGTCTTGGCGAAATAAAGCGTTTTTGTACAACTTCATATAAATAGCTGTAACTTTTGATAGAAGACTCGGACAAACATGTTTATGGCTTTATCTTATAGAACTCAAGGTCCCGGTGCTGGGAAAACAGGTTTTGCAGCTGTTTGAGCTAAGATTTTAAAATTATTCACATAATGAAAACCTATACTTTGTTTCGGTCGAGTTCCCCATTCAAATGCATGTAACAGTGAGAAACGCACTGTCTTGGCGAAATAAAGCGTTTTTGTACAACTTCATGTAAATAGCTGTAACTTTTGATAGAAGACTCAGACAAACATGTTTATGGCTTTATCTTATAGAACTCAAGGTCCCCGTGCTGGGAAAACAGGATTTGCAGCTGTTTGAGCTAAGATTTTAAAATTATTCACATAATGAAAACCTATACTTTGTTTCGGTCAAGTTCCCCATTCAAATGCATGTAACAGTGAGAAACGCACTGTCTTGGCGAAAGAAAGCGTTTTTGTACAACTTCATATAAATAGCTGTAACTTTTGATAGAAGACTCAGACAAACATGTTTATGGCTTTATCTTATAGAACTCAAGGTCCCCGTGCTGGGAAAACAGGATTTGCAGCCGTTTGAGCTAAGATTTCCAAGTTATACACATAATGAAAACCTATACTTTGTTTCGGTCGAGTTCCCCATTCAAATGCATGTAACAGTGAGAAACGCACTGTCTTGGCGAAATAAAGCGTTTTTGTACAACTTCATATAAATAGCTGTAACTTTTGATAGAAGACTCAGACAAACATGTTTATGGCTTTATCTTATAGAACTCAAGGTCCCCGTGCTGGGCAAACAGGATTTGCAGCTGTTTGAGCTAAGATTTAAAAATTATTCACATAATGAAAACCTATACTTTGTTTCGGGCGAGTTCCCCATTCAAATGCATGTAACAGTGAGAAACGCACTGTCTTGGCGAAAGAAAGCGTTTTTGTACAACTTCATATAAATAGCTGTAACTTTTGATAGAAGACTCAGACAAACATGTTTATGGCTTTATCTTATAGAACTCAAGGTCCCCGTGCTGGGAAAACAGGATTTGCAGCTGTTTGAGCTAAGATTTTCAAGTTATACACATAATGAAAACCTATACTTTGTTTCGGTCGAGTTCCCCATTCAAATGCATGTAACAGTGAGAAACGCACTGTCTTGGCGAAATAAAGCGTTTTTGTACAACTTCATGTAAATAGCTGTTACTTTTGATAGAAGACTCAGACAAACATGTTTATGGCTTCATCTTATAGAACTCAAGGTCCCCGTGCTGGGAAAACAGGATTTGCAGCTGTTTGAGCTAAGATTTTAAAATTATTCACATAATGAAAACCTATACTTTGTTTCGGTCGAGTTCCCCATTCAAATGCATGTAACAGTGAGAAACGCACTGTCTTGGCGAAAGAAAGCGTTTTTGTACAACTTCATATAAATAGCTGTAACTTTTGATAGAAGACTCAGACAAACATGTTTATGGCTTTATCTTATAGAACTCAAGGTCCCCGTGCTGGGAAAACAGGATTTGCAGCCGTTTGAGCTAAGATTTCCAAGTTATACACATAATGAAAACCTATACTTTGTTTCGGTCGAGTTCCCCATTCAAATGCATGTAACAGTGAGAAACGCACTGTCTTGGCGAAATAAAGCGTTTTTGTACAACTTCATATAAATAGCTGTAACTTTTGATAGAAGACTCAGACAAACATGTTTATGGCTTCATCTTATAGAACTCAAGGTCCCCGTGCTGGGAAAACAGGATTTGCAGCTGTTTGAGCTAAGATTTTAAAATTATTCACATAATGAAAACCTATACTTTGTTTCGGTCAAGTTCCCCATTCAAATGCATGTAACAGTGAGAAACGCACTGTCTTGGCGAAAGAAAGCGTTTTTGTACAACTTCATATAAATAGCTGTAACTTTTGATAGAAGACTCAGACAAACATGTTTATGGCTTTATCTTATAGAACTCAAGGTCCCCGTGCTGGGAAAACAGGATTTGCAGCTGTTTGAGCTAAGATTTTCAAGTTATACACATAATGAAAACCTATACTTTGTTTCGGTCGAGTTCCCCATTCAAATGCATGTAACAGTGAGAAACGCACTGTCTTGGCGAAAGAAAGCGTTTTTGTACAACTTCATGTAAATAGCTGTTACTTTTGATAGAAGACTCAGACAAACATGTTTATGGCTTCATATTATAGAACTCAAGGTCCCCGTGCTGGGAAAACAGGATTTGCAGCTGTTTGAGCTAAGATTTTCAAATTATTCACATAATGAAAACCTATACTTTGTTTCGGTCGAGTTCCCCATTCAAATGCATGTAACAGTGAGAAACGCACTGTCTTGGCGAAAGAAAGCGTTTTTGTACAACTTCATATAAATAGCTGTAACTTTTGATAGAAGACTCAGACAAACATGTTTATGGCTTTATCTTATAGAACTCAAGGTCCCCGTGCTGGGAAAACAGGATTTGCAGCTGTTTGAGCTAAGATTTTAAAATTATTCACATAATGAAAACCTATACTTTGTTTCGGTCAAGTTCCCCATTCAAATGCATGTAACAGTGAGAAACGCACTGTCTTGGCGAAAGAAAGCGTTTTTGTACAACTTCATGTAAATAGCTGTTACTTTTGATAGAAGACTCAGACAAACATGTTTATGGCTTCATCTTATAGAACTTAAGGTCCCCGTGCTGGGAAAACAGGATTTGCAGCTGTTTGAGCTAAGATTTTCAAGTTATACACATAATGAAAACCTATACTTTGTTTCGGTCGAGTTCCCCATTCAAATGCATGTAACAGTGAGAAACGCACTGTCTTGGCGAAAGAAAGCGTTTTTGTACAACTTCATATAAATAGCTGTAACTTTTGATAGAAGACGCAGACAAACATGTTTATGGCTTTATCTTATAGAACTCAAGGTCCCCGTGCTGGGAAAACAGGTTTTGCAGCTGTTTGAGCTAAGATTTTCAAATTATTCACATAATGAAAACCTATACTTTGTTTCGGTCGAGTTCCCCATTCAAATGCATGTAACAGTGAGAAACGCACTGTCTTGGCGAAAGAAAGCGTTTTTGTACAACTTCATGTAAATAGCTGTAACTTTTGATAGAAGACTCAGACAAACATGTTTATGGCTTTATCTTATAGAACTCAAGGTCCCCGTGCTGGGAAAACAGGATTTGCAGCTGTTTGAGCTAAGATTTTAAAATTATTCACATAATGAAAACCTATACTTTGTTTCAGGCGAGTTCCCCATTCAAATGCATGTAACAGTGAGAAACGCACTGTCTTGGCGAAAGAAAGCGTTTTTGTACAACTTCATATAAATAGCTGTAACTTTTGATAGAAGACGCAGACAAACATGTTTATGGCTTTATCTTATAGAACTCAAGGTCCCCGTGCTGGGAAAACAGGATTTGCAGCTGTTTGAGCTAAGATTTTAAAATTATTCACATAATGAAAACCTATACTTTGTTTCGGTCGAGTTCCCCATTCAAATGCATGTAACAGTGAGAAACGCACTGTCTTGGCGAAATAAAGCGTTTTTGTACAACTTCATATAAATAGCTGTAACTTTTGATAGAAGACTCGGACAAACATGTTTATGGCTTTATCTTATAGAACTCAAGGTCCCGGTGCTGGGAAAACAGGTTTTGCAGCTGTTTGAGCTAAGATTTTAAAATTATTCACATAATGAAAACCTATACTTTGTTTCGGTCGAGTTCCCCATTCAAATGCATGTAACAGTGAGAAACGCACTGTCTTGGCGAAAGAAAGCGTTTTTGTACAACTTCATATAAATAGCTGTAACTTTTGATAGAAGACTCAGACAAACATGTTTATGGCTTTATCTTATAGAACTCAAGGTCCCCGTGCTGGGCAAACAGGATTTGCAGCTGTTTGAGCTAAGATTTTCAAGTTATACACATAATGAAAACCTATACTTTGTTTCGGTCGAGTTCCCCATTCAAATGCATGTAACAGTGAGAAACGCACTGTCTTGGCGAAATAAAGCGTTTTTGTACAACTTCATGTAAATAGCTGTTACTTTTGATAGAAGACTCAGACAAACATGTTTATGGCTTCATCTTATAGAACTCAAGGTCCCCGTGCTGGGAAAACAGGATTTGCAGCTGTTTGAGCTAAGATTTTAAAATTATTCACATAATGAAAACCTATACTTTGTTTCGGTCGAGTTCCCCATTCAAATGCATGTAACAGTGAGAAACGCACTGTCTTGGCGAAAGAAAGCGTTTTTGTACAACTTCATATAAATAGCTGTAACTTTTGATAGAAGACTCAGACAAACATGTTTATGGCTTTATCTTATAGAACTCAAGGTCCCCGTGCTGGGAAAACAGGATTTGCAGCTGTTTGAGCTAAGATTTTAAAATTATTCACATAATGAAAACCTATACTTTGTTTCGGTCAAGTTCCCCATTCAAATGCATGTAACAGTGAGAAACGCACTGTCTTGGCGAAAGAAAGCGTTTTTGTACAACTTCATATAAATAGCTGTAACTTTTGATAGAAGACTCAGACAAACATGTTTATGGCTTTATCTTATAGAACTCAAGGTCCCCGTGCTGGGAAAACAGGATTTGCAGCTGTTTGAGCTAAGATTTTCAAGTTATACACATAATGAAAACCTATACTTTGTTTCGGTCGAGTTCCCCATTCAAATGCATGTAACAGTGAGAAACGCACTGTCTTGGCGAAAGAAAGCGTTTTTGTACAACTTCATGTAAATAGCTGTTACTTTTGATAGAAGACTCAGACAAACATGTTTATGGCTTCATATTATAGAACTCAAGGTCCCCGTGCTGGGAAAACAGGATTTGCAGCTGTTTGAGCTAAGATTTTCAAATTATTCACATAATGAAAACCTATACTTTGTTTCGGTCGAGTTCCCCATTCAAATGCATGTAACAGTGAGAAACGCACTGTCTTGGCGAAAGAAAGCGTTTTTGTACAACTTCATATAAATAGCTGTAACTTTTGATAGAAGACGCAGACAAACATGTTTATGGCTTTATCTTATAGAACTCAAGGTCCCCGTGCTGGGAAAACAGGTTTTGCAGCTGTTTGAGCTAAGATTTTCAAATTATTCACATAATGAAAACCTATACTTTGTTTCGGTCGAGTTCCCCATTCAAATGCATGTAACAGTGAGAAACGCACTGTCTTGGCGAAAGAAAGCGTTTTTGTACAACTTCATGTAAATAGCTGTAACTTTTGATAGAAGACTCAGACAAACATGTTTATGGCTTTATCTTATAGAACTCAAGGTCCCCGTGCTGGGAAAACAGGATTTGCAGCTGTTTGAGCTAAGATTTTAAAATTATTCACATAATGAAAACCTATACTTTGTTTCGGTCGAGTTCCCCATTCAAATGCATGTAACAGTGAGAAACGCACTGTCTTGGCGAAATAAAGCGTTTTTGTACAACTTCATATAAATAGCTGTAACTTTTGATAGAAGACTCGGACAAACATGTTTATGGCTTTATCTTATAGAACTCAAGGTCCCGGTGCTGGGAAAACAGGTTTTGCAGCTGTTTGAGCTAAGATTTTAAAATTATTCACATAATGAAAACCTATACTTTGTTTCGGTCGAGTTCCCCATTCAAATGCATGTAACAGTGAGAAACGCACTGTCTTGGCGAAATAAAGCGTTTTTGTACAACTTCATGTAAATAGCTGTAACTTTTGATAGAAGACTCAGACAAACATGTTTATGGCTTTATCTTATAGAACTCAAGGTCCCCGTGCTGGGAAAACAGGATTTGCAGCTGTTTGAGCTAAGATTTTAAAATTATTCACATAATGAAAACCTATACTTTGTTTCAGGCGAGTTCCCCATTCAAATGCATGTAACAGTGAGAAACGCACTGTCTTGGCGAAAGAAAGCGTTTTTGTACAACTTCATATAAATAGCTGTAACTTTTGATAGAAGACGCAGACAAACATGTTTATGGCTTTATCTTATAGAACTCAAGGTCCCCGTGCTGGGAAAACAGGATTTGCAGCTGTTTGAGCTAAGATTTTAAAATTATTCACATAATGAAAACCTATACTTTGTTTCGGTCGAGTTCCCCATTCAAATGCATGTAACAGTGAGAAACGCACTGTCTTGGCGAAATAAAGCGTTTTTGTACAACTTCATATAAATAGCTGTAACTTTTGATAGAAGACTCGGACAAACATGTTTATGGCTTTATCTTATAGAACTCAAGGTCCCGGTGCTGGGAAAACAGGTTTTGCAGCTGTTTGAGCTAAGATTTTAAAATTATTCACATAATGAAAACCTATACTTTGTTTCGGTCGAGTTCCCCATTCAAATGCATGTAACAGTGAGAAACGCACTGTCTTGGCGAAATAAAGCGTTTTTGTACAACTTCATATAAATAGCTGTAACTTTTGATAGAAGACTCAGACAAACATGTTTATGGCTTTATCTTATAGAACTCAAGGTCCCCGTGCTGGGCAAACAGGATTTGCAGCTGTTTGAGCTAAGATTTTCAAGTTATACACATAATGAAAACCTATACTTTGTTTCGGTCGAGTTCCCCATTCAAATGCATGTAACAGTGAGAAACGCACTGTCTTGGCGAAATAAAGCGTTTTTGTACAACTTCATGTAAATAGCTGTTACTTTTGATAGAAGACTCAGACAAACATGTTTATGGCTTCATCTTATAGAACTCAAGGTCCCCGTGCTGGGAAAACAGGATTTGCAGCTGTTTGAGCTAAGATTTTAAAATTATTCACATAATGAAAACCTATACTTTGTTTCGGTCGAGTTCCCCATTCAAATGCATGTAACAGTGAGAAACGCACTGTCTTGGCGAAAGAAAGCGTTTTTGTACAACTTCATATAAATAGCTGTAACTTTTGATAGAAGACTCAGACAAACATGTTTATGGCTTTATCTTATAGAACTCAAGGTCCCCGTGCTGGGAAAACAGGATTTGCAGCTGTTTGAGCTAAGATTTTAAAATTATTCACATAATGAAAACCTATACTTTGTTTCGGTCAAGTTCCCCATTCAAATGCATGTAACAGTGAGAAACGCACTGTCTTGGCGAAAGAAAGCGTTTTTGTACAACTTCATATAAATAGCTGTTACTTTTGATAGAAGACTCAGACAAACATGTTTATGGCTTCATATTATAGAACTCAAGGTCCCCGTGCTGGGAAAACAGGATTTGCAGCTGTTTGAGCTAAGATTTTCAAATTATTCACATAATGAAAACCTATACTTTGTTTCGGTCGAGTTCCCCATTCAAATGCATGTAACAGTGAGAAACGCACTGTCTTGGCGAAAGAAAGCGTTTTTGTACAACTTCATATAAATAGCTGTAACTTTTGATAGAAGACGCAGACAAACATGTTTATGGCTTTATCTTATAGAACTCAAGGTCCCCGTGCTGGGAAAACAGGTTTTGCAGCTGTTTGAGCTAAGATTTTCAAATTATTCACATAATGAAAACCTATACTTTGTTTCGGTCGAGTTCCCCATTCAAATGCATGTAACAGTGAGAAACGCACTGTCTTGGCGAAAGAAAGCGTTTTTGTACAACTTCATGTAAATAGCTGTAACTTTTGATAGAAGACTCAGACAAACATGTTTATGGCTTTATCTTATAGAACTCAAGGTCCCCGTGCTGGGAAAACAGGATTTGCAGCTGTTTGAGCTAAGATTTTAAAATTATTCACATAATGAAAACCTATACTTTGTTTCGGTCGAGTTCCCCATTCAAATGCATGTAACAGTGAGAAACGCACTGTCTTGGCGAAATAAAGCGTTTTTGTACAACTTCATATAAATAGCTGTAACTTTTGATAGAAGACTCGGACAAACATGTTTATGGCTTTATCTTATAGAACTCAAGGTCCCGGTGCTGGGAAAACAGGTTTTGCAGCTGTTTGAGCTAAGATTTTAAAATTATTCACATAATGAAAACCTATACTTTGTTTCGGTCGAGTTCCCCATTCAAATGCATGTAACAGTGAGAAACGCACTGTCTTGGCGAAATAAAGCGTTTTTGTACAACTTCATGTAACTAGCTGTAACTTTTGATAGAAGACTCAGACAAACATGTTTATGGCTTTATCTTATAGAACTCAAGGTCCCCGTGCTGGGAAAACAGGATTTGCAGCTGTTTGAGCTAAGATTTTAAAATTATTCACATAATGAAAACCTATACTTTGTTTCGGTCAAGTTCCCCATTCAAATGCATGTAACAGTGAGAAACGCACTGTCTTGGCGAAAGAAAGCGTTTTTGTACAACTTCATATAAATAGCTGTAACTTTTGATAGAAGACTCAGACAAACATGTTTATGGCTTTATCTTATAGAACTCAAGGTCCCCGTGCTGGGAAAACAGGATTTGCAGCCGTTTGAGCTAAGATTTCCAAGTTATACACATAATGAAAACCTATACTTTGTTTCGGTCGAGTTCCCCATTCAAATGCATGTAACAGTGAGAAACGCACTGTCTTGGCGAAATAAAGCGTTTTTGTACAACTTCATATAAATAGCTGTAACTTTTGATAGAAGACTCAGACAAACATGTTTATGGCTTTATCTTATAGAACTCAAGGTCCCCGTGCTGGGCAAACAGGATTTGCAGCTGTTTGAGCTAAGATTTAAAAATTATTCACATAATGAAAACCTATACTTTGTTTCGGGCGAGTTCCCCATTCAAATGCATGTAACAGTGAGAAACGCACTGTCTTGGCGAAAGAAAGCGTTTTTGTACAACTTCATATAAATAGCTGTAACTTTTGATAGAAGACTCAGACAAACATGTTTATGGCTTTATCTTATAGAACTCAAGGTCCCCGTGCTGGGAAAACAGGATTTGCAGCTGTTTGAGCTAAGATTTTCAAGTTATACACATAATGAAAACCTATACTTTGTTTCGGTCGAGTTCCCCATTCAAATGCATGTAACAGTGAGAAACGCACTGTCTTGGCGAAATAAAGCGTTTTTGTACAACTTCATGTAAATAGCTGTTACTTTTGATAGAAGACTCAGACAAACATGTTTATGGCTTCATCTTATAGAACTCAAGGTCCCCGTGCTGGGAAAACAGGATTTGCAGCTGTTTGAGCTAAGATTTTAAAATTATTCACATAATGAAAACCTATACTTTGTTTCGGTCGAGTTCCCCATTCAAATGCATGTAACAGTGAGAAACGCACTGTCTTGGCGAAAGAAAGCGTTTTTGTACAACTTCATATAAATAGCTGTAACTTTTGATAGAAGACTCAGACAAACATGTTTATGGCTTTATCTTATAGAACTCAAGGTCCCCGTGCTGGGAAAACAGGATTTGCAGCCGTTTGAGCTAAGATTTCCAAGTTATACACATAATGAAAACCTATACTTTGTTTCGGTCGAGTTCCCCATTCAAATGCATGTAACAGTGAGAAACGCACTGTCTTGGCGAAATAAAGCGTTTTTGTACAACTTCATATAAATAGCTGTAACTTTTGATAGAAGACTCAGACAAACATGTTTATGGCTTCATCTTATAGAACTCAAGGTCCCCGTGCTGGGAAAACAGGATTTGCAGCTGTTTGAGCTAAGATTTTAAAATTATTCACATAATGAAAACCTATACTTTGTTTCGGTCAAGTTCCCCATTCAAATGCATGTAACAGTGAGAAACGCACTGTCTTGGCGAAAGAAAGCGTTTTTGTACAACTTCATATAAATAGCTGTAACTTTTGATAGAAGACTCAGACAAACATGTTTATGGCTTTATCTTATAGAACTCAAGGTCCCCGTGCTGGGAAAACAGGATTTGCAGCTGTTTGAGCTAAGATTTTCAAGTTATACACATAATGAAAACCTATACTTTGTTTCGGTCGAGTTCCCCATTCAAATGCATGTAACAGTGAGAAACGCACTGTCTTGGCGAAAGAAAGCGTTTTTGTACAACTTCATGTAAATAGCTGTAACTTTTGATAGAAGACGCAGACAAACATGTTTATGGCTTTATCTTATAGAACTCAAGGTCCCCGTGCTGGGAAAACAGGTTTTGCAGCTGTTTGAGCTAAGATTTTCAAATTATTCACATAATGAAAACCTATACTTTGTTTCGGTCGAGTTCCCCATTCAAATGCATGTAACAGTGAGAAACGCACTGTCTTGGCGAAAGAAAGCGTTTTTGTACAACTTCATGTAAATAGCTGTAACTTTTGATAGAAGACTCAGACAAACATGTTTATGGCTTTATCTTATAGAACTCAAGGTCCCCGTGCTGGGAAAACAGGATTTGCAGCTGTTTGAGCTAAGATTTTAAAATTATTCACATAATGAAAACCTATACTTTGTTTCAGGCGAGTTCCCCATTCAAATGCATGTAACAGTGAGAAACGCACTGTCTTGGCGAAAGAAAGCGTTTTTGTACAACTTCATATAAATAGCTGTAACTTTTGATAGAAGACGCAGACAAACATGTTTATGGCTTTATATTATAGAACTCAAGGTCCCCGTGCTGGGAAAACAGGATTTGCAGCTGTTTGAGCTAAGATTTTAAAATTATTCACATAATGAAAACCTATACTTTGTTTCGGTCGAGTTCCCCATTCAAATGCATGTAACAGTGAGAAACGCACTGTCTTGGCGAAATAAAGCGTTTTTGTACAACTTCATATAAATAGCTGTAACTTTTGATAGAAGACTCGGACAAACATGTTTATGGCTTTATCTTATAGAACTCAAGGTCCCGGTGCTGGGAAAACAGGTTTTGCAGCTGTTTGAGCTAAGATTTTAAAATTATTCACATAATGAAAACCTATACTTTGTTTCGGTCGAGTTCCCCATTCAAATGCATGTAACAGTGAGAAACGCACTGTCTTGGCGAAATAAAGCGTTTTTGTACAACTTCATATAAATAGCTGTAACTTTTGATAGAAGACTCAGACAAACATGTTTATGGCTTTATCTTATAGAACTCAAGGTCCCCGTGCTGGGCAAACAGGATTTGCAGCTGTTTGAGCTAAGATTTTCAAGTTATACACATAATGAAAACCTATACTTTGTTTCGGTCGAGTTCCCCATTCAAATGCATGTAACAGTGAGAAACGCACTGTCTTGGCGAAATAAAGCGTTTTTGTACAACTTCATGTAAATAGCTGTTACTTTTGATAGAAGACTCAGACAAACATGTTTATGGCTTCATCTTATAGAACTCAAGGTCCCCGTGCTGGGAAAACAGGATTTGCAGCTGTTTGAGCTAAGATTTTAAAATTATTCACATAATGAAAACCTATACTTTGTTTCGGTCGAGTTCCCCATTCAAATGCATGTAACAGTGAGAAACGCACTGTCTTGGCGAAAGAAAGCGTTTTTGTACAACTTCATATAGATAGCTGTAACTTTTGATAGAAGACTCAGACAAACATGTTTATGGCTTTATCTTATAGAACTCAAGGTCCCCGTGCTGGGAAAACAGGATTTGCAGCTGTTTGAGCTAAGATTTTAAAATTATTCACATAATGAAAACCTATACTTTGTTTCGGTCAAGTTCCCCATTCAAATGCATGTAACAGTGAGAAACGCACTGTCTTGGCGAAAGAAAGCGTTTTTGTACAACTTCATATAAATAGCTGTAACTTTTGATAGAAGACTCAGACAAACATGTTTATGGCTTTATCTTATAGAACTCAAGGTCCCCGTGCTGGGAAAACAGGATTTGCAGCTGTTTGAGCTAAGATTTTCAAGTTATACACATAATGAAAACCTATACTTTGTTTCGGTCGAGTTCCCCATTCAAATGCATGTAACAGTGAGAAACGCACTGTCTTGGCGAAAGAAAGCGTTTTTGTACAACTTCATGTAAATAGCTGTTACTTTTGATAGAAGACTCAGACAAACATGTTTATGGCTTCATATTATAGAACTCAAGGTCCCCGTGCTGGGAAAACAGGATTTGCAGCTGTTTGAGCTAAGATTTTCAAATTATTCACATAATGAAAACCTATACTTTGTTTCGGTCGAGTTCCCCATTCAAATGCATGTAACAGTGAGAAACGCACTGTCTTGGCGAAAGAAAGCGTTTTTGTACAACTTCATATAAATAGCTGTAACTTTTGATAGAAGACGCAGACAAACATGTTTATGGCTTTATCTTATAGAACTCAAGGTCCCCGTGCTGGGAAAACAGGTTTTGCAGCTGTTTGAGCTAAGATTTTCAAATTATTCACATAATGAAAACCTATACTTTGTTTCGGTCGAGTTCCCCATTCAAATGCATGTAACAGTGAGAAACGCACTGTCTTGGCGAAAGAAAGCGTTTTTGTACAACTTCATGTAAATAGCTGTAACTTTTGATAGAAGACTCAGACAAACATGTTTATGGCTTTATCTTATAGAACTCAAGGTCCCCGTGCTGGGAAAACAGGATTTGCAGCTGTTTGAGCTAAGATTTTAAAATTATTCACATAATGAAAACCTATACTTTGTTTCGGTCGAGTTCCCCATTCAAATGCATGTAACAGTGAGAAACGCACTGTCTTGGCGAAATAAAGCGTTTTTGTACAACTTCATATAAATAGCTGTAACTTTTGATAGAAGACTCGGACAAACATGTTTATGGCTTTATCTTATAGAACTCAAGGTCCCGGTGCTGGGAAAACAGGTTTTGCAGCTGTTTGAGCTAAGATTTTAAAATTATTCACATAATGAAAACCTATACTTTGTTTCGGTCGAGTTCCCCATTCAAATGCATGTAACAGTGAGAAACGCACTGTCTTGGCGAAATAAAGCGTTTTTGTACAACTTCATGTAAATAGCTGTAACTTTTGATAGAAGACTCAGACAAACATGTTTATGGCTTTATCTTATAGAACTCAAGGTCCCCGTGCTGGGAAAACAGGATTTGCAGCCGTTTGAGCTAAGATTTCCAAGTTATACACATAATGAAAACCTATACTTTGTTTCGGTCGAGTTCCCCATTCAAATGCATGTAACAGTGAGAAACGCACTGTCTTGGCGAAATAAAGCGTTTTTGTACAACTTCATATAAATAGCTGTAACTTTTGATAGAAGACTCAGACAAACATGTTTATGGCTTCATCTTATAGAACTCAAGGTCCCCGTGCTGGGAAAACAGGATTTGCAGCTGTTTGAGCTAAGATTTTCAAGTTATACACATAATGAAAACCTATACTTTGTTTCGGTCGAGTTCCCCATTCAAATGCATGTAACAGTGAGAAACGCACTGTCTTGGCGAAAGAAAGCGTTTTTGTACAACTTCATATAAATAGCTGTAACTTTTGATAGAAGACTCAGACAAACATGTTTATGGCTTTATCTTATAGAACTCAAGGTCCCCGTGCTGGGAAAACAGGATTTGCAGCCGTTTGAGCTAAGATTTCCAAGTTATACACATAATGAAAACCTATACTTTGTTTCGGTCGAGTTCCCCATTCAAATGCATGTAACAGTGAGAAACGCACTGTCTTGGCGAAATAAAGCGTTTTTGTACAACTTCATATAAATAGCTGTAACTTTTGATAGAAGACTCAGACAAACATGTTTATGGCTTCATCTTATAGAACTCAAGGTCCCCGTGCTGGGAAAACAGGATTTGCAGCTGTTTGAGCTAAGATTTTAAAATTATTCACATAATGAAAACCTATACTTTGTTTCGGTCAAGTTCCCCATTCAAATGCATGTAACAGTGAGAAACGCACTGTCTTGGCGAAAGAAAGCGTTTTTGTACAACTTCATATAAATAGCTGTAACTTTTGATAGAAGACTCAGACAAACATGTTTATGGCTTTATCTTATAGAACTCAAGGTCCCCGTGCTGGGAAAACAGGATTTGCAGCTGTTTGAGCTAAGATTTTCAAGTTATACACATAATGAAAACCTATACTTTGTTTCGGTCGAGTTCCCCATTCAAATGCATGTAACAGTGAGAAACGCACTGTCTTGGCGAAAGAAAGCGTTTTTGTACAACTTCATGTAAATAGCTGTTACTTTTGATAGAAGACTCAGACAAACATGTTTATGGCTTCATATTATAGAACTCAAGGTCCCCGTGCTGGGAAAACAGGATTTGCAGCTGTTTGAGCTAAGATTTTCAAATTATTCACATAATGAAAACCTATACTTTGTTTCGGTCAAGTTCCCCATTCAAATGCATGTAACAGTGAGAAACGCACTGTCTTGGCGAAAGAAAGCGTTTTTGTACAACTTCATATAAATAGCTGTAACTTTTGATAGAAGACTCAGACAAACATGTTTATGGCTTTATCTTATAGAACTCAAGGTCCCCGTGCTGGGAAAACAGGATTTGCAGCTGTTTGAGCTAAGATTTTAAAATTATTCACATAATGAAAACCTATACTTTGTTTCGGTCAAGTTCCCCATTCAAATGCATGTAACAGTGAGAAACGCACTGTCTTGGCGAAAGAAAGCGTTTTTGTACAACTTCATGTAAATAGCTGTTACTTTTGATAGAAGACTCAGACAAACATGTTTATGGCTTCATCTTATAGAACTTAAGGTCCCCGTGCTGGGAAAACAGGATTTGCAGCTGTTTGAGCTAAGATTTTCAAGTTATACACATAATGAAAACCTATACTTTGTTTCGGTCGAGTTCCCCATTCAAATGCATGTAACAGTGAGAAACGCACTGTCTTGGCGAAAGAAAGCGTTTTTGTACAACTTCATATAAATAGCTGTAACTTTTGATAGAAGACGCAGACAAACATGTTTATGGCTTTATCTTATAGAACTCAAGGTCCCCGTGCTGGGAAAACAGGTTTTGCAGCTGTTTGAGCTAAGATTTTCAAATTATTCACATAATGAAAACCTATACTTTGTTTCGGTCGAGTTCCCCATTCAAATGCATGTAACAGTGAGAAACGCACTGTCTTGGCGAAAGAAAGCGTTTTTGTACAACTTCATGTAAATAGCTGTAACTTTTGATAGAAGACTCAGACAAACATGTTTATGGCTTTATCTTATAGAACTCAAGGTCCCCGTGCTGGGAAAACAGGATTTGCAGCTGTTTGAGCTAAGATTTTAAAATTATTCACATAATGAAAACCTATACTTTGTTTCAGGCGAGTTCCCCATTCAAATGCATGTAACAGTGAGAAACGCACTGTCTTGGCGAAAGAAAGCGTTTTTGTACAACTTCATATAAATAGCTGTAACTTTTGATAGAAGACGCAGACAAACATGTTTATGGCTTTATCTTATAGAACTCAAGGTCCCCGTGCTGGGAAAACAGGATTTGCAGCTGTTTGAGCTAAGATTTTAAAATTATTCACATAATGAAAACCTATACTTTGTTTCGGTCGAGTTCCCCATTCAAATGCATGTAACAGTGAGAAACGCACTGTCTTGGCGAAATAAAGCGTTTTTGTACAACTTCATATAAATAGCTGTAACTTTTGATAGAAGACTCGGACAAACATGTTTATGGCTTTATCTTATAGAACTCAAGGTCCCGGTGCTGGGAAAACAGGTTTTGCAGCTGTTTGAGCTAAGATTTTAAAATTATTCACATAATGAAAACCTATACTTTGTTTCGGTCGAGTTCCCCATTCAAATGCATGTAACAGTGAGAAACGCACTGTCTTGGCGAAATAAAGCGTTTTTGTACAACTTCATGTAAATAGCTGTAACTTTTGATAGAAGACTCAGACAAACATGTTTATGGCTTTATCTTATAGAACTCAAGGTCCCCGTGCTGGGAAAACAGGATTTGCAGCTGTTTGAGCTAAGATTTTAAAATTATTCACATAATGAAAACCTATACTTTGTTTCGGTCAAGTTCCCCATTCAAATGCATGTAACAGTGAGAAACGCACTGTCTTGGCGAAAGAAAGCGTTTTTGTACAACTTCATATAAATAGCTGTAACTTTTGATAGAAGACTCAGACAAACATGTTTATGGCTTTATCTTATAGAACTCAAGGTCCCCGTGCTGGGAAAACAGGATTTGCAGCCGTTTGAGCTAAGATTTCCAAGTTATACACATAATGAAAACCTATACTTTGTTTCGGTCGAGTTCCCCATTCAAATGCATGTAACAGTGAGAAACGCACTGTCTTGGCGAAATAAAGCGTTTTTGTACAACTTCATATAAATAGCTGTAACTTTTGATAGAAGACTCAGACAAACATGTTTATGGCTTTATCTTATAGAACTCAAGGTCCCCGTGCTGGGCAAACAGGATTTGCAGCTGTTTGAGCTAAGATTTAAAAATTATTCACATAATGAAAACCTATACTTTGTTTCGGGCGAGTTCCCCATTCAAATGCATGTAACAGTGAGAAACGCACTGTCTTGGCGAAAGAAAGCATTTTTGTACAACTTCATATAAATAGCTGTAACTTTTGATAGAAGACTCAGACAAACATGTTTATGGCTTTATCTTATAGAACTCAAGGTCCCCGTGCTGGGAAAACAGGATTTGCAGCTGTTTGAGCTAAGATTTTCAAGTTATACACATAATGAAAACCTATACTTTGTTTCGGTCGAGTTCCCCATTCAAATGCATGTAACAGTGAGAAACGCACTGTCTTGGCGAAATAAAGCGTTTTTGTACAACTTCATGTAAATAGCTGTTACTTTTGATAGAAGACTCAGACAAACATGTTTATGGCTTCATCTTATAGAACTCAAGGTCCCCGTGCTGGGAAAACAGGATTTGCAGCTGTTTGAGCTAAGATTTTAAAATTATTCACATAATGAAAACCTATACTTTGTTTCGGTCGAGTTCCCCATTCAAATGCATGTAACAGTGAGAAACGCACTGTCTTGGCGAAAGAAAGCGTTTTTGTACAACTTCATATAAATAGCTGTAACTTTTGATAGAAGACTCAGACAAACATGTTTATGGCTTTATCTTATAGAACTCAAGGTCCCCGTGCTGGGAAAACAGGATTTGCAGCTGTTTGAGCTAAGATTTTAAAATTATTCACATAATGAAAACCTATACTTTGTTTCGGTCAAGTTCCCCATTCAAATGCATGTAACAGTGAGAAACGCACTGTCTTGGCGAAAGAAAGCGTTTTTGTACAACTTCATATAAATAGCTGTAACTTTTGATAGAAGACTCAGACAAACATGTTTATGGCTTTATCTTATAGAACTCAAGGTCCCCGTGCTGGGAAAACAGGATTTGCAGCTGTTTGAGCTAAGATTTTCAAGTTATACACATAATGAAAACCTATACTTTGTTTCGGTCGAGTTCCCCATTCAAATGCATGTAACAGTGAGAAACGCACTGTCTTGGCGAAAGAAAGCGTTTTTGTACAACTTCATGTAAATAGCTGTTACTTTTGATAGAAGACTCAGACAAACATGTTTATGGCTTCATATTATAGAACTCAAGGTCCCCGTGCTGGGAAAACAGGATTTGCAGCTGTTTGAGCTAAGATTTTAAAATTATTCACATAATGAAAACCTATACTTTGTTTCAGGCGAGTTCCCCATTCAAATGCATGTAACAGTGAGAAACGCACTGTCTTGGCGAAAGAAAGCGTTTTTGTACAACTTCATATAAATAGCTGTAACTTTTGATAGAAGACGCAGACAAACATGTTTATGGCTTTATCTTATAGAACTCAAGGTCCCGGTGCTGGGAAAACAGGTTTTGCAGCTGTTTGAGCTAAGATTTTAAAATTATTCACATAATGAAAACCTATACTTTGTTTCGGTCAAGTTCCCCATTCAAATGCATGTAACAGTGAGAAACGCACTGTCTTGGCGAAATAAAGCGTTTTTGTACAACTTCATGTAAATAGCTGTAACTTTTGATAGAAGACTCAGACAAACATGTTTATGGCTTTATCTTATAGAACTCAAGGTCCCCGTGCTGGGAAAACAGGATTTGCAGCTGTTTGAGCTAAGATTTTAAAATTATTCACATAATGAAAACCTATACTTTGTTTCGGTCGAGTTCCCCATTCAAATGCATGTAACAGTGAGAAACGCACTGTCTTGGCGAAAGAAAGCGTTTTTGTACAACTTCATATAAATAGCTGTAACTTTTGATAGAAGACTCAGACAAACATGTTTATGGCTTTATCTTATAGAACTCAAGGTCCCCGTGCTGGGAAGACAGGATTTGCAGCCGTTTGAGCTAAGATTTCCAAGTTATACACATAATGAAAACCTATACTTTGTTTCGGTCGAGTTCCCCATTCAAATGCATGTAACAGTGAGAAACGCACTGTCTTGGCGAAATAAAGCGTTTTTGTACAACTTCATATAAATAGCTGTAACTTTTGATAGAAGACTCAGACAAACATGTTTATGGCTTTATCTTATAGAACTCAAGGTCCCCGTGCTGGGCAAACAGGATTTGCAGCTGTTTGAGCTAAGATTTTCAAGTTATACACATAATGAAAACCTATACTTTGTTTCGGTCGAGTTCCCCATTCAAATGCATGTAACAGTGAGAAACGCACTGTCTTGGCGAAATAAAGCGTTTTTGTACAACTTCATGTAAATAGCTGTTACTTTTGATAGAAGACTCAGACAAACATGTTTATGGCTTCATCTTATAGAACTCAAGGTCCCCGTGCTGGGAAAACAGGATTTGCAGCTGTTTGAGCTAAGATTTTAAAATTATTCACATAATGAAAACCTATACTTTGTTTCGGTCAAGTTCCCCATTCAAATGCATGTAACAGTGAGAAACGCACTGTCTTGGCGAAAGAAAGCGTTTTTGTACAACTTCATATAAATAGCTGTAACTTTTGATAGAAGACTCAGACAAACATGTTTATGGCTTTATCTTATAGAACTCAAGGTCCCCGTGCTGGGAAAACAGGATTTGCAGCTGTTTGAGCTAAGATTTTAAAATTATTCACATAATGAAAACCTATACTTTGTTTCGGTCAAGTTCCCCATTCAAATGCATGTAACAGTGAGAAACGCACTGTCTTGGCGAAAGAAAGCGTTTTTGTACAACTTCATATAAATAGCTGTAACTTTTGATAGAAGACTCAGACAAACATGTTTATGGCTTTATCTTATAGAACTCAAGGTCCCCGTGCTGGGAAAACAGGATTTGCAGCTGTTTGAGCTAAGATTTTCAAGTTATACACATAATGAAAACCTATACTTTGTTTCGGTCGAGTTCCCCATTCAAATGCATGTAACAGTGAGAAACGCACTGTCTTGGCGAAAGAAAGCGTTTTTGTACAACTTCATGTAAATAGCTGTTACTTTTGATAGAAGACTCAGACAAACATGTTTATGGCTTCATATTATAGAACTCAAGGTCCCCGTGCTGGGAAAACAGGATTTGCAGCTGTTTGAGCTAAGATTTTCAAATTATTCACATAATGAAAACCTATACTTTGTTTCAGGCGAGTTCCCCATTCAAATGCATGTAACAGTGAGAAACGCACTGTCTTGGCGAAAGAAAGCGTTTTTGTACAACTTCATATAAATAGCTGTAACTTTTGATAGAAGACGCAGACAAACATGTTTATGGCTTTATCTTATAGAACTCAAGGTCCCCGTGCTGGGAAAACAGGATTTGCAGCTGTTTGAGCTAAGATTTTAAAATTATTCACATAATGAAAACCTATACTTTGTTTCGGTCGAGTTCCCCATTCAAATGCATGTAACAGTGAGAAACGCACTGTCTTGGCGAAATAAAGCGTTTTTGTACAACTTCATATAAATAGCTGTAACTTTTGATAGAAGACTCGGACAAACATGTTTATGGCTTTATCTTATAGAACTCAAGGTCCCGGTGCTGGGAAAACAGGTTTTGCAGCTGTTTGAGCTAAGATTTTAAAATTATTCACATAATGAAAACCTATACTTTGTTTCGGTCGAGTTCCCCATTCAAATGCATGTAACAGTGAGAAACGCACTGTCTTGGCGAAATAAAGCGTTTTTGTACAACTTCATGTAAATAGCTGTAACTTTTGATAGAAGACTCAGACAAACATGTTTATGGCTTTATCTTATAGAACTCAAGGTCCCCGTGCTGGGAAAACAGGATTTGCAGCTGTTTGAGCTAAGATTTTCAAATTATTCACATAATGAAAACCTATACTTTGTTTCGGTCAAGTTCCCCATTCAAATGCATGTAACAGTGAGAAACGCACTGTCTTGGCGAAAGAAAGCGTTTTTGTACAACTTCATATAAATAGCTGTAACTTTTGATAGAAGACTCAGACAAACATGTTTATGGCTTTATCTTATAGAACTCAAGGTCCCCGTGCTGGGAAAACAGGATTTGCAGCCGTTTGAGCTAAGATTTCCAAGTTATACACATAATGAAAACCTATACTTTGTTTCGGTCGAGTTCCCCATTCAAATGCATGTAACAGTGAGAAACGCACTGTCTTGGCGAAATAAAGCGTTTTTGTACAACTTCATATAAATAGCTGTAACTTTTGATAGAAGACTCAGACAAACATGTTTATGGCTTTATCTTATAGAACTCAAGGTCCCCGTGCTGGGCAAACAGGATTTGCAGCTGTTTGAGCTAAGATTTAAAAATTATTCACATAATGAAAACCTATACTTTGTTTCGGGCGAGTTCCCCATTCAAATGCATGTAACAGTGAGAAACGCACTGTCTTGGCGAAAGAAAGCATTTTTGTACAACTTCATATAAATAGCTGTAACTTTTGATAGAAGACTCAGACAAACATGTTTATGGCTTTATCTTATAGAACTCAAGGTCCCCGTGCTGGGAAAACAGGATTTGCAGCTGTTTGAGCTAAGATTTTCAAGTTATACACATAATGAAAACCTATACTTTGTTTCGGTCGAGTTCCCCATTCAAATGCATGTAACAGTGAGAAACGCACTGTCTTGGCGAAATAAAGCGTTTTTGTACAACTTCATGTAAATAGCTGTTACTTTTGATAGAAGACTCAGACAAACATGTTTATGGCTTCATCTTATAGAACTCAAGGTCCCCGTGCTGGGAAAACAGGATTTGCAGCTGTTTGAGCTAAGATTTTAAAATTATTCACATAATGAAAACCTATACTTTGTTTCGGTCGAGTTCCCCATTCAAATGCATGTAACAGTGAGAAACGCACTGTCTTGGCGAAAGAAAGCGTTTTTGTACAACTTCATATAAATAGCTGTAACTTTTGATAGAAGACTCAGACAAACATGTTTATGGCTTTATCTTATAGAACTCAAGGTCCCCGTGCTGGGAAAACAGGATTTGCAGCTGTTTGAGCTAAGATTTTAAAATTATTCACATAATGAAAACCTATACTTTGTTTCGGTCAAGTTCCCCATTCAAATGCATGTAACAGTGAGAAACGCACTGTCTTGGCGAAAGAAAGCGTTTTTGTACAACTTCATATAAATAGCTGTAACTTTTGATAGAAGACTCAGACAAACATGTTTATGGCTTTATCTTATAGAACTCAAGGTCCCCGTGCTGGGAAAACAGGATTTGCAGCTGTTTGAGCTAAGATTTTCAAGTTATACACATAATGAAAACCTATACTTTGTTTCGGTCGAGTTCCCCATTCAAATGCATGTAACAGTGAGAAACGCACAATCTTGGCGAAAGAAAGCGTTTTTGTACAACTTCATGTAAATAGCTGTTACTTTTGATAGAAGACTCAGACAAACATGTTTATGGCTTCATATTATAGAACTCAAGGTCCCCGTGCTGGGAAAACAGGATTTGCAGCTGTTTGAGCTAAGATTTTAAAATTATTCACATAATGAAAACCTATACTTTGTTTCAGGCGAGTTCCCCATTCAAATGCATGTAACAGTGAGAAACGCACTGTCTTGGCGAAAGAAAGCGTTTTTGTACAACTTCATATAAATAGCTGTAACTTTTGATAGAAGACGCAGACAAACATGTTTATGGCTTTATCTTATAGAACTCAAGGTCCCGGTGCTGGGAAAACAGGTTTTGCAGCTGTTTGAGCTAAGATTTTAAAATTATTCACATAATGAAAACCTATACTTTGTTTCGGTCAAGTTCCCCATTCAAATGCATGTAACAGTGAGAAACGCACTGTCTTGGCGAAATAAAGCGTTTTTGTACAACTTCATGTAAATAGCTGTAACTTTTGATAGAAGACTCAGACAAACATGTTTATGGCTTTATCTTATAGAACTCAAGGTCCCCGTGCTGGGAAAACAGGATTTGCAGCTGTTTGAGCTAAGATTTTAAAATTATTCACATAATGAAAACCTATACTTTGTTTCGGTCGAGTTCCCCATTCAAATGCATGTAACAGTGAGAAACGCACTGTCTTGGCGAAAGAAAGCGTTTTTGTACAACTTCATATAAATAGCTGTAACTTTTGATAGAAGACTCAGACAAACATGTTTATGGCTTTATCTTATAGAACTCAAGGTCCCCGTGCTGGGAAGACAGGATTTGCAGCCGTTTGAGCTAAGATTTCCAAGTTATACACATAATGAAAACCTATACTTTGTTTCGGTCGAGTTCCCCATTCAAATGCATGTAACAGTGAGAAACGCACTGTCTTGGCGAAATAAAGCGTTTTTGTACAACTTCATATAAATAGCTGTAACTTTTGATAGAAGACTCAGACAAACATGTTTATGGCTTTATCTTATAGAACTCAAGGTCCCCGTGCTGGGCAAACAGGATTTGCAGCTGTTTGAGCTAAGATTTTCAAGTTATACACATAATGAAAACCTATACTTTGTTTCGGTCGAGTTCCCCATTCAAATGCATGTAACAGTGAGAAACGCACTGTCTTGGCGAAATAAAGCGTTTTTGTACAACTTCATGTAAATAGCTGTTACTTTTGATAGAAGACTCAGACAAACATGTTTATGGCTTCATCTTATAGAACTCAAGGTCCCCGTGCTGGGAAAACAGGATTTGCAGCTGTTTGAGCTAAGATTTTAAAATTATTCACATAATGAAAACCTATACTTTGTTTCGGTCAAGTTCCCCATTCAAATGCATGTAACAGTGAGAAACGCACTGTCTTGGCGAAAGAAAGCGTTTTTGTACAACTTCATATAAATAGCTGTAACTTTTGATAGAAGACTCAGACAAACATGTTTATGGCTTTATCTTATAGAACTCAAGGTCCCCGTGCTGGGAAAACAGGATTTGCAGCTGTTTGAGCTAAGATTTTAAAATTATTCACATAATGAAAACCTATACTTTGTTTCGGTCAAGTTCCCCATTCAAATGCATGTAACAGTGAGAAACGCACTGTCTTGGCGAAATAAAGCGTTTTTGTACAACTTCATATAAATAGCTGTAACTTTTGATAGAAGACTCAGACAAACATGTTTATGGCTTTATCTTATAGAACTCAAGGTCCCCGTGCTGGGAAAACAGGATTTGCAGCTGTTTGAGCTAAGATTTTCAAGTTATACACATAATGAAAACCTATACTTTGTTTCGGTCGAGTTCCCCATTCAAATGCATGTAACAGTGAGAAACGCACTGTCTTGGCGAAAGAAAGCGTTTTTGTACAACTTCATGTAAATAGCTGTTACTTTTGATAGAAGACTCAGACAAACATGTTTATGGCTTCATATTATAGAACTCAAGGTCCCCGTGCTGGGAAAACAGGATTTGCAGCTGTTTGAGCTAAGATTTTCAAATTATTCACATAATGAAAACCTATACTTTGTTTCGGTCGAGTTCCCCATTCAAATGCATGTAACAGTGAGAAACGCACTGTCTTGGCGAAAGAAAGCGTTTTTGTACAACTTCATGTAAATAGCTGTTACTTTTGATAGAAGACTCAGACAAACATGTTTATGGCTTCATCTTATAGAACTTAAGGTCCCCGTGCTGGGAAAACAGGATTTGCAGCTGTTTGAGCTAAGATTTTCAAGTTATACACATAATGAAAACCTATACTTTGTTTCGGTCGAGTTCCCCATTCAAATGCATGTAACAGTGAGAAACGCACTGTCTTGGCGAAATAAAGCGTTTTTGTACAACTTCATGTAAATAGCTGTTACTTTTGATAGAAGACTCAGACAAACATGTTTATGGCTTCATCTTATAGAACTCAAGGTCCCCGTGCTGGGAAAACAGGATTTGCAGCTGTTTGAGCTAAGATTTTAAAATTATTCACATAATGAAAACCTATACTTTGTTTCGGTCGAGTTCCCCATTCAAATGCATGTAACAGTGAGAAACGCACTGTCTTGGCGAAAGAAAGCGTTTTTGTACAACTTCATATAAATAGCTGTAACTTTTGATAGAAGACTCAGACAAACATGTTTATGGCTTTATCTTATAGAACTCAAGGTCCCCGTGCTGGGAAAACAGGATTTGCAGCTGTTTGAGCTAAGATTTTCAAGTTATACACATAATGAAAACCTATACTTTGTTTCGGTCGAGTTCCCCATTCAAATGCATGTAACAGTGAGAAACGCACTGTCTTGGCGAAATAAAGCGTTTTTGTACAACTTCATATAAATAGCTGTAACTTTTGATAGAAGACTCAGACAAACATGTTTATGGCTTTATCTTATAGAACTCAAGGTCCCCGTGCTGGGCAAACAGGATTTGCAGCTGTTTGAGCTAAGATTTAAAAATTATTCACATAATGAAAACCTATACTTTGTTTCGGGCGAGTTCCCCATTCAAATGCATGTAACAGTGAGAAACGCACTGTCTTGGCGAAAGAAAGCGTTTTTGTACAACTTCATATAAATAGCTGTAACTTTTGATAGAAGACTCAGACAAACATGTTTATGGCTTTATCTTATAGAACTCAAGGTCCCCGTGCTGGGAAAACAGGATTTGCAGCTGTTTGAGCTAAGATTTTAAAATTATTCACATAATGAAAACCTATACTTTGTTTCGGTCAAGTTCCCCATTCAAATGCATGTAACAGTGAGAAACGCACTGTCTTGGCGAAAGAAAGCGTTTTTGTACAACTTCATATAAATAGCTGTAACTTTTGATAGAAGACTCAGACAAACATGTTTATGGCTTTATCTTATAGAACTCAAGGTCCCTGTGCTGGGAAAACAGGATTTGCAGCTGTTTGAGCTAAGATTTTCAAGTTATACACATAATGAAAACCTATACTTTGTTTCGGTCGAGTTCCCCATTCAAATGCATGTAACAGTGAGAAACGCACTGTCTTGGCGAAAGAAAGCGTTTTTGTACAACTTCATGTAAATAGCTGTTACTTTTGATAGAAGACTCAGACAAACATGTTTATGGCTTTATCTTATAGAACTCAAGGTCCCCGTGCTGGGAAAACAGGATTTGCAGCTGTTTGAGCTAAGATTTTAAAATTATTCACATAATGAAAACCTATACTTTGTTTCGGTCAAGTTCCCCATTCAAATGCATGTAACAGTGAGAAACGCACTGTCTTGGCGAAAGAAAGCGTTTTTGTACAACTTCATGTAAATAGCTGTTACTTTTGATAGAAGACTCAGACAAACATGTTTATGGCTTCATCTTATAGAACTTAAGGTCCCCATGCTGGGAAAACTGGATTTGCAGCTGTTTGAGCTAAGATTTTAAAATTATTCACATAATGAAAACCTATACTTTCTTTCGGGCGAGTTCCTCATTCAAATGCATGTAACAGTGAGAAACGCACTGTCTTGGCGAAAGAAAGCGTTTTTGTACAACTTCATATAAATAGCTGTAACTTTTGATAGAAGACTCAGACAAACATGTTTATGGCTTCATCTTATAGAACTCAAGGTCCCCGTGCTGGGAAAACAGGATTTGCAGCTGTTTGAGCTAAGATTTTAAAATTATTCACATAATGAAAACCTATACTTTGTTTCGGTCAAGTTCCCCATTCAAATGCATGTAACAGTGAGAAACGCACTGTCTTGGCGAAAGAAAGCGTTTTTGTACAACTTCATATAAATAGCTGTAACTTTTGATAGAAGACTCAGAAAAACATGTTTATGGCTTTATCTTATAGAACTCAAGGTCCCTGTGCTGGGAAAACAGGATTTGCAGCTGTTTGAGCTAAGATTTTCATGTTATACACATAATGAAAACCTATACTTTGTTTCGGTCGAGTTCCCCATTCAAATGCATGTAACAGTGAGAAACGCACTGTCTTGGCGAAAGAAAGCGTTTTTGTACAACTTCATGTAAATAGCTGTTACTTTTGATAGAAGACTCAGACAAACATGTTTATGGCTTCATCTTATAGAACTCAAGGTCCCCGTGCTGGGAAAACAGGATTTGCAGCTGTTTGAGCTAAGATTTAAAAATTATTCACATAATGAAAACCTATACTTTGTTTCGGGCGAGTTCCCCATTCAAATGCATGTAACAGTGAGAAACGCACTGTCTTGGCGAAAGAAAGCGTTTTTGTACAACTTCATATAAATAGCTGTAACTTTTGATAGAAGACTCAGACAAACATGTTTATGGCTTTATCTTATAGAACTCAAGGTCCCCGTGCTGGGAAAACAGGATTTGCAGCCGTTTGAGCTAAGATTTCAAAGTTATACACATAATGAAAACCTATACTTTGTTTCAGGCGAGTTCCCCATTCAAATGCATGTAACAGTGAGAAACGCACTGTCAAGGCGAAATAAAGCGTTTTTGTACAACTTCATGTAAATAGCTGTTACTTTTGATAGAAGACTCAGACAAACATGTTTATGGCTTCATCTTATAGAACTCAATATCCCCGTGCTGGGAAAACAGGATTTGCAGCTGTTTGAGCTAAGATTTTAAAATTATTCACATAATGAAAACCTATACTTTGTTTCGGTCGAGTTCCCCATTCAAATGCATGTAACAGTGAGAAACGCACTGTCTTGGCGAAAGAAAGCGTTTTTGTACAACTTCATATAAATAGCTGTAACTTTTGATAGAAGACTCAGACAAACATGTTTATGGCTTTATCTTATAGAACTCAAGGTCCCCGTGCTGGGCAAACAGGATTTGCAGCTGTTTGAGCTAAGATTTAAAAATTATTCACATAATGAAAACCTATACTTTGTTTCGGTCGAGTTCCCCATTCAAATGCATGTAACAGTGAGAAACGCACTGTCTTGGCGAAAGAAAGCGTTTTTGTACAACTTCATATAAATAGCTGTAACTTTTGATAGAAGACTCAGACAAACATGTTTATGGCTTTATCTTATAGAACTCAAGGTCCCCGTGCTGGGAAAACAGGATTTGCAGCTGTTTGAGCTAAGATTTTAAAATTATTCACATAATGAAAACCTATACTTTGTTTCGGTCAAGTTCCCCATTCAAATGCATGTAACAGTGAGAAACGCACTGTCTTGGCGAAAGAAAGCGTTTTTGTACAACTTCATATAAATAGCTGTAACTTTTGATAGAAGACTCAGACAAACATGTTTATGGCTTTATCTTATAGAACTCAAGGTCCCTGTGCTGGGAAAACAGGATTTGCAGCTGTTTGAGCTAAGATTTTCAAGTTATACACATAATGAAAACCTATACTTTGTTTCGGTCGAGTTCCCCATTCAAATGCATGTAACAGTGAGAAACGCACTGTCTTGGCGAAAGAAAGCGTTTTTGTACAACTTCATGTAAATAGCTGTTACTTTTGATAGAAGACTCAGACAAACATGTTTATGGCTTCATCTTATAGAACTCAAGGTCCCCGTGCTGGGAAAACAGGATTTGCAGCTGTTTGAGCTAAGATTTTAAAATTATTCACATAATGAAAACCTATACTTTGTTTCGGTCAAGTTCCCCATTCAAATGCATGTAACAGTGAGAAACGCACTGTCTTGGCGAAAGAAAGCGTTTTTGTACAACTTCATGTAAATAGCTGTTACTTTTGATAGAAGACTCAGACAAACATGTTTATGGCTTCATCTTATAGAACTTAAGGTCCCCATGCTGGGAAAACTGGATTTGCAGCTGTTTGAGCTAAGATTTTAAAATTATTCACATAATGAAAACCTATACTTTGTTTCGGTCAAGTTCCCCATTCAAATGCATGTAACAGTGAGAAACGCACTGTCTTGGCGAAAGAAAGCGTTTTTGTACAACTTCATATAAATAGCTGTAACTTTTGATAGAAGACTCAGACAAACATGTTTATGGCTTTATCTTATAGAACTCAAGGTCCCCGTGCTGGGAAAACAGGATTTGCAGCTGTTTGAGCTAAGATTTTCATGTTATACACATAATGAAAACCTATGCTTTGTTTCGGTCGAGTTCCCCATTCAAATGCATGTAACAGTGAGAAACGCACTGTCTTGGCGAAAGAAAGCGTTTTTGTACAACTTCATATAAATAGCTGTAACTTTTGATAGAAGACTCAGACAAACATGTTTATGGCTTTATCTTATAGAACTCAAGGTCCCTGTGCTGGGAAAACAGGATTTGCAGCTGTTTGAGCTAAGATTTTCAAGTTATACACATAATGAAAACCTATACTTTGTTTCGGTCGAGTTCCCCATTCAAATGCATGTAACAGTGAGAAACGCACTGTCTTGGCGAAAGAAAGCGTTTTTGTACAACTTCATGTAAATAGCTGTTACTTTTGATAGAAGACTCAGACAAACATGTTTATGGCTTCATCTTATAGAACTCAAGGTCCCCGTGCTGGGAAAACAGGATTTGCAGCTGTTTGAGCTAAGATTTTAAAATTATTCACATAATGAAAACCTATACTTTGTTTCGGTCAAGTTCCCCATTCAAATGCATGTAACAGTGAGAAACGCACTGTCTTGGCGAAAGAAAGCGTTTTTGTACAACTTCATGTAAATAGCTGTTACTTTTGATAGAAGACTCAGACAAACATGTTTATGGCTTCATCTTATAGAACTTAAGGTCCCCATGCTGGGAAAACTGGATTTGCAGCTGTTTGAGCTAAGATTTTAAAATTATTCACATAATGAAAACCTATACTTTGTTTCGGGCGAGTTCCTCATTCAAATGCATGTAACAGTGAGAAACGCACTGTCTTGGCGAAAGAAAGCGTTTTTGTACAACTTCATATAAATAGCTGTAACTTTTGATAGAAGACTCAGACAAACATGTTTATGGCTTCATCTTATAGAACTCAAGGTCCCCGTGCTGGGAAAACAGGATTTGCAGCTGTTTGAGCTAAGATTTTAAAATTAATCACATAAATGAAAACCTATACTTTGTTTCGGTCAAGTTCCCCATTCAAATGCATGTAACAGTGAGAAACGCACTGTCTTGGCGAAAGAAAGCGTTTTTGTACAACTTCATATAAATAGCTGTTACTTTTGATAGAAGACTCAGACAAACATGTTTATGGCTTTATCTTATAGAACTCAAGGTCCCCGTGCTGGGAAAACAGGATTTGCAGCTGTTTGAGCTAAGATTTAAAAATTATTCACATAATGAAAACCTATACTTTGTTTCGGGCGAGTTCCCCATTCAAATGCATGTAACAGTGAGAAACGCACTGTCTTGGCGAAAGAAAGCGTTTTTGTACAACTTCATATAAATAGCTGTAACTTTTGATAGAAGACTCAGACAAACATGTTTATGGCTTTATCTTATAGAACTCAAGGTCCCCGTGCTGGGAAAACAGGATTTGCAGCCGTTTGAGCTAAGATTTCAAAGTTATACACATAATGAAAACCTATACTTTGTTTCAGGCGAGTTCCCCATTCAAATGCATGTAACAGTGAGAAACGCACTGTCAAGGCGAAATAAAGCGTTTTTGTACAACTTCATATAAATAGCTGCAACTTTTGATAGAAGACTCAGACAAACATGTTTATGGCTTTATCTTATAGAACTCAAGGTCCCCGTGCTGGGAAAACAGGATTTGCAGCTATTTGAGCTAAGATTTTCAAGTTATACACATAATGAAAACCTATACTTTGTTTCGGTCGAGTTCCCCATTCAAATGCATGTAACAGTGAGAAACGCACTGTCTTGGCGAAAGAAAGCGTTTTTGTACAACTTCATATAAATAGCTGTAACCTTTGATAGAAGACTCGGATACACATGTTTATGGCTTTATCTTATACAACTCAAGGTCCCCGTGCTGGGAAAACAGGATTTGCAGCTGTTTGAGCTAAGATTTTAAAATTATTCACATAATGAAAACCTATACTTTGTTTCGGTCGAGTTCCCCATTCAAATGCATGTAACAGTGAGAAACGCACTGTCTTGGCGAAATAAAGCGTTTTTGTACAACTTCATATAAATAGCTGTAACTTTTGATAGAAGACTCAGACAAACATGTTTATGGCTTTATCTTATAGAACTCAAGGTCCCCGTGCTGGGAAAACAGGATTTGCAGCCGTTTGAGCTAAGATTTTAAAATTATTCACATAATGAAAACCTATACTTTGTTTCGGTCGAGTTCCCCATTCAAATGCATGTAACAGTGAGAAACGCACTGTCTTGGCGAAAGAAAGCGTTTTTGTACAACTTCATATAAATAGCTGTAACTTTTGATAGAAGACTCAGACAAACATGTTTATGGCTTTATCTTATAGAACTCAAGGTCCCCGTGCTGGGAAAACAGGATTTGCAGCCGTTTGAGCTAAGATTTCAAAGTTATACACATAATGAAAACCTATACTTTGTTTCAGGCGAGTTCCCCATTCAAATGCATGTAACAGTGAGAAACGCACTGTCAAGGCGAAATAAAGCGTTTTTGTACAACTTCATAGAAATAGCTGTAACCTTTGATAGAAGACTCGGATACACATGTTTATGGCTTTATCTTATAGAACTCAAGGTCCCCGTGCTGGGAAAACAGGATTTGCAGCTGTTTGAGCTAAGATTTTCAAATTATTCACATAATGAAAACCTATACTTTGTTTCGGTCGAGTTCCCCATTCAAATGCATGTAACAGTGAGAAACGCACTGTCTTGGCGAAAGAAAGCGTTTTTGTACAACTTCATATAAATAGCTGTAACTTTTGATAGAAGACTCAGACAAACATGTTTATGGCTTTATCTTATAGAACTCAAGGTCCCCGTGCTGGGAAATCAGGATTTGCAGCTGTTTGAGCTAAGATTTTCAAATTATACACATAATGAAAACCTATACTTTGTTTCGGTCGAGTTCCCCATTCAAATGCATGTAACAGTGAGAAACGCACTGTCTTTGCGAAATAAAGCGTTTTTGTACAACTTCATATAAATAGCTGTAACTTTTGATAGAAGACTCAGACAAACATGTTTATGGCTTTATCTTTTAGAACTCAAGGTCCCCGTGCTGGGAAAACAGGATTTGCAGCTGTTTGAGCTAAGATTTTCAAGTTATACACATAATGAAAACCTATACTTTGTTTCGGTCGAGTTCCCCATTCAAATGCATGTAACAGTGAGAAACGCACTGTCTTGGCGAAAGAAAGCGTTTTTGTACAACTTCATGTAAATAGCTGTAACTTTTGATAGAAGACTCAGACAAACATGTTTATGGCTTCATGTTATAGAACTCAAGGTCCCCGTGCTGGGAAAACAGGATTTGCAGCTGTTTCAGCTAAGATTTTCAAGTTATACACATAATGAAAACCTATACTTTGTTTCGGTCGAGTTCCCCATTCAAATGCATGCAACAGTGAGAAACGCACTGTCTTGGCGAAAGAAAGCGTTTTTGTACAACTTCATGTAAATAGCTGTTACTTTTGATAGAAGACTCAGACAAACATGTTTATGGCTTCATCTTATAGAACTCAAGGTCCCCGTGCTGGGAAAACAGGATTTGCAGCTGTTTGAGCTAAGATTTTAAAATTATTCACATAATGAAAACCTATACTTTGTTTCGGTCAAGTTCCCCATTCAAATGCATGTAACAGTGAGAAACGCACTGTCTTGGCGAAATAAAGCGTTTTTGTACAACTTCATATAAATAGCTGTAACTTTTGATAGAAGACTCAGACAAACATGTTTATGGCTTTATCTTATAGAACTCAAGGTCCCCGTGCTGGGAAAACAGGTTTTGCAGCCGTTTGAGCTAAGATTTTAAAATTATTCACATAATGAAAACCTATACTTTGTTTCGGTCGAGTTCCCCATTCAAATGCATGTAACAGTGAGAAACGCACTGTCTTGGCGAAAGAAAGCGTTTTTGTACAACTTCATATAAATCGCTGTAACTTTTGATAGAAGACTCAGACAAACATGTTTATGGCTTTATCTTATAGAACTCAAGGTCCCCGTGCTGGGAAAACAGGATTTGCAGCCGTTTGAGCTAAGATTTTAAAATTATTCACATAATGAAAACCTATACTTTGTTTCGGTCGAGTTCCCCATTCAAATGCATGTAACAGTGAGAAACGCACTGTCTTGGCGAAATAAAGCGTTTTTGTACAACTTCATATAAATAGCTGTAACTTTTGATAGAAGACTCAGACAAACATGTTTATGGCTTTATCTTATAGAACTCAAGGTCCCCGTGCTGGGCAAACAGGATTTGCAGCTGTTTGAGCTAAGATTTAAAAATTATTCACATAATGAAAACCTATACTTTGTTTCGGTCGAGTTCCCCATTCAAATGCATGTAACAGTGAGAAACGCACTGTCTTGGCGAAAGAAAGCGTTTTTGTACAACTTCATGTAAATAGCTGTTACTTTTGATAGAAGACTCAGACAAACATGTTTATGGCTTCATCTTATAGAACTCAAGGTCCCCGTGCTGGGAAAACAGGATTTGCAGCTGTTTGAGCTAAGATTTTAAAATTATTCACATAATGAAAACCTATACTTTGTTTCGGTCGAGTTCCCCATTCAAATGCATGTAACAGTGAGAAACGCACTGTCTTGGCGAAAGAAAGCGTTTTTGTACAACTTCATATAAATAGCTGTAACTTTTGATAGAAGACTCAGACAAACATGTTTATGGCTTTATCTTATAGAACTCAAGGTCCCCGTGCTGGGAAAACAGGATTTGCAGCTGTTTGAGCTAAGATTTTCAAGTTATACACATAATGAAAACCTATACTTTGTTTCGGTCGAGTTCCCCATTCAAATGCATGTAACAGTGAGAAACGCACTGTCTTGGCGAAATAAAGCGTTTTTGTACAACTTCATATAAATAGCTGTAACTTTTGATAGAAGACTCAGACAAACATGTTTATGGCTTTATCTTATAGAACTCAAGGTCCCCGTGCTGGGCAAACAGGATTTGCAGCTGTTTGAGCTAAGATTTAAAAATTATTCACATAATGAAAACCTATACTTTGTTTCGGTCAAGTTCCCCATTCAAATGCATGTAACAGTGAGAAACGCACTGTCTTGGCGAAAGAAAGCGTTTTTGTACAACTTCATGTAAATAGCTGTTACTTTTGATAGAAGACTCAGACAAACATGTTTATGGCTTCATCTTATAGAACATAAGGTCCCCATGCTGGGAAAACTGGATTTGCAGCTGTTTGAGCTAAGATTTTAAAATTATTCACATAATGAAAACCTATACTTTGTTTCGGGCGAGTTCCTCATTCAAATGCATGTAACAGTGAGAAACGCACTGTCTTGGCGAAAGAAAGCGTTTTTGTACAACTTCATATAAATAGCTGTAACTTTTGATAGAAGACTCAGACAAACATGTTTATGGCTTCATCTTATAGAACTCAAGGTCCCCGTGCTGGGAAAACAGGATTTGCAGCTGTTTGAGCTAAGATTTTAAAATTATTCACATAATGAAAACCTATACTTTGTTTCGGTCAAGTTCCCCATTCAAATGCATGTAACAGTGAGAAACGCACTGTCTTGGCGAAAGAAAGCGTTTTTGTACAACTTCATATAAATAGCTGTAACTTTTGATAGAAGACTCAGACAAACATGTTTATGGCTTTATCTTATAGAACTCAAGGTCCCCGTGCTGGGAAAACAGGATTTGCAGCCGTTTGAGCTAAGATTTCAAAGTTATACACATAATGAAAACCTATACTTTGTATCAGGCGAGTTCCCCATTCAAATGCATGTAACAGTGAGAAACGCACTGTCAAGGCGAAATAAAGCGTTTTTGTACAACTTCATATAAATAGCTGCAACTTTTGATAGAAGACTCAGACAAACATGTTTATGGCTTTATCTTATAGAACTCAAGGTCCCCGTGCTGGGAAAACAGGATTTGCAGCTATTTGAGCTAAGATTTTCAAGTTATACACATAATGAAAACCTATACTTTGTTTCGGTCGAGTTCCCCATTCAAATGCATGTAACAGTGAGAAACGCACTGTCTTGGCGAAAGAAAGCGTTTTTGTACAACTTCATATAAATAGCTGTAACCTTTGATAGAAGACTCGGATACACATGTTTATGGCTTTATCTTATACAACTCAAGGTCCCCGTGCTGGGAAAACAGGATTTGCAGCTGTTTGAGCTAAGATTTTAAAATTATTCACATAATGAAAACCTATACTTTGTTTCGGTCGAGTTCCCCATTCAAATGCATGTAACAGTGAGAAACGCACTGTCTTGGCGAAATAAAGCGTTTTTGTACAACTTCATATAAATAGCTGTAACTTTTGATAGAAGACTCAGACAAACATGTTTATGGCTTTATCTTATAGAACTCAAGGTCCCCGTGCTGGGAAAACAGGATTTGCAGCCGTTTGAGCTAAGATTTTAAAATTATTCACATAATGAAAACCTATACTTTGTTTCGGTCGAGTTCCCCATTCAAATGCATGTAACAGTGAGAAACGCACTGTCTTGGCGAAAGAAAGCGTTTTTGTACAACTTCATATAAATAGCTGTAACTTTTGATAGAAGACTCAGACAAACATGTTTATGGCTTTATGTTATAGAACTCAAGGTCCCCGTGCTGGGAAAACAGGATTTGCAGCCGTTTGAGCTAAGATTTCAAAGTTATACACATAATGAAAACCTATACTTTGTTTCAGGCGAGTTCCCCATTCAAATGCATGTAACAGTGAGAAACGCACTGTCAAGGCGAAATAAAGCGTTTTTGTACAACTTCATAGAAATAGCTGTAACCTTTGATAGAAGACTCGGATACACATGTTTATGGCTTTATCTTATAGAACTCAAGGTCCCCGTGCTGGGAAAACAGGATTTGCAGCTGTTTGAGCTAAGATTTTCAAATTATTCACATAATGAAAACCTATACTTTGTTTCGGTCGAGTTCCCCATTCAAATGCATGTAACAGTGAGAAACGCACTGTCTTGGCGAAAGAAAGCGTTTTTGTACAACTTCATATAAATAGCTGTAACTTTTGATAGAAGACTCAGACAAACATGTTTATGGCTTTATCTTATAGAACTCAAGGTCCCCGTGCTGGGAAATCAGGATTTGCAGCTGTTTGAGCTAAGATTTTCAAATTATACACATAATGAAAACCTATACTTTGTTTCGGTCGAGTTCCCCATTCAAATGCATGTAACAGTGAGAAACGCACTGTCTTTGCGAAATAAAGCGTTTTTGTACAACTTCATATAAATAGCTGTAACTTTTGATAGAAGACTCAGACAAACATGTTTATGGCTTTATCTTTTAGAACTCAAGGTCCCCGTGCTGGGAAAACAGGATTTGCAGCTGTTTGAGCTAAGATTTTCAAGTTATACACATAATGAAAACCTATACTTTGTTTCGGTCGAGTTCCCCATTCAAATGCATGTAACAGTGAGAAACGCACTGTCAAGGCGAAATAAAGCGTTTTTGTACAACTTCATATAAATAGCTGCAACTTTTGATAGAAGACTCAGACAAACATGTTTATGGCTTTATCTTATAGAACTCAAGGTCCCCGTGCTGGGAAAACAGGATTTGCAGCTATTTGAGCTAAGATTTTCAAGTTATACACATAATGAAAACCTATACTTTGTTTCGGTCGAGTTCCCCATTCAAATGCATGTAACAGTGAGAAACGCACTGTCTTGGCGAAAGAAAGCGTTTTTGTACAACTTCATATAAATAGCTGTAACTTTTGATAGAAGACTCAGACAAACATGTTTATGGCTTTATCTTATAGAACTCAAGGTCCCCGTGCTGGGAAAACAGGATTTGCAGCCGTTTGAGCTAAGATTTCAAAGTTATACACATAATGAAAACCTATACTTTGTTTCAGGCGAGTTCCCCATTCAAATGCATGTAACAGTGAGAAACGCACTGTCAAGGCGAAATAAAGCGTTTTTGTACAACTTCATAGAAATAGCTGTAACCTTTGATAGAAGACTCGGATACACATTTTTATGGCTTTATCTTATAGAACTCAAGGTCCCCGTGCTGGGAAAACAGGATTTGCAGCTGTTTGAGCTAAGATTTTCAAATTATTCACATAATGAAAACCTATACTTTGTTTCGGTCGAGTTCCCCATTCAAATGCATGTAACAGTGAGAAACGCACTGTCTTGGCGAAAGAAAGCGTTTTTGTACAACTTCATATAAATAGCTGTAACTTTTGATAGAAGACTCAGACAAACATGTTTATGGCTTTATCTTATAGAACTCAAGGTCCCCGTGCTGGGAAATCAGGATTTGCAGCTGTTTGAGCTAAGATTTTCAAATTATACACATAATGAAAACCTATACTTTGTTTCGGTCGAGTTCCCCATTCAAATGCATGTAACAGTGAGAAACGCACTGTCTTTGCGAAATAAAGCGTTTTTGTACAACTTCATATAAATAGCTGTAACTTTTGATAGAAGACTCAGACAAACATGTTTATGGCTTTATCTTATAGAACTCAAGGTCCCCGTGCTGGGAAAACAGGATTTGCAGCCGTTTGAGCTAAGATTTCAAAGTTATACACATAATGAAAACCTATACTTTGTTTCAGGCGAGTTCCCCATTCAAATGCATGTAACAGTGAGAAACGCACTGTCAAGGCGAAATAAAGCGTTTTTGTACAACTTCATAGAAATAGCTGTAACCTTTGATAGAAGACTCGGATACACATGTTTATGGCTTTATCTTATAGAACTCAAGGTCCCCGTGCTGGGAAAACAGGATTTGCAGCTGTTTGAGCTAAGATTTTCAAATTATTCACATAATGAAAACCTATACTTTGTTTCGGTCGAGTTCCCCATTCAAATGCATGTAACAGTGAGAAACGCACTGTCTTGGCGAAAGAAAGCGTTTTTGTACAACTTCATATAAATAGCTGTAACTTTTGATAGAAGACTCAGACAAACATGTTTATGGCTTTATCTTATAGAACTCAAGGTCCCCGTGCTGGGAAATCAGGATTTGCAGCTGTTTGAGCTAAGATTTTCAAATTATACACATAATGAAAACCTATACTTTGTTTCGGTCGAGTTCCCCATTCAAATGCATGTAACAGTGAGAAACGCACTGTCTTTGCGAAATAAAGCGTTTTTGTACAACTTCATATAAATAGCTGTAACTTTTGATAGAAGACTCAGACAAACATGTTTATGGCTTTATCTTTTAGAACTCAAGGTCCCCGTGCTGGGAAAACAGGATTTGCAGCTGTTTGAGCTAAGATTTTCAAGTTATACACATAATGAAAACCTATACTTTGTTTCGGTCGAGTTCCCCATTCAAATGCATGTAACAGTGAGAAACGCACTGTCAAGGCGAAATAAAGCGTTTTTGTACAACTTCATATAAATAGCTGCAACTTTTGATAGAAGACTCAGACAAACATGTTTATGGCTTTATCTTATAGAACTCAAGGTCCCCGTGCTGGGAAAACAGGATTTGCAGCTATTTGAGCTAAGATTTTCAAGTTATACACATAATGAAAACCTATACTTTGTTTCGGTCGAGTTCCCCATTCAAATGCATGTAACAGTGAGAAACGCACTGTCAAGGCGAAATAAAGCGTTTTTGTACAACTTCATATAAATAGCTGTAACCTTTGATAGAAGACTCGGATACACATGTTTATGGCTTTATCTTATACAACTCAAGGTCCCCGTGCTGGGAAAACAGGATTTGCAGCTGTTTGAGCTAAGATTTTAAAATTATTCACATAATGAAAACCTATACTTTGTTTCGGTCGAGTTCCCCATTCAAATGCATGTAACAGTGAGAAACGCACTGTCTTGGCGAAATAAAGCGTTTTTGTACAACTTCATATAAATAGCTGTAACTTTTGATAGAAGACTCAGACAAACATGTTTATGGCTTTATCTTATAGAACTCAAGGTCCCCGTGCTGGGAAAACAGGATTTGCAGCCGTTTGAGCTAAGATTTTAAAATTATTCACATAATGAAAACCTATACTTTGTTTCGGTCGAGTTCCCCATTCAAATGCATGTAACAGTGAGAAACGCACTGTCTTGGCGAAAGAAAGCGTTTTTGTACAACTTCATATAAATAGCTGTAACTTTTGATAGAAGACTCAGACAAACATGTTTATGGCTTTATCTTATAGAACTCAAGGTCCCCGTGCTGGGAAAACAGGATTTGCAGCTGTTTGAGCTAAGATTTTCAAATTATTCACATAATGAAAACCTATACTTTGTTTCGGTCGAGTTCCCCATTCAAATGCATGTAACAGTGAGAAACGCACTGTCTTGGCGAAAGAAAGCGTTTTTGTACAACTTCATATAAATAGCTGTAACTTTTGATAGAAGACTCAGACAAACATGTTTATGGCTTTATCTTATAGAACTCAAGGTCCCCGTGCTGGGAAATCAGGATTTGCAGCTGTTTGAGCTAAGATTTTCAAATTATACACATAATGAAAACCTATACTTTGTTTCGGTCGAGTTCCCCATTCAAATGCATGTAACAGTGAGAAACGCACTGTCTTTGCGAAATAAAGCGTTTTTGTACAACTTCATATAAATAGCTGTAACTTTTGATAGAAGACTCAGACAAACATGTTTATGGCTTTATCTTTTAGAACTCAAGGTCCCCGTGCTGGGAAAACAGGATTTGCAGCTGTTTGAGCTAAGATTTTCAAGTTATACACATAATGAAAACCTATACTTTGTTTCGGTCGAGTTCCCCATTCAAATGCATGTAACAGTGAGAAACGCACTGTCTTGGCGAAAGAAAGCGTTTTTGTACAACTTCATGTAAATAGCTGTAACTTTTGATAGAAGACTCAGACAAACATGTTTATGGCTTCATCTTATAGAACTCAAGGTCCCCGTGCTGGGAAAACAGGATTTGCAGCTGTTTCAGCTAAGATTTTCAAGTTATACACATAATGAAAACCTATACTTTGTTTCGGTCGAGTTCCCCATTCAAATGCATGCAACAGTGAGAAACGCACTGTCTTGGCGAAAGAAAGCGTTTTTGTACAACTTCATGTAAATAGCTGTTACTTTTGATAGAAGACTCAGACAAACATGTTTATGGCTTCATCTTATAGAACTCAAGGTTCCCGTGCTGGGAAAACAGGATTTGCAGCTGTTTGAGCTAAGATTTTAAAATTATTCACATAATGAAAACCTATACTTTGTTTCGGTCAAGTTCCCCATTCAAATGCATGTAACAGTGAGAAACGCACTGTCTTGGCGAAAGAAAGCGTTTTTGTACAACTTCATATAAATAGCTGTAACTTTTGATAGAAGACTCAGACAAACATGTTTATGGCTTTATCTTATAGAACTCAAGGTCCCCGTGCTGGGAAAACAGGATTTGCAGCCGTTTGAGCTAAGATTTTAAAATTATTCACATAATGAAAACCTATACTTTGTTTCGGTCGAGTTCCCCATTCAAATGCATGTAACAGTGAGAAACGCACTGTCTTGGCGAAAGAAAGCGTTTTTGTACAACTTCATATAAATAGCTGTAACTTTTGATAGAAGACTCAGACAAACATGTTTATGGCTTTATCTTATAGAACTCAAGGTCCCCGTGCTGGGCAAACAGGATTTGCAGCTGTTTGAGCTAAGATTTTCAAGTTATACACATAATGAAAACCTATACTTTGTTTCGGTCGAGTTCCCCATTCAAATGCATGTAACAGTGAGAAACGCACTGTCTTGGCGAAATAAAGCGTTTTTGTACAACTTCATATAAATAGCTGTAACTTTTGATAGAAGACTCAGACAAACATGTTTATGGCTTTATCTTATAGAACTCAAGGTCCCCGTGCTGGGCAAACAGGATTTGCAGCTGTTTGAGCTAAGATTTAAAAATTATTCACATAATGAAAACCTATACTTTTTTTCGGGCGAGTTCCCCATTCAAATGCATGTAACAGTGAGAAACGCACTGTCTTGGCGAAAGAAAGCGTTTTTGTACAACTTCATATAAATAGCTGTAACTTTTGATAGAAGACTCAGACAAACATGTTTATGGCTTTATCTTATAGAACTCAAGGTCCCCGTGCTGGGAAAACAGGATTTGCAGCTGTTTGAGCTAAGATTTTCAAGTTATACACATAATGAAAACCTATACTTTGTTTCGGTCGAGTTCCCCATTCAAATGCATGTAACAGTGAGAAACGCACTGTCTTGGCGAAATAAAGCGTTTTTGTACAACTTCATGTAAATAGCTGTTACTTTTGATAGAAGACTCAGACAAACATGTTTATGGCTTCATCTTATAGAACTCAAGGTCCCCGTGCTGGGAAAACAGGATTTGCAGCTGTTTGAGCTAAGATTTTAAAATTATTCACATAATGAAAACCTATACTTTGTTTCGGTCGAGTTCCCCATTCAAATGCATGTAACAGTGAGAAACGCACTGTCTTGGCGAAAGAAAGCGTTTTTGTACAACTTCATATAAATAGCTGTAACTTTTGATAGAAGACTCAGACAAACATGTTTATGGCTTTATCTTATAGAACTCAAGGTCCCCGTGCTGGGAAAACAGGATTTGCAGCTGTTTGAGCTAAGATTTTCAAGTTATACACATAATGAAAACCTATACTTTGTTTCGGTCGAGTTCCCCATTCAAATGCATGTAACAGTGAGAAACGCACTGTCTTGGCGAAATAAAGCGTTTTTGTACAACTTCATATAAATAGCTGTAACTTTTGATAGAAGACTCAGACAAACATGTTTATGGCTTTATCTTATAGAACTCAAGGTCCCCGTGCTGGGCAAACAGGATTTGCAGCTGTTTGAGCTAAGATTTAAAAATTATTCACATAATGAAAACCTATACTTTGTTTCGGGCGAGTTCCCCATTCAAATGCATGTAACAGTGAGAAACGCACTGTCTTGGCGAAAGAAAGCGTTTTTGTACAACTTCATATAAATCGCTGTAACTTTTGATAGAAGACTCAGACAAACATGTTTATGGCTTTATCTTATAGAACTCAAGGTCCCCGTGCTGGGCAAACAGGATTTGCAGCTGTTTGAGCTAAGATTTAAAAATTATTCACATAATGAAAACCTATACTTTGTTTCGGGCGAGTTCCCCATTCAAATGCATGTAACAGTGAGAAACGCACTGTCTTGGCGAAAGAAAGCGTTTTTGTACAACTTCATATAAATAGCTGTAACTTTTGATAGAAGACTCAGACAAACATGTTTATGGCTTTATCTTATAGAACTCAAGGTCCCCGTGCTGGGAAAACAGGATTTGCAGCTGTTTGAGCTAAGATTTTAAAATTATTCACATAATGAAAACCTATACTTTGTTTCGGTCAAGTTCCCCATTCAAATGCATGTAACAGTGAGAAACGCACTGTCTTGGCGAAAGAAAGCGTTTTTGTACAACTTCATATAAATAGCTGTAACTTTTGATAGAAGACTCAGACAAACATGTTTATGGCTTTATCTTATAGAACTCAAGGTCCCTGTGCTGGGAAAACAGGATTTGCAGCTGTTTGAGCTAAGATTTTCAAGTTATACACATAATGAAAACCTATACTTTGTTTCGGTCGAGTTCCCCATTCAAATGCATGTAACAGTGAGAAACGCACTGTCTTGGCGAAAGAAAGCGTTTTTGTACAACTTCATGTTAATAGCTGTTACTTTTGATAGAAGACTCAGACAAACATGTTTATGGCTTCATCTTATAGAACTCAAGGTCCCCGTGCTGGGAAAACAGGATTTGCAGCTGTTTGAGCTAAGATTTTCATGTTATACACATAATGAAAACCTATACTTTGTTTCGGTCGAGTTCCCCATTCAAATTGCATGTAACAGTGAGAAACGCACTGTCTTGGCGAAAGAAAGCGTTTTTGTACAACTTCATGTAAATAGCTGTTACTTTTGATAGAAGACTCAGACAAACATGTTTATGGCTTCATCTTATAGAACTCAAGGTCCCCGTGCTGGGAAAATAGGATTTGCAGCTGTTTGAGCTAAGATTTAAAAATTATTCACATAATGAAAACCTATACTTTGTTTCGGGCGAGTTCCCCATTCAAATGCATGTAACAGTGAGAAACGCACTGTCTTGGCGAAAGAAAGCGTTTTTGTACAACTTCATATAAATAGCTGTAACTTTTGATAGAAGACTCAGACAAACATGTTTATGGCTTTATCTTATAGAACTCAAGGTCCCCGTGCTGGGAAAACAGGATTTGCAGCTGTTTGAGCTAAGATTTTCAAGTTATACACATAATGAAAACCTATACTTTGTTTCGGTCGAGTTCCCCATTCAAATGCATGTAACAGTGAGAAACGCACTGTCTTGGCGAAATAAAGCGTTTTTGTACAACTTCATGTAAATAGCTGTTACTTTTGATAGAAGACTCAGACAAACATGTTTATGGCTTCATCTTATAGAACTCAAGGTCCCCGTGCTGGGAAAACAGGATTTGCAGCTGTTTGAGCTAAGATTTTAAAATTATTCACATAATGAAAACCTATACTTTGTTTCGGTCGAGTTCCCCATTCAAATGCATGTAACAGTGAGAAACGCACTGTCTTGGCGAAAGAAAGCGTTTTTGTACAACTTCATATAAATAGCTGTAACTTTTGATAGAAGACTCAGACAAACATGTTTATGGCTTTATCTTATAGAACTCAAGGTCCCCGTGCTGGGAAAACAGGATTTGCAGCTGTTTGAGCTAAGATTTTCAAGTTATACACATAATGAAAACCTATACTTTGTTTCGGTCGAGTTCCCCATTCAAATGCATGTAACAGTGAGAAACGCACTGTCTTGGCGAAATAAAGCGTTTTTGTACAACTTCATATAAATAGCTGTAACTTTTGATAGAAGACTCAGACAAACATGTTTATGGCTTTATCTTATAGAACTCAAGGTCCCCGTGCTGGGCAAACAGGATTTGCAGCTGTTTGAGCTAAGATTTAAAAATTATTCACATAATGAAAACCTATACTTTGTTTCGGGCGAGTTCCCCATTCAAATGCATGTAACAGTGAGAAACGCACTGTCTTGGCGAAAGAAAGCGTTTTTGTACAACTTCATATAAATAGCTGTAACTTTTGATAGAAGACTCAGACAAACATGTTTATGGCTTTATCTTATAGAACTCAAGGTCCCCGTGCTGGGAAAACAGGATTTGCAGCTGTTTGAGCTAAGATTTTAAAATTATTCACATAATGAAAACCTATACTTTGTTTCGGTCAAGTTCCCCATTCAAATGCATGTAACAGTGAGAAACGCACTGTCTTGGCGAAAGAAAGCGTTTTTGTACAACTTCATATAAATAGCTGTAACTTTTGATAGAAGACTCAGACAAACATGTTTATGGCTTTATCTTATAGAACTCAAGGTCCCTGTGCTGGGAAAACAGGATTTGCAGCTGTTTGAGCTAAGATTTTCAAGTTATACACATAATGAAAACCTATACTTTGTTTCGGTCGAGTTCCCCATTCAAATGCATGTAACAGTGAGAAACGCACTGTCTTGGCGAAAGAAAGCGTTTTTGTACAACTTCATGTTAATAGCTGTTACTTTTGATAGAAGACTCAGACAAACATGTTTATGGCTTCATCTTATAGAACTCAAGGTCCCCGTGCTGGGAAAACAGGATTTGCAGCTGTTTGAGCTAAGATTTTCATGTTATACACATAATGAAAACCTATACTTTGTTTCGGTCGAGTTCCCCATTCAAATGCATGTAACAGTGAGAAATACACTGTCTTGGCGAAATAAAGCGTTTTTGTACAACTTCATGTAAATAGCTGTTACTTTTGATAGAAGACTCAGACAAACATGTTTATGGCTTCATCTTATAGAACTCAAGGTCCCCGTGCTGGGAAAACAGGATTTGCAGCTGTTTGAGCTAAGATTTAAAAATTATTCACATAATGAAAACCTATACTTTGTTTCGGGCGAGTTCCCCATTCAAATGCATGTAACAGTGAGAAACGCACTGTCTTGGCGAAAGAAAGCGTTTTTGTACAACTTCATATAAATAGCTGTAACTTTTGATAGAAGACTCAGACAAACATGTTTATGGCTTTATCTTATAGAACTCAAGGTCCCCGTGCTGGGAAAACAGGATTTGCAGCCGTTTGAGCTAAGATTTCAAAGTTATACACATAATGAAAACCTATACTTTGTTTCAGGCGAGTTCCCCATTCAAATGCATGTAACAGTGAGAAACGCACTGTCAAGGCGAAATAAAGCGTTTTTGTACAACTTCATATAAATAGCTGCAACTTTTGATAGAAGACTCAGACAAACATGTTTATGGCTTTATCTTATAGAACTCAAGGTCCCCGTGCTGGGAAAACAGGATTTGCAGCTATTTGAGCTAAGATTTTCAAGTTATACACATAATGAAAACCTATACTTTGTTTCGGTCGAGTTCCCCATTCAAATGCATGTAACAGTGAGAAACGCACTGTCTTGGCGAAAGAAAGCGTTTTTGTACAACTTCATATAAATAGCTGTAACCTTTGATAGAAGACTCGGATACACATGTTTATGGCTTTATCTTATACAACTCAAGGTCCCCATGCTGGGAAAACAGGATTTGCAGCTGTTTGAGCTAAGATTTTAAAATTATTCACATAATGAAAACCTATACTTTGTTTCGGTCGAGTTCCCCATTCAAATGCATGTAACAGTGAGAAACGCACTGTCTTGGCGAAATAAAGCGTTTTTGTACAACTTCATATAAATAGCTGTAACTTTTGATAGAAGACTCAGACAAACATGTTTATGGCTTTATCTTATAGAACTCAAGGTCCCCGTGCTGGGAAAACAGGATTTGCAGCTGTTTGAGCTAAGATTTTCAAGTTATACACATAATGAAAACCTATACTTTGTTTCGGTCGAGTTCCCCATTCAAATGCATGTAACAGTGAGAAACGCACTGTCTTGGCGAAATAAAGCGTTTTTGTACAACTTCATATAAATAGCTGTAACTTTTGATAGAAGACTCAGACAAACATGTTTATGGCTTTATCTTATAGAACTCAAGGTCCCCGTGCTGGGCAAACAGGATTTGCAGCTGTTTGAGCTAAGATTTAAAAATTATTCACATAATGAAAACCTATACTTTGTTTCGGGCGAGTTCCCCATTCAAATGCATGTAACAGTGAGAAACGCACTGTCTTGGCGAAAGAAAGCGTTTTTGTACAACTTCATATAAATAGCTGTAACTTTTGATAGAAGACTCAGACAAACATGTTTATGGCTTTATCTTATAGAACTCAAGGTCCCCGTGCTGGGAAAACAGGATTTGCAGCTGTTTGAGCTAAGATTTTAAAATTATTCACATAATGAAAACCTATACTTTGTTTCGGTCAAGTTCCCCATTCAAATGCATGTAACAGTGAGAAACGCACTGTCTTGGCGAAAGAAAGCGTTTTTGTACAACTTCATATAAATAGCTGTAACTTTTGATAGAAGACTCAGACAAACATGTTTATGGCTTTATCTTATAGAACTCAAGGTCCCTGTGCTGGGAAAACAGGATTTGCAGCTGTTTGAGCTAAGATTTTCAAGTTATACACATAATGAAAACCTATACTTTGTTTCGGTCGAGTTCCCCATTCAAATGCATGTAACAGTGAGAAACGCACTGTCTTGGCGAAAGAAAGCGTTTTTGTACAACTTCATGTTAATAGCTGTTACTTTTGATAGAAGACTCAGACAAACATGTTTATGGCTTCATCTTATAGAACTCAAGGTCCCCGTGCTGGGAAAACAGGATTTGCAGCTGTTTGAGCTAAGATTTTCATGTTATACACATAATGAAAACCTATACTTTGTTTCGGTCGAGTTCCCCATTCAAATGCATGTAACAGTGAGAAATACACTGTCTTGGCGAAATAAAGCGTTTTTGTACAACTTCATGTAAATAGCTGTTACTTTTGATAGAAGACTCAGACAAACATGTTTATGGCTTCATCTTATAGAACTCAAGGTCCCCGTGCTGGGAAAACAGGATTTGCAGCTGTTTGAGCTAAGATTTAAAAATTATTCACATAATGAAAACCTATACTTTGTTTCGGGCGAGTTCCCCATTCAAATGCATGTAACAGTGAGAAACGCACTGTCTTGGCGAAAGAAAGCGTTTTTGTACAACTTCATATAAATAGCTGTAACTTTTGATAGAAGACTCAGACAAACATGTTTATGGCTTTATCTTATAGAACTCAAGGTCCCCGTGCTGGGAAAACAGGATTTGCAGCCGTTTGAGCTAAGATTTCAAAGTTATACACATAATGAAAACCTATACTTTGTTTCAGGCGAGTTCCCCATTCAAATGCATGTAACAGTGAGAAACGCACTGTCAAGGCGAAATAAAGCGTTTTTGTACAACTTCATATAAATAGCTGCAACTTTTGATAGAAGACTCAGACAAACATGTTTATGGCTTTATCTTATAGAACTCAAGGTCCCCGTGCTGGGAAAACAGGATTTGCAGCTATTTGAGCTAAGATTTTCAAGTTATACACATAATGAAAACCTATACTTTGTTTCGGTCGAGTTCCCCATTCAAATGCATGTAACAGTGAGAAACGCACTGTCTTGGCGAAAGAAAGCGTTTTTGTACAACTTCATATAAATAGCTGTAACCTTTGATAGAAGACTCGGATACACATGTTTATGGCTTTATCTTATACAACTCAAGGTCCCCATGCTGGGAAAACAGGATTTGCAGCTGTTTGAGCTAAGATTTTAAAATTATTCACATAATGAAAACCTATACTTTGTTTCGGTCGAGTTCCCCATTCAAATGCATGTAACAGTGAGAAACGCACTGTCTTGGCGAAATAAAGCGTTTTTGTACAACTTCATATAAATAGCTGTAACTTTTGATAGAAGACTCAGACAAACATGTTTATGGCTTTATCTTATAGAACTCAAGGTCCCCGTGCTGGGAAAACAGGATTTGCAGCCGTTTGAGCTAAGATTTCAAAGTTATACACATAATGAAAACCTATACTTTGTTTCAGGCGAGTTCCCCATTCAAATGCATGTAACAGTGAGAAACGCACTGTCAAGGCGAAATAAAGCGTTTTTGTACAACTTCATAGAAATAGCTGTAACCTTTGATAGAAGACTCGGATACACATGTTTATGGCTTTATCTTATACAACTCAAGGTCCCCATGCTGGGAAAACAGGATTTGCAGCTGTTTGAGCTAAGATTTTAAAATTATTCACATAATGAAAACCTATACTTTGTTTCGGTCGAGTTCCCCATTCAAATGCATGTAACAGTGAGAAACGCACTGTCTTGGCGAAATAAAGCGTTTTTGTACAACTTCATATAAATAGCTGTAACTTTTGATAGAAGACTCAGACAAACATGTTTATGGCTTTATCTTATAGAACTCAAGGTCCCCGTGCTGGGAAAACAGGATTTGCAGCCGTTTGAGCTAAGATTTTAAAATTATTCACATAATGAAAACCTATACTTTGTTTCGGTCGAGTTCCCCATTCAAATGCATGTAACAGTGAGAAACGCACTGTCTTGGCGAAAGAAAGCGTTTTTGTACAACTTCATATAAATAGCTGTAACTTTTGATAGAAGACTCAGACAAACATGTTTATGGCTTTATCTTATAGAACTCAAGGTCCCCGTGCTGGGAAAACAGGATTTGCAGCCGTTTGAGCTAAGATTTTAAAATTATTCACATAATGAAAACCTATACTTTGTTTCGGTCGAGTTCCCCATTCAAATGCATGTAACAGTGAGAAACGCACTGTCTTGGCGAAAGAAAGCGTTTTTGTACAACTTCATATAAATAGCTGTAACTTTTGATAGAAGACTCAGACAAACATGTTTATGGCTTTATCTTATAGAACTCAAGGTCCCCGTGCTGGGAAAACAGGATTTGCAGCCGTTTGAGCTAAGATTTTAAAATTATTCACATAATGAAAACCTATACTTTGTTTCGGTCGAGTTCCCCATTCAAATGCATGTAACAGTGAGAAACGCACTGTCTTGGCGAAAGAAAGCGTTTTTGTACAACTTCATATAAATAGCTGTAACTTTTGATAGAAGACTCAGACAAACATGTTTATGGCTTTATCTTATAGAACTCAAGGTCCCCGTGCTGGGCAAACAGGTTTTGCAGCTGTTTGAGCTAAGATTTTCAAATTATACACATAATGAAAACCTATACTTTGTTTCGGTCGAGTTCCCCATTCAAATGCATGTAACAGTGAGAAACGCACTGTCTTTGCGAAATAAAGCGTTTTTGTACAACTTCATATAAATAGCTGTAACTTTTGATAGAAGACTCAGACAAACATGTTTATGGCTTTATCTTATAGAACTCAAGGTCCCCGTGCTGGGAAAACAGGATTTGCAGCTGTTTGAGCTAAGATTTTCAAATTATACACATAATGAAAACCTATACTTTGTTTCGGTCGAGTTCCCCATTCAAATGCATGTAACAGTGAGAAACGCACTGTCTTTGCGAAATAAAGCGTTTTTGTACAACTTCATATAAATAGCTGTAACTTTTGATAGAAGACTCAGACAAACATGTTTATGGCTTTATCTTATAGAACTCAAGGTCCCCGTGCTGGGCAAACAGGATTTGCAGCTGTTTGAGCTAAGATTTTCAAGTTATACACATAATGAAAACCTATACTTTGTTTCGGTCGAGTTCCCCATTCAAATGCATGTAACAGTGAGAAACGCACTGTCTTGGCGAAATAAAGCGTTTTTGTACAACTTCATATAAATAGCTGTAACTTTTGATAGAAGACTCAGACAAACATGTTTATGGCTTTATCTTATAGAACTCAAGGTCCCCGTGCTGGGCAAACAGGATTTGCAGCTGTTTGAGCTAAGATTTAAAAATTATTCACATAATGAAAACCTATACTTTGTTTCGGGCGAGTTCCCCATTCAAATGCATGTAACAGTGAGAAACGCACTGTCTTGGCGAAAGAAAGCGTTTTTGTACAACTTCATATAAATAGCTGTAACTTTTGATAGAAGACTCAGACAAACATGTTTATGGCTTTATCTTATAGAACTCAAGGTCCCCGTGCTGGGAAAACAGGATTTGCAGCCGTTTGAGCTAAGATTTCCAAGTTATACACATAATGAAAACCTATACTTTGTTTCAGGCGAGTTCCCCATTCAAATGCATGTAACAGTGAGAAACGCACTGTCTTGGCGAAATAAAGCGTTTTTGTACAACTTCATATAAATAGCTGTAACTTTTGATAGAAGACTCAGACAAAGATGTTTATGGCTTTATCTTATAGAACTCAAGGTCCCCGTGCTGGGCAAACAGGATTTGCAGCTGTTTGAGCTAAGATTTAAAAATTATTCACATAATGAAAACCTATACTTTGTTTCGGTCGAGTTCCCCATTCAAATGCATGTAACAGTGAGAAACGCACTGTCTTGGCGAAAGAAAGCGTTTTTGTACAACTTCATATAAATAGCTGTAACTTTTGATAGAAGACTCAGACAAACATGTTTATGGGTTTATCTTATAGAACTCAAGGTCCCCGTGCTGGGAAAACAGGATTTGCAGCTGTTTGAGCTAAGATTTTCAAGTTATACACATAATGAAAACCTATACTTTGTTTCGGGCGAGTTCCCCATTCAAATGCATGTAACAGTGAGAAACGCACTGTCTTGGCGAAAGAAAGCGTTTTTGTACAACTTCATATAAATAACTGTTACTTTTGATAGAAGACTCAGACAAACATGTTTATGGCTTCATCTTATAGAACTCAAGGTCCCCGTGCTGGGAAAACAGGATTTGCAGCCGTTTGAGCTAAGATTTTAAAATTATTCACATAATGAAAACCTATACTTTGTTTCGGTCAAGTTCCCCATTCAAATGCATGTAACAGTGAGAAACGCACTGTCTTGGCGAAAGAAAGCGTTTTTGTACAACTTCATATAAATAGCTGTAACTTTTGATAGAAGACTCAGACAAACATGTTTATGGCTTTATCTTATAGAACTCAAGGTCCCCGTGCTGGGAAAACAGGATTTGCAGCTGTTTGAGCTAAGATTTTCAAGTTATACACATAATGAAAACCTATACTTTGTTTCGGTCGAGTTCCCCATTCAAATGCATGTAACAGTGAGAAACGCACTGTCTTGGCGAAAGAAAGCGTTTTTGTACAACTTCATGTAAATAGCTGTAACTTTTGATAGAAGACTCAGACAAACATGTTTATGGCTTTATCTTATAGAACTCAAGGTCCCCGTGCTGGGCAAACAGGATTTGCACCTGTTTGAGCTAAGATTTAAAAATTATTCACATAATGAAAACCTATACTTTGTTTCGGTCGAGTTCCCCATTCAAATGCATGTAACAGTGAGAAACGCACTGTCTTTGCGAAATAAAGCGTTTTTGTACAACTTCATATAAATAGCTGTAACTTTTGATAGAAGACTCAGACAAACATGTTTATGGCTTTATCTTATAGAACTCAAGGTCCGCGTGCTGGGAAAACAGGATTTGCAGCTGTTTGAGCTAAGATTTTCAAGTTATACACATAATGAAAACCTATACTTTGTTTCGGTCGAGTTCCCCATTCAAATGCATGTAACAGTGAGAAACGCACTGTCTTGGCGAAAGAAAGCGTTTTTGTACAACTTCATATAAATAGCTATAACTTTTGATAGAAGACTCAGACAAACATGTTTATGGCTTTATCTTATAGAACTCAAGGTCCCCGTGCTGGGAAAACAGGATTTGCAGCTGTTTGAGCTAAGATTTTCAAGTTATACACATAATGAAAACCTATACTTTGTTTCGGTCGAGTTCCCCATTCAAATGCATGTAACAGTGAGAAACGCACTGTCTTGGCGAAATAAAGCGTTTTTGTACAACTTCATGTAAATAGCTGTTACTTTTGATAGAAGACTCAGACAAACATGTTTATAGCTTCATCTTATAGAACTCAATATCCCCGTGCTGGGCAAACAGGTTTTGCAGCTGTTTGAGCTAAGATTTTAAAATTATTCACATAATGAAAACCTATACTTTGTTTCGGTCAAGTTCCCCATTCAAATGCATGTAACAGTGAGAAACGCACTGTCTTGGCGAAAGAAAGCGTTTTTGTACAACTTCATATAAATAGCTGTAACTTTTGATAGAAGACTCAGACAAACATGTTTATGGCTTTATCTTATAGAACTCAAGGTCCTCGTGCTGGGAAAACAGGATTTGCAGCTGTTTGAGCTAAGATTTAAAAATTATTCACATAATGAAAACCTATACTTTGTTTCGGGCGAGTTCCCCATTCAAATGCATGTAACAGTGAGAAACGCACTGTCTTGGCGAAATAAAGCGTTTTTGTACAACTTCATATAAATAGCTGTAACTTTTGATAGAAGACTCAGACAAACATGTTTATGGCTTTATCTTATAGAACTCAAGGTCCCCGTGCTGGGAAAACAGGATTTGCAGCCGTTTGAGCTAAGATTTCCAAGTTATACACATAATGAAAACCTATACTTTGTTTCGGTCGAGTTCCCCATTCAAATGCATGTAACAGTGAGAAACGCTTTCTTTCGCCAAGACAGTGCGTTTCTCACTGTTACATGCATTTGAATGGGGAACTCGACCGAAACAAAGTATAGGTTTTCATTATGTGTATAACTTAAAAATCTTAGCTCAAACGGCTGTAAATCCTGTTTGCCCAGCACGGGGACCTTGAGTTCTATAAGATAAAGCCATAAACATCTTTGTCTGAGTCTTCTATCAAAAGTTACAGCTATTTATATGAAGTTGTACAAAAACGCTTTCTTTCGCCAAGACAGTGCGTTTCTCACTGTTACATGCATTTGAATGGGGAACTCGACCGAAACAAAGTATAGGTTTTCATTATGTGTATAACTTAAAAATCTTAGCTCAAACGGCTGCAAATCCTGTTTGCCCAGCACGGGGACCTTGATTTCTATAAGATAAAGCCATAAACATGTTTGTCTGAGTCTTCTATCAAAAGTTACAGCTATTTATATGAAGTTGTACAAAAACGCTTTCTCTCGCCAAGACAGTGCGTTTCTCACTGTTGCATGCATTTGAATGAGAAACTCGCCTGAAACAAAGTATAGGTTTTCATTATGTGTATAACTTGGAAATCTTAGCTCAAACAGCTGCAAAACCTGTTTTCCCAGCACGGGGACTTTGAGTTCTATAAGATAAAGCCATAAACATGTGTATCCGAGTCTTCTATCAAAAGTTACAGCTATTTACATGAAGTTGTACAAAAACGCTTTCTTTCGCCAAGACAGTGCGTTTCTCACTGTTACATGCATTTGAATGGGAAACTCGCCTGAAACAAAGTATAGGTTTTCATTATGTGTATAACTTGGAAATCTTAGCTCAAACAGCTGCAAAACCTGTTTGCCCAGCACGGGGATATTGAGTTCTATAAGATAAAGCCATAAACATGTTTGTCTGAGTATTCTATCAAAAGTTACAGCTATTTATATGAAGTTGTACAAAAACGCTTTATTTCGCCAAGACAGTGTGTTTCTCACTGTTACATGCATTTGAATGGGAAACTCGCCCGCGACAAAGTATAGGTTTTCATTATGTGAATAATTTTAAAATCTTAGCTCAAACGGCTGCAAAACCTGTTTGCCCAGCACGGGGATATTGAGTTCTATAAGATAAAGCCATAAATATGTTTGTCTGAGTCTTCTATCAAAAGTTACAGCTATTTATATGAAGTGTTTGAAAAACGCTTTATTTCGCCAAGACAGTGTATTTCTCACTGTTACATGCATTTGAATGGGAAACTCGCCTGAAACAAAGTATAGGTTTTCATTATATGTATAACTTGGAAATCTTAGCTCAAACAGCTGCAAATCCTGTTTGCCCAGCACGGGGACCTTGAGTTCTATAAGATAAAGCCATAAACATGTTTGTCTGAGTCTTCTATCAAAAGTTACAGCTATTTATATGAAGTTGTACAAAAACGCTTTCTTTCGCCAAGACAGTGCGTTTCTCACTGTTGCATGCATTTGAATGGGAAACTCGCCTGAAACAAAGTATAGGTTTTCATTATGTGTATAACTTGGAAACCTTAGCTCAAACAGCTGCAAAACCTGTTTGCCCAGCACGGGGACCTTGAGTTCTATAAGATAAAGCCATAAACATGTGAATCCGAGTCTTCTATCAAAAGTTACAGCTATTTATATCAAGTTGTTGAAAAACGCTTTATTTCGCCAAGACAGTGCGTTTCTCACTGTTACATGCATTTGAATGGGGAACTCGACCGAAACAAAGTATAGGTTTTCATTATGTGTATAACTTAAAAATCTTAGCTCAAACAGCTGCAAATCCTGTTTGCCCAGCACGGGGACCTTGAGTTCTATAAGATAAAGCCATAAACATGTTTGTCTGAGTCTTCTATCAAAAGTTACAGCTATTTATATGAAGTTGTACAAAAACGCTTTCTTTCGCCAAGACAGTGCGTTTCTCACTGTTGCATGCATTTGAATGGGAAACTCGCCTGAAACAAAGTATAGGTTTTCATTATGTGAATAACTTGGAAATCTTAGCTCAAACAGCTGCAAATCCTGTTTGCCCAGCACGGGGACCTTGAGTTCTATAAGATAAAGCCATAAACATGTTTGTCTGAGTCTTCTATCAAAAGTTACAGCTATTTATATGAAGTTGTACAAAAACGCTTTATTTCGCCAAGACAGTGCGTTTCTCACTGTTGCATGCATTTGAATGGGGAACTCGACCGAAACAAAGTATAGGTTTTCATTATGTGTATAACTTAAAAATCTTAGCTCAAACAGCTGCAAATCCTGTTTGCCCAGCACGGGGACCTTGAGTTCTATAAGATGAAGCCATAAACATGTTTGTCTGAGTCTTCTATCAAAAGTTACAGCGATTTATATGAAGTTGTACAAAAACGCTTTCTTTCGCCAAGACAGTGCGTTTCTCACTGTTGCATGCATTTGAATGGGAAACTCGCCTGAAACAAAGTATAGGTTTTCGTTATGTGTATAACTTGGAAATCTTAGCTCAAACAGCTGCAAAACCTGTTTGCCCAGCACGGGGACCTTGAGTTCTATAAGATAAAGCCATAAACATGTTTGTCTGAGTCTTCTATCAAAAGTTACAGCTATTTATATGAAGTTGTACAAAAACGCTTTCTTTCGCCAAGACAGTGCGTTTCTCACTGTTGCATGCATTTGAATGGGAAACTCGCCTGAAACAAAGTATAGGTTTTCATTATGTGTATAACTTGGAAATCTTAGCTCAAACAGCTGCAAAACCTGTTTGCCCAGCACGGGGACCTTGAGTTCTATAAGATAAAGCCATAAACATGTTTGTCTGAGTCTTCTATCAAAAGTTACAGCTATTTATATGAAGTTGTACAAAAACGCTTTCTTTCGCCAAGACAGTGCGTTTCTCACTGTTGCATGCATTTGAATGGGAAACTCGCCTGAAACAAAGTATAGGTTTTCGTTATGTGTATAACTTGGAAATCTTAGCTCAAACAGCTGCAAAACCTGTTTGCCCAGCACGGGGACCTTGAGTTCTATAAGATAAAGCCATAAACATGTTTGTCTGAGTCTTCTATCAAAAGTTACAGCTATTTATATGAAGTTGTACAAAAACGCTTTCTTTCGCCAAGACAGTGCGTTTCTCACTGTTGCATGCATTTGAATGGGAAACTCGCCTGAAACAAAGTATAGGTTTTCATTATGTGTATAACTTGGAAATCTTAGCTCAAACAGCTGCAAAACCTGTTTGCCCAGCACGGGGACCTTGAGTTCTATAAGATAAAGCCATGAACATGTTTGTCTGAGTCTTCTATCAAAAGTTACAGCTATTTATATGAAGTTGTACAAAAACGCTTTCTTTCGCCAAGACAGTGCGTTTCTCACTGTTGCATGCATTTGAATGGGAAACTCGCCTGAAACAAAGTATAGGTTTTCATTATGTGTATAACTTGGAAATCTTAGCTCAAACAGCTGCAAAACCTGTTTGCCCAGCACGGGGACCTTGAGTTCTATAAGATAAAGCCATAAACATGTTTGTCTGAGTCTTCTATCAAAAGTTACAGCTATTTATATGAAGTTGTACAAAAACGCTTTCTTTCGCCAAGACAGTGCGTTTCTCACTGTTGCATGCATTTGAATGGGAAACTCGCCTGAAACAAAGTATAGGTTTTCATTATGTGTATAACTTGGAAATCTTAGCTCAAACAGCTGCAAAACCTGTTTGCCCAGCACGGGGACCTTGAGTTCTATAAGATAAAGCCATAAACATGTTTGTCTGAGTCTTCTATCAAAAGTTACAGCTATTTATATGAAGTTGTACAAAAACGCTTTCTTTCGCCAAGACAGTGCGTTTCTCACTGTTGCATGCATTTGAATGGGAAACTCGCCTGAAACAAAGTATAGGTTTTCGTTATGTGTATAACTTGGAAATCTTAGCTCAAACAGCTGCAAATCCTTTTTTCCCAGCACGGGGACCTTGAGTTCTATAAGATAAAGCCATAAACATGTTTGTCTGAGTCTTCTATCAAAAGTTACAGCTATTTATATGAAGTTGTACAAAAACGCTTTCTTTCGCCAAGACAGTGCGTTTCTCACTGTTGCATGCATTTGAATGGGAAACTCGCCTGAAACAAAGTATAGGTTTTCATTATGTGTATAACTTGGAAATCTTAGCTCAAACAGCTGCAAAACCTGTTTGCCCAGCACGGGGACCTTGAGTTCTATAAGATAAAGCCATAAACATGTGTATCCGAGTCTTCTATCAAAAGTTACAGCTATTTATATGAAGTTGTACAAAAACGCTTTCTTTCGCCAAGACAGTGCGTTTCTCACTGTTGCATGCATTTGAATGGGAAACTCGCCTGAAACAAAGTATAGGTTTTCATTATGTGTATAACTTGGAAATCTTAGCTCAAACAGCTGCAAATCCTGTTTGCCCAGCACAGGGACCTTGAGTTCTATAAGATAAAGCCATAAACATGTTTGTCTGAGTCTTCTATCAAAAGTTACAGCTATTTATATGAAGTTGTACAAAAACGCTTTCTTTCGCCAAGACAGTGCGTTTCTCACTGTTGCATGCATTTGAATGGGAAACTCGCCTGAAACAAAGTATAGGTTTTCATTATGTGTATAACTTGGAAACCTTAGCTCAAACAGCTGCAAAACCTGTTTGCCCAGCACGGGGACCTTGAGTTCTATAAGATAAAGCCATAAACATGTGTATCCGAGTCTTCTATCAAAAGTTACAGCTATTTATATCAAGTTGTTGAAAAACGCTTTATTTCGCCAAGACAGTGCGTTTCTCACTGTTACATGCATTTGAATGGGGAACTCGACCGAAACAAAGTATAGGTTTTCGTTATGTGTATAACTTGGAAATCTTAGCTCAAACAGCTGCAAATCCTGTTTTCCCAGCACAGGGACCTTGAGTTCTATAAGATAAAGCCATAAACATGTTTGTCTGAGTCTTCTATCAAAAGTTACAGCTATTTATATGAAGTTGTACAAAAACGCTTTCTTTCGCCAAGACAGTGCGTTTCTCACTGTTACATGCATTTGAATGGGGAACTCGACCGAAACAAAGTATAGGTTTTCATTATGTGTATAACTTAAAAATCTTAGCTCAAACAGCTGCAAAACCTGTTTGCCCAGCACGGGGACATTGAGTTCTATAAGATAAAGCCATAAACATGTTTGTCTGAGTCTTCTATCAAAAGTTACAGCTATTTATATGAAGTTGTACAAAAACGCTTTCTTTCGCCAAGACAGTGCGTTTCTCACTGTTGCATGCATTTGAATGGGAAACTCGCCTGAAACAAAGTATAGGTTTTCATTATGTGTATAACTTGGAAATCTTAGCTCAAACAGCTGCAAAACCTGTTTGCCCAGCACGGGGACCTTGAGTTCTATAAGATAAAGCCATGAACATGTTTGTCTGAGTCTTCTATCAAAAGTTACAGCTATTTATATGAAGTTGTACAAAAACGCTTTCTTTCGCCAAGACAGTGCGTTTCTCACTGTTGCATGCATTTGAATGGGAAACTCGCCTGAAACAAAGTATAGGTTTTCATTATGTGTATAACTTGGAAATCTTAGCTCAAACAGCTGCAAAACCTGTTTGCCCAGCACGGGGACCTTGAGTTCTATAAGATAAAGCCATAAACATGTTTGTCTGAGTCTTCTATCAAAAGTTACAGCTATTTATATGAAGTTGTACAAAAACGCTTTCTTTCGCCAAGACAGTGCGTTTCTCACTGTTGCATGCATTTGAATGGGAAACTCGCCTGAAACAAAGTATAGGTTTTCGTTATGTGTATAACTTGGAAATCTTAGCTCAAACAGCTGCAAATCCTTTTTTCCCAGCACGGGGACCTTGAGTTCTATAAGATAAAGCCATAAACATGTTTGTCTGAGTCTTCTATCAAAAGTTACAGCTATTTATATGAAGTTGTACAAAAACGCTTTCTTTCGCCAAGACAGTGCGTTTCTCACTGTTGCATGCATTTGAATGGGAAACTCGCCTGAAACAAAGTATAGGTTTTCATTATGTGTATAACTTGGAAATCTTAGCTCAAACAGCTGCAAAACCTGTTTGCCCAGCACGGGGACCTTGAGTTCTATAAGATAAAGCCATAAACATGTGTATCCGAGTCTTCTATCAAAAGTTACAGCTATTTATATGAAGTTGTACAAAAACGCTTTCTTTCGCCAAGACAGTGCGTTTCTCACTGTTGCATGCATTTGAATGGGAAACTCGCCTGAAACAAAGTATAGGTTTTCGTTATGTGTATAACTTGGAAATCTTAGCTCAAACAGCTGCAAAACCTGTTTGCCCAGCACGGGGACCTTGAGTTCTATAAGATAAAGCCATAAACATGTTTGTCTGAGTCTTCTATCAAAAGTTACAGCTATTTATATGAAGTTGTACAAAAACGCTTTCTTTCGCCAAGACAGTGCGTTTCTCACTGTTGCATGCATTTGAATGGGAAACTCGCCTGAAACAAAGTATAGGTTTTCATTATGTGTATAACTTGGAAATCTTAGCTCAAACAGCTGCAAATCCTGTTTGCCCAGCACGGGGACCTTGAGTTCTATAAGATAAAGCCATAAACATGTTTGTCTGAGTCTTCTATCAAAAGTTACAGCTATTTATATGAAGTTGTACAAAAACGCTTTATTTCGCCAAGACAGTGCGTTTCTCACTGTTGCATGCATTTGAATGGGGAACTCGACCGAAACAAAGTATAGGTTTTCATTATGTGTATAACTTAAAAATCTTAGCTCAAACAGCTGCAAATCCTGTTTGCCCAGCACGGGGACCTTGAGTTCTATAAGATAAAGCCATAAACATGTTTGTCTGAGTCTTCTATCAAAAGTTACAGCTATTTATATGAAGTTGTACAAAAACGCTTTCTTTCGCCAAGACAGTGCGTTTCTCACTGTTGCATGCATTTGAATGGGAAACTCGCCTGAAACAAAGTATAGGTTTTCATTATGTGTATAACTTGGAAATCTTAGCTCAAACAGCTGCAAAACCTGTTTGCCCAGCACGGGGACCTTGAGTTCTATAAGATAAAGCCATAAACATGTGTATCCGAGTCTTCTATCAAAAGTTACAGCTATTTATATGAAGTTGTTCAAAAACGCTTTATTTCGCCAAGACAGTGCGTTTCTCACTGTTACATGCATTTGAATGGGGAACTCGACCGAAACAAAGTATAGGTTTTCATTATGTGTATAACTTGGAAATCTTAGCTCAAACAGCTGCAAATCCTGTTTTCCCAGCACGGGGACCTTGAGTTCTATAAGATAAAGCCATAAACATGTTTGTCTGAGTCTTCTATCAAAAGTTACAGCTATTTATATGAAGTTGTACAAAAACGCTTTCTTTCGCCAAGACAGTGCGTTTCTCACTGTTACATGCATTTGAATGGGGAACTCGACCGAAACAAAGTATAGGTTTTCATTATGTGTATAACTTAAAAATCTTAGCTCAAACAGCTGCAAATCCTGTTTGCCCAGCACGGGGACCTTGAGTTCTATAAGATAAAGCCATAAACATGTTTGTCTGAGTCTTCTATCAAAAGTTACAGCTATTTATATGAAGTTGTACAAAAACGCTTTATTTCGCCAAGACAGTGCGTTTCTCACTGTTGCATGCATTTGAATGGGGAACTCGACCGAAACAAAGTATAGGTTTTCATTATGTGTATAACTTAAAAATCTTAGCTCAAACAGCTGCAAATCCTGTTTGCCCAGCACGGGGACCTTGAGTTCTATAAGATAAAGCCATAAACATGTTTGTCTGAGTCTTCTATCAAAAGTTACAGCTATTTATATGAAGTTGTACAAAAACGCTTTCTTTCGCCAAGACAGTGCGTTTCTCACTGTTGCATGCATTTGAATGGGAAACTCGCCTGAAACAAAGTATAGGTTTTCATTATGTGTATAACTTGGAAACCTTAGCTCAAACAGCTGCAAAACCTGTTTGCCCACCACGGGGACCTTGAGTTCTATAAGATAAAGCCATAAACATGTGTATCCGAGTCTTCTATCAAAAGTTACAGCTATTTATATCAAGTTGTTGAAAAACGCTTTATTTCGCCAAGACAGTGCGTTTCTCACTGTTACATGCATTTGAATGGGGAACTCGACCGAAACAAAGTATAGGTTTTCGTTATGTGTATAACTTGGAAATCTTAGCTCAAACAGCTGCAAATCCTGTTTTCCCAGCACAGGGACCTTGAGTTCTATAAGATAAAGCCATAAACATGTTTGTCTGAGTCTTCTATCAAAAGTTACAGCTATTTATATGAAGTTGTACAAAAACGCTTTCTTTCGCCAAGACAGTGCGTTTCTCACTGTTACATGCATTTGAATGGGGAACTCGCCTGAAACAAAGTATAGGTTTTCATTATGTGTATAACTTGGAAATCTTAGCTCAAACAGCTGCAAATCCTGTTTGCCCAGCACGGGGACCTTGAGTTCTATAAGATAAAGCCATAAACATGTTTGTCTGAGTCTTCTATCAAAAGTTACAGCTATTTATATGAAGTTGTACAAAAACGCTTTATTTCGCCAAGACAGTGCGTTTCTCACTGTTGCATGCATTTGAATGGGGAACTCGACCGAAACAAAGTATAGGTTTTCATTATGTGTATAACTTAAAAATCTTAGCTCAAACAGCTGCAAATCCTGTTTGCCCAGCACGGGGACCTTGAGTTCTATAAGATAAAGCCATAAACATGTTTGTCTGAGTCTTCTATCAAAAGTTACAGCTATTTATATGAAGTTGTACAAAAACGCTTTCTTTCGCCAAGACAGTGCGTTTCTCACTGTTGCATGCATTTGAATGGGAAACTCGCCTGAAACAAAGTATAGGTTTTCATTATGTGTATAACTTGGAAACCTTAGCTCAAACAGCTGCAAAACCTGTTTGCCCAGCACGGGGACCTTGAGTTCTATAAGATAAAGCCATAAACATGTGTATCCGAGTCTTCTATCAAAAGTTACAGCTATTTATATCAAGTTGTTGAAAAACGCTTTATTTCGCCAAGACAGTGCGTTTCTCACTGTTACATGCATTTGAATGGGGAACTCGACCGAAACAAAGTATAGGTTTTCGTTATGTGTATAACTTGGAAATCTTAGCTCAAACAGCTGCAAATCCTGTTTTCCCAGCACAGGGACCTTGAGTTCTATAAGATAAAGCCATAAACATGTTTGTCTGAGTCTTCTATCAAAAGTTACAGCTATTTATATGAAGTTGTACAAAAACGCTTTCTTTCGCCAAGACAGTGCGTTTCTCACTGTTACATGCATTTGAATGGGGAACTCGACCGAAACAAAGTATAGGTTTTCATTATGTGTATAACTTAAAAATCTTAGCTCAAACAGCTGCAAATCCTGTTTGCCCAGCACGGGGACCTTGAGTTCTATAAGATAAAGCCATAAACATGTTTGTCTGAGTCTTCTATCAAAAGTTACAGCTATTTATATGAAGTTGTACAAAAACGCTTTATTTCGCCAAGACAGTGCGTTTCTCACTGTTGCATGCATTTGAATGGGGAACTCGACCGAAACAAAGTATAGGTTTTCATTATGTGTATAACTTAAAAATCTTAGCTCAAACAGCTGCAAATCCTGTTTGCCCAGCACGGGGACCTTGAGTTCTATAAGATAAAGCCATAAACATGTTTGTCTGAGTCTTCTATCAAAAGTTACAGCTATTTATATGAAGTTGTACAAAAACGCTTTCTTTCGCCAAGACAGTGCGTTTCTCACTGTTGCATGCATTTGAATGGGAAACTCGCCTGAAACAAAGTATAGGTTTTCATTATGTGTATAACTTGGAAACCTTAGCTCAAACAGCTGCAAAACCTGTTTGCCCACCACGGGGACCTTGAGTTCTATAAGATAAAGCCATAAACATGTGTATCCGAGTCTTCTATCAAAAGTTACAGCTATTTATATCAAGTTGTTGAAAAACGCTTTATTTCGCCAAGACAGTGCGTTTCTCACTGTTACATGCATTTGAATGGGGAACTCGACCGAAACAAAGTATAGGTTTTCGTTATGTGTATAACTTGGAAATCTTAGCTCAAACAGCTGCAAATCCTGTTTTCCCAGCACAGGGACCTTGAGTTCTATAAGATAAAGCCATAAACATGTTTGTCTGAGTCTTCTATCAAAAGTTACAGCTATTTATATGAAGTTGTACAAAAACGCTTTCTTTCGCCAAGACAGTGCGTTTCTCACTGTTACATGCATTTGAATGGGGAACTCGCCTGAAACAAAGTATAGGTTTTCATTATGTGTATAACTTGGAAATCTTAGCTCAAACAGCTGCAAATCCTGTTTGCCCAGCACGGGGACCTTGAGTTCTATAAGATAAAGCCATAAACATGTTTGTCTGAGTCTTCTATCAAAAGTTACAGCTATTTATATGAAGTTGTACAAAAACGCTTTATTTCGCCAAGACAGTGCGTTTCTCACTGTTGCATGCATTTGAATGGGGAACTCGACCGAAACAAAGTATAGGTTTTCGTTATGTGTATAACTTGGAAATCTTAGCTCAAACAGCTGCAAATCCTGTTTTCCCAGCACAGGGACCTTGAGTTCTATAAGATAAAGCCATAAACATGTTTGTCTGAGTCTTCTATCAAAAGTTACAGCTATTTATATGAAGTTGTACAAAAACGCTTTCTTTCGCCAAGACAGTGCGTTTCTCACTGTTACATGCATTTGAATGGGGAACTCGCCTGAAACAAAGTATAGGTTTTCATTATGTGTATAACTTGGAAATCTTAGCTCAAACAGCTGCAAATCCTGTTTGCCCAGCACGGGGACCTTGAGTTCTATAAGATAAAGCCATAAACATGTTTGTCTGAGTCTTCTATCAAAAGTTACAGCTATTTATATGAAGTTGTACAAAAACGCTTTATTTCGCCAAGACAGTGCGTTTCTCACTGTTGCATGCATTTGAATGGGGAACTCGACCGAAACAAAGTATAGGTTTTCATTATGTGTATAACTTAAAAATCTTAGCTCAAACAGCTGCAAATCCTGTTTGCCCAGCACGGGGACCTTGAGTTCTATAAGATAAAGCCATAAACATGTTTGTCTGAGTCTTCTATCAAAAGTTACAGCTATTTATATGAAGTTGTACAAAAACGCTTTCTTTCGCCAAGACAGTGCGTTTCTCACTGTTGCATGCATTTGAATGGGAAACTCGCCTGAAACAAAGTATAGGTTTTCATTATGTGTATAACTTGGAAACCTTAGCTCAAACAGCTGCAAAACCTGTTTGCCCAGCACGGGGACCTTGAGTTCTATAAGATAAAGCCATAAACATGTGTATCCGAGTCTTCTATCAAAAGTTACAGCTATTTATATCAAGTTGTTGAAAAACGCTTTATTTCGCCAAGACAGTGCGTTTCTCACTGTTACATGCATTTGAATGGGGAACTCGACCGAAACAAAGTATAGGTTTTCGTTATGTGTATAACTTGGAAATCTTAGCTCAAACAGCTGCAAATCCTGTTTTCCCAGCACAGGGACCTTGAGTTCTATAAGATAAAGCCATAAACATGTTTGTCTGAGTCTTCTATCAAAAGTTACAGCTATTTATATGAAGTTGTACAAAAACGCTTTCTTTCGCCAAGACAGTGCGTTTCTCACTGTTACATGCATTTGAATGGGGAACTCGACCGAAACAAAGTATAGGTTTTCATTATGTGTATAACTTAAAAATCTTAGCTCAAACAGCTGCAAATCCTGTTTGCCCAGCACGGGGACCTTGAGTTCTATAAGATAAAGCCATAAACATGTTTGTCTGAGTCTTCTATCAAAAGTTACAGCTATTTATATGAAGTTGTACAAAAACGCTTTATTTCGCCAAGACAGTGCGTTTCTCACTGTTGCATGCATTTGAATGGGGAACTCGACCGAAACAAAGTATAGGTTTTCATTATGTGTATAACTTAAAAATCTTAGCTCAAACAGCTGCAAATCCTGTTTGCCCAGCACGGGGACCTTGAGTTCTATAAGATAAAGCCATAAACATGTTTGTCTGAGTCTTCTATCAAAAGTTACAGCTATTTATATGAAGTTGTACAAAAACGCTTTCTTTCGCCAAGACAGTGCGTTTCTCACTGTTGCATGCATTTGAATGGGAAACTCGCCTGAAACAAAGTATAGGTTTTCATTATGTGTATAACTTGGAAACCTTAGCTCAAACAGCTGCAAAACCTGTTTGCCCACCACGGGGACCTTGAGTTCTATAAGATAAAGCCATAAACATGTGTATCCGAGTCTTCTATCAAAAGTTACAGCTATTTATATCAAGTTGTTGAAAAACGCTTTATTTCGCCAAGACAGTGCGTTTCTCACTGTTACATGCATTTGAATGGGGAACTCGACCGAAACAAAGTATAGGTTTTCGTTATGTGTATAACTTGGAAATCTTAGCTCAAACAGCTGCAAATCCTGTTTTCCCAGCACAGGGACCTTGAGTTCTATAAGATAAAGCCATAAACATGTTTGTCTGAGTCTTCTATCAAAAGTTACAGCTATTTATATGAAGTTGTACAAAAACGCTTTCTTTCGCCAAGACAGTGCGTTTCTCACTGTTACATGCATTTGAATGGGGAACTCGCCTGAAACAAAGTATAGGTTTTCATTATGTGTATAACTTGGAAATCTTAGCTCAAACAGCTGCAAATCCTGTTTGCCCAGCACGGGGACCTTGAGTTCTATAAGATAAAGCCATAAACATGTTTGTCTGAGTCTTCTATCAAAAGTTACAGCTATTTATATGAAGTTGTACAAAAACGCTTTATTTCGCCAAGACAGTGCGTTTCTCACTGTTGCATGCATTTGAATGGGGAACTCGACCGAAACAAAGTATAGGTTTTCATTATGTGTATAACTTAAAAATCTTAGCTCAAACAGCTGCAAATCCTGTTTGCCCAGCACGGGGACCTTGAGTTCTATAAGATAAAGCCATAAACATGTTTGTCTGAGTCTTCTATCAAAAGTTACAGCTATTTATATGAAGTTGTACAAAAACGCTTTCTTTCGCCAAGACAGTGCGTTTCTCACTGTTGCATGCATTTGAATGGGAAACTCGCCTGAAACAAAGTATAGGTTTTCATTATGTGTATAACTTGGAAACCTTAGCTCAAACAGCTGCAAAACCTGTTTGCCCAGCACGGGGACCTTGAGTTCTATAAGATAAAGCCATAAACATGTGTATCCGAGTCTTCTATCAAAAGTTACAGCTATTTATATCAAGTTGTTGAAAAACGCTTTATTTCGCCAAGACAGTGCGTTTCTCACTGTTACATGCATTTGAATGGGGAACTCGACCGAAACAAAGTATAGGTTTTCGTTATGTGTATAACTTGGAAATCTTAGCTCAAACAGCTGCAAATCCTGTTTTCCCAGCACAGGGACCTTGAGTTCTATAAGATAAAGCCATAAACATGTTTGTCTGAGTCTTCTATCAAAAGTTACAGCTATTTATATGAAGTTGTACAAAAACGCTTTCTTTCGCCAAGACAGTGCGTTTCTCACTGTTACATGCATTTGAATGGGGAACTCGACCGAAACAAAGTATAGGTTTTCATTATGTGTATAACTTAAAAATCTTAGCTCAAACAGCTGCAAATCCTGTTTGCCCAGCACGGGGACCTTGAGTTCTATAAGATAAAGCCATAAACATGTTTGTCTGAGTCTTCTATCAAAAGTTACAGCTATTTATATGAAGTTGTACAAAAACGCTTTATTTCGCCAAGACAGTGCGTTTCTCACTGTTGCATGCATTTGAATGGGGAACTCGACCGAAACAAAGTATAGGTTTTCATTATGTGTATAACTTAAAAATCTTAGCTCAAACAGCTGCAAATCCTGTTTGCCCAGCACGGGGACCTTGAGTTCTATAAGATAAAGCCATAAACATGTTTGTCTGAGTCTTCTATCAAAAGTTACAGCTATTTATATGAAGTTGTACAAAAACGCTTTCTTTCGCCAAGACAGTGCGTTTCTCACTGTTGCATGCATTTGAATGGGAAACTCGCCTGAAACAAAGTATAGGTTTTCATTATGTGTATAACTTGGAAACCTTAGCTCAAACAGCTGCAAAACCTGTTTGCCCAGCACGGGGACCTTGAGTTCTATAAGATAAAGCCATAAACATGTGTATCCGAGTCTTCTATCAAAAGTTACAGCTATTTATATCAAGTTGTTGAAAAACGCTTTATTTCGCCAAGACAGTGCGTTTCTCACTGTTACATGCATTTGAATGGGGAACTCGACCGAAACAAAGTATAGGTTTTCGTTATGTGTATAACTTGGAAATCTTAGCTCAAACAGCTGCAAATCCTGTTTTCCCAGCACAGGGACCTTGAGTTCTATAAGATAAAGCCATAAACATGTTTGTCTGAGTCTTCTATCAAAAGTTACAGCTATTTATATGAAGTTGTACAAAAACGCTTTCTTTCGCCAAGACAGTGCGTTTCTCACTGTTACATGCATTTGAATGGGGAACTCGACCGAAACAAAGTATAGGTTTTCATTATGTGTATAACTTAAAAATCTTAGCTCAAACAGCTGCAAATCCTGTTTGCCCAGCACGGGGACCTTGAGTTCTATAAGATAAAGCCATAAACATGTTTGTCTGAGTCTTCTATCAAAAGTTACAGCTATTTATATGAAGTTGTACAAAAACGCTTTCTTTCGCCAAGACAGTGCGTTTCTCACTGTTGCATGCATTTGAATGGGAAACTCGCCTGAAACAAAGTATAGGTTTTCATTATGTGTATAACTTGGAAATCTTAGCTCAAACAGCTGCAAAACCTGTTTGCCCAGCACGGGGACCTTGAGTTCTATAAGATAAAGCCATGAACATGTTTGTCTGAGTCTTCTATCAAAAGTTACAGCTATTTATATGAAGTTGTACAAAAACGCTTTCTTTCGCCAAGACAGTGCGTTTCTCACTGTTGCATGCATTTGAATGGGAAACTCGCCTGAAACAAAGTATAGGTTTTCATTATGTGTATAACTTGGAAATCTTAGCTCAAACAGCTGCAAAACCTGTTTGCCCAGCACGGGGACCTTGAGTTCTATAAGATAAAGCCATAAACATGTTTGTCTGAGTCTTCTATCAAAAGTTACAGCTATTTATATGAAGTTGTACAAAAACGCTTTCTTTCGCCAAGACAGTGCGTTTCTCACTGTTGCATGCATTTGAATGGGAAACTCGCCTGAAACAAAGTATAGGTTTTCGTTATGTGTATAACTTGGAAATCTTAGCTCAAACAGCTGCAAATCCTTTTTTCCCAGCACGGGGACCTTGAGTTCTATAAGATAAAGCCATAAACATGTTTGTCTGAGTCTTCTATCAAAAGTTACAGCTATTTATATGAAGTTGTACAAAAACGCTTTCTTTCGCCAAGACAGTGCGTTTCTCACTGTTGCATGCATTTGAATGGGAAACTCGCCTGAAACAAAGTATAGGTTTTCATTATGTGTATAACTTGGAAATCTTAGCTCAAACAGCTGCAAAACCTGTTTGCCCAGCACGGGGACCTTGAGTTCTATAAGATAAAGCCATAAACATGTGTATCCGAGTCTTCTATCAAAAGTTACAGCTATTTATATGAAGTTGTACAAAAACGCTTTCTTTCGCCAAGACAGTGCGTTTCTCACTGTTGCATGCATTTGAATGGGAAACTCGCCTGAAACAAAGTATAGGTTTTCGTTATGTGTATAACTTGGAAATCTTAGCTCAAACAGCTGCAAAACCTGTTTGCCCAGCACGGGGACCTTGAGTTCTATAAGATAAAGCCATAAACATGTTTGTCTGAGTCTTCTATCAAAAGTTACAGCTATTTATATGAAGTTGTACAAAAACGCTTTCTTTCGCCAAGACAGTGCGTTTCTCACTGTTGCATGCATTTGAATGGGAAACTCGCCTGAAACAAAGTATAGGTTTTCATTATGTGTATAACTTGGAAATCTTAGCTCAAACAGCTGCAAATCCTGTTTGCCCAGCACGGGGACCTTGAGTTCTATAAGATAAAGCCATAAACATGTTTGTCTGAGTCTTCTATCAAAAGTTACAGCTATTTATATGAAGTTGTACAAAAACGCTTTATTTCGCCAAGACAGTGCGTTTCTCACTGTTGCATGCATTTGAATGGGGAACTCGACCGAAACAAAGTATAGGTTTTCATTATGTGTATAACTTAAAAATCTTAGCTCAAACAGCTGCAAATCCTGTTTGCCCAGCACGGGGACCTTGAGTTCTATAAGATAAAGCCATAAACATGTTTGTCTGAGTCTTCTATCAAAAGTTACAGCTATTTATATGAAGTTGTACAAAAACGCTTTCTTTCGCCAAGACAGTGCGTTTCTCACTGTTGCATGCATTTGAATGGGAAACTCGCCTGAAACAAAGTATAGGTTTTCATTATGTGTATAACTTGGAAACCTTAGCTCAAACAGCTGCAAAACCTGTTTGCCCAGCACGGGGACCTTGAGTTCTATAAGATAAAGCCATAAACATGTGTATCCGAGTCTTCTATCAAAAGTTACAGCTATTTATATCAAGTTGTTGAAAAACGCTTTATTTCGCCAAGACAGTGCGTTTCTCACTGTTACATGCATTTGAATGGGGAACTCGACCGAAACAAAGTATAGGTTTTCGTTATGTGTATAACTTGGAAATCTTAGCTCAAACAGCTGCAAATCCTGTTTTCCCAGCACAGGGACCTTGAGTTCTATAAGATAAAGCCATAAACATGTTTGTCTGAGTCTTCTATCAAAAGTTACAGCTATTTATATGAAGTTGTACAAAAACGCTTTCTTTCGCCAAGACAGTGCGTTTCTCACTGTTACATGCATTTGAATGGGGAACTCGACCGAAACAAAGTATAGGTTTTCATTATGTGTATAACTTAAAAATCTTAGCTCAAACAGCTGCAAATCCTGTTTGCCCAGCACGGGGACCTTGAGTTCTATAAGATAAAGCCATAAACATGTTTGTCTGAGTCTTCTATCAAAAGTTACAGCTATTTATATGAAGTTGTACAAAAACGCTTTATTTCGCCAAGACAGTGCGTTTCTCACTGTTGCATGCATTTGAATGGGGAACTCGACCGAAACAAAGTATAGGTTTTCATTATGTGTATAACTTAAAAATCTTAGCTCAAACAGCTGCAAATCCTGTTTGCCCAGCACGGGGACCTTGAGTTCTATAAGATAAAGCCATAAACATGTTTGTCTGAGTCTTCTATCAAAAGTTACAGCTATTTATATCAAGTTGTACAAAAACGCTTTCTTTCGCCAAGACAGTGCGTTTCTCACTGTTGCATGCATTTGAATGGGAAACTCGCCTGAAACAAAGTATAGGTTTTCATTATGTGTATAACTTGGAAACCTTAGCTCAAACAGCTGCAAAACCTGTTTGCCCAGCACGGGGACCTTGAGTTCTATAAGATAAAGCCATAAACATGTGTATCCGAGTCTTCTATCAAAAGTTACAGCTATTTATATCAAGTTGTTGAAAAACGCTTTATTTCGCCAAGACAGTGCGTTTCTCACTGTTACATGCATTTGAATGGGGAACTCGACCGAAACAAAGTATAGGTTTTCGTTATGTGTATAACTTGGAAATCTTAGCTCAAACAGCTGCAAATCCTTTTTTCCCAGCACGGGGACCTTGAGTTCTATAAGATAAAGCCATAAACATGTTTGTCTGAGTCTTCTATCAAAAGTTACAGCTATTTATATGAAGTTGTACAAAAACGCTTTCTTTCGCCAAGACAGTGCGTTTCTCACTGTTGCATGCATTTGAATGGGAAACTCGCCTGAAACAAAGTATAGGTTTTCATTATGTGTATAACTTGGAAATCTTAGCTCAAACAGCTGCAAAACCTGTTTGCCCAGCACGGGGACCTTGAGTTCTATAAGATAAAGCCATAAACATGTGTATCCGAGTCTTCTATCAAAAGTTACAGCTATTTATATGAAGTTGTACAAAAACGCTTTCTTTCGCCAAGACAGTGCGTTTCTCACTGTTGCATGCATTTGAATGGGAAACTCGCCTGAAACAAAGTATAGGTTTTCGTTATGTGTATAACTTGGAAATCTTAGCTCAAACAGCTGCAAAACCTGTTTGCCCAGCACGGGGACCTTGAGTTCTATAAGATAAAGCCATAAACATGTTTGTCTGAGTCTTCTATCAAAAGTTACAGCTATTTATATGAAGTTGTACAAAAACGCTTTCTTTCGCCAAGACAGTGCGTTTCTCACTGTTGCATGCATTTGAATGGGAAACTCGCCTGAAACAAAGTATAGGTTTTCATTATGTGTATAACTTGGAAATCTTAGCTCAAACAGCTGCAAATCCTGTTTGCCCAGCACGGGGACCTTGAGTTCTATAAGATAAAGCCATAAACATGTTTGTCTGAGTCTTCTATCAAAAGTTACAGCTATTTATATGAAGTTGTACAAAAACGCTTTATTTCGCCAAGACAGTGCGTTTCTCACTGTTGCATGCATTTGAATGGGGAACTCGACCGAAACAAAGTATAGGTTTTCATTATGTGTATAACTTAAAAATCTTAGCTCAAACAGCTGCAAATCCTGTTTGCCCAGCACGGGGACCTTGAGTTCTATAAGATAAAGCCATAAACATGTTTGTCTGAGTCTTCTATCAAAAGTTACAGCTATTTATATGAAGTTGTACAAAAACGCTTTCTTTCGCCAAGACAGTGCGTTTCTCACTGTTGCATGCATTTGAATGGGAAACTCGCCTGAAACAAAGTATAGGTTTTCATTATGTGTATAACTTGGAAACCTTAGCTCAAACAGCTGCAAAACCTGTTTGCCCAGCACGGGGACCTTGAGTTCTATAAGATAAAGCCATAAACATGTGTATCCGAGTCTTCTATCAAAAGTTACAGCTATTTATATCAAGTTGTTGAAAAACGCTTTATTTCGCCAAGACAGTGCGTTTCTCACTGTTACATGCATTTGAATGGGGAACTCGACCGAAACAAAGTATAGGTTTTCGTTATGTGTATAACTTGGAAATCTTAGCTCAAACAGCTGCAAATCCTGTTTTCCCAGCACAGGGACCTTGAGTTCTATAAGATAAAGCCATAAACATGTTTGTCTGAGTCTTCTATCAAAAGTTACAGCTATTTATATGAAGTTGTACAAAAACGCTTTCTTTCGCCAAGACAGTGCGTTTCTCACTGTTACATGCATTTGAATGGGGAACTCGACCGAAACAAAGTATAGGTTTTCATTATGTGTATAACTTAAAAATCTTAGCTCAAACAGCTGCAAATCCTGTTTGCCCAGCACGGGGACCTTGAGTTCTATAAGATAAAGCCATAAACATGTTTGTCTGAGTCTTCTATCAAAAGTTACAGCTATTTATATGAAGTTGTACAAAAACGCTTTCTTTCGCCAAGACAGTGCGTTTCTCACTGTTGCATGCATTTGAATGGGAAACTCGCCTGAAACAAAGTATAGGTTTTCATTATGTGTATAACTTGGAAACCTTAGCTCAAACAGCTGCAAAACCTGTTTGCCCAGCACGGGGACCTTGAGTTCTATAAGATAAAGCCATAAACATGTGTATCCGAGTCTTCTATCAAAAGTTACAGCTATTTATATCAAGTTGTTGAAAAACGCTTTATTTCGCCAAGACAGTGCGTTTCTCACTGTTACATGCATTTGAATGGGGAACTCGACCGAAACAAAGTATAGGTTTTCGTTATGTGTATAACTTGGAAATCTTAGCTCAAACAGCTGCAAATCCTGTTTTCCCAGCACAGGGACCTTGAGTTCTATAAGATAAAGCCATAAACATGTTTGTCTGAGTCTTCTATCAAAAGTTACAGCTATTTATATGAAGTTGTACAAAAACGCTTTCTTTCGCCAAGACAGTGCGTTTCTCACTGTTACATGCATTTGAATGGGGAACTCGACCGAAACAAAGTATAGGTTTTCATTATGTGTATAACTTAAAAATCTTAGCTCAAACAGCTGCAAATCCTGTTTGCCCAGCACGGGGACCTTGAGTTCTATAAGATAAAGCCATAAACATGTTTGTCTGAGTCTTCTATCAAAAGTTACAGCTATTTATATGAAGTTGTACAAAAACGCTTTCTTTCGCCAAGACAGTGCGTTTCTCACTGTTGCATGCATTTGAATGGGAAACTCGCCTGAAACAAAGTATAGGTTTTCATTATGTGTATAACTTGGAAATCTTAGCTCAAACAGCTGCAAAACCTGTTTGCCCAGCACGGGGACCTTGAGTTCTATAAGATAAAGCCATAAACATGTTTGTCTGAGTCTTCTATCAAAAGTTACAGCTATTTATATGAAGTTGTACAAAAACGCTTTCTTTCGCCAAGACAGTGCGTTTCTCACTGTTGCATGCATTTGAATGGGGAACTCGCCTGAAACAAAGTATAGGTTTTCATTATGTGTATAACTTGGAAATCTTAGCTCAAACAGCTGCAAAACCTGTTTGCCCAGCACGGGGACCTTGAGTTCTATAAGATAAAGCCATAAACATGTTTGTCTGAGTCTTCTATCAAAAGTTACAGCTATTTATATGAAGTTGTACAAAAACGCTTTCTTTCGCCAAGACAGTGCGTTTCTCACTGTTGCATGCATTTGAATGGGAAACTCGCCTGAAACAAAGTATAGGTTTTCATTATGTGTATAACTTGGAAATCTTAGCTCAAACAGCTGCAAAACCTGTTTGCCCAGCACGGGGACCTTGAGTTCTATAAGATAAAGCCATAAACATGTTTGTCTGAGTCTTCTATCAAAAGTTACAGCTATTTATATGAAGTTGTACAAAAACGCTTTCTTTCGCCAAGACAGTGCGTTTCTCACTGTTACATGCATTTGAATGGGAACTCGACCGAAACAAAGTATAGGTTTTCATTATGTGTATAACTTAAAAATCTTAGCTCAAACAGCTGCAAATCCTGTTTGCCCAGCACGGGGACCTTGAGTTCTATAAGATAAAGCCATAAACATGTTTGTCTGAGTCTTCTATCAAAAGTTACAGCTATTTATATGAAGTTGTACAAAAACGCTTTCTTTCGCCAAGACAGTGCGTTTCTCACTGTTGCATGCATTTGAATGGGAAACTCGCCTGAAACAAAGTATAGGTTTTCATTATGTGTATAACTTGGAAATCTTAGCTCAAACAGCTGCAAATCCTGTTTTCCCAGCACGGGGACCTTGAGTTCTATAAGATAAAGCCATAAACATGTTTGTCTGAGTCTTCTATCAAAAGTTACAGCTATTTATATGAAGTTGTACAAAAACGCTTTCTTTCGCCAAGACAGTGCGTTTCTCACTGTTGCATGCATTTGAATGGGAAACTCGCCTGAAACAAAGTATAGGTTTTCATTATGTGTATAACTTGGAAATCTTAGCTCAAACAGCTGCAAAACCTGTTTGCCCAGCACGGGGACCTTGAGTTCTATAAGATAAAGCCATAAACATGTGTATCCGAGTCTTCTATCAAAAGTTACAGCTATTTATATGAAGTTGTACAAAAACGCTTTCTTTCGCCAAGACAGTGCGTTTCTCACTGTTACATGCATTTGAATGGGAAACTCGCCCGAAACAAAGTATAGGTTTTCATTATGTGTATAACTTGGAAATCTTAGCTCAAACAGCTGCAAAACCTGTTTGCCCAGCACGGGGACCTTGAGTTCTATAAGATAAAGCCATAAACATGTTTGTCTGAGTCTTCTATCAAAAGTTACAGCTATTTATATGAAGTTGTACAAAAACGCTTTCTTTCGCCAAGACAGTGCGTTTCTCACTGTTGCATGCATTTGAATGGGAAACTCGCCTGAAACAAAGTATAGGTTTTCATTATGTGTATAACTTGGAAATCTTAGCTCAAACAGCTGCAAATCCTGTTTGCCCAGCACGGGGACCTTGAGTTCTATAAGATAAAGCCATAAACATGTTTGTCTGAGTCTTCTATCAAAAGTTACAGCTATTTATATGAAGTTGTACAAAAACGCTTTATTTCGCCAAGACAGTGCGTTTCTCACTGTTGCATGCATTTGAATGGGGAACTCGACCGAAACAAAGTATAGGTTTTCATTATGTGTATAACTTAAAAATCTTAGCTCAAACAGCTGCAAATCCTGTTTGCCCAGCACGGGGACCTTGAGTTCTATAAGATAAAGCCATAAACATGTTTGTCTGAGTCTTCTATCAAAAGTTACAGCTATTTATATGAAGTTGTACAAAAACGCTTTCTTTCGCCAAGACAGTGCGTTTCTCACTGTTGCATGCATTTGAATGGGAAACTCGCCTGAAACAAAGTATAGGTTTTCATTATGTGTATAACTTGGAAATCTTAGCTCAAACAGCTGCAAAACCTGTTTGCCCAGCACGGGGACCTTGAGTTCTATAAGATAAAGCCATAAACATGTGTATCCGAGTCTTCTATCAAAAGTTACAGCTATTTATATGAAGTTGTTCAAAAACGCTTTATTTCGCCAAGACAGTGCGTTTCTCACTGTTACATGCATTTGAATGGGGAACTCGACCGAAACAAAGTATAGGTTTTCATTATGTGTATAACTTGGAAATCTTAGCTCAAACAGCTGCAAATCCTGTTTTCCCAGCACGGGGACCTTGAGTTCTATAAGATAAAGCCATAAACATGTTTGTCTGAGTCTTCTATCAAAAGTTACAGCTATTTATATGAAGTTGTACAAAAACGCTTTCTTTCGCCAAGACAGTGCGTTTCTCACTGTTACATGCATTTGAATGGGGAACTCGACCGAAACAAAGTATAGGTTTTCATTATGTGTATAACTTAAAAATCTTAGCTCAAACAGCTGCAAATCCTGTTTGCCCAGCACGGGGACCTTGAGTTCTATAAGATAAAGCCATAAACATGTTTGTCTGAGTCTTCTATCAAAAGTTACAGCTATTTATATGAAGTTGTACAAAAACGCTTTCTTTCGCCAAGACAGTGCGTTTCTCACTGTTGCATGCATTTGAATGGGAAACTCGCCTGAAACAAAGTATAGGTTTTCATTATGTGTATAACTTGGAAATCTTAGCTCAAACAGCTGCAAAACCTGTTTGCCCAGCACGGGGACCTTGAGTTCTATAAGATAAAGCCATAAACATGTTTGTCTGAGTCTTCTATCAAAAGTTACAGCTATTTATATGAAGTTGTACAAAAACGCTTTCTTTCGCCAAGACAGTGCGTTTCTCACTGTTGCATGCATTTGAATGGGAAACTCGCCTGAAACAAAGTATAGGTTTTCATTATGTGTATAACTTGGAAATCTTAGCTCAAACAGCTGCAAAACCTGTTTGCCCAGCACGGGGACCTTGAGTTCTATAAGATAAAGCCATGAACATGTTTGTCTGAGTCTTCTATCAAAAGTTACAGCTATTTATATGAAGTTGTACAAAAACGCTTTCTTTCGCCAAGACAGTGCGTTTCTCACTGTTGCATGCATTTGAATGGGAAACTCGCCTGAAACAAAGTATAGGTTTTCATTATGTGTATAACTTGGAAATCTTAGCTCAAACAGCTGCAAAACCTGTTTGCCCAGCACGGGGACCTTGAGTTCTATAAGATAAAGCCATAAACATGTTTGTCTGAGTCTTCTATCAAAAGTTACAGCTATTTATATGAAGTTGTACAAAAACGCTTTCTTTCGCCAAGACAGTGCGTTTCTCACTGTTACATGCATTTGAATGGGGAACTCGACCGAAACAAAGTATAGGTTTTCATTATGTGTATAACTTAAAAATCTTAGCTCAAACAGCTGCAAATCCTGTTTGCCCAGCACGGGGACCTTGAGTTCTATAAGATAAAGCCATAAACATGTTTGTCTGAGTCTTCTATCAAAAGTTACAGCTATTTATATGAAGTTGTACAAAAACGCTTTCTTTCGCCAAGACAGTGCGTTTCTCACTGTTGCATGCATTTGAATGGGAAACTCGCCTGAAACAAAGTATAGGTTTTCATTATGTGAATAACTTGGAAATCTTAGCTCAAACAGCTGCAAATCCTGTTTGCCCAGCACGGGGACCTTGAGTTCTATAAGATAAAGCCATAAACATGTTTGTCTGAGTCTTCTATCAAAAGTTACAGCTATTTATATGAAGTTGTACAAAAACGCTTTATTTCGCCAAGACAGTGCGTTTCTCACTGTTGCATGCATTTGAATGGGGAACTCGACCGAAACAAAGTATAGGTTTTCATTATGTGTATAACTTAAAAATCTTAGCTCAAACAGCTGCAAATCCTGTTTGCCCAGCACGGGGACCTTGAGTTCTATAAGATAAAGCCATAAACATGTTTGTCTGAGTCTTCTATCAAAAGTTACAGCTATTTATATGAAGTTGTACAAAAACGCTTTCTTTCGCCAAGACAGTGCGTTTCTCACTGTTGCATGCATTTGAATGGGAAACTCGCCTGAAACAAAGTATAGGTTTTCATTATGTGTATAACTTGGAAATCTTAGCTCAAACAGCTGCAAAACCTGTTTGCCCAGCACGGGGACCTTGAGTTCTATAAGATAAAGCCATAAACATGTGTATCCGAGTCTTCTATCAAAAGTTACAGCTATTTATATGAAGTTGTACAAAAACGCTTTCTTTCGCCAAGACAGTGCGTTTCTCACTGTTGCATGCATTTGAATGGGAAACTCGCCTGAAACAAAGTATAGGTTTTCATTATGTGAATAACTTGGAAATCTTAGCTCAAACAGCTGCAAATCCTGTTTGCCCAGCACGGGGATATTGAGTTCTATAAGATAAAGCCATAAACATGTTTGTCTGAGTCTTCTATCAAAAGTTACAGCTATTTATATGAAGTTGTACAAAAACGCTTTCTTTCGCCAAGACAGTGCGTTTCTCACTGTTGCATGCATTTGAATGGGAAACTCGCCTGAAACAAAGTATAGGTTTTCATTATGTGAATAATTTTAAAATCTTAGCTCAAACGGCTGCAAAACCTGTTTGCCCAGCACGGGGATATTGAGTTCTATAAGATAAAGCCATAAACATGTTTGTCTGAGTCTTCTATCAAAAGTTACAGCGATTTATATGAAGTTGTTCAAAAACGCTTTCTTTCGCCAAGACAGTGCGTTTCTCACTGTTGCATGCATTTGAATGGGGAACTCGCCTGAAACAAAGTATAGGTTTTCATTATGTGAATAATTTTAAAATCTTAGCTCAAACGGCTGCAAAACCTGTTTGCCCAGCACGGGGATATTGAGTTCTATAAGATAAAGCCATAAACATGTTTGTCTGAGTCTTCTATCAAAAGTTACAGCGATTTATATGAAGTTGTTCAAAAACGCTTTATTTCGCCAAGGCAGTGCGTTTCTCACTGTTGCATGCATTTGAATGGGGAACTCGCCTGAAACAAAGTATAGGTTTTCATTATGTGAATAATTTTAAAATCTTAGCTCAAACGGCTGCAAAACCTGTTTGCCCAGCACGGGGATATTGAGTTCTATAAGATAAAGCCATAAACATGTTTGTCTGAGTCTTCTATCAAAAGTTACAGCTATTTATATGAAGTTGTACAAAAACGCTTTCTTTCGCCAAGACAGTGCGTTTCTCACTGTTGCATGCATTTGAATGGGAAACTCGCCTGAAACAAAGTATAGGTTTTCATTATGTGTATAACTTGGAAATCTTAGCTCAAACAGCTGCAAAACCTGTTTGCCCAGCACGGGGACCTTGAGTTCTATAAGATAAAGCCATAAACATGTGTATCCGAGTCTTCTATCAAAAGTTACAGCTATTTATATGAAGTTGTACAAAAACGCTTTCTTTCGCCAAGACAGTGCGTTTCTCACTGTTGCATGCATTTGAATGGGAAACTCGCCTGAAACAAAGTATAGGTTTTCATTATGTGTATAACTTGGAAATCTTAGCTCAAACAGCTGCAAATCCTGTTTGCCCAGCACAGGGACCTTGAGTTCTATAAGATAAAGCCATAAACATGTTTGTCTGAGTCTTCTATCAAAAGTTACAGCTATTTATATGAAGTTGTACAAAAACGCTTTATTTCGCCAAGACAGTGCGTTTCTCACTGTTGCATGCATTTGAATGGGGAACTCGACCGAAACAAAGTATAGGTTTTCATTATGTGTATAACTTAAAAATCTTAGCTCAAACAGCTGCAAATCCTGTTTGCCCAGCACGGGGACCTTGAGTTCTATAAGATAAAGCCATAAACATGTTTGTCTGAGTCTTCTATCAAAAGTTACAGCTATTTATATGAAGTTGTACAAAAACGCTTTCTTTCGCCAAGACAGTGCGTTTCTCACTGTTGCATGCATTTGAATGGGAAACTCGCCTGAAACAAAGTATAGGTTTTCATTATGTGTATAACTTGGAAATCTTAGCTCAAACAGCTGCAAAACCTGTTTGCCCAGCACGGGGACCTTGAGTTCTATAAGATAAAGCCATAAACATGTGTATCCGAGTCTTCTATCAAAAGTTACAGCTATTTATATGAAGTTGTACAAAAACGCTTTCTTTCGCCAAGACAGTGCGTTTCTCACTGTTGCATGCATTTGAATGGGAAACTCGCCTGAAACAAAGTATAGGTTTTCATTATGTGAATAACTTGGAAATCTTAGCTCAAACAGCTGCAAAACCTGTTTGCCCAGCACGGGGACCTTGAGTTCTATAAGATAAAGCCATAAACATGTTTGTCTGAGTCTTCTATCAAAAGTTACAGCTATTTATATCAAGTTGTTGAAAAACGCTTTATTTCGCCAAGACAGTGCGTTTCTCACTGTTACATGCATTTGAATGGGGAACTCGACCGAAACAAAGTATAGGTTTTCGTTATGTGTATAACTTGGAAATCTTAGCTCAAACAGCTGCAAATCCTGTTTTCCCAGCACAGGGACCTTGAGTTCTATAAGATAAAGCCATAAACATGTTTGTCTGAGTCTTCTATCAAAAGTTACAGCTATTTATATGAAGTTGTACAAAAACGCTTTCTTTCGCCAAGACAGTGCGTTTCTCACTGTTACATGCATTTGAATGGGGAACTCGACCGAAACAAAGTATAGGTTTTCATTATGTGTATAACTTAAAAATCTTAGCTCAAACAGCTGCAAAACCTGTTTGCCCAGCACGGGGACATTGAGTTCTATAAGATAAAGCCATAAACATGTTTGTCTGAGTCTTCTATCAAAAGTTACAGCTATTTATATGAAGTTGTACAAAAACGCTTTCTTTCGCCAAGACAGTGCGTTTCTCACTGTTGCATGCATTTGAATGGGAAACTCGCCTGAAACAAAGTATAGGTTTTCATTATGTGTATAACTTGGAAATCTTAGCTCAAACAGCTGCAAAACCTGTTTGCCCAGCACGGGGACCTTGAGTTCTATAAGATAAAGCCATGAACATGTTTGTCTGAGTCTTCTATCAAAAGTTACAGCTATTTATATGAAGTTGTACAAAAACGCTTTCTTTCGCCAAGACAGTGCGTTTCTCACTGTTGCATGCATTTGAATGGGAAACTCGCCTGAAACAAAGTATAGGTTTTCATTATGTGTATAACTTGGAAATCTTAGCTCAAACAGCTGCAAAACCTGTTTGCCCAGCACGGGGACCTTGAGTTCTATAAGATAAAGCCATGAACATGTTTGTCTGAGTCTTCTATCAAAAGTTACAGCTATTTATATGAAGTTGTACAAAAACGCTTTCTTTCGCCAAGACAGTGCGTTTCTCACTGTTGCATGCATTTGAATGGGAAACTCGCCTGAAACAAAGTATAGGTTTTCATTATGTGTATAACTTGGAAATCTTAGCTCAAACAGCTGCAAAACCTGTTTGCCCAGCACGGGGACCTTGAGTTCTATAAGATAAAGCCATAAACATGTTTGTCTGAGTCTTCTATCAAAAGTTACAGCTATTTATATGAAGTTGTACAAAAACGCTTTCTTTCGCCAAGACAGTGCGTTTCTCACTGTTGCATGCATTTGAATGGGAAACTCGCCTGAAACAAAGTATAGGTTTTCATTATGTGTATAACTTGGAAATCTTAGCTCAAACAGCTGCAAAACCTGTTTGCCCAGCACGGGGACCTTGAGTTCTATAAGATAAAGCCATGAACATGTTTGTCTGAGTCTTCTATCAAAAGTTACAGCTATTTATATGAAGTTGTACAAAAACGCTTTCTTTCGCCAAGACAGTGCGTTTCTCACTGTTGCATGCATTTGAATGGGAAACTCGCCTGAAACAAAGTATAGGTTTTCATTATGTGTATAACTTGGAAATCTTAGCTCAAACAGCTGCAAAACCTGTTTGCCCAGCACGGGGACCTTGAGTTCTATAAGATAAAGCCATAAACATGTTTGTCTGAGTCTTCTATCAAAAGTTACAGCTATTTATATGAAGTTGTACAAAAACGCTTTCTTTCGCCAAGACAGTGCGTTTCTCACTGTTACATGCATTTGAATGGGGAACTCGACCGAAACAAAGTATAGGTTTTCATTATGTGTATAACTTAAAAATCTTAGCTCAAACAGCTGCAAATCCTGTTTGCCCAGCACGGGGACCTTGAGTTCTATAAGATAAAGCCATAAACATGTTTGTCTGAGTCTTCTATCAAAAGTTACAGCTATTTATATGAAGTTGTACAAAAACGCTTTCTTTCGCCAAGACAGTGCGTTTCTCACTGTTGCATGCATTTGAATGGGAAACTCGCCTGAAACAAAGTATAGGTTTTCATTATGTGAATAACTTGGAAATCTTAGCTCAAACAGCTGCAAATCCTGTTTGCCCAGCACGGGGACCTTGAGTTCTATAAGATAAAGCCATAAACATGTTTGTCTGAGTCTTCTATCAAAAGTTACAGCTATTTATATGAAGTTGTACAAAAACGCTTTATTTCGCCAAGACAGTGCGTTTCTCACTGTTGCATGCATTTGAATGGGGAACTCGACCGAAACAAAGTATAGGTTTTCATTATGTGTATAACTTAAAAATCTTAGCTCAAACAGCTGCAAATCCTGTTTGCCCAGCACGGGGACCTTGAGTTCTATAAGATAAAGCCATAAACATGTTTGTCTGAGTCTTCTATCAAAAGTTACAGCTATTTATATGAAGTTGTACAAAAACGCTTTCTTTCGCCAAGACAGTGCGTTTCTCACTGTTGCATGCATTTGAATGGGAAACTCGCCTGAAACAAAGTATAGGTTTTCATTATGTGTATAACTTGGAAATCTTAGCTCAAACAGCTGCAAAACCTGTTTGCCCAGCACGGGGACCTTGAGTTCTATAAGATAAAGCCATAAACATGTGTATCCGAGTCTTCTATCAAAAGTTACAGCTATTTATATGAAGTTGTACAAAAACGCTTTCTTTCGCCAAGACAGTGCGTTTCTCACTGTTGCATGCATTTGAATGGGAAACTCGCCTGAAACAAAGTATAGGTTTTCATTATGTGAATAACTTGGAAATCTTAGCTCAAACAGCTGCAAATCCTGTTTGCCCAGCACGGGGATATTGAGTTCTATAAGATAAAGCCATAAACATGTTTGTCTGAGTCTTCTATCAAAAGTTACAGCTATTTATATGAAGTTGTACAAAAACGCTTTCTTTCGCCAAGACAGTGCGTTTCTCACTGTTGCATGCATTTGAATGGGAAACTCGCCTGAAACAAAGTATAGGTTTTCATTATGTGAATAATTTTAAAATCTTAGCTCAAACGGCTGCAAAACCTGTTTGCCCAGCACGGGGATATTGAGTTCTATAAGATAAAGCCATAAACATGTTTGTCTGAGTCTTCTATCAAAAGTTACAGCGATTTATATGAAGTTGTTCAAAAACGCTTTCTTTCGCCAAGACAGTGCGTTTCTCACTGTTGCATGCATTTGAATGGGGAACTCGCCTGAAACAAAGTATAGGTTTTCATTATGTGAATAATTTTAAAATCTTAGCTCAAACGGCTGCAAAACCTGTTTGCCCAGCACGGGGATATTGAGTTCTATAAGATAAAGCCATAAACATGTTTGTCTGAGTCTTCTATCAAAAGTTACAGCGATTTATATGAAGTTGTTCAAAAACGCTTTATTTCGCCAAGGCAGTGCGTTTCTCACTGTTGCATGCATTTGAATGGGGAACTCGCCTGAAACAAAGTATAGGTTTTCATTATGTGAATAATTTTAAAATCTTAGCTCAAACGGCTGCAAAACCTGTTTGCCCAGCACGGGGATATTGAGTTCTATAAGATAAAGCCATAAACATGTTTGTCTGAGTCTTCTATCAAAAGTTACAGCTATTTATATGAAGTTGTACAAAAACGCTTTCTTTCGCCAAGACAGTGCGTTTCTCACTGTTGCATGCATTTGAATGGGAAACTCGCCTGAAACAAAGTATAGGTTTTCATTATGTGTATAACTTGGAAATCTTAGCTCAAACAGCTGCAAAACCTGTTTGCCCAGCACGGGGACCTTGAGTTCTATAAGATAAAGCCATAAACATGTGTATCCGAGTCTTCTATCAAAAGTTACAGCTATTTATATGAAGTTGTACAAAAACGCTTTCTTTCGCCAAGACAGTGCGTTTCTCACTGTTGCATGCATTTGAATGGGAAACTCGCCTGAAACAAAGTATAGGTTTTCATTATGTGTATAACTTGGAAATCTTAGCTCAAACAGCTGCAAATCCTGTTTGCCCAGCACAGGGACCTTGAGTTCTATAAGATAAAGCCATAAACATGTTTGTCTGAGTCTTCTATCAAAAGTTACAGCTATTTATATGAAGTTGTACAAAAACGCTTTATTTCGCCAAGACAGTGCGTTTCTCACTGTTGCATGCATTTGAATGGGGAACTCGACCGAAACAAAGTATAGGTTTTCATTATGTGTATAACTTAAAAATCTTAGCTCAAACAGCTGCAAATCCTGTTTGCCCAGCACGGGGACCTTGAGTTCTATAAGATAAAGCCATAAACATGTTTGTCTGAGTCTTCTATCAAAAGTTACAGCTATTTATATGAAGTTGTACAAAAACGCTTTCTTTCGCCAAGACAGTGCGTTTCTCACTGTTGCATGCATTTGAATGGGAAACTCGCCTGAAACAAAGTATAGGTTTTCATTATGTGTATAACTTGGAAATCTTAGCTCAAACAGCTGCAAAACCTGTTTGCCCAGCACGGGGACCTTGAGTTCTATAAGATAAAGCCATAAACATGTGTATCCGAGTCTTCTATCAAAAGTTACAGCTATTTATATGAAGTTGTACAAAAACGCTTTCTTTCGCCAAGACAGTGCGTTTCTCACTGTTGCATGCATTTGAATGGGAAACTCGCCTGAAACAAAGTATAGGTTTTCATTATGTGAATAACTTGGAAATCTTAGCTCAAACAGCTGCAAAACCTGTTTGCCCAGCACGGGGACCTTGAGTTCTATAAGATAAAGCCATAAACATGTTTGTCTGAGTCTTCTATCAAAAGTTACAGCTATTTATATCAAGTTGTTGAAAAACGCTTTATTTCGCCAAGACAGTGCGTTTCTCACTGTTACATGCATTTGAATGGGGAACTCGACCGAAACAAAGTATAGGTTTTCGTTATGTGTATAACTTGGAAATCTTAGCTCAAACAGCTGCAAATCCTGTTTTCCCAGCACAGGGACCTTGAGTTCTATAAGATAAAGCCATAAACATGTTTGTCTGAGTCTTCTATCAAAAGTTACAGCTATTTATATGAAGTTGTACAAAAACGCTTTCTTTCGCCAAGACAGTGCGTTTCTCACTGTTACATGCATTTGAATGGGGAACTCGACCGAAACAAAGTATAGGTTTTCATTATGTGTATAACTTAAAAATCTTAGCTCAAACAGCTGCAAAACCTGTTTGCCCAGCACGGGGACATTGAGTTCTATAAGATAAAGCCATAAACATGTTTGTCTGAGTCTTCTATCAAAAGTTACAGCTATTTATATGAAGTTGTACAAAAACGCTTTCTTTCGCCAAGACAGTGCGTTTCTCACTGTTGCATGCATTTGAATGGGAAACTCGCCTGAAACAAAGTATAGGTTTTCATTATGTGTATAACTTGGAAATCTTAGCTCAAACAGCTGCAAAACCTGTTTGCCCAGCACGGGGACCTTGAGTTCTATAAGATAAAGCCATGAACATGTTTGTCTGAGTCTTCTATCAAAAGTTACAGCTATTTATATGAAGTTGTACAAAAACGCTTTCTTTCGCCAAGACAGTGCGTTTCTCACTGTTGCATGCATTTGAATGGGAAACTCGCCTGAAACAAAGTATAGGTTTTCATTATGTGTATAACTTGGAAATCTTAGCTCAAACAGCTGCAAAACCTGTTTGCCCAGCACGGGGACCTTGAGTTCTATAAGATAAAGCCATGAACATGTTTGTCTGAGTCTTCTATCAAAAGTTACAGCTATTTATATGAAGTTGTACAAAAACGCTTTCTTTCGCCAAGACAGTGCGTTTCTCACTGTTGCATGCATTTGAATGGGAAACTCGCCTGAAACAAAGTATAGGTTTTCATTATGTGTATAACTTGGAAATCTTAGCTCAAACAGCTGCAAAACCTGTTTGCCCAGCACGGGGACCTTGAGTTCTATAAGATAAAGCCATAAACATGTTTGTCTGAGTCTTCTATCAAAAGTTACAGCTATTTATATGAAGTTGTACAAAAACGCTTTCTTTCGCCAAGACAGTGCGTTTCTCACTGTTACATGCATTTGAATGGGGAACTCGACCGAAACAAAGTATAGGTTTTCATTATGTGTATAACTTAAAAATCTTAGCTCAAACAGCTGCAAATCCTGTTTGCCCAGCACGGGGACCTTGAGTTCTATAAGATAAAGCCATAAACATGTTTGTCTGAGTCTTCTATCAAAAGTTACAGCTATTTATATGAAGTTGTACAAAAACGCTTTCTTTCGCCAAGACAGTGCGTTTCTCACTGTTGCATGCATTTGAATGGGAAACTCGTCTGAGACAAAGTATAGGTTTTCATTATGTGAATAATTTTAAAATCTTAGCTCAAACTGCTGCAAAACCTGTTTGCCCAGCACGGGGATATTGAGTTCTATAAGATAAAGCCATAAACATGTTTGTCTGAGTCTTCTATCAAAAGTTACAGCGATTTATATGAAGTTGTACAAAAACGCTTTCTTTCGCCAAGACAGTGCGTTTCTCACTGTTGCATGCATTTGAATGGGAAACTCGCCTGAAACAAAGTATAGGTTTTCATTATGTGTATAACTTGGAAATCTTAGCTCAAACAGCTGCAAAACCTGTTTGCCCAGCACGGGGACCTTGAGTTCTATAAGATAAAGCCATAAACATGTTTGTCTGAGTCTTCTATCAAAAGTTACAGCTATTTATATGAAGTTGTACAAAAACGCTTTCTTTCGCCAAGACAGTGCGTTTCTCACTGTTGCATGCATTTGAATGGGAAACTCGCCTGAAACAAAGTATAGGTTTTCATTATGTGTATAACTTGGAAATCTTAGCTCAAACAGCTGCAAAACCTGTTTGCCCAGCACGGGGACCTTGAGTTCTATAAGATAAAGCCATAAACATGTGTATCCGAGTCTTCTATCAAAAGTTACAGCTATTTATATGAAGTTGTACAAAAACGCTTTCTTTCGCCAAGACAGTGCGTTTCTCACTGTTGCATGCATTTGAATGGGAAACTCGCCTGAAACAAAGTATAGGTTTTCGTTATGTGTATAACTTGGAAATCTTAGCTCAAACAGCTGCAAAACCTGTTTGCCCAGCACGGGGACCTTGAGTTCTATAAGATAAAGCCATAAACATGTTTGTCTGAGTCTTCTATCAAAAGTTACAGCTATTTATATGAAGTTGTACAAAAACGCTTTCTTTCGCCAAGACAGTGCGTTTCTCACTGTTGCATGCATTTGAATGGGAAACTCGCCTGAAACAAAGTATAGGTTTTCATTATGTGTATAACTTGGAAATCTTAGCTCAAACAGCTGCAAATCCTGTTTGCCCAGCACGGGGACCTTGAGTTCTATAAGATAAAGCCATAAACATGTTTGTCTGAGTCTTCTATCAAAAGTTACAGCTATTTATATGAAGTTGTACAAAAACGCTTTATTTCGCCAAGACAGTGCGTTTCTCACTGTTGCATGCATTTGAATGGGGAACTCGACCGAAACAAAGTATAGGTTTTCATTATGTGTATAACTTAAAAATCTTAGCTCAAACAGCTGCAAATCCTGTTTGCCCAGCACGGGGACCTTGAGTTCTATAAGATAAAGCCATAAACATGTTTGTCTGAGTCTTCTATCAAAAGTTACAGCTATTTATATGAAGTTGTACAAAAACGCTTTCTTTCGCCAAGACAGTGCGTTTCTCACTGTTGCATGCATTTGAATGGGAAACTCGCCTGAAACAAAGTATAGGTTTTCATTATGTGTATAACTTGGAAACCTTAGCTCAAACAGCTGCAAAACCTGTTTGCCCAGCACAGGGACCTTGAGTTCTATAAGATAAAGCCATAAACATGTGTATCCGAGTCTTCTATCAAAAGTTACAGCTATTTATATCAAGTTGTTGAAAAACGCTTTATTTCGCCAAGACAGTGCGTTTCTCACTGTTACATGCATTTGAATGGGGAACTCGACCGAAACAAAGTATAGGTTTTCGTTATGTGTATAACTTGGAAATCTTAGCTCAAACAGCTGCAAATCCTGTTTTCCCAGCACAGGGACCTTGAGTTCTATAAGATAAAGCCATAAACATGTTTGTCTGAGTCTTCTATCAAAAGTTACAGCTATTTATATGAAGTTGTACAAAAACGCTTTCTTTCGCCAAGACAGTGCGTTTCTCACTGTTACATGCATTTGAATGGGGAACTCGACCGAAACAAAGTATAGGTTTTCATTATGTGTATAACTTAAAAATCTTAGCTCAAACAGCTGCAAATCCTGTTTGCCCAGCACGGGGACCTTGAGTTCTATAAGATAAAGCCATAAACATGTTTGTCTGAGTCTTCTATCAAAAGTTACAGCTATTTATATGAAGTTGTACAAAAACGCTTTCTTTCGCCAAGACAGTGCGTTTCTCACTGTTGCATGCATTTGAATGGGAAACTCGCCTGAAACAAAGTATAGGTTTTCATTATGTGTATAACTTGGAAATCTTAGCTCAAACAGCTGCAAAACCTGTTTGCCCAGCACGGGGACCTTGAGTTCTATAAGATAAAGCCATAAACATGTTTGTCTGAGTCTTCTATCAAAAGTTACAGCTATTTATATGAAGTTGTACAAAAACGCTTTCTTTCGCCAAGACAGTGCGTTTCTCACTGTTGCATGCATTTGAATGGGAAACTCGCCTGAAACAAAGTATAGGTTTTCATTATGTGTATAACTTGGAAATCTTAGCTCAAACAGCTGCAAAACCTGTTTGCCCAGCACGGGGACCTTGAGTTCTATAAGATAAAGCCATGAACATGTTTGTCTGAGTCTTCTATCAAAAGTTACAGCTATTTATATGAAGTTGTACAAAAACGCTTTCTTTCGCCAAGACAGTGCGTTTCTCACTGTTGCATGCATTTGAATGGGAAACTCGCCTGAAACAAAGTATAGGTTTTCATTATGTGTATAACTTGGAAATCTTAGCTCAAACAGCTGCAAAACCTGTTTGCCCAGCACGGGGACCTTGAGTTCTATAAGATAAAGCCATAAACATGTTTGTCTGAGTCTTCTATCAAAAGTTACAGCTATTTATATGAAGTTGTACAAAAACGCTTTCTTTCGCCAAGACAGTGCGTTTCTCACTGTTACATGCATTTGAATGGGGAACTCGACCGAAACAAAGTATAGGTTTTCATTATGTGTATAACTTAAAAATCTTAGCTCAAACAGCTGCAAATCCTGTTTGCCCAGCACGGGGACCTTGAGTTCTATAAGATAAAGCCATAAACATGTTTGTCTGAGTCTTCTATCAAAAGTTACAGCTATTTATATGAAGTTGTACAAAAACGCTTTCTTTCGCCAAGACAGTGCGTTTCTCACTGTTGCATGCATTTGAATGGGAAACTCGCCTGAAACAAAGTATAGGTTTTCATTATGTGAATAACTTGGAAATCTTAGCTCAAACAGCTGCAAATCCTGTTTGCCCAGCACGGGGACCTTGAGTTCTATAAGATAAAGCCATAAACATGTTTGTCTGAGTCTTCTATCAAAAGTTACAGCTATTTATATGAAGTTGTACAAAAACGCTTTATTTCGCCAAGACAGTGCGTTTCTCACTGTTGCATGCATTTGAATGGGGAACTCGACCGAAACAAAGTATAGGTTTTCATTATGTGTATAACTTAAAAATCTTAGCTCAAACAGCTGCAAATCCTGTTTGCCCAGCACGGGGACCTTGAGTTCTATAAGATAAAGCCATAAACATGTTTGTCTGAGTCTTCTATCAAAAGTTACAGCTATTTATATGAAGTTGTACAAAAACGCTTTCTTTCGCCAAGACAGTGCGTTTCTCACTGTTGCATGCATTTGAATGGGAAACTCGCCTGAAACAAAGTATAGGTTTTCATTATGTGTATAACTTGGAAATCTTAGCTCAAACAGCTGCAAAACCTGTTTGCCCAGCACGGGGACCTTGAGTTCTATAAGATAAAGCCATAAACATGTGTATCCGAGTCTTCTATCAAAAGTTACAGCTATTTATATGAAGTTGTACAAAAACGCTTTCTTTCGCCAAGACAGTGCGTTTCTCACTGTTGCATGCATTTGAATGGGAAACTCGCCTGAAACAAAGTATAGGTTTTCATTATGTGAATAACTTGGAAATCTTAGCTCAAACAGCTGCAAAACCTGTTTGCCCAGCACGGGGACCTTGAGTTCTATAAGATAAAGCCATAAACATGTTTGTCTGAGTCTTCTATCAAAAGTTACAGCTATTTATATGAAGTTGTACAAAAACGCTTTCTTTCGCCAAGACAGTGCGTTTCTCACTGTTGCATGCATTTGAATGGGAAACTCGCCTGAAACAAAGTATAGGTTTTCATTATGTGTATAACTTGGAAACCTTAGCTCAAACAGCTGCAAAACCTGTTTGCCCAGCACAGGGACCTTGAGTTCTATAAGATAAAGCCATAAACATGTGTATCCGAGTCTTCTATCAAAAGTTACAGCTATTTATATCAAGTTGTTGAAAAACGCTTTATTTCGCCAAGACAGTGCGTTTCTCACTGTTACATGCATTTGAATGGGGAACTCGACCGAAACAAAGTATAGGTTTTCGTTATGTGTATAACTTGGAAATCTTAGCTCAAACAGCTGCAAATCCTGTTTTCCCAGCACAGGGACCTTGAGTTCTATAAGATAAAGCCATAAACATGTTTGTCTGAGTCTTCTATCAAAAGTTACAGCTATTTATATGAAGTTGTACAAAAACGCTTTCTTTCGCCAAGACAGTGCGTTTCTCACTGTTACATGCATTTGAATGGGGAACTCGACCGAAACAAAGTATAGGTTTTCATTATGTGTATAACTTAAAAATCTTAGCTCAAACAGCTGCAAATCCTGTTTGCCCAGCACGGGGACCTTGAGTTCTATAAGATAAAGCCATAAACATGTTTGTCTGAGTCTTCTATCAAAAGTTACAGCTATTTATATGAAGTTGTACAAAAACGCTTTATTTCGCCAAGACAGTGCGTTTCTCACTGTTGCATGCATTTGAATGGGGAACTCGACCGAAACAAAGTATAGGTTTTCATTATGTGTATAACTTAAAAATCTTAGCTCAAACAGCTGCAAAACCTGTTTGCCCAGCACGGGGACCTTGAGTTCTATAAGATAAAGCCATGAACATGTTTGTCTGAGTCTTCTATCAAAAGTTACAGCTATTTATATGAAGTTGTACAAAAACGCTTTCTTTCGCCAAGACAGTGCGTTTCTCACTGTTGCATGCATTTGAATGGGAAACTCGCCTGAAACAAAGTATAGGTTTTCATTATGTGTATAACTTGGAAATCTTAGCTCAAACAGCTGCAAAACCTGTTTGCCCAGCACGGGGACCTTGAGTTCTATAAGATAAAGCCATAAACATGTTTGTCTGAGTCTTCTATCAAAAGTTACAGCTATTTATATGAAGTTGTACAAAAACGCTTTCTTTCGCCAAGACAGTGCGTTTCTCACTGTTGCATGCATTTGAATGGGAAACTCGCCTGAAACAAAGTATAGGTTTTCATTATGTGTATAACTTGGAAATCTTAGCTCAAACAGCTGCAAAACCTGTTTGCCCAGCACGGGGACCTTGAGTTCTATAAGATAAAGCCATAAACATGTTTGTCTGAGTCTTCTATCAAAAGTTACAGCGATTTATATGAAGTTGTACAAAAACGCTTTCTTTCGCCAAGACAGTGCGTTTCTCACTGTTGCATGCATTTGAATGGGAAACTCGCCTGAAACAAAGTATAGGTTTTCGTTATGTGTATAACTTGGAAATCTTAGCTCAAACAGCTGCAAAACCTGTTTGCCCAGCACAGGGACCTTGAGTTCTATAAGATAAAGCCATAAACATGTGTATCCGAGTCTTCTATCAAAAGTTACAGCTATTTATATCAAGTTGTTGAAAAACGCTTTATTTCGCCAAGACAGTGCGTTTCTCACTGTTACATGCATTTGAATGGGGAACTCGACCGAAACAAAGTATAGGTTTTCGTTATGTGTATAACTTGGAAATCTTAGCTCAAACAGCTGCAAATCCTGTTTTCCCAGCACAGGGACCTTGAGTTCTATAAGATAAAGCCATAAACATGTTTGTCTGAGTCTTCTATCAAAAGTTACAGCTATTTATATGAAGTTGTACAAAAACGCTTTCTTTCGCCAAGACAGTGCGTTTCTCACTGTTACATGCATTTGAATGGGGAACTCGACCGAAACAAAGTATAGGTTTTCATTATGTGTATAACTTAAAAATCTTAGCTCAAACAGCTGCAAATCCTGTTTGCCCAGCACGGGGACCTTGAGTTCTATAAGATAAAGCCATAAACATGTTTGTCTGAGTCTTCTATCAAAAGTTACAGCTATTTATATGAAGTTGTACAAAAACGCTTTCTTTCGCCAAGACAGTGCGTTTCTCACTGTTGCATGCATTTGAATGGGAAACTCGCCTGAAACAAAGTATAGGTTTTCATTATGTGTATAACTTGGAAATCTTAGCTCAAACAGCTGCAAAACCTGTTTGCCCAGCACGGGGACCTTGAGTTCTATAAGATAAAGCCATAAACATGTTTGTCTGAGTCTTCTATCAAAAGTTACAGCTATTTATATGAAGTTGTACAAAAACGCTTTCTTTCGCCAAGACAGTGCGTTTCTCACTGTTGCATGCATTTGAATGGGAAACTCGCCTGAAACAAAGTATAGGTTTTCATTATGTGTATAACTTGGAAATCTTAGCTCAAACAGCTGCAAAACCTGTTTGCCCAGCACGGGGACCTTGAGTTCTATAAGATAAAGCCATGAACATGTTTGTCTGAGTCTTCTATCAAAAGTTACAGCTATTTATATGAAGTTGTACAAAAACGCTTTCTTTCGCCAAGACAGTGCGTTTCTCACTGTTGCATGCATTTGAATGGGAAACTCGCCTGAAACAAAGTATAGGTTTTCATTATGTGTATAACTTGGAAATCTTAGCTCAAACAGCTGCAAAACCTGTTTGCCCAGCACGGGGACCTTGAGTTCTATAAGATAAAGCCATAAACATGTTTGTCTGAGTCTTCTATCAAAAGTTACAGCTATTTATATGAAGTTGTACAAAAACGCTTTCTTTCGCCAAGACAGTGCGTTTCTCACTGTTACATGCATTTGAATGGGGAACTCGACCGAAACAAAGTATAGGTTTTCATTATGTGTATAACTTAAAAATCTTAGCTCAAACAGCTGCAAATCCTGTTTGCCCAGCACGGGGACCTTGAGTTCTATAAGATAAAGCCATAAACATGTTTGTCTGAGTCTTCTATCAAAAGTTACAGCTATTTATATGAAGTTGTACAAAAACGCTTTCTTTCGCCAAGACAGTGCGTTTCTCACTGTTGCATGCATTTGAATGGGAAACTCGCCTGAAACAAAGTATAGGTTTTCATTATGTGAATAACTTGGAAATCTTAGCTCAAACAGCTGCAAATCCTGTTTGCCCAGCACGGGGACCTTGAGTTCTATAAGATAAAGCCATAAACATGTTTGTCTGAGTCTTCTATCAAAAGTTACAGCTATTTATATGAAGTTGTACAAAAACGCTTTATTTCGCCAAGACAGTGCGTTTCTCACTGTTGCATGCATTTGAATGGGGAACTCGACCGAAACAAAGTATAGGTTTTCATTATGTGTATAACTTAAAAATCTTAGCTCAAACAGCTGCAAATCCTGTTTGCCCAGCACGGGGACCTTGAGTTCTATAAGATAAAGCCATAAACATGTTTGTCTGAGTCTTCTATCAAAAGTTACAGCTATTTATATGAAGTTGTACAAAAACGCTTTCTTTCGCCAAGACAGTGCGTTTCTCACTGTTGCATGCATTTGAATGGGAAACTCGCCTGAAAAAAAGTATAGGTTTTCATTATGTGTATAACTTGGAAATCTTAGCTCAAACAGCTGCAAAACCTGTTTGCCCAGCACGGGGACCTTGAGTTCTATAAGATAAAGCCATAAACATGTGTATCCGAGTCTTCTATCAAAAGTTACAGCTATTTATATGAAGTTGTACAAAAACGCTTTCTTTCGCCAAGACAGTGCGTTTCTCACTGTTGCATGCATTTGAATGGGAAACTCGCCTGAAACAAAGTATAGGTTTTCATTATGTGAATAACTTGGAAATCTTAGCTCAAACAGCTGCAAATCCTGTTTGCCCAGCACGGGGATATTGAGTTCTATAAGATAAAGCCATAAACATGTTTGTCTGAGTCTTCTATCAAAAGTTACAGCTATTTATATGAAGTTGTACAAAAACGCTTTCTTTCGCCAAGACAGTGCGTTTCTCACTGTTGCATGCATTTGAATGGGAAACTCGCCTGAAACAAAGTATAGGTTTTCATTATGTGTATAACTTGGAAATCTTAGCTCAAACAGCTGCAAAACCTGTTTGCCCAGCACGGGGACGTTGAGTTCTATAAGATAAAGCCATAAACATGTTTGTCTGAGTCTTCTATCAAAAGTTACAGCGATTTATATGAAGTTGTACAAAAACGCTTTCTTTCGCCAAGACAGTGCGTTTCTCACTGTTGCATGCATTTGAATGGGAAACTCGCCTGAAACAAAGTATAGGTTTTCGTTATGTGTATAACTTGGAAATCTTAGCTCAAACAGCTGCAAAACCTGTTTGCCCAGCACGGGGACCTTGAGTTCTATAAGATAAAGCCATAAACATGTTTGTCTGAGTCTTCTATCAAAAGTTACAGCTATTTATATGAAGTTGTACAAAAACGCTTTCTTTCGCCAAGACAGTGCGTTTCTCACTGTTGCATGCATTTGAATGGGAAACTCGCCTGAAACAAAGTATAGGTTTTCATTATGTGTATAACTTGGAAATCTTAGCTCAAACAGCTGCAAAACCTGTTTGCCCAGCACGGGGACCTTGAGTTCTATAAGATAAAGCCATGAACATGTTTGTCTGAGTCTTCTATCAAAAGTTACAGCTATTTATATGAAGTTGTACAAAAACGCTTTCTTTCGCCAAGACAGTGCGTTTCTCACTGTTGCATGCATTTGAATGGGAAACTCGCCTGAAACAAAGTATAGGTTTTCATTATGTGTATAACTTGGAAATCTTAGCTCAAAAAGCTGCAAAACCTGTTTGCCCAGCACGGGGACCTTGAGTTCTATAAGATAAAGCCATAAACATGTTTGTCTGAGTCTTCTATCAAAAGTTACAGCTATTTATATGAAGTTGTACAAAAACGCTTTCTTTCGCCAAGACAGTGCGTTTCTCACTGTTGCATGCATTTGAATGGGAAACTCGCCTGAAACAAAGTATAGGTTTTCGTTATGTGTATAACTTGGAAATCTTAGCTCAAACAGCTGCAAATCCTTTTTTCCCAGCACGGGGACCTTGAGTTCTATAAGATAAAGCCATAAACATGTTTGTCTGAGTCTTCTATCAAAAGTTACAGCTATTTATATGAAGTTGTACAAAAACGCTTTCTTTCGCCAAGACAGTGCGTTTCTCACTGTTGCATGCATTTGAATGGGAAACTCGCCTGAAACAAAGTATAGGTTTTCGTTATGTGTATAACTTGGAAATCTTAGCTCAAACAGCTGCAAATCCTTTTTTCCCAGCACGGGGACCTTGAGTTCTATAAGATAAAGCCATAAACATGTTTGTCTGAGTCTTCTATCAAAAGTTACAGCTATTTATATGAAGTTGTACAAAAACGCTTTCTTTCGCCAAGACAGTGCGTTTCTCAATGTTGCATGCATTTGAATGGGAATCTCGCCTGAAACAAAGTATAGGTTTTCATTATGTGAATAACTTGGAAATCTTAGCTCAAACAGCTGCAAATCCTGTTTGCCCAGCACGGGGACCTTGAGTTCTATAAGATAAAGCCATAAACATGTTTGTCTGAGTCTTCTATCAAAAGTTACAGCTATTTATATGAAGTTGTACAAAAACGCTTTCTTTCGCCAAGACAGTGCGTTTCTCACTGTTGCATGCATTTGAATGGGAATCTCGCCTGAAACAAAGTATAGGTTTTCATTATGTGTATAACTTGGAAATCTTAGCTCAAACAGCTGCAAAACCTGTTTGCCCAGCACGGGGACCTTGAGTTCTATAAGATAAAGCCATGAACATGTTTGTCTGAGTCTTCTATCAAAAGTTACAGCTATTTATATGAAGTTGTACAAAAACGCTTTCTTTCGCCAAGACAGTGCGTTTCTCACTGTTGCATGCATTTGAATGGGAAACTCGCCTGAAACAAAGTATAGGTTTTCATTATGTGAATAACTTGGAAATCTTAGCTCAAACAGCTGCAAATCCTGTTTGCCCAGCACGGGGACCTTGAGTTCTATAAGATAAAGCCATAAACATGTTTGTCTGAGTCTTCTATCAAAAGTTACAGCTATTTATATGAAGTTGTACAAAAACGCTTTATTTCGCCAAGACAGTGCGTTTCTCACTGTTGCATGCATTTGAATGGGGAACTCGACCGAAACAAAGTATAGGTTTTCATTATGTGTATAACTTAAAAATCTTAGCTCAAACAGCTGCAAATCCTGTTTGCCCAGCACGGGGACCTTGAGTTGTATAAGATAAAGCCATAAACATGTTTGTCTGAGTCTTCTATCAAAAGTTACAGCTATTTATATAAAGTTGTACAAAAACGCTTTCTTTCGCCAAGACAGTGCGTTTCTCACTGTTGCATGCATTTGAATGGGAAACTCGCCTGAAACAAAGTATAGGTTTTCATTATGTGTATAACTTGGAAATCTTAGCTCAAACAGCTGCAAAACCTGTTTGCCCAGCACGGGGACCTTGAGTTCTATAAGATAAAGCCATAAACATGTGTATCCGAGTCTTCTATCAAAAGTTACAGCTATTTATATGAAGTTGTACAAAAACGCTTTCTTTCGCCAAGACAGTGCGTTTCTCACTGTTGCATGCATTTGAATGGGAAACTCGCCTGAAACAAAGTATAGGTTTTCATTATGTGTATAACTTGGAAATCTTAGCTCAAACAGCTGCAAAACCTGTTTGCCCAGCACGGGGACCTTGAGTTCTATAAGATAAAGCCATAAACATGTTTGTCTGAGTCTTCTATCAAAAGTTACAGCTATTTATATGAAGTTGTACAAAAACGCTTTCTTTCGCCAAGACAGTGCGTTTCTCACTGTTGCATGCATTTGAATGGGAAACTCGCCTGAAACAAAGTATAGGTTTTCATTATGTGTATAACTTGGAAATCTTAGCTCAAACAGCTGCAAAACCTGTTTGCCCAGCACGGGGACCTTGAGTTCTATAAGATAAAGCCATAAACATGTTTGTCTGAGTCTTCTATCAAAAGTTACAGCGATTTATATGAAGTTGTACAAAAACGCTTTCTTTCGCCAAGACAGTGCGTTTCTCACTGTTGCATGCATTTGAATGGGAAACTCGCCTGAAACAAAGTATAGGTTTTCATTATGTGAATAACTTGGAAATCTTAGCTCAAACAGCTGCAAATCCTGTTTGCCCAGCACGGGGACCTTGAGTTCTATAAGATAAAGCCATAAACATGTTTGTCTGAGTCTTCTATCAAAAGTTACAGCTATTTATATGAAGTTGTACAAAAACGCTTTATTTCGCCAAGACAGTGCGTTTCTCACTGTTGCATGCATTTGAATGGGGAACTCGACCGAAACAAAGTATAGGTTTTCATTATGTGTATAACTTAAAAATCTTAGCTCAAACAGCTGCAAAACCTGTTTGCCCAGCACGGGGACCTTGAGTTCTATAAGATAAAGCCATGAACATGTTTGTCTGAGTCTTCTATCAAAAGTTACAGCTATTTATATGAAGTTGTACAAAAACGCTTTCTTTCGCCAAGACAGTGCGTTTCTCACTGTTGCATGCATTTGAATGGGAAACTCGCCTGAAACAAAGTATAGGTTTTCATTATGTGTATAACTTGGAAATCTTAGCTCAAACAGCTGCAAAACCTGTTTGCCCAGCACGGGGACCTTGAGTTCTATAAGATAAAGCCATAAACATGTTTGTCTGAGTCTTCTATCAAAAGTTACAGCTATTTATATGAAGTTGTACAAAAACGCTTTCTTTCGCCAAGACAGTGCGTTTCTCACTGTTGCATGCATTTGAATGGGAAACTCGCCTGAAACAAAGTATAGGTTTTCATTATGTGTATAACTTGGAAATCTTAGCTCAAACAGCTGCAAAACCTGTTTGCCCAGCACGGGGACCTTGAGTTCTATAAGATAAAGCCATAAACATGTTTGTCTGAGTCTTCTATCAAAAGTTACAGCGATTTATATGAAGTTGTACAAAAACGCTTTCTTTCGCCAAGACAGTGCGTTTCTCACTGTTGCATGCATTTGAATGGGAAACTCGCCTGAAACAAAGTATAGGTTTTCGTTATGTGTATAACTTGGAAATCTTAGCTCAAACAGCTGCAAAACCTGTTTGCCCAGCACGGGGACCTTGAGTTCTATAAGATAAAGCCATAAACATGTTTGTCTGAGTCTTCTATCAAAAGTTACAGCTATTTATATGAAGTTGTACAAAAACGCTTTCTTTCGCCAAGACAGTGCGTTTCTCACTGTTACATGCATTTGAATGGGGAACTCGACCGAAACAAAGTATAGGTTTTCATTATGTGTATAACTTAAAAATCTTAGCTCAAACAGCTGCAAATCCTGTTTGCCCAGCACGGGGACCTTGAGTTCTATAAGATAAAGCCATAAACATGTTTGTCTGAGTCTTCTATCAAAAGTTACAGCTATTTATATGAAGTTGTACAAAAACGCTTTATTTCGCCAAGACAGTGCGTTTCTCACTGTTACATGCATTTGAATGGGGAACTCGACCGAAACAAAGTATAGGTTTTCATTATGTGAATAACTTGGAAATCTTAGCTCAAACAGCTGCAAATCCTGTTTGCCCAGCACGGGGACCTTGAGTTCTATAAGATAAAGCCATAAACATGTTTGTCTGAGTCTTCTATCAAAAGTTACAGCGATTTATATGAAGTTGTACAAAAACGCTTTCTTTCGCCAAGACAGTGCGTTTCTCACTGTTGCATGCATTTGAATGGGAAACTCGCCTGAAACAAAGTATAGGTTTTCATTATGTGTATAACTTGGAAATCTTAGCTCAAACAGCTGCAAAACCTGTTTGCCCAGCACGGGGACCTTGAGTTCTATAAGATAAAGCCATAAACATGTTTGTCTGAGTCTTCTATCAAAAGTTACAGCGATTTATATGAAGTTGTACAAAAACGCTTTCTTTCGCCAAGACAGTGCGTTTCTCACTGTTGCATGCATTTGAATGGGAAACTCGCCTGAAACAAAGTATAGGTTTTCGTTATGTGTATAACTTGGAAATCTTAGCTCAAACAGCTGCAAAACCTGTTTGCCCAGCACGGGGACCTTGAGTTCTATAAGATAAAGCCATAAACATGTTTGTCTGAGTCTTCTATCAAAAGTTACAGCTATTTATATGAAGTTGTACAAAAACGCTTTCTTTCGCCAAGACAGTGCGTTTCTCACTGTTACATGCATTTGAATGGGGAACTCGACCGAAACAAAGTATAGGTTTTCATTATGTGTATAACTTAAAAATCTTAGCTCAAACAGCTGCAAATCCTGTTTGCCCAGCACGGGGACCTTGAGTTCTATAAGATAAAGCCATAAACATGTTTGTCTGAGTCTTCTATCAAAAGTTACAGCTATTTATATCAAGTTGTACAAAAACGCTTTCTTTCGCCAAGACAGTGCGTTTCTCACTGTTGCATGCATTTGAATGGGAAACTCGCCTGAAACAAAGTATAGGTTTTCATTATGTGTATAACTTGGAAATCTTAGCTCAAACAGCTGCAAAACCTGTTTGCCCAGCACGGGGACCTTGAGTTCTATAAGATAAAGCCATAAACATGTTTGTCTGAGTCTTCTATCAAAAGTTACAGCGATTTATATGAAGTTGTACAAAAACGCTTTCTTTCGCCAAGACAGTGCGTTTCTCACTGTTGCATGCATTTGAATGGGAAACTCGCCTGAAACAAAGTATAGGTTTTCGTTATGTGTATAACTTGGAAATCTTAGCTCAAACAGCTGCAAAACCTGTTTGCCCAGCACGGGGACCTTGAGTTCTATAAGATAAAGCCATAAACATGTTTGTCTGAGTCTTCTATCAAAAGTTACAGCTATTTATATGAAGTTGTACAAAAACGCTTTCTTTCGCCAAGACAGTGCGTTTCTCACTGTTACATGCATTTGAATGGGGAACTCGACCGAAACAAAGTATAGGTTTTCATTATGTGTATAACTTAAAAATCTTAGCTCAAACAGCTGCAAATCCTGTTTGCCCAGCACGGGGACCTTGAGTTCTATAAGATAAAGCCATAAACATGTTTGTCTGAGTCTTCTATCAAAAGTTACAGCTATTTATATGAAGTTGTACAAAAACGCTTTCTTTCGCCAAGACAGTGCGTTTCTCACTGTTGCATGCATTTGAATGGGAAACTCGCCTGAAACAAAGTATAGGTTTTCATTATGTGAATAACTTGGAAATCTTAGCTCAAACAGCTGCAAATCCTGTTTGCCCAGCACGGGGACCTTGAGTTCTATAAGATAAAGCCATAAACATGTTTGTCTGAGTCTTCTATCAAAAGTTACAGCTATTTATATGAAGTTGTACAAAAACGCTTTATTTCGCCAAGACAGTGCGTTTCTCACTGTTGCATGCATTTGAATGGGGAACTCGACCGAAACAAAGTATAGGTTTTCATTATGTGTATAACTTGGAAATCTTAGCTCAAACAGCTGCAAAACCTGTTTGCCCAGCACGGGGACCTTGAGTTCTATAAGATAAAGCCATGAACATATTTGTCTGAGTCTTCTATCAAAAGTTATAGCTATTTATATGAAGTTGTACAAAAACGCTTTCTTTCGCCAAGACAGTGCGTTTCTCACTGTTGCATGCATTTGAATGGGAAACTCGCCTGAAACAAAGTATAGGTTTTCATTATGTGTATAACTTGGAAATCTTAGCTCAAACAGCTGCAAAACCTGTTTGCCCAGCACGGGGACCTTGAGTTCTATAAGATAAAGCCATAAACATGTTTGTCTGAGTCTTCTATCAAAAGTTACAGCGATTTATATGAAGTTGTACAAAAACGCTTTCTTTCGCCAAGACAGTGCGTTTCTCACTGTTGCATGCATTTGAATGGGAAACTCGCCTGAAACAAAGTATAGGTTTTCATTATGTGTATAACTTGGAAATCTTAGCTCAAACAGCTGCAAAACCTGTTTGCCCAGCACGGGGACCTTGAGTTCTATAAGATAAAGCCATAAACATGTTTGTCTGAGTCTTCTATCAAAAGTTACAGCGATTTATATGAAGTTGTACAAAAACGCTTTCTTTCGCCAAGACAGTGCGTTTCTCACTGTTGCATGCATTTGAATGGGAAACTCGCCTGAAACAAAGTATAGGTTTTCATTATGTGTATAACTTGGAAATCTTAGCTCAAACAGCTGCAAAACCTGTTTGCCCAGCACGGGGACCTTGAGTTCTATAAGATAAAGCCATAAACATGTTTGTCTGAGTCTTCTATCAAAAGTTACAGCGATTTATAAGAAGTTGTACAAAAACGCTTTCTTTCGCCAAGACAGTGCGTTTCTCACTGTTGCATGCATTTGAATGGGAAACTCGCCTGAAACAAAGTATAGGTTTTCATTATGTGTATAACTTGGAAATCTTAGCTCAAACAGCTGCAAAACCTGTTTGCCCAGCACGGGGACCTTGAGTTCTATAAGATAAAGCCATAAACATGTTTGTCTGAGTCTTCTATCAAAAGTTACAGCGATTTATATGAAGTTGTACAAAAACGCTTTCTTTCGCCAAGACAGTGCGTTTCTCACTGTTGCATGCATTTGAATGGGAAACTCGCCTGAAACAAAGTATAGGTTTTCGTTATGTGTATAACTTGGAAATCTTAGCTCAAACAGCTGCAAAACCTGTTTGCCCAGCACGGGGACCTTGAGTTCTATAAGATAAAGCCATAAACATGTTTGTCTGAGTCTTCTATCAAAAGTTACAGCTATTTATATGAAGTTGTACAAAAACGCTTTCTTTCGCCAAGACAGTGCGTTTCTCACTGTTACATGCATTTGAATGGGGAACTCGACCGAAACAAAGTATAGGTTTTCATTATGTGTATAACTTAAAAATCTTAGCTCAAACAGCTGCAAAACCTGTTTGCCCAGCACGGGGACCTTGAGTTCTATAAGATAAAGCCATAAACATGTTTGTCTGAGTCTTCTATCAAAAGTTACAGCTATTTATATGAAGTTGTACAAAAACGCTTTCTTTCGCCAAGACAGTGCGTTTCTCACTGTTGCATGCATTTGAATGGGAAACTCGCCTGAAACAAAGTATAGGTTTTCATTATGTGAATAACTTGGAAATCTTAGCTCAAACAGCTGCAAATCCTGTTTGCCCAGCACGGGGACCTTGAGTTCTATAAGATAAAGCCATAAACATGTTTGTCTGAGTCTTCTATCAAAAGTTACAGCTATTTATATGAAGTTGTACAAAAACGCTTTATTTCGCCAAGACAGTGCGTTTCTCACTGTTGCATGCATTTGAATGGGGAACTCGCCTGAAAGAAAGTATAGGTTTTCGTTATCTGTATAACTTGGAAATCTTAGCTCAAACAGCTGCAAAACCTGTTTGCCCAGCACGGGGACCTTGAGTTCTATAAGATAAAGCCATAAACATGTTTGTCTGAGTCTTCTATCAAAAGTTACAGCTATTTATATGAAGTTGTACAAAAACGCTTTCTTTCGCCAAGACAGTGCGTTTCTCACTGTTGCATGCATTTGAATGGGAAACTCGCCTGAAACAAAGTATAGGTTTTCATTATGTGTATAACTTGGAAATCTTAGCTCAAACAGCTGCAAAACCTGTTTGCCCAGCACGGGGACCTTGAGTTCTATAAGATAAAGCCATAAACATGTTTGTCTGAGTCTTCTATCAAAAGTTACAGCGATTTATATGAAGTTGTACAAAAACGCTTTCTTTCGCCAAGACAGTGCGTTTCTCACTGTTGCATGCATTTGAATGGGAAACTCGCCTGAAACAAAGTATAGGTTTTCGTTATGTGTATAACTTGGAAATCTTAGCTCAAACAGCTGCAAAACCTGTTTGCCCAGCACGGGGACCTTGAGTTCTATAAGATAAAGCCATAAACATGTTTGTCTGAGTCTTCTATCAAAAGTTACAGCTATTTATATGAAGTTGTACAAAAACGCTTTCTTTCGCCAAGACAGTGCGTTTCTCACTGTTGCATGCATTTGAATGGGAAACTCGCCTGAAACAAAGTATAGGTTTTCATTATGTGTATAACTTGGAAATCTTAGCTCAAACAGCTGCAAAACCTGTTTGCCCAGCACGGGGACCTTGAGTTCTATAAGATAAAGCCATGAACATGTTTGTCTGAGTCTTCTATCAAAAGTTACAGCTATTTATATGAAGTTGTACAAAAACGCTTTCTTTCGCCAAGACAGTGCGTTTCTCACTGTTGCATGCATTTGAATGGGAAACTCGCCTGAAACAAAGTATAGGTTTTCATTATGTGTATAACTTGGAAATCTTAGCTCAAACAGCTGCAAAACCTGTTTGCCCAGCACGGGGACCTTGAGTTCTATAAGATAAAGCCATAAACATGTTTGTCTGAGTCTTCTATCAAAAATTACAGCGATTTATATGAAGTTGTACAAAAACGCTTTCTTTCGCCAAGACAGTGCGTTTCTCACTGTTGCATGCATTTGAATGGGAAACTCGCCTGAAACAAAGTATAGGTTTTCGTTATGTGTATAACTTGGAAATCTTAGCTCAAACAGCTGCAAAACCTGTTTGCCCAGCACGGGGACCTTGAGTTCTATAAGATAAAGCCATAAACATGTTTGTCTGAGTCTTCTATCAAAAGTTACAGCTATTTATATGAAGTTGTACAAAAACGCTTTCTTTCGCCAAGACAGTGCGTTTCTCACTGTTACATGCATTTGAATGGGGAACTCGACCGAAACAAAGTATAGGTTTTCATTATGTGTATAACTTAAAAATCTTAGCTCAAACAGCTGCAAATCCTGTTTGCCCAGCACGGGGACCTTGAGTTCTATAAGATAAAGCCATAAACATGTTTGTCTGAGTCTTCTATCAAAAGTTACAGCTATTTATATGAAGTTGTACAAAAACGCTTTCTTTCGCCAAGACAGTGCGTTTCTCACTGTTGCATGCATTTGAATGGGAAACTCGCCTGAAACAAAGTATAAGTTTTCATTATGTGAATAACTTGGAAATCTTAGCTCAAACAGCTGCAAATCCTGTTTGCCCAGCACGGGGACCTTGAGTTCTATAAGATAAAGCCATAAACATGTTTGTCTGAGTCTTCTATCAAAAGTTACAGCTATTTATATGAAGTTGTACAAAAACGCTTTATTTCGCCAAGACAGTGCGTTTCTCACTGTTGCATGCATTTGAATGGGGAACTCGACCGAAACAAAGTATAGGTTTTCATTATGTGTATAACTTAAAAATCTTAGCTCAAACAGCTGCAAATCCTGTTTGCCCAGCACGGGGACCTTGAGTTCTATAAGATAAAGCCATAAACATGTTTGTCTGAGTCTTCTATCAAAAGTTACAGCTATTTATATGAAGTTGTACAAAAACGCTTTCTTTCGCCAAGACAGTGCGTTTCTCACTGTTGCATGCATTTGAATGGGAAACTCGCCTGAAACAAAGTATAGGTTTTCATTATGTGTATAACTTGGAAATCTTAGCTCAAACAGCTGCAAAACCTGTTTGCCCAGCACGGGGACCTTGAGTTCTATAAGATAAAGCCATGAACATGTTTGTCTGAGTCTTCTATCAAAAGTTACAGCTATTTATATGAAGTTGTACAAAAACGCTTTCTTTCGCCAAGACAGTGCGTTTCTCACTGTTGCATGCATTTGAATGGGAAACTCGCCTGAAACAAAGTATAGGTTTTCATTATGTGTATAACTTGGAAATCTTAGCTCAAACAGCTGCAAAACCTGTTTGCCCAGCACGGGGACCTTGAGTTCTATAAGATAAAGCCATAAACATGTTTGTCTGAGTCTTCTATCAAAAGTTACAGCGATTTATATGAAGTTGTACAAAAACGCTTTCTTTCGCCAAGACAGTGCGTTTCTCACTGTTGCATGCATTTGAATGGGAAACTCGCCTGAAACAAAGTATAGGTTTTCGTTATGTGTATAACTTGGAAATCTTAGCTCAAACAGCTGCAAAACCTGTTTGCCCAGCACGGGGACCTTGAGTTCTATAAGATAAAGCCATAAACATGTTTGTCTGAGTCTTCTATCAAAAGTTACAGCTATTTATATGAAGTTGTACAAAAACGCTTTCTTTCGCCAAGACAGTGCGTTTCTCACTGTTACATGCATTTGAATGGGGAACTCGACCGAAACAAAGTATAGGTTTTCATTATGTGTATAACTTAAAAATCTTAGCTCAAACAGCTGCAAATCCTGTTTGCCCAGCACGGGGACCTTGAGTTCTATAAGATAAAGCCATAAACATGTTTGTCTGAGTCTTCTATCAAAAGTTACAGCTATTTATATGAAGTTGTACAAAAACGCTTTCTTTCGCCAAGACAGTGCGTTTCTCACTGTTGCATGCATTTGAATGGGAAACTCGCCCCAAACAAAGTATAGGTTTTCATTATGTGAATAATTTTAAAATCTTAGCTCAAACGGCTGCAAAACCTGTTTGCCCAGCACAGGGATATTGAGTTCTATAAGATAAAGCCATAAACATGTTTGTCTGAGTCTTCTATCAAAAGTTACAGCTATTTATATGAAGTTGTACAAAAACGCTTTCTTTCGCCAAGACAGTGCGTTTCTCACTGTTGCATGCATTTGAATGGGAAACTCGCCTGAAACAAAGTATAGGTTTTCATTATGTGTATAACTTGGAAATCTTAGCTCAAACAGCTGCAAAACCTGTTTGCCCAGCACGGGGACCTTGAGTTCTATAAGATAAAGCCATAAACATGTTTGTCTGAGTCTTCTATCAAAAGTTACAGCGATTTATATGAAGTTGTACAAAAACGCTTTCTTTCGCCAAGACAGTGCGTTTCTCACTGTTGCATGCATTTGAATGGGAAACTCGCCTGAAACAAAGTATAGGTTTTCGTTATGTGTATAACTTGGAAATCTTAGCTCAAACAGCTGCAAATCCTTTTTTCCCAGCACGGGGACCTTGAGTTCTATAAGATAAAGCCATAAACATGTTTGTCTGAGTCTTCTATCAAAAGTTACAGCTATTTATATGAAGTTGTACAAAAACGCTTTCTTTCGCCAAGACAGTGCGTTTCTCACTGTTGCATGCATTTGAATGGGGAACTCGCCTGAAAGAAAGTATAGGTTTTCGTTATGTGTATAACTTGGAAATCTTAGCTCAAACAGCTGAAAAACCTGTTTGCCCAGCACGGGGACCTTGAGTTCTATAAGATAAAGCCATGAACATGTTTGTCTGAGTCTTCTATCAAAAGTTACAGCTATTTATATGAAGTTGTACAAAAACGCTTTATTTCGCCAAGACAGTGCGTTTCTCACTGTTGCATGCATTTGAATGGGGAACTCGACCGAAACAAAGTATAGGTTTTCATTATGTGTATAACTTAAAAATCTTAGCTCAAACAGCTGCAAATCCTGTTTGCCCAGCACGGGGACCTTGAGTTCTATAAGATAAAGCCATAAACATGTTTGTCTGAGTCTTCTATCAAAAGTTACAGCTATTTATATGAAGTTGTACAAAAACGCTTTCTTTCGCCAAGACAGTGCGTTTCTCACTGTTACATGCATTTGAATGGGAAACTCGCCTGAAACAAAGTATAGGTTTTCATTATGTGTATAACTTGGAAATCTTAGCTCAAACAGCTGCAAAACCTGTTTGCCCAGCACGGGGACCTTGAGTTCTATAAGATAAAGCCATAAACATGTGTATCCGAGTCTTCTATCAAAAGTTACAGCTATTTATATCAAGTTGTTGAAAAACGCTTTATTTCGCCAAGACAGTGCGTTTCTCACTGTTACATGCATTTGAATGGGGAACTCGACCGAAACAAAGTATAGGTTTTCGTTATGTGTATAACTTGGAAATCTTAGCTCAAACAGCTGCAAATCCTGTTTTCCCAGCACAGGGACCTTGAGTTCTATAAGATAAAGCCATAAACATGTTTGTCTGAGTCTTCTATCAAAAGTTACAGCTATTTATATGAAGTTGTACAAAAACGCTTTCTTTCGCCAAGACAGTGCGTTTCTCACTGTTGCATGCATTTGAATGGGAAACTCGCCTGAAACAAAGTATAGGTTTTCATTATGTGTATAACTTGGAAATCTTAGCTCAAACAGCTGCAAAACCTGTTTGCCCAGCACGGGGACCTTGAGTTCTATAAGATAAAGCCATAAACATGTTTGTCTGAGTCTTCTATCAAAAGTTACAGCTATTTATATGAAGTTGTACAAAAACGCTTTATTTCGCCAAGACAGTGCGTTTCTCACTGTTGCATGCATTTGAATGGGGAACTCGACCGAAACAAAGTATAGGTTTTCATTATGTGTATAACTTGGAAATCTTAGCTCAAACAGCTGCAAAACCTGTTTGCCCAGCACAGGGACCTTGAGTTCTATAAGATAAAGCCATAAACATGTGTATCCGAGTCTTCTATCAAAAGTTACAGCTATTTATATCAAGTTGTTGAAAAACGCTTTATTTCGCCAAGACAGTGCGTTTCTCACTGTTACATGCATTTGAATGGGGAACTCGACCGAAACAAAGTATAGGTTTTCATTATGTGTATAACTTGGAAATCTTAGCTCAAACAGCTGCAAATCCTGTTTTCCCAGCACAGGGACCTTGAGTTCTATAAGATAAAGCCATAAACATGTTTGTCTGAGTCTTCTATCAAAAGTTACAGCTATTTATATGAAGTTGTACAAAAACGCTTTCTTTCGCCAAGACAGTGCGTTTCTCACTGTTGCATGCATTTGAATGGGAAACTCGCCTGAAACAAAGTATAGGTTTTCATTATGTGTATAACTTGGAAATCTTAGCTCAAACAGCTGCAAAACCTGTTTGCCCAGCACGGGGACCTTGAGTTCTATAAGATAAAGCCATAAACATGTGTATCCGAGTCTTCTATCAAAAGTTACAGCTATTTATATGAAGTTGTACAAAAACGCTTTCTTTCGCCAAGACAGTGCGTTTCTCACTGTTGCATGCATTTGAATGGGAAACTCGCCTGAAACAAAGTATAGGTTTTCGTTATGTGTATAACTTGGAAATCTTAGCTCAAACAGCTGAAAAACCTGTTTGCCCAGCACGGGGACCTTGAGTTCTATAAGATAAAGCCATGAACATGTTTGTCTGAGTCTTCTATCAAAAGTTACAGCTATTTATATGAAGTTGTACAAAAACGCTTTCTTTTGCCAAGACAGTGCGTTTCTCACTGTTGCATGCATTTGAATGGGAAACTCGCCTGAAACAAAGTATAGGTTTTCATTATGTGTATAACTTGGAAATCTTAGCTCAAACAGCTGCAAAACCTGTTTGCCCAGCACGGGGACCTTGAGTTCTATAAGATAAAGCCATAAACATGTTTGTCTGAGTCTTCTATCAAAAGTTACAGCGATTTATATGAAGTTGTACAAAAACGCTTTCTTTCGCCAAGACAGTGCGTTTCTCACTGTTGCATGCATTTGAATGGGAAACTCGCCTGAAACAAAGTATAGGTTTTCGTTATGTGTATAACTTGGAAATCTTAGCTCAAACAGCTGCAAAACCTGTTTGCCCAGCACAGGGATATTGAGTTCTATAAGATAAAGCCATAAACATGTTTGTCTGAGTCTTCTATCAAAAGTTACAGCTATTTATATGAAGTTGTACAAAAACGCTTTCTTTCGCCAAGACAGTGCGTTTCTCACTGTTGCATGCATTTGAATGGGGAACTCGCCTGAAACAAAGTATAGGTTTTCATTATGTGTATAACTTGGAAATCTTAGCTCAAACAGCTGCAAATCCTGTTTGCCCAGCACGGGGACCTTGAGTTCTATAAGATAAAGCCATAAACATGTTTGTCTGAGTCTTCTATCAAAAGTTACAGCTATTTATATGAAGTTGTACAAAAACGCTTTCTTTCGCCAAGACAGTGCGTTTCTCACTGTTGCATGCATTTGAATGGGGAACTCGACCGAAACAAAGTATAGGTTTTCATTATGTGTATAACTTGGAAATCTTAGCTCAAACAGCTGCAAATCCTGTTTGCCCAGCACGGGGATATTGAGTTCTATAAGATAAAGCCATAAACATGTGTATCCGAGTCTTCTATCAAAAGTTACAGCTATTTATATGAAGTTGTACAAAAACGCTTTCTTTCGCCAAGACAGTGCGTTTCTCACTGTTACATGCATTTGAATGGGGAACTCGACCCAAACAAAGTATAGGTTTTCATTATGTGTATAACTTGGAAATCTTAGCTCAAACAGCTGCAAAACCTGTTCTGTTTGCCCAGCACGGGGATATTGAGTTCTATAAGATAAAGCCATAAACATGTTTGTCTGAGTCTTCTATCAAAAGTTACAGCGATTTATATGAAGTGGTTGAAAAACGCTTTATTTCGCCAAGACAATGCGTTTCTCACTGTTGCATGCATTTGAATGGGGAACTCGCCTGAAACAAAGTATAGGTTTTCATTATGTGAATAATTTTAAAATCTTAGCTCAAACGGCTGCAAAACCTGTTTGCCCAGCACGGGGATATTGAGTTCTATAAGATAAAGCCATAAACATGTTTGTCTGAGTCTTCTATCAAAAGTTACAGCGATTTATATGAAGTTGTTCAAAAACGCTTTATTTCGCCAAGACAATGCGTTTCTCACTGTTACATGCATTTGAATGGGAAACTCGCCTGAAACAAAGTATAGGTTTTCATTATGTGAATAATTTTAAAATCTTAGCTCAAACGGCTGCAAAACCTGTTTGCCCAGCACGGGGACCTTGAGTTCTATAAGATAAAGCCATAAACATGTGTATCCGAGTCTTCTATCAAAAGTTACAGCTATTTACATGAAGTTGTACAAAAACGCTTTCTTTGGCCAAGACAGTGCGTTTCTCACTGTTGCATGCATTTGAATGGGAAACTCGCCTGAAACAAAGTATAGGTTTTCATTATGTGTATAACTTGGAAATCTTAGCTCAAACAGCTGCAAATCCTGTTTTCCCAGCACAAGGACCTTGAGTTCTATAAGATAAAGCCATAAACATGTTTGTCTGAGTCTTCTATCAAAAGTTACAGCTATTTATATGAAGTTGTACAAAAACGCTTTCTTTCGCCAAGACAGTGCGTTTCTCACTGTTGCATGCATTTGAATGGGAAACTCGCCTGAAACAAAGTATAGGTTTTCATTATGTGTATAACTTGGAAATCTTAGCTCAAACAGCTGCAAAACCTGTTTGCCCAGCACGGGGATATTGAGTTCTATAAGATAAAGCCATAAACATATGTATCCGAGTCTTCTATCAAAAGTTACAGCTATTTATATGAAGTTGTACAAAAACGCTTTCTTTCGCCAAGACAGTGCGTTTCTCACTGTTACATGCATTTGAATGGGAAACTCGACCGAAACAAAGTATAGGTTTTCATTATGTGTATAACTTGGAAATCTTAGCTCAAACAGCTGCAAATCCTGTTTTCCCAGCACAGGGACCTTGAGTTCTATAAGATAAAGCCATAAACATGTGTATCCGAGTCTTCTATCAAAAGTTACAGCTATTTATATGAAGTTGTACAAAAACGCTTTCTTTCGCCAAGACAGTGCGTTTCTCACTGTTACATGCATTTGAATGGGGAACTCGACCGAAACAAAGTATAGGTTTTCATTATGTGTATAACTTGGAAATCTTAGCTCAAACAGCTGCAAAACCTGTTTGCCCAGCACGGGGATATTGAGTTCTATAAGATAAAGCCATAAACTTGTTTGTCTAAGTCTTCTATCAAAAGTTACAGCTATTTATATGAAGTTGTACAAAAACGCTTTATTTCGCCAAGACAGTGCGTTTCTCACTGTTACATGCATTTGAATGGGGAACTCGACCGAAACAAAGTATAGGTTTTCATTATGTGTTTAACTTAAAAATCTTAGCTCAAACAGCTGCAAATCCTGTTTTCCCAGCACGGGGACCTTGAGTTCTATAAGATAAAGCCATAAACATGTTTGTCTGAGTCTTCTATCAAAAGTTACAGCTATTTATATGAAGTTGTACAAAAACGCTTTCTTTCGCCAAGACAGTGCGTTTCTCACTGTTACATGCATTTGAATGGGGAACTCGACCGAAACAAAGTATAGGTTTTCATTATGTGTATAACTTGGAAATCTTAGCTCAAACAGCTGCAAAACCTGTTTGCCCAGCACGGGGATATTGAGTTCTATAAGATAAAGCCATAAACATGTTTGTCTGAGTCTTCTATCAAAAGTTACAGCTATTTATATGAAGTTGTACAAAAACGCTTTCTTTCGCCAAGACAGTGCGTTTCTCACTGTTACATGCCAGAGCGTTCTCACTCCCGAGGCGTAACATGTCGACGTTTTGTCACGTCCCGCGGCGTTCCTGAGGAACGCGAAAGGAGACCTTCGGCGTTCCTATGGTACGCGGCGGGTTATGGCTGGAATCCAGTGCAATGACGCTCCCGCGGTAGTAGACGTTCCAGCCCTGTATTCCAGCCCTAAACCTAACCTTATCCCTAGCCCTGACCATAACCTTATTCCTGACCTTAACCAGGACTTTAATGATGTTAAATAGCGTGTTTCTAAGCGATTTGAAGAAAAAGAGCGAACATGTGTAGGTTCAGTCCAGACGGTTCTCATATTTCCTCTTTTTCCGAGGTCGTCATTTAGGAACGTGGTGGGTAGCCGAAAACGTAATATGGTGACGATTTGTCACCTAGCGTAAAATGTTACGCTTTGGGAGTGAGAACGGGTTGTACATGCATTTGAATGGGGAACTCGACCGAAACAAAGTATAGGTTTTCATTATGTGTATAACTTGGAAATCTTAGCTCAAACAGCTGCAAAACCTGTTTGCCCAGCACGGGGACCTTGAGTTCTATAAGATAAAGCCATAAACATGTTTGTCTGAGTCTTCTATCAAAAGTTACAGCTATTTATATGAAGTTGTACAAAAACGCTTTCTTTCGCCAAGACAGTGCGTTTCTCACTGTTACATGCATTTGAATGGGGAACTCGACCGAAACAAAGTATAGGTTTTCATTATGTGTATAACTTGGAAATCTTAGCTCAAACAGCTGCAAAACCTGTTTGCCCAGCACGGGGATATTGAATTCTATAAGATAAATCCATAAATACGTATATCTGCGTTTCCTATCAAAAGTTACAGCTGTCTTCATGAAGTTGTAAACCCTTTATTTCGCCAAGACAGTGCGTTTCTCACTGTTGCATGCATTTGAATGGGGAACTCGCCCGAAACAAAGTATAGGTTTTCATTATGTGAATAATTTTAAAATCTTAGCTCAAACGGCTGCAAAACCTGTTTGCCCAGCACGGGGATATTGAGTTCTATAAGATAAAGCCATAAACATGTTTGTCTGAGTCTTCTATCAAAAGTTACAGCTATTTATATGAAGTTGTACAAAAACGCTTTCTTTCGCCAAGACAGTGCGTTTCTCACTGTTACATGCATTTGAATGGGGAACTCGACCGAAACAAAGTATAGGTTTTCATTATGTGTATAACTTGGAAATCTTAGCTCAAACAGCTGCAAAACCTGTTTGCCCAGCACGGGGATATTGAATTCTATAAGATAAATCCATAAATACGTATATCTGCGTTTCCTATCAAAAGTTACAGCTGTCTTCATGAAGTTGTAAACCCTTTATTTCGCCAAGACAGTGCGTTTCTGACTTTTACATGCATTTGAATGGAGTTCTCGCACGAAACAAAGTATAGGCTTTCATTTTTTCAATAACTGGAAGCTCTTGGCTCAAACAGCTGCAAAACCTGTTTCCCCAGCACGGAGATGCTGAATTGTATAAGGCAAAGCCATATTGATCTGTGTCTGAGCCTTCTATCAAAAGTTACAGGTAACTTCATGAAGCTGTACAAAAACGCTTTATTTCGCCGAGACCGTGCGTTTCTGACTATTACATGCAAATGAATGGAGTTGTCGCACGAAACAAAGTATAGGTATTCATTTTGTGAATAACTTGAAAATCTTAGATCAAACAGCTGCAAAACCTGTTTGCTCAACACGGGGATATCGAACTTTATAAGATAAAGCCATAAATATGTTTATATGCGTCTTCTATCAAAAGTTACAGCTGTCTTGAATGAAAGCATTATAGCAGCTTACCTCGATCATGTGGTAGAACAGACACATGGGCCACCTACGTGTCCTTCTACGGCAGGAGTAGTTGCCACAAACCTGCAAAACAAAAATAAATGATCAGGTGACATGAACAGATTTATACAGCCATAAGCAAGAGATTCTTCCTGCCTGTGGGCGTCAAACTGGACCCCCCCCCCCCCCCCCCCTCCTTACTGTAACTATCAAAACTATCATAGTCTAAAACTATCATCTCATATCAAAACTATTATAATCACATTATCTGACTTTATCAGTTATAACAATGAGAAACGGTAACCAATTTGGCAAATAAATTACTTATAATTGTGCTTACCTGGTCCAAATGATCCACAGTCCCTTTGCATTTGTTATAATCCAGGATGATGTGGGGCTTTCTCTTCCCAGAGTCCTGGACTTGTAGCTCACGGTGCCTGGTGCTCAATAAGACAGCCTTTTTTCTTTGCTTGGGGATGTAGGAAACCACAGCCTTGCCCCCCCCCTGTAGCGACCTGGACGGGAGAGACGATCATCGAATCTTACTGCCCGATTAATTTGCTCAAATCTTTTTTTTTTTTTTTTGACATGGTAGCATGAAACAGAAGAGCCCTGTCTCCCCATTTCACAGGCTTGTTGTCGTTTCATGTTGAGACCTGTACAGGCCAGCCAGCATCACAAGCCCCATGTAAGCCTGCAACTCCTCATCTATGTCCTTCCAGTCTTTTACTGACCTGTTGCCCCTGCAGGTTGGTGAAATGCAGGATTAGCTGCATAATGTCCTCTGCAAAAAAAAGATGGAAAGTGCTCACAGGGCTGCTGATCCTATACGAATTGCATAATGGGTTGGTCCTGGGGTTAAAATGGGGGGAGGAAAAAATGGCAGGACCTCTTCGTGTGTGGGTTGCCACATGATTTCTCCATTTTTAGATCTCCACTGGCCATCCTCCAGTCTTGTCTCTTCCTCCTGCTCTTCTTCCTCCTTCTCCTTCTCCTCCTCCGCACATGAGCTGCAAAGCTCCTTGGTGCCTGGCAAAAATTCTTCTTCGCTGTCAGAAGTATCTCCACTGCTTGTGGAGAGTGCAAAACTGCAGCAACAGCCTCCTCTAAACTGAGTGCACGCTTCATTGTGTCTGTGCAGAAATGACCACTCAGACCAGGCTGCAAAGTATTCTCATAGACTTCAAAGGTGCACCTGAATAAACATGCTATACCATACATCCAATAAGAGAGAGGAGGCACACTCTTGATCAAGAAAAAACATAAGCGCACGCCTTTGATCTCCCCCCCCCTCTCTTTCTCTCTCTCTCTCTCTCTCTCTCTCTCTCTCTCACACACACACACACACACACACACACACATGCACATACATACATACACAATACCATTTTATGGTGGTTAGCTGTTTTATTGTCATGCATTTTACAAGGTAAGATAACCATGTCCTGCATTCAAAACCACTGAAAATGTCTATGGTGGTGCTGTGCCTAATATTGTGCTGGTGTATGCTGGGTAATCGCACAGCTAGCGACTGGGTGACTTTATTCACCCGCTTCAGCTGTTATCAGTCCATATCCCCTAGATATGGACCATCTCCTGCTAGATTGTTCAGAAGGTTGTTATCATCCATCCAGATGGAGGATCACTAACAGGAGCGTGGGAAGACTCCAGAATCCACTCTGGCTGCAATGTGTGTACAGGTAAGACCGTTTAAACGGACAGCATTTATAGAATGACTATTAAAAGTCAGACCAGCGAGTGTCAATAATGTTAATGTGGTTATGTTAGTAATACACCGAGTGCTAATATAACAGCTTTAAGATGCATTTGTGGATGTTATTACGTGTTTTACCGTCTTTATGGTGCTAGCTTAAAGTTACGGTGTAAACGTTAGCTTATATTGGAGTAAAGCTGTTACTGTTTAAACGATGTTAGCACAGAAATATTAGCTTCTGTCATGACTGACGAAGTTACTAGTTAATAAAGTTTCCAGTAAAGTGTTTAATCGCAGCCACAGACTGACAGCAAATATCTCGATTAGCTTCAGTGCATCTGTAATAAATATGTGCAAGTTTCAGTGCTTCGTTTAAACTGTATGATACTTATACTGACCCAGGGTCAGTGTAAAATACAATCCTAGCTGTGTGAACAAAGCCTGGCTCCTTTAATCCTGCATGAAAAACCTCAGGATGCAGGCTATTATTACTCTTTCCTGCTGGCACACCTGTCACACCTGAGAGTCAGCTAGAAACTTACAGTGACGTGGACATCATGCAAAGACTGCCAGACTCTGTAATACTGCAAATGATCAGTGACTCAAGTTAACACTAAACTTTAAACGGTACCTCTGTGTCTCTGTGTGCTGAACATTTAGGATTGAGTCAGGCTGCATCTGTGTTAGTCCTCTGACAGACTGGTGACCTGTCCAGGTGTGCTCTACCTATGACTACTGGGACAGGCTCTAGCTCCTGTAATAGAAATTTTATGTTATTCTCATTTAAAGCATTTAAGTGCTTATGCATATGCTTAGTTGTGACACTGTTATAGACTGTTCAATGAAAGTTTCTAAAACTAGATGAACTTACTTCAGCAGTTTGAGAAAACAACTCCCTTTACAGGTGCTGATAACGTCAAGGGCACAAAACAGCATAACCATTGATCCGTTAGGTTTCATAGCGAGACACGTGAAGTGGCAGAGCTGACATGACTGAACTGTGATGTTTGATGTGTGTTTGCTCTCCTGTGCACAGTAATAAATAGCATGATCACAGCTCTTTCTGTGTTGCAGACTTTATTTAAAAAATTCCATGACATCTACTATAACTGAACCAACCTGGTGCTCTTCATTTATGGAGGCTGTTGAGTCTGAATGTTGGATGTTGTGTATCTCGTGTTCTCTGGGCTTTGTTGTCCTCAGTCTTTTTGCAGGATCAGAAAACAAAACCGGGAGGCACGTAAATGTTTCTTCTCCATGATGTTTCTTCAAATGTTTCTTCTGGATGATGATATGACCGTGACACGGGATGCCACCTTTGGTCTTGTGACGAAGCAAAGCTCAGGAAGAAGTGTGATTAAATGGTACCCACATGTTGAGAAGGGTGTACAGGGCACCTGCAGCCAAATCCAAGCTTCAGCTTAGTTGTAGTTGCAGAATGCTATAGGACTGAGACATCTAAGGCATCAAATGTTTGATTAAACGGATGAAAAAGAGAATTTTTTTCCCTATAATTATCACTTCTTAAAATCTGTAGCAACTTCAAGTCTGTCAGCATGCTGAGCATGCTCAGAATGTGACAATATATTTTTGTTCAATATTTAATTTCTTTCAGTTGCAATTGTTAAATGAAAAAATATATATTCTTATAATTTAGCAAACGAATTTATCAAAAAAAACAACAACATATATCTGTATTAGTTTTAGTAAATTAATTTGACACCTGTATTGAAAATACCATATTGTATTCATACAGAATCAGTATGGTATCATTGTTTGTCTGTTCACTGATTGTTGAAGCTAAGAGCTACTTTGATCTGTTTAGATCTAAAGTATCCAAAGTTGAGTTCTAATGTTTCTTCACCCCTGTGTGTGTGATATCTGATTTCCTACATGCTGGCAGAGCAGAGCAGCAGTTTGTGCTCACAGATGGTGACGGTGTGGAGAGACGGTGGTATTTCCTCAGAAGAACCAGCAGAGTCACAAAGGACACCAGTCCATCTCACCACCTTGACTTGCTGACTGATGTTCGTCTGCACTGCACAGAGGAAATCAACTGACCGAGGTTTGTCCAGTGACGTGTTATGAAATGTATATTTGTTTTATGCTTATAGATATGTTTTTCTTGACAGAGGCTCTGCAGAGGTTAGACAAAGCAGAGAAAACATGTGCTTTACATTTTACTGTGATTTATTGAGATATTTGTTGCCTGATGTTCAGCAGGAATGGAGAAATAGAATCAAAGGGAGATGTTTTTCCTGTTTTTGTAATGATGTAAGTAAATCTTCAATATTATTTATTTGCTTGGTTATATTAGGAGCGTTTCTGAGTGAGGGGGAGAGGAGTCATCATCCAGGTAAAGTGACGTGGATCAGTGGATACACTTGTCTCCCCTTTAAAGGAGACGATCCAAGTCATCCTTAAATGTTAGCGCTTTCAAATACACAAACATTTTTAAAGGACAAAAATGAACATCCAACTTTGACTGTAATACAAAATAAATCTTTGCATGTGTGTTTTCAAACTCTCAGATGGGCAGTATATCAGTCTTGGACTGTCTAACCTGCCGGAGCAGCACTGAATGACCACCGCACGAGCATGTTCCTGCAACATTCAGCATCTGATCCTTCATCTGTGTGCTTCTGCTTTTGGTAAGTAGAGTTACCCAACTCCAGTAACTCTAAACACATGCCATCCATTTCTAACGGCCTGGTTACTTCCTGTCAGTTACTTTAGAAATCATGTGGTCACCTGACCTAACACTGTTTCTTCTTCTTCCCCTTAATGTTGAAGTGTCAAATGTCAAACAGCTGGAGAGGAAACTACACCAGTGTACTGGGATGTTTCAGCAACACGTGCCAGATGCTGTTCCTTCATGGTGACATCACCAGAGACAGTCCCGCCCACCTCAGGACCCATTGATTATGATGATCTGATCCATCAAACCCCCAGCAGGTGAACTTTATTCATGACATAACACCGCAACAATGTAAAAAATTAAACAGCAACAGTCTAAATGTAAAGTGCATTCTAAAGTCCTCTTCAATAAATTGTATGCAAAGAGTCATTCAGGTCACTACAGAACCCAGAGTCTTCATCATTAAATCTCTGGTTGCTTCATTTTTTCTATCCTATATCAGATATTTTAAAGGTTAGCTTAGGTAAAGTTCCATTCTCATGGTGAGGCAAAGTGCTTTATGTGTGTGTGTGTGTGTGTGCGTGTGTCATGAACGGCTATAAAAGGCCTATAATTAAAGAACAAAGTGGGGTTTGAGTTCGAGTTGCGGCAGACTGTCACTACTTGTAAATGGAACGCAGCCTTCCTACGGCGGACAGCTAATAACAGGAATCGGACGCGGTCCAGCCAAGTCCACAGCAACCACCATAGCAACCGCCTAGCATGACCTTAGAAACATATTCTGTCTTCATAACTATCAAAAACATGAAATGATTTGCAAAGTGTGAAAGTGTTACAGCTGCAGAGAGCTATGGCGGTATCTATGGAAGCTGTTTACATAGCTAATAATATACGATGTAACCATGGAGACAGTCAGTCACTTGAGCTAGCGGTGCATGTTTACTACAGTGAATAAGGTGATTGAGTGCACAGCGTCCACACTCTGCAGGGGGTAAAGACATTACTTCAATATTATTTTATATTGATATATATTAGCCTTTTGTTGACCATCACCTCAGGTTCACCATTACAGTTTCAGATTACAGATGCACACTGTCTAAACACATTCAAAAACTCATGTCTCAGAAATAAGCACAGCTGTTCATGTTTGTCATTAGAGTTTTATTTGTAAGAAAATTATGAACTTCATATTGTGCATTAAATAAAAGAACATTTCACAACTCTGAGTCAACAGAAACAGGTAACAGAAATGTCTCTAATGTGTACAGTGTAGTGTAAGCATTAAAAGATCATAAAGGAAAAACTAACATTTATGTGAAACTAATTGTAATAAAAAATGAGCAGGTGCTTTATAGATTTAAAAGAAAGAATCTGAAAACAACACTTTTTTGGTCTAAGTGATCAAAGTAGAAAACAGAACTGATGTTCAAGAACAAACCGTAGCTGCACTAATATTACACATCTCGATCGTTGTACTGAACAGACATGTTGCTTTTAAAACCACATGCAGTGTGTGACCATGACTGTTCACTGAGACCATGAACGCCACTTCGCTGAAGCATTCTTCTTCTTCTTGCCATTAAATTGGAAGCAGAAGCAGCACGAGCTGATTTGATCTACTGAAAGGAAAAAGCAGAACATCTGAGTTGAAACCAGTCAGCTGAAATCATTAAGACAGGAACAAATTCAATGCAGTGTCTCAAGTGGCTTAGCCTGTTACAACTGTTGATACAAGCTAAATACGGTTAACACACAGTGTCAGGGAGCTCCAGTGTGGGAACTAGTGGCTTTAGGTTTGTAGTCATTTAACTTTCATCCATTCATTCATTTAATTCAGGAGGAAGAAATGCCAGGTTGGTGCAGGCTGGTTACATGCATTTGGTCCCATGCTGTCTTTAATTAAATGACTTGGTTCATTTTATGGCTGGGCTGTATGTGGGGTTATATCATGTTATTTGGGCAGGAGTACCTGTCCCCTGTTAAACTTAGAAAGTTTCTCCATAAGTAGAGTTTCTAACTCTTCTAGCACATCTGTGGCTGACAGCTTTTTGGTGGCTCTTTTTACCCCACACTGGTTGTGAGTGTGTAAATAGCCCCACTAGTTATTTTGGGTTGCAGTTAACTAGGGGAGGAAGGGGTGGGTATGCCATGATTAGGTGAATAACAATTATATGTGATACATAAATTTCACAATGCATGCATATATCTCTATCAATTAAACCTGGCCTGAGGGCTGCCATTTTTTACATTCAGTTATTTCTCTTAGAAATGTTGGAACTAAATAATGAATGTGTTACAGTTAAAGTGAAACACTGGTCAGTGTAAATGGCTCATTGGGACACAGAAACCTTTAAATTAAACCTGATATCTAGTGTCAAACAATATCAAAGCTGTAAAAGATGTTTACATTCAGAATTTATAAAACTATGATTGTAAATAAATTCAAACAAGTGAGCTTTTCTCTTTGTGCTGAATATCAACACTGTGGTTTCTTAGACTGTAAGCTTTACTTTAGTGCAACCAGTTGCAGAAGCTGCCACTCCAAATGTCTTTTGATAACAAGAAAAAAATACCTTTTCAGTACACGGCCTGAAGTTCTTCTCCGACATCTTCTGCAATCGGCTTTGTCTGCTGGTTTGAAGACAATAAACCACAAAAAAGATGATTTAGTCACTTTGTCTGCGTCATGCAGCTCGAATGTGTCGTGTAACGATGTTGAATAGCCGTCGTTATCCCTCTGCTTTGAGCCTTTTATCAAAAGTTACAGCTAACTTCATGAAGTTGTACAAAAAGGCTTCATTTCGCCGAGACAGTGCGTTTCTGACTATTACATGCATTTGAATGGAGTTCTTGCACGAAACAAAGTATAAGTTTTCATTATGTGAATAACTTGTATTTTACACTGACCCTGGGTCAGTATCAACTTCATGAAGACAGCTGTAACTTTTGATAGAGGACTCACACACAAACATATTTATGGCTTTGCCTTATAGAATTCAGCATCTCCGTGCTGAGGAAATAGGTTTTGCAGCTGTTTGAGCTAAGATTTTCAAGTTATTCACAAATTGAAAACCTATACTTTGTGTCGGGCGAGAACTCCATTCAAATGCATGTAATAGCGAGAAACGCACTAACGTGGTGAAATAAAGCGTTTTTCCATAAACTTCATAACGACAGCTGTAAATTTTGAGAGAAGACTCACACACACATTGGGGGGATATTGAAGTCTATAAGATAAAGCCATGAATATGTTTGTCTGAGTCTTCTATCAAAAGTTACAGCAAGCTCTATGAAGTTGATGAGAAACGCTTTACTTCGCCAAGACAGTGCGTTTCTCACTGTTACATGCATTTGAATTTAGTTCTTGCCCGACACAAAGTATAGGTTTTAATTTGTGAATAACTTGAAAATCTTAGCTCAAACAGCTGCAAAACCTATTTCCTGAGCACTGAGATGCTGAATTCTATAAGGCAAAGCCATAAACATGTGTGTGTGATTCTTCTATCAACAGTTACAGCTGTCTTCTTGAAGTTGATACTGACCCAGGGTCAGTGTAAAATACAATCCTAGCTGTGTGAACAAAGCTTGGCTCCTTTAATCCTGCATGACAAACCTCAGGATGCAGGTTATTATTACTCTTTCCTGCTGGCACACCTGAGAGTCAGCTAGAAACTTACAGTGACGTGGACATCATGCAAAGACTGCCAGACTCTGTAATACTGTGAATGATCAGTGACTCAAGTTAACACTAAACTTTAAACAGTACCTCTGTGTCTCTGTGTGCTGAACATTTAGGATTGAGTCTGCATTGACTTTATTTATTGAGACTTTAATGTGCTAAAAGCAGGTTGAAGACAGCTCAGAAACATTTGAAGATTAAAATTTAGCATTATGGCTGCTGGTGGTTTGTAAAGCCTATACTCAGCTGTAGTTTTTGTTACTAATTTATGTTTGTTGTTGTTTAACACAGATTTCAGAAGAGCAAATATGCTTAATAGTTTAACTAGATTTCATTTGTCAGTGTGGGACTGCTGAGTCACCTGAAGAACTCATTTCATTCATTCTCCACATGATGTTCATATACAGAAATGTTTCACAGGAACTGGTTCCTCCCAAACTGTGAACTAGTGTGTTTCCATAGATTATCTCTGTATGAATGTACTTTTAAATGAAGGCAAGTGTTTGTCCTTTTTTGTTCCTCAGTTACAGTACGTGATATCTTGATATCAGGCGGTCAACACTGGGGGAAGACAAGAAGCAGACGTACTTCCAAGAGGGAGCTGCAGTGAGGACACAGCCAGGTCACTGAGGTCAGAGGTCAGAATCTGAAACAGCTCAGGTTTATATTTTAGGGGTTATAAAAAATCAAAATGTATTTATGAAGAAACCTTTAAATAATAGTCATAATTATGATTATTATAAGAAATATCAAACATTTAAGTGGATTTTCTGTTACACATGTTGTATTAGCCCTGCAATAAACTGGCAGCCTGTCTTTGTCCTGTATCAGCTGGGATAGGCTTCATCCTCCCGCAACCCTGAATTGGATACATTGTATTCCAATTATGTAATCTGATCATTTACAAACTCAAGGTATCTAATCAAAATGTAAGTAATAATTATAAAATGGGAAAGCAGAAATAAGTGTGACATAAATGTAAATGTGTTAGCTGACATAGAGGACAGCTACATGTAGTCTGAAAAACCTTTGTTGTCAAGTTTGCAGGTATATCAGCACGAGACATTCTTACATAGAAGAGTCTGTTAAAGTCTCTAACTCAGCGAAGCATTATTGGTCCCGTCTGTTTGGATAAATATAGTAAGTTGATGTTTGTCCATTTATTGACACATTTTCTTAAGTGCTTATCCAGTTCAGGATCACAGTGGAGCTGCAGCTGGATATGTTCATTAAATAAACCTTACAAAAGTTAACAATAAACCTGCATCCATGTACGTTGTTGTCCACAGGATAAGAAAATCAAACTGGAACACTGTGGAACATGTTAATAAATGTTTGTGTGTTTATGCCTGTGTCTTTCACAGGAGGCGCTGGAAGGTTTCCCTAATAGTTCCTGGTGAATCAAAGCAGAACCATAAAGGTTGCTGGATTGCATGATGGCCTTACCCCTGAGCAGTCATCCTGTTAAAGGAGGAACCAGTTAGAAGCTGTTTTCAAAGTAGCTGAGCAGATTTCATCTCAAGTAAGCGATTAACTGTTTGTTCATCTGTTCTGCCACTTAAAGAGCATTTAAGGACGTCTTTCGAGTGTCCAGCTGAATTAATTCTACTGGCTCTCATGGTCATTTGTTATTATAGACATATTTTTCATGTTCATCCAGCTATTTAGTAAATTCTATCTATTTAGTAATATCCGTCAGCTATAAAATGTAATATAGATATAAAAAATATCTAAATATCTCCTGCACTTTATATTTTAATGATGTAAGTCTGTTATCGTGTTACATTAGCATTCCTCACATATCAATGAGATGCTGTACAGTACAATCCTACTGACGCAGCAGAGGGATAACGACGGCTATTCAACATCGTTACACGACACATTCGAGCTGCATGACACAGACAAAGTGACTAAATCATCTTTTTTATGGTTTATTGTCTTCAAACCAGCAGACAAAGCCGATTGCAGAAGATTTCGGAGAAGAACTTCAGGCCGTGTACTGAAAAGGTATTTTTTTCTTGTTATCAAAAGACATTTGGAGTGGCAGCTTCTGCAACTGGTTGCACTAAAGTAAAGCTTACAGTCTAAGAAACCACAGTGTTGATATTCAGCACAAAGAGAAAAGCTCACTTGTTTGAATTTATTTACAATCATAGTTTTATAAATTCTGAATGTAAACATCTTTTACAGCTTTGATATTGTTTGACACTAGATATCAGGTTTAATTTAAAGGTTTCTGTGTCCCAATGAGCCATTTACACTGACCAGTGTTTCACTTTAACTGTAACACATTCATTATTTAGTTCCAACATTTCTAAGAGAAATAACTGAATGTAAAAAATGGCAGCCCTCAGGCCAGGTTTAATTGATAGAGATATATGCATGCATTGTGAAATTTATGTATCACATATAATTGTTATTCACCTAATCATGGCATACCCACCCCTTCCTCCCTAGTTAACTGCAACCCAAAATAACTAGTGGGGCTATTTACACACTCACAACCAGTGTGGGGTAAAAAGAGCCACCAAAAAGCTGTCAGCCACAGATGTGCTAGAAGAGTTAGAAACCCCACATACAGCCCAGCCATAAAATGAACCAAGTCATTTAATTAAAGACAGCATGGGACCAAATGCATGTAACCAGCCTGCACCAACCTGGCATTTCTTCCTCCTGAATTAAATGAATGAATGGATGAAAGTTAAATGACTACAAACCTAAAGCCACTAGTTCCCACACTGGAGCTCCCTGACACTGTGTGTTAACCGTATTTAGCTTGTATCAACAGTTGTAACAGGCTAAGCCACTTGAGACACTGCATTGAATTTGTTCCTGTCTTAATGATTTCAGCTGACTGGTTTCAACTCAGATGTTCTGCTTTTTCCTTTCAGTAGATCAAATCAGCTCGTGCTGCTTCTGCTTCCAATTTAATGGCAAGAAGAAGAAGAATGCTTCAGCGAAGTGGCGTTCATGGTCTCAGTGAACAGTCATGGTCACACACTGCATGTGGTTTTAAAAGCAACATGTCTGTTCAGTACAACGATCGAGATGTGTAATATTAGTGCAGCTACGGTTTGTTCTTGAACATCAGTTCTGTTTTCTACTTTGATCACTTAGACCAAAAAAGTGTTGTTTTCAGATTCTTTCTTTTAAATCTATAAAGCACCTGCTCATTTTTTATTACAATTAGTTTCACATAAATGTTAGTTTTTCCTTTATGATCTTTTAATGCTTACACTACACTGTACACATTAGAGACATTTCTGTTACCTGTTTCTGTTGACTCAGAGTTGTGAAATGTTCTTTTATTTAATGCACAATATGAAGTTCATAATTTTCTTACAAATAAAACTCTAATGACAAACATGAACAACTGTGCTTATCTTTGAGACATGAGTTTTTGAATGTGTTTAGACAGTGTGCATTTGTATGCTGAAACTATAATGGTGAACCTGAGGTGATGGTCAACAGAAGGCAAATATATATCAATATAAAACAATATTGAAGTAATGTCTTTACCCCCTGCAGAGTGTGGACGCTTTGCACTCAATCACCTTATTCACTGTAGAAAACGTGACTGACTGTCTCCATGGTTACATCGTATATTATTAGCTATGTAAACAGCTTCCATAGATACCGCCATAGCTCTCTGCAGCTGTAACACTTTCACACTTTGCAAATCATTTCACGATTTTGATAGTTATGAAGACAGAATATGTTTTTAAGGTCATGCTAGGCGGTTGCTATGGTGGTTGCTGTGGACTTGGCTGGACCGCATCCGATTCCTGTTATTAGCTGTCCGCCGTAGGAAGGCTGCGTTCCATTTACAAGTAGTGACAGTCTGCCGCAACTCGAACTCAAACCCCACTTTGTTCTTTAATTATAGGCCTTTTATAGCCGTTCATGACACGCACACACACACATAAAGCACTTTGCCTCACCATGAGAATGGAACTTTACCTAAGCTAACCTTTAAAATATCTGATATAGGATAGAAAAATGAAGCAACCAGAGATTTAATGATGAAGACTCTAAAATCCACTGTCTTGACAAAATAAAGCGTTTTTGTAGAACTTCATATAAATAGCTGTAACTTTTAAAATTATTCACATAATGAAAACCTATACTTTGTTTCAGGCGAGTTTCCCATTCAAATGCATGTAACAGTGAGAAACGCATTGTCTTGGCGAAATAAAGCGTTTTTGAACAACTTCATATAAATCGCTGTAACTTTTGATAGAAGACTCAGACAAACATGTTTATGGCTTTATCTTATAGAACTCAATATCCCCGTGCTGGGCAAACAGGATTTGCAGCCGTTTGAGCTAAGATTTTAAAATTATTCACATAATGAAAACCTATACTTTGTTTCATGCGAGTTTCCCATTCAAATGCATGTAACAGTGAGAAACACACTGTCTTGGCGAAATAAAGCGTTTTCGTACAACTTCATATAAATCGCTGTAACTTTTGATAGAAGACTCAGACAAACATGTTTATGGCTTTATCTTATAGAACTCAATATCCCCGTGCTGGGCAAACAGAACAGGTTTTGCAGCCGTTTGAGCTAAGATTTTAAAATTATTCACATAATGAAAACCTATACTTTGTCTCGGGTGAGTTTCCCATTCAAATGCATGTAACAGTGAGAAATACACTGTCTTGGCGAAATAAAGCGTTTTTCAACCACTTCATATAAATCGCTGTAACTTTTGATAGAAGACTCAGACAAACATGTTTATGGCTTTATCTTATAGAACTCAATATCCCCGTGCTGGGCAAGCAGAACAGGTTTTGCAGCCGTTTGAGCTAAGATTTTAAAATTATTCACATAATGAAAACCTATACTTTGTTTCAGGCGAGTTTCCCATTCAAATGCATGTAACAGTGAGAAACGCATTGTCTTGGCGAAATAAAGCGTTTTTGAACAACTTCATATAAATCGCTGTAACTTTTGATAGAAGACTCAGACAAAGATGTTTATGGCTTTATCTTATAGAACTCAATATCCCCGTGCTGGGCAAACAGAACAGGTTTTGCAGCCGTTTGAGCTAAGATTTTAAAATTATTCACATAATGAAAACCTATACTTTGTCTCGGGTGAGTTTCCCATTCAAATGCATGTAACAGTGAGAAACACACTGTCTTGGCGAAATAAAGAGTTTTTGTACAACTTCATATAAATCGCTGTAACTTTTGATAGAAGACTCAGACAAACATGTTTATGGCTTTATCTTATAGAACTCAATATCCCCGTGCTGGGCAAACAGGTTTTGCAGCCGTTTGAGCTAAGATTTTAAAATTATTCACACAATGAAAACCTATACTTTGTCTCGGGTGAGTTTCCCATTCAAATGCATGTAACAGTGAGAAACACACTGTCTTGGCGAAATAAAGAGTTTTTGTACAACTTCATATAAATCGCTGTAACTTTTGATAGAAGACTCAGACAAACATGTTTATGGCTTTATCTTATAGAACTCAATATCCCCGTGCTGGGCAAACAGGTTTTGCAGCCGTTTGAGCTAAGATTTTAAAATTATTCACATAATGAAAACCTATACTTTGTTTCAGGCGAGTTTCCCATTCAAATGCATGTAACAGTGAGAAATATACACTGTCTTGGCGAAATAAAGCGTTTTTCAACCACTTCATATAAATCGCTGTAACTTTTGATAGAAGACTCAGACAAACATGTTTATGGCTTTATCTTATAGAACTCAATATCCCCGTGCTGGGCAAACATGTTTTGCAGCCGTTTGAGCTAAGATTTTAAAATTATTCACATAATGAAAACCTATACTTTGTCTCGGGTGAGTTTCCCATTCAAATGCATGTAACAGTGAGAAACACACTGTCTTGGCGAAATAAAGCGTTTTTGTACAACTTCATATAAATCGCTGTAACTTTTGATAGAAGACTCAGACAAACATGTTTATGGCTTTATCTTATAGAACTCAATATCCCCGTGCTGGGCAAACAGAACAGGTTTTGCAGCCGTTTGAGCTAAGATTTTAAAATTATTCACATAATGAAAACCTATACTTTGTCTCGGGTGAGTTTCCCATTCAAATGCATGTAACAGTGAGAAACACACTGTCTTGGCGAAATAAAGCGTTTTTGTACAACTTCATATAAATCGCTGTAACTTTTGATAGAAGACTCAGACAAACATGTTTATGGCTTTATCTTATAGAACTCAATATCCCGTGCTGGGCAAGCAGAACAGGTTTTGCAGCCGTTTGAGCTAAGATTTTAAAATTATTCACATAATGAAAACCTATACTTTGTCTCGGGTGAGTTTCCCATTCAAATGCATGTAACAGTGAGAAACACACTGTCTTGGCGAAATAAAGCGTTTTTCAACCACTTCATATAAATCGCTGTAACTTTTGATAGAAGACTCAGACAAACATGTTTATGGCTTTATCTTATAGAACTCAATATCCCCGTGCTGGGCAAACAGAACAGGTTTTGCAGCCGTTTGAGCTAGGATTCTAAAATTATTCACATAATGAAAACCTATACTTTGTTTCAGGCGAGTTTCCCATTCAAATGCATGTAACAGTGAGAAATACACTGTCTTGGCGAAATAAAGCGTTTTTGTACAACTTCATATAAATCGCTGTAACTTTTGATAGAAGACTCAGACAAACATGTTTATGGCTTTATCTTATAGAACTCAATATCCCGTGCAGGGCAAGCAGAACAGGTTTTGCAGCCGTTTGAGCTAAGATTTTAAAATTATTCACATAATGAAAACCTATACTTTGTCTCGGGTGAGTTTCCCATTCAAATGCATGTAACAGTGAGAAACACACTGTCTTGGCGAAATAAAGCGTTTTTCAACCACTTCATATAAATCGCTGTAACTTTTGATAGAAGACTCAGACAAACATGTTTATGGCTTTATCTTATAGAACTCAATATCCCCGTGCTGGGCAAACAGAACAGGTTTTGCAGCCGTTTGAGCTAAGATTTTAAAATTATTCACATAATGAAAACCTATACTTTGTCTCGGGTGAGTTTCCCATTCAAATGCATGTAACAGTGAGAAACACACTGTCTTGGCGAAATAAAGCGTTTTTCAACCACTTCATATAAATCGCTGTAACTTTTGATAGAAGACTCAGACAAACATGTTTATGGCTTTATCTTATAGAACTCAATATCCCCGTGCTGGGCAAACAGAACAGGTTTTGCAGCCGTTTGAGCTAAGATTTTAAAATTATTCACATAATGAAAACCTATACTTTGTCTCGGGTGAGTTTCCCATTCAAATGCATGTAACAGTGAGAAACACACTGTCTTGGCGAAATAAAGCGTTTTTGTACAACTTCATATAAATCGCTGTAACTTTTGATAGAAGACTCAGACAAACATGTTTATGGCTTTATCTTATAGAACTCAATATCCCGTGCAGGGCAAGCAGAACAGGTTTTGCAGCCGTTTGAGCTAAGATTTTAAAATTATTCACATAATGAAAACCTATACTTTGTTTCAGGCGAGTTTCCCATTCAACTGCATGTAACAGTGAGAAATACACTGTCTTGGCGAAATAAAGCGTTTTTCAACCACTTCATATAAATCGCTGTAACTTTTGATAGAAGACTCAGACAAACATGTTTATGGCTTTATCTTATAGAACTCAATATCCCCGTGCTGGGCAAACATGTTTTGCAGCCGTTTGAGCTAAGATTTTAAAATTATTCACATAATGAAAACCTATACTTTGTCTCGGGTGAGTTTCCCATTCAAATGCATGTAACAGTGAGAAACACACTGTCTTGGCGAAATAAAGCGTTTTTCAACCACTTCATATAAATCGCTGTAACTTTTGATAGAAGACTCAGACAAACATGTTTATGGCTTTATCTTATAGAACTCAATATCCCCGTGCTGGGCAAACAGAACAGGTTTTGCAGCCGTTTGAGCTAAGATTTTAAAATTATTCACATAATGAAAACCTATACTTTGTCTCGGGTGAGTTTCCCATTCAAATGCATGTAACAGTGAGAAACACACTGTCTTGGCGAAATAAAGCGTTTTTGTACAACTTCATATAAATCGCTGTAACTTTTGATAGAAGACTCAGACAAACATGTTTATGGCTTTATCTTATAGAACTCAATATCCCGTGCAGGGCAAGCAGAACAGGTTTTGCAGCCGTTTGAGCTAAGATTTTAAAATTATTCACATAATGAAAACCTATACTTTGTCTCGGGTGAGTTTCCCATTCAAATGCATGTAACAGTGAGAAACACACTGTCTTGGCGAAATAAAGCGTTTTTCAACCACTTCATATAAATCGCTGTAACTTTTGATAGAAGACTCAGACAAACATGTTTATGGCTTTATCTTATAGAACTCAATATCCCCGTGCTGGGCAAACAGGTTTTGCAGCCGTTTGAGCTAAGATTTTAAAATTATTCACATAATGAAAACCTATACTTTGTTTCAGGCGAGTTTCCCATTCAAATGCATGTAACAGTGACAAACACACTGTCTTGGCAAAATAAAGCGTTTTTGTACAACTTCATATAAATAGCTGTAACCTTTGATAGAAGACTCAGACAAACATGTTTATGGCTTTATCTTATAGAACTCAAGGTCCCCATGCTGGGAAAACAGGATTTGCAGCCGTTTGAGCTAAGATTTTAAAATTATTCACATAATGAAAACCTATACTTTGTTTCAGGCGAGTTTCCCATTCAAATGCATGCAACAGTGAGAAACGCACTGTCTTGGCGAAATAAAGCGTTTTTCAACCACTTCATATAAATCGCTGTAACTTTTGATAGAAGACTCAGACAAACATGTTTATGGCTTTATCTTATAGAACTCAATATCCCGTGCTGGGCAAGCAGGTTTTGCAGCCGTTTGAGCTAAGATTTTAAAATTATTCACATAATGAAAACCTATACTTTGTTTCAGGCGAGTTTCCCATTCAAATGCATGTAACAGTGAGAAATACACTGTCTTGGCGAAATAAAGCGTTTTTCAACCACTTCATATAAATCGCTGTAACTTTTGATAGAAGACTCAGACAAACATGTTTATGGCTTTATCTTATAGAACTCAATATCCCCGTGCTGGGCAAACAGGTTTTGCAGCCGTTTGAGCTAAGATTTTAAAATTATTCACATAATGAAAACCTATACTTTGTTTCAGGCGAGTTTCCCATTCAAATGCATGTAACAGTGAGAAACGCATTGTCTTGGCGAAATAAAGCGTTTTTGAACAACTTCATATAAATCGCTGTAACTTTTGATAGAAGACTCAGACAAACATGTTTATGGCTTTATCTTATAGAACTCAATATCCCCGTGCTGGGCAAACAGGTTTTGCAGCCGTTTGAGCTAAGATTTTAAAATTATTCACATAATGAAAACCTATACTTTGTTTCAGGCGAGTTTCCCATTCAAATGCATGTAACAGTGAGAAACGCATTGTCTTGGCGAAATAAAGCGTTTTTGAACAACTTCATATAAATCGCTGTAACTTTTGATAGAAGACTCAGACAAACATGTTTATGGCTTTATCTTATAGAACTCAATATCCCCGTGCTGGGCAAACAGGTTTTGCAGCCGTTTGAGCTAAGATTTTAAAATTATTCACATAATGAAAACCTATACTTTGTTTCAGGCGAGTTTCCCATTCAAATGCATGTAACAGTGAGAAACGCATTGTCTTGGCGAAATAAAGCGTTTTTGAACAACTTCATATAAATCGCTGTAACTTTTGATAGAAGACTCAGACAAACATGTTTATGGCTTTATCTTATAGAACTCAATATCCCCGTGCTGGGCAAACAGGTTTTGCAGCCGTTTGAGCTAAGATTTTAAAATTATTCACATAATGAAAACATATACTTTGTCTCTGGTGAGTTTCCCATTCAAATGCATGTAACAGTGAGAAACACACTGTCTTGGCGAAATAAAGCGTTTTTGTACAACTTCATATAAATCGCTGTAACTTTTGATAGAAGACTCAGACAAACATGTTTATGGCTTTATCTTATAGAACTCAATATCCCCGTGCTGGGCAAACAGGTTTTGCAGCCGTTTGAGCTAAGATTTTAAAATTATTCACATAATGAAAACCTATACTTTGTTTCAGGCGAGTTTCCCATTCAAATGCATGTAACAGTGAGAAACGCATTGTCTTGGCGAAATAAAGCGTTTTTGAACAACTTCATATAAATCGCTGTAACTTTTGATAGAAGACTCAGACAAACATGTTTATGGCTTTATCTTATAGAACTCAATATCCCCGTGCTGGGCAAACAGGTTTTGCAGCCGTTTGAGCTAAGATTTTAAAATTATTCACATAATGAAAACCTATACTTTGTTTCAGGCGAGTTTCCCATTCAAATGCATGTAACAGTGAGAAACGCATTGTCTTGGCGAAATAAAGCGTTTTTGAACAACTTCATATAAATCGCTGTAACTTTTGATAGAAGACTCAGACAAACATGTTTATGGCTTTATCTTATAGAACTCAATATCCCCGTGCTGGGCAAACAGGTTTTGCAGCCGTTTGAGCTAAGATTTTAAAATTATTCACATAATGAAAACCTATACTTTGTTTCAGGCGAGTTTCCCATTCAAATGCATGTAACAGTGAGAAACGCATTGTCTTGGCGAAATAAAGCGTTTTTGAACAACTTCATATAAATCGCTGTAACTTTTGATAGAAGACTCAGACAAACATGTTTATGGCTTTATCTTATAGAACTCAATATCCCCGTGCTGGGCAAACAGGTTTTGCAGCCGTTTGAGCTAAGATTTTAAAATTATTCACATAATGAAAACATATACTTTGTCTCTGGTGAGTTTCCCATTCAAATGCATGTAACAGTGAGAAACACACTGTCTTGGCGAAATAAAGCGTTTTTGTACAACTTCATATAAATCGCTGTAACTTTTGATAGAAGACTCAGACAAACATGTTTATGGCTTTATCTTATAGAACTCAATATCCCCGTGCTGGGCAAGCAGAACAGGTTTTGCAGCAGTTTGAGCTAAGATTTTAAAATTATTCACATAATGAAAACCTATACTTTGTTTCAGGCGAGTTTCCCATTCAAATGCATGTAACAGTGAGAAACGCATTGTCTTGGCGAAATAAAGCGTTTTTCAACCACTTCATATAAATCGCTGTAACTTTTGATAGAAGACTCAGACAAACATGTTTATGGCTTTATCTTATAGAACTCAATATCCCCGTGCTGGGCAAACAGGTTTTGCAGCCGTTTGAGCTAAGATTTTAAAATTATTCACATAATGAAAACCTATACTTTGTTTCAGGCGAGTTTCCCATTCAAATGCATGTAACAGTGAGAAATACACTGTCTTGGCGAAATAAAGCGTTTTTCAACCACTTCATATAAATCGCTGTAACTTTTGATAGAAGACTCAGACAAACATGTTTATGGCTTTATCTTATAGAACTCAATATCCCCGTGCTGGGCAAACAGGTTTTGCAGCCGTTTGAGCTAAGATTTTAAAATTATTCACATAATGAAAACATATACTTTGTCTCGGGTGAGTTTCCCATTCAAATGCATGTAACAGTGAGAAACACACTGTCTTGGCGAAATAAAGCGTTTTTGTACAACTTCATATAAATCGCTGTAACTTTTGATAGAAGACCCAGACAAACATGTTTATGGCTTTATCTTATAGAACTCAATATCCCCGTGCTGGGCAAACAGGTTTTGCAGCCGTTTGAGCTAAGATTTTAAAATTATTCACATAATGAAAACCTATACTTTGTTTCAGGCGAGTTTCCCATTCAAATGCATGTAACAGTGAGAAACGCATTGTCTTGGCGAAATAAAGCGTTTTTGAACAACTTCATATAAATCGCTGTAACTTTTGATAGAAGACTCAGACAAACATGTTTATGGCTTTATCTTATAGAACTCAATATCCCCGTGCTGGGCAAACAGGTTTTGCAGCAGTTTGAGCTAAGATTTTAAAATTATTCACATAATGAAAACCTATACTTTGTTTCAGGCGAGTTTCCCATTCAAATGCATGTAACAGTGAGAAACGCATTGTCTTGGCGAAATAAAGCGTTTTTGAACAACTTCATATAAATCGCTGTAACTTTTGATAGAAGACTCAGACAAACATGTTTATGGCTTTATCTTATAGAACTCAATATCCCCGTGCTGGGCAAACAGGTTTTGCAGCCGTTTGAGCTAAGATTTTAAAATTATTCACATAATGAAAACCTATACTTTGTTTCAGGCGAGTTTCCCATTCAAATGCATGTAACAGTGAGAAACACACTGTCTTGGCGAAATAAAGCGTTTTTGTACAACTTCATATAAATCGCTGTAACTTTTGATAGAAGACTCAGACAAACATGTTTATGGCTTTATCTTATAGAACTCAATATCCCCGTGCTGGGCAAACAGGTTTTGCAGCCGTTTGAGCTAAGATTTTAAAATTATTCACATAATGAAAACCTATACTTTGTTTCAGGCGAGTTTCCCATTCAAATGCATGTAACAGTGAGAAACGCATTGTCTTGGCGAAATAAAGCGTTTTTGAACAACTTCATATAAATCGCTGTAACTTTTGATAGAAGACTCAGACAAACATGTTTATGGCTTTATCTTATAGAACTCAATATCCCCGTGCTGGGCAAACAGGTTTTGCAGCCGTTTGAGCTAAGATTTTAAAATTATTCACATAATGAAAACCTATACTTTGTTTCAGGCGAGTTTCCCATTCAAATGCATGTAACAGTGAGAAACGCATTGTCTTGGCGAAATAAAGCGTTTTTGAACAACTTCATATAAATCGCTGTAACTTTTGATAGAAGACTCAGACAAACATGTTTATGGCTTTATCTTATAGAACTCAATATCCCCGTGCTGGGCAAACAGGTTTTGCAGCCGTTTGAGCTAAGATTTTAAAATTATTCACATAATGAAAACCTATACTTTGTTTCAGGCGAGTTCCCCATTCAAATGCATGCAACAGTGAGAAACGCATTGTCTTGGCGAAATAAAGCGTTTTTGAACAACTTCATATAAATCGCTGTAACTTTTGATAGAAGACTCAGACAAACATGTTTATGGCTTTATCTTATAGAACTCAATATCCCCGTGCTGGGCAAACAGGTTTTGCAGCCGTTTGAGCTAAGATTTTAAAATTATTCACATAATGAAAACCTATACTTTGTTTCAGGCGAGTTTCCCATTCAAATGCATGTAACAGTGAGAAACGCATTGTCTTGGCGAAATAAAGCGTTTTTGAACAACTTCATATAAATCGCTGTAACTTTTGATAGAAGACTCAGACAAACATGTTTATGGCTTTATCTTATAGAACTCAATATCCCCGTGCTGGGCAAACAGAACAGGTTTTGCAGCCGTTTGAGCTAAGATTTTAAAATTATTCACATAATGAAAACCTATACTTTGTTTCAGGCGAGTTTCCCATTCAAATGCATGTAACAGTGAGAAACGCATTGTCTTGGCGAAATAAAGCGTTTTTGAACAACTTCATATAAATCGCTGTAACTTTTGATAGAAGACTCAGACAAACATGTTTATGGCTTTATCTTATAGAACTCAATATCCCCGTGCTGGGCAAGCAGAACAGGTTTTGCAGCAGTTTGAGCTAAGATTTTAAAATTATTCACATAATGAAAACCTATACTTTGTTTCAGGCGAGTTTCCCATTCAAATGCATGTAACAGTGAGAAATACACTGTCTTGGCGAAATAAAGCGTTTTTCAACCACTTCATATAAATCGCTGTAACTTTTGATAGAAGACTCAGACAAACATGTTTATGGCTTTATCTTATAGAACTCAATATCCCCGTGCTGGGCAAACAGGTTTTGCAGCCGTTTGAGCTAAGATTTTAAAATTATTCACATAATGAAAACCTATACTTTGTTTCAGGCGAGTTTCCCATTCAAATGCATGTAACAGTGAGAAATACACTGTCTTGGCGAAATAAAGCGTTTTTCAACCACTTCATATAAATCGCTGTAACTTTTGATAGAAGACTCAGACAAACATGTTTATGGCTTTATCTTATAGAACTCAATATCCCCGTGCTGGGCAAACAGGTTTTGCAGCCGTTTGAGCTAAGATTTTAAAATTATTCACATAATGAAAACCTATACTTTGTTTCAGGCGAGTTTCCCATTCAAATGCATGTAACAGTGAGAAACGCATTGTCTTGGCGAAATAAAGCGTTTTTGAACAACTTCATATAAATCGCTGTAACTTTTGATAGAAGACTCAGACAAACATGTTTATGGCTTTATCTTATAGAACTCAATATCCCCGTGCTGGGCAAACAGGTTTTGCAGCCGTTTGAGCTAAGATTTTAAAATTATTCACATAATGAAAACCTATACTTTGTTTCAGGCGAGTTTCCCATTCAAATGCATGTAACAGTGAGAAACGCATTGTCTTGGCGAAATAAAGCGTTTTTGAACAACTTCATATAAATCGCTGTAACTTTTGATAGAAGACTCAGACAAACATGTTTATGGCTTTATCTTATAGAACTCAATATCCCCGTGCTGGGCAAACAGGTTTTGCAGCCGTTTGAGCTAAGATTTTAAAATTATTCACATAATGAAAACCTATACTTTGTTTCAGGCGAGTTCCCCATTCAAATGCATGCAACAGTGAGAAACGCATTGTCTTGGCGAAATAAAGCGTTTTTGAACAACTTCATATAAATCGCTGTAACTTTTGATAGAAGACTCAGACAAACATGTTTATGGCTTTATCTTATAGAACTCAATATCCCCGTGCTGGGCAAACAGGTTTTGCAGCCGTTTGAGCTAAGATTTTAAAATTATTCACATAATGAAAACCTATACTTTGTTTCAGGCGAGTTTCCCATTCAAATGCATGTAACAGTGAGAAACGCATTGTCTTGGCGAAATAAAGCGTTTTTGTACAACTTCATATAAATCGCTGTAACTTTTGATAGAAGACTCAGACAAACATGTTTATGGCTTTATCTTATAGAACTCAATATCCCCGTGCTGGGCAAGCAGAACAGGTTTTGCAGCAGTTTGAGCTAAGATTTTAAAATTATTCACATAATGAAAACCTATACTTTGTTTCAGGCGAGTTTCCCATTCAAATGCATGTAACAGTGAGAAACGCATTGTCTTGGCGAAATAAAGCGTTTTTCAACCACTTCATATAAATCGCTGTAACTTTTGATAGAAGACTCAGACAAACATGTTTATGGCTTTATCTTATAGAACTCAATATCCCCGTGCTGGGCAAACAGGTTTTGCAGCCGTTTGAGCTAAGATTTTAAAATTATTCACATAATGAAAACCTATACTTTGTTTCAGGCGAGTTTCCCATTCAAATGCATGTAACAGTGAGAAACGCATTGTCTTGGCGAAATAAAGCGTTTTTGAACAACTTCATATAAATCGCTGTAACTTTTGATAGAAGACTCAGACAAACATGTTTATGGCTTTATCTTATAGAACTCAATATCCCCGTGCTGGGCAAACAGGTTTTGCAGCCGTTTGAGCTAAGATTTTAAAATTATTCACATAATGAAAACATATACTTTGTCTCAGGCGAGTTTCCCATTCAAATGCATGTAACAGTGAGAAACACACTGTCTTGGCGAAATAAAGCGTTTTTGTACAACTTCATATAAATCGCTGTAACTTTTGATAGAAGACTCAGACAAACATGTTTATGGCTTTATCTTATAGAACTCAATATCCCCGTGCTGGGCAAACAGGTTTTGCAGCCGTTTGAGCTAAGATTTTAAAATTATTCACATAATGAAAACCTATACTTTGTTTCAGGCGAGTTTCCCATTCAAATGCATGTAACAGTGAGAAACGCATTGTCTTGGCGAAATAAAGCGTTTTTGTACAACTTCATATAAATCGCTGTAACTTTTGATAGAAGACTCAGACAAACATATTTATGGCTTTATCTTATAGAACTCAATATCCCCGTGCTGGGCAAACAGGTTTTGCAGCCGTTTGAGCTAAGATTTTAAAATTATTCACATAATGAAAACCTATACTTTGTTTCAGGCGAGTTTCCCATTCAAATGCATGTAACAGTGAGAAATACACTGTCTTGGCGAAATAAAGCGTTTTTCAACCACTTCATATAAATCGCTGTAACTTTTGATAGAAGACTCAGACAAACATGTTTATGGCTTTATCTTATAGAACTCAATATCCCCGTGCTGGGCAAACAGGTTTTGCAGCCGTTTGAGCTAAGATTTTAAAATTATTCACATAATGAAAACCTATACTTTGTTTCAGGCGAGTTTCCCATTCAAATGCATGTAACAGTGAGAAACGCATTGTCTTGGCGAAATAAAGCGTTTTTGAACAACTTCATATAAATCGCTGTAACTTTTGATAGAAGACTCAGACAAACATGTTTATGGCTTTATCTTATAGAACTCAATATCCCCGTGCTGGGCAAACAGGTTTTGCAGCCGTTTGAGCTAAGATTTTAAAATTATTCACATAATGAAAACCTATACTTTGTTTCAGGCGAGTTCCCCATTCAAATGCATGCAACAGTGAGAAACGCATTGTCTTGGCGAAATAAAGCGTTTTTGAACAACTTCATATAAATCGCTGTAACTTTTGATAGAAGACTCAGACAAACATGTTTATGGCTTTATCTTATAGAACTCAATATCCCCGTGCTGGGCAAACAGGTTTTGCAGCCGTTTGAGCTAAGATTTTAAAATTATTCACATAATGAAAACCTATACTTTGTTTCAGGCGAGTTTCCCATTCAAATGCATGTAACAGTGAGAAACGCATTGTCTTGGCGAAATAAAGCGTTTTTGAACAACTTCATATAAATCGCTGTAACTTTTGATAGAAGACTCAGACAAACATGTTTATGGCTTTATCTTATAGAACTCAATATCCCCGTGCTGGGCAAGCAGAACAGGTTTTGCAGCAGTTTGAGCTAAGATTTTAAAATTATTCACATAATGAAAACCTATACTTTGTTTCAGGCGAGTTCCCCATTCAAATGCATGCAACAGTGAGAAACGCATTGTCTTGGCGAAATAAAGCGTTTTTGAACAACTTCATATAAATCGCTGTAACTTTTGATAGAAGACTCAGACAAACATGTTTATGGCTTTATCTTATAGAACTCAATATCCCCGTGCTGGGCAAACAGGTTTTGCAGCCGTTTGAGCTAAGATTTTAAAATTATTCACATAATGAAAACCTATACTTTGTTTCAGGCGAGTTTCCCATTCAAATGCATGTAACAGTGAGAAACGCATTGTCTTGGCGAAATAAAGCATTTTTGAACAACTTCATATAAATCGCTGTAACTTTTGATAGAAGACTCAGACAAACATGTTTATGGCTTTATCTTATAGAACTCAATATCCCCGTGCTGGGCAAACAGGTTTTGCAGCCGTTTGAGCTAAGATTTTAAAATTATTCACATAATGAAAACCTATACTTTGTTTCAGGCGAGTTTCCCATTCAAATGCATGTAACAGTGAGAAATACACTGTCTTGGCGAAATAAAGCGTTTTTCAACCACTTCATATAAATCGCTGTAACTTTTGATAGAAGACTCAGACAAACATGTTTATGGCTTTATCTTATAGAACTCAATATCCCCGTGCTGGGCAAACAGGTTTTGCAGCCGTTTGAGCTAAGATTTTAAAATTATTCACATAATGAAAACCTATACTTTGTTTCAGGCGAGTTTCCCATTCAAATGCATGTAACAGTGAGAAATACACTGTCTTGGCGAAATAAAGCGTTTTTCAACCACTTCATATAAATCGCTGTAACTTTTGATAGAAGACTCAGACAAACATGTTTATGGCTTTATCTTATAGAACTCAATATCCCCGTGCTGGGCAAACAGGTTTTGCAGCCGTTTGAGCTAAGATTTTAAAATTATTCACATAATGAAAACCTATACTTTGTTTCAGGCGAGTTTCCCATTCAAATGCATGTAACAGTGAGAAACGCATTGTCTTGGCGAAATAAAGCGTTTTTGAACAACTTCATATAAATCGCTGTAACTTTTGATAGAAGACTCAGACAAACATGTTTATGGCTTTATCTTATAGAACTCAATATCCCCGTGCTGGGCAAACAGGTTTTGCAGCCGTTTGAGCTAAGATTTTAAAATTATTCACATAATGAAAACCTATACTTTGTTTCAGGCGAGTTCCCCATTCAAATGCATGCAACAGTGAGAAACGCATTGTCTTGGCGAAATAAAGCGTTTTTCAACCACTTCATATAAATCGCTGTAACTTTTGATAGAAGACTCAGACAAACATGTTTATGGCTTTATCTTATAGAACTCAATATCCCCGTGCTGGGCAAACAGGTTTTGCAGCCGTTTGAGCTAAGATTTTAAAATTATTCACATAATGAAAACCTATACTTTGTTTCAGGCGAGTTCCCCATTCAAATGCATGCAACAGTGAGAAACGCATTGTCTTGGCGAAATAAAGCGTTTTTGAACAACTTCATATAAATCGCTGTAACTTTTGATAGAAGACTCAGACAAACATGTTTATGGCTTTATCTTATAGAACTCAATATCCCCGTGCTGGGCAAACAGGTTTTGCAGCCGTTTGAGCTAAGATTTTAAAATTATTCACATAATGAAAACCTATACTTTGTTTCAGGCGAGTTTCCCATTCAAATGCATGTAACAGTGAGAAACGCATTGTCTTGGCGAAATAAAGCGTTTTTGAACAACTTCATATAAATCGCTGTAACTTTTGATAGAAGACTCAGACAAACATGTTTATGGCTTTATCTTATAGAACTCAATATCCCCGTGCTGGGCAAACAGGTTTTGCAGCCGTTTGAGCTAAGATTTTAAAATTATTCACATAATGAAAACCTATACTTTGTTTCAGGCGAGTTTCCCATTCAAATGCATGTAACAGTGAGAAACGCATTGTCTTGGCGAAATAAAGCGTTTTTGAACAACTTCATATAAATCGCTGTAACTTTTGATAGAAGACTCAGACAAACATGTTTATGGCTTTATCTTATAGAACTCAATATCCCCGTGCTGGGCAAACAGGTTTTGCAGCCGTTTGAGCTAAGATTTTAAAATTATTCACATAATGAAAACCTATACTTTGTTTCAGGCGAGTTTCCCATTCAAATGCATGTAACAGTGAGAAACGCATTGTCTTGGCGAAATAAAGCGTTTTTGTACAACTTCATATAAATCGCTGTAACTTTTGATAGAAGACTCAGACAAACATGTTTATGGCTTTATCTTATAGAACTCAATATCCCCGTGCTGGGCAAGCAGAACAGGTTTTGCAGCAGTTTGAGCTAAGATTTTAAAATTATTCACATAATGAAAACCTATACTTTGTTTCAGGCGAGTTTCCCATTCAAATGCATGTAACAGTGAGAAACGCATTGTCTTGGCGAAATAAAGCGTTTTTCAACCACTTCATATAAATCGCTGTAACTTTTGATAGAAGACTCAGACAAACATGTTTATGGCTTTATCTTATAGAACTCAATATCCCCGTGCTGGGCAAACAGGTTTTGCAGCCGTTTGAGCTAAGATTTTAAAATTATTCACATAATGAAAACCTATACTTTGTTTCAGGCGAGTTTCCCATTCAAATGCATGTAACAGTGAGAAACGCATTGTCTTGGCGAAATAAAGCGTTTTTGAACAACTTCATATAAATCGCTGTAACTTTTGATAGAAGACTCAGACAAACATGTTTATGGCTTTATCTTATAGAACTCAATATCCCCGTGCTGGGCAAACAGGTTTTGCAGCCGTTTGAGCTAAGATTTTAAAATTATTCACATAATGAAAACATATACTTTGTCTCAGGCGAGTTTCCCATTCAAATGCATGTAACAGTGAGAAACACACTGTCTTGGCGAAATAAAGCGTTTTTGTACAACTTCATATAAATCGCTGTAACTTTTGATAGAAGACTCAGACAAACATGTTTATGGCTTTATCTTATAGAACTCAATATCCCCGTGCTGGGCAAACAGGTTTTGCAGCCGTTTGAGCTAAGATTTTAAAATTATTCACATAATGAAAACCTATACTTTGTTTCAGGCGAGTTTCCCATTCAAATGCATGTAACAGTGAGAAACGCATTGTCTTGGCGAAATAAAGCGTTTTTGTACAACTTCATATAAATCGCTGTAACTTTTGATAGAAGACTCAGACAAACATATTTATGGCTTTATCTTATAGAACTCAATATCCCCGTGCTGGGCAAACAGGTTTTGCAGCCGTTTGAGCTAAGATTTTAAAATTATTCACATAATGAAAACCTATACTTTGTTTCAGGCGAGTTTCCCATTCAAATGCATGTAACAGTGAGAAATACACTGTCTTGGCGAAATAAAGCGTTTTTCAACCACTTCATATAAATCGCTGTAACTTTTGATAGAAGACTCAGACAAACATGTTTATGGCTTTATCTTATAGAACTCAATATCCCCGTGCTGGGCAAACAGGTTTTGCAGCCGTTTGAGCTAAGATTTTAAAATTATTCACATAATGAAAACCTATACTTTGTTTCAGGCGAGTTTCCCATTCAAATGCATGTAACAGTGAGAAACGCATTGTCTTGGCGAAATAAAGCGTTTTTGAACAACTTCATATAAATCGCTGTAACTTTTGATAGAAGACTCAGACAAACATGTTTATGGCTTTATCTTATAGAACTCAATATCCCCGTGCTGGGCAAACAGGTTTTGCAGCCGTTTGAGCTAAGATTTTAAAATTATTCACATAATGAAAACCTATACTTTGTTTCAGGCGAGTTCCCCATTCAAATGCATGCAACAGTGAGAAACGCATTGTCTTGGCGAAATAAAGCGTTTTTGAACAACTTCATATAAATCGCTGTAACTTTTGATAGAAGACTCAGACAAACATGTTTATGGCTTTATCTTATAGAACTCAATATCCCCGTGCTGGGCAAACAGGTTTTGCAGCCGTTTGAGCTAAGATTTTAAAATTATTCACATAATGAAAACCTATACTTTGTTTCAGGCGAGTTTCCCATTCAAATGCATGTAACAGTGAGAAACGCATTGTCTTGGCGAAATAAAGCGTTTTTGAACAACTTCATATAAATCGCTGTAACTTTTGATAGAAGACTCAGACAAACATGTTTATGGCTTTATCTTATAGAACTCAATATCCCCGTGCTGGGCAAACAGGTTTTGCAGCCGTTTGAGCTAAGATTTTAAAATTATTCACATAATGAAAACCTATACTTTGTTTCAGGCGAGTTTCCCATTCAAATGCATGTAACAGTGAGAAATACACTGTCTTGGCGAAATAAAGCGTTTTTCAACCACTTCATATAAATCGCTGTAACTTTTGATAGAAGACTCAGACAAACATGTTTATGGCTTTATCTTATAGAACTCAATATCCCCGTGCTGGGCAAACAGGTTTTGCAGCCGTTTGAGCTAAGATTTTAAAATTATTCACATAATGAAAACCTATACTTTGTTTCAGGCGAGTTTCCCATTCAAATGCATGTAACAGTGAGAAACGCATTGTCTTGGCGAAATAAAGCGTTTTTGAACAACTTCATATAAATCGCTGTAACTTTTGATAGAAGACTCAGACAAACATGTTTATGGCTTTATCTTATAGAACTCAATATCCCCGTGCTGGGCAAACAGGTTTTGCAGCCGTTTGAGCTAAGATTTTAAAATTATTCACATAATGAAAACCTATACTTTGTTTCAGGCGAGTTCCCCATTCAAATGCATGCAACAGTGAGAAACGCATTGTCTTGGCGAAATAAAGCGTTTTTGAACAACTTCATATAAATCGCTGTAACTTTTGATAGAAGACTCAGACAAACATGTTTATGGCTTTATCTTATAGAACTCAATATCCCCGTGCTGGGCAAACAGGTTTTGCAGCCGTTTGAGCTAAGATTTTAAAATTATTCACATAATGAAAACCTATACTTTGTTTCAGGCGAGTTTCCCATTCAAATGCATGTAACAGTGAGAAACGCATTGTCTTGGCGAAATAAAGCGTTTTTGAACAACTTCATATAAATCGCTGTAACTTTTGATAGAAGACTCAGACAAACATGTTTATGGCTTTATCTTATAGAACTCAATATCCCCGTGCTGGGCAAACAGGTTTTGCAGCCGTTTGAGCTAAGATTTTAAAATTATTCACATAATGAAAACCTATACTTTGTTTCAGGCGAGTTTCCCATTCAAATGCATGTAACAGTGAGAAACGCATTGTCTTGGCGAAATAAAGCGTTTTTGAACAACTTCATATAAATCGCTGTAACTTTTGATAGAAGACTCAGACAAACATGTTTATGGCTTTATCTTATAGAACTCAATATCCCCGTGCTGGGCAAACAGGTTTTGCAGCCGTTTGAGCTAAGATTTTAAAATTATTCACATAATGAAAACCTATACTTTGTTTCAGGCGAGTTCCCCATTCAAATGCATGCAACAGTGAGAAACGCATTGTCTTGGCGAAATAAAGCGTTTTTGAACAACTTCATATAAATCGCTGTAACTTTTGATAGAAGACTCAGACAAACATGTTTATGGCTTTATCTTATAGAACTCAATATCCCCGTGCTGGGCAAACAGGTTTTGCAGCCGTTTGAGCTAAGATTTTAAAATTATTCACATAATGAAAACCTATACTTTGTTTCAGGCGAGTTTCCCATTCAAATGCATGTAACAGTGAGAAACGCATTGTCTTGGCGAAATAAAGCGTTTTTGAACAACTTCATATAAATCGCTGTAACTTTTGATAGAAGACTCAGACAAACATGTTTATGGCTTTATCTTATAGAACTCAATATCCCCGTGCTGGGCAAACAGGTTTTGCAGCCGTTTGAGCTAAGATTTTAAAATTATTCACATAATGAAAACCTATACTTTGTTTCAGGCGAGTTTCCCATTCAAATGCATGTAACAGTGAGAAACGCATTGTCTTGGCGAAATAAAGCGTTTTTGAACAACTTCATATAAATCGCTGTAACTTTTGATAGAAGACTCAGACAAACATGTTTATGGCTTTATCTTATAGAACTCAATATCCCCGTGCTGGGCAAACAGGTTTTGCAGCCGTTTGAGCTAAGATTTTAAAATTATTCACATAATGAAAACCTATACTTTGTTTCAGGCGAGTTTCCCATTCAAATGCATGTAACAGTGAGAAACGCATTGTCTTGGCGAAATAAAGCGTTTTTGTACAACTTCATATAAATCGCTGTAACTTTTGATAGAAGACTCAGACAAACATGTTTATGGCTTTATCTTATAGAACTCAATATCCCCGTGCTGGGCAAGCAGAACAGGTTTTGCAGCAGTTTGAGCTAAGATTTTAAAATTATTCACATAATGAAAACCTATACTTTGTTTCAGGCGAGTTTCCCATTCAAATGCACGTAACAGTGAGAAACGCATTGTCTTGGCGAAATAAAGCGTTTTTGTACAACTTCATATAAATCGCTGTAACTTTTGATAGAAGACTCAGACAAACATGTTTATGGCTTTATCTTATAGAACTCAATATCCCCGTGCTGGGCAAGCAGAACAGGTTTTGCAGCAGTTTGAGCTAAGATTTTAAAATTATTCACATAATGAAAACCTATACTTTGTTTCAGGCGAGTTTCCCATTCAAATGCATGTAACAGTGAGAAATGCATTGTCTTGGCGAAATAAAGCGTTTTTGTACAACTTCATATAAATCGCTGTAACTTTTGATAGAAGACTCAGACAAACATATTTATGGCTTTATCTTATAGAACTCAATATCCCCGTGCTGGGCAAACAGGTTTTGCAGCCGTTTGAGCTAAGATTTTAAAATTATTCACATAATGAAAACCTATACTTTGTTTCAGGCGAGTTTCCCATTCAAATGCATGTAACAGTGAGAAACGCATTGTGTTGGCGAAATAAAGCGTTTTCGTACAACTTCATATAAATCGCTGTAACTTTTGATAGAAGACTCAGACAAACATGTTTATGGCTTTATCTTATAGAACTCAATATCCCCGTGCTGGGCAAACAGGTTTTGCAGCCGTTTGAGCTAAGATTTTAAAATTATTCACATAATGAAAACCTATACTTTGTTTCAGGCGAGTTTCCCATTCAAATGCATGTAACAGTGAGAAACGCATTGTCTTGGCGAAATAAAGCGTTTTTGAACAACTTCATATAAATCGCTGTAACTTTTGATAGAAGACTCAGACAAACATGTTTATGGCTTTATCTTATAGAACTCAATATCCCCGTGCTGGGCAAACAGGTTTTGCAGCCGTTTGAGCTAAGATTTTAAAATTATTCACATAATGAAAACCTATACTTTGTTTCAGGCGAGTTTCCCATTCAAATGCATGTAACAGTGAGAAACGCATTGTCTTGGCGAAATAAAGCGTTTTTGAACAACTTCATATAAATCGCTGTAACTTTTGATAGAAGACTCAGACAAACATGTTTATGGCTTTATCTTATAGAACTCAATATCCCCGTGCTGGGCAAACAGGTTTTGCAGCCGTTTGAGCTAAGATTTTAAAATTATTCACATAATGAAAACATATACTTTGTCTCGGGTGAGTTTCCCATTCAAATGCATGTAACAGTGAGAAACACACTGTCTTGGCGAAATAAAGCGTTTTTGTACAACTTCATATAAATCGCTGTAACTTTTGATAGAAGACCCAGACAAACATGTTTATGGCTTTATCTTATAGAACTCAATATCCCCGTGCTGGGCAAACAGAACAGGTTTTGCAGCCGTTTGAGCTAAGATTTTAAAATTATTCACATAATGAAAACCTATACTTTGTTTCAGGCGAGTTTCCCATTCAAATGCACGTAACAGTGAGAAACGCATTGTCTTGGCGAAATAAAGCGTTTTTGTACAACTTCATATAAATCGCTGTAACTTTTGATAGAAGACTCAGACAAACATGTTTATGGCTTTATCTTATAGAACTCAATATCCCCGTGCTGGGCAAGCAGAACAGGTTTTGCAGCAGTTTGAGCTAAGATTTTAAAATTATTCACATAATGAAAACCTATACTTTGTTTCAGGCGAGTTTCCCATTCAAATGCATGTAACAGTGAGAAACGCATTGTCTTGGCGAAATAAAGCGTTTTTGTACAACTTCATATAAATCGCTGTAACTTTTGATAGAAGACTCAGACAAACATATTTATGGCTTTATCTTATAGAACTCAATATCCCCGTGCTGGGCAAACAGGTTTTGCAGCCGTTTGAGCTAAGATTTTAAAATTATTCACATAATGAAAACCTATACTTTGTTTCAGGCGAGTTTCCCATTCAAATGCATGTAACAGTGAGAAACGCATTGTCTTGGCGAAATAAAGCGTTTTCGTACAACTTCATATAAATCGCTGTAACTTTTGATAGAAGACTCAGACAAACATATTTATGGCTTTATCTTATAGAACTCAATATCCCCGTGCTGGGCAAACATGTTTTGCAGCTGTTTGAGCTAAGATTTTAAAATTATTCACATAATGAAAACCTATACTTTGTTTCAGGCGAGTTTCCCATTCAAATGCATGTAACAGTGAGAAATACACTGTCTTGGCGAAATAAAGCGTTTTTCAACCACTTCATATAAATCGCTGTAACTTTTGATAGAAGACTCAGACAAACATGTTTATGGCTTTATCTTATAGAACTCAATATCCCCGTGCTGGGCAAACAGAACAGGTTTTGCAGCCGTTTGAGCTAAGATTTTAAAATTATTCACATAATGAAAACCTATACTTTGTTTCAGGCGAGTTTCCCATTCAAATGCATGTAACAGTGAGAAACGCATTGTCTTGGCGAAATAAAGCGTTTTTGAACAACTTCATATAAATCGCTGTAACTTTTGATAGAAGACTCAGACAAACATGTTTATGGCTTTATCTTATAGAACTCAATATCCCCGTGCTGGGCAAACAGGTTTTGCAGCCGTTTGAGCTAAGATTTTAAAATTATTCACATAATGAAAACCTATACTTTGTTTCAGGCGAGTTTCCCATTCAAATGCATGTAACAGTGAGAAACGCATTGTCTTGGCGAAATAAAGCGTTTTCGTACAACTTCATATAAATCGCTGTAACTTTTGATAGAAGACTCAGACAAACATATTTATGGCTTTATCTTATAGAACTCAATATCCCCGTGCTGGGCAAACATGTTTTGCAGCTGTTTGAGCTAAGATTTTAAAATTATTCACATAATGAAAACCTATACTTTGTTTCAGGCGAGTTTCCCATTCAAATGCATGTAACAGTGAGAAATACACTGTCTTGGCGAAATAAAGCGTTTTTCAACCACTTCATATAAATCGCTGTAACTTTTGATAGAAGACTCAGACAAACATGTTTATGGCTTTATCTTATAGAACTCAATATCCCCGTGCTGGGCAAACAGAACAGGTTTTGCAGCCGTTTGAGCTAAGATTTTAAAATTATTCACATAATGAAAACCTATACTTTGTTTCAGGCGAGTTTCCCATTCAAATGCATGTAACAGTGAGAAACGCATTGTCTTGGCGAAATAAAGCGTTTTTGAACAACTTCATATAAATCGCTGTAACTTTTGATAGAAGACTCAGACAAACATGTTTATGGCTTTATCTTATAGAACTCAATATCCCCGTGCTGGGCAAACAGGTTTTGCAGCCGTTTGAGCTAAGATTTTAAAATTATTCACATAATGAAAACCTATACTTTGTTTCAGGCGAGTTTCCCATTCAAATGCATGTAACAGTGAGAAACGCATTGTCTTGGCGAAATAAAGCGTTTTCGTACAACTTCATATAAATCGCTGTAACTTTTGATAGAAGACTCAGACAAACATATTTATGGCTTTATCTTATAGAACTCAATATCCCCGTGCTGGGCAAACAGGTTTTGCAGCCGTTTGAGCTAAGATTTTAAAATTATTCACATAATGAAAACCTATACTTTGTTTCAGGCGAGTTTCCCATTCAAATGCATGTAACAGTGAGAAACACACTGTCTTGGCGAAATAAAGCGTTTTTGTACAACTTCATATAAATCGCTGTAACTTTTGATAGAAGACTCAGACAAACATGTTTATGGCTTTATCTTATAGAACTCAATATCCCCGTGCTGGGCAAACAGAACAGGTTTTGCAGCCGTTTGAGCTAAGATTTTAAAATTATTCACATAATGAAAACCTATACTTTGTTTCAGGCGAGTTTCCCATTCAAATGCATGTAACAGTGAGAAACGCATTGTCTTGGCGAAATAAAGCGTTTTTGAACAACTTCATATAAATCGCTGTAACTTTTGATAGAAGACTCAGACAAACATGTTTATGGCTTTATCTTATAGAACTCAATATCCCCGTGCTGGGCAAACAGGTTTTGCAGCCGTTTGAGCTAAGATTTTAAAATTATTCACATAATGAAAACCTATACTTTGTTTCAGGCGAGTTTCCCATTCAAATGCATGTAACAGTGAGAAACACACTGTCTTGGCGAAATAAAGCGTTTTTGTACAACTTCATATAAATAGCTGTAACTTTTGATAGAAGACTCAGACAAACATGTTTATGGCTTTATCTTATAGAACTCAAGGTCCCCATGCTGGGAAAACAGGATTTGCAGCCGTTTGAGCTAAGATTTTAAAATTATTCACATAATGAAAACCTCTACTTTGTTTCAGGCGAGTTTCCCATTCAAATGCATGTAACAGTGAGAAATACACTGTCTTGGCGAAATAAAGCGTTTTTCAACCACTTCATATAAATAGCTGTAACTTTTGATAGAAGACTCAGACAAACATGTTTATGGCTTTATCTTATAGAACTCAATATCCCCGTGCTGGGCAAACATGTTTTGCAGCTGTTTGAGCTAAGATTTTAAAATTATTCACATAATGAAAACCTATACTTTGTTTCAGGCGAGTTTCCCATTCAAATGCATGTAACAGTGAGAAACGCATTGTCTTGGCGAAATAAAGCGTTTTTGAACAACTTCATATAAATCGCTGTAACTTTTGATAGAAGACTCAGACAAACATGTTTATGGCTTTATCTTATAGAACTCAATATCCCCGTGCTGGGCAAACAGGTTTTGCAGCCGTTTGAGCTAAGATTTTAAAATTATTCACATAATGAAAACCTATACTTTGTTTCAGGCGAGTTTCCCATTCAAATGCATGTAACAGTGAGAAACGCATTGTCTTGGCGAAATAAAGCGTTTTTGAACAACTTCATATAAATCGCTGTAACTTTTGATAGAAGACTCAGACAAACATGTTTATGGCTTTATCTTATAGAACTCAATATCCCCGTGCTGGGCAAACAGGTTTTGCAGCCGTTTGAGCTAAGATTTTAAAATTATTCACATAATGAAAACCTATACTTTGTTTCAGGCGAGTTTCCCATTCAAATGCATGTAACAGTGAGAAACGCATTGTCTTGGCGAAATAAAGCGTTTTTGTACAACTTCATATAAATCGCTGTAACTTTTGATAGAAGACTCAGACAAACATGTTTATGGCTTTATCTTATAGAACTCAATATCCCCGTGCTGGGCAAACAGGTTTTGCAGCCGTTTGAGCTAAGATTTTAAAATTATTCACATAATGAAAACCTATACTTTGTTTCAGGCGAGTTTCCCATTCAAATGCATGTAACAGTGAGAAATACACTGTCTTGGCGAAATAAAGCGTTTTTCAACCACTTCATATAAATCGCTGTAACTTTTGATAGAAGACTCAGACAAACATGTTTATGGCTTTATCTTATAGAACTCAATATCCCCGTGCTGGGCAAACAGGTTTTGCAGCCGTTTGAGCTAAGATTTTAAAATTATTCACATAATGAAAACCTATACTTTGTTTCAGGCGAGTTTCCCATTCAAATGCATGTAACAGTGAGAAACGCATTGTCTTGGCGAAATAAAGCGTTTTTGAACAACTTCATATAAATCGCTGTAACTTTTGATAGAAGACTCAGACAAACATGTTTATGGCTTTATCTTATAGAACTCAATATCCCCGTGCTGGGCAAACAGGTTTTGCAGCCGTTTGAGCTAAGATTTTAAAATTATTCACATAATGAAAACCTATACTTTGTTTCAGGCGAGTTCCCCATTCAAATGCATGCAACAGTGAGAAACGCATTGTCTTGGCGAAATAAAGCGTTTTTGAACAACTTCATATAAATCGCTGTAACTTTTGATAGAAGACTCAGACAAACATGTTTATGGCTTTATCTTATAGAACTCAATATCCCCGTGCTGGGCAAACAGGTTTTGCAGCCGTTTGAGCTAAGATTTTAAAATTATTCACATAATGAAAACATATACTTTGTCTCGGGTGAGTTTCCCATTCAAATGCATGTAACAGTGAGAAACACACTGTCTTGGCGAAATAAAGCGTTTTTGTACAACTTCATATAAATAGCTGTAACTTTTGATAGAAGACCCAGACAAACATGTTTATGGCTTTATCTTATAGAACTCAATATCCCCGTGCTGGGCAAACAGAACAGGTTTTGCAGCCGTTTGAGCTAAGATTTTAAAATTATTCACATAATGAAAACCTATACTTTGTTTCAGGCGAGTTTCCCATTCAAATGCACGTAACAGTGAGAAACGCATTGTCTTGGCGAAATAAAGCGTTTTTGTACAACTTCATATAAATCGCTGTAACTTTTGATAGAAGACTCAGACAAACATGTTTATGGCTTTATCTTATAGAACTCAATATCCCCGTGCTGGGCAAGCAGAACAGGTTTTGCAGCAGTTTGAGCTAAGATTTTAAAATTATTCACATAATGAAAACCTATACTTTGTTTCAGGCGAGTTTCCCATTCAAATGCATGTAACAGTGAGAAACGCATTGTCTTGGCGAAATAAAGCGTTTTTGTACAACTTCATATAAATCGCTGTAACTTTTGATAGAAGACTCAGACAAACATATTTATGGCTTTATCTTATAGAACTCAATATCCCCGTGCTGGGCAAACAGGTTTTGCAGCCGTTTGAGCTAAGATTTTAAAATTATTCACATAATGAAAACCTCTACTTTGTTTCAGGCGAGTTTCCCATTCAAATGCATGTAACAGTGAGAAATACACTGTCTTGGCGAAATAAAGCGTTTTTCAACCACTTCATATAAATAGCTGTAACTTTTGATAGAAGACTCAGACAAACATGTTTATGGCTTTATCTTATAGAACTCAATATCCCCGTGCTGGGCAAACATGTTTTGCAGCTGTTTGAGCTAAGATTTTAAAATTATTCACATAATGAAAACCTATACTTTGTTTCAGGCGAGTTTCCCATTCAAATGCATGTAACAGTGAGAAACGCATTGTCTTGGCGAAATAAAGCGTTTTTGAACAACTTCATATAAATCGCTGTAACTTTTGATAGAAGACTCAGACAAACATGTTTATGGCTTTATCTTATAGAACTCAATATCCCCGTGCTGGGCAAACAGGTTTTGCAGCCGTTTGAGCTAAGATTTTAAAATTATTCACATAATGAAAACCTATACTTTGTTTCAGGCGAGTTTCCCATTCAAATGCATGTAACAGTGAGAAACGCATTGTCTTGGCGAAATAAAGCGTTTTTGAACAACTTCATATAAATCGCTGTAACTTTTGATAGAAGACTCAGACAAACATGTTTATGGCTTTATCTTATAGAACTCAATATCCCCGTGCTGGGCAAACAGGTTTTGCAGCCGTTTGAGCTAAGATTTTAAAATTATTCACATAATGAAAACCTATACTTTGTTTCAGGCGAGTTTCCCATTCAAATGCATGTAACAGTGAGAAACGCATTGTCTTGGCGAAATAAAGCGTTTTTGTACAACTTCATATAAATCGCTGTAACTTTTGATAGAAGACTCAGACAAACATGTTTATGGCTTTATCTTATAGAACTCAATATCCCCGTGCTGGGCAAACAGGTTTTGCAGCCGTTTGAGCTAAGATTTTAAAATTATTCACATAATGAAAACCTATACTTTGTTTCAGGCGAGTTTCCCATTCAAATGCATGTAACAGTGAGAAATACACTGTCTTGGCGAAATAAAGCGTTTTTCAACCACTTCATATAAATCGCTGTAACTTTTGATAGAAGACTCAGACAAACATGTTTATGGCTTTATCTTATAGAACTCAATATCCCCGTGCTGGGCAAACAGGTTTTGCAGCCGTTTGAGCTAAGATTTTAAAATTATTCACATAATGAAAACCTATACTTTGTTTCAGGCGAGTTTCCCATTCAAATGCATGTAACAGTGAGAAACGCATTGTCTTGGCGAAATAAAGCGTTTTTGAACAACTTCATATAAATCGCTGTAACTTTTGATAGAAGACTCAGACAAACATGTTTATGGCTTTATCTTATAGAACTCAATATCCCCGTGCTGGGCAAACAGGTTTTGCAGCCGTTTGAGCTAAGATTTTAAAATTATTCACATAATGAAAACCTATACTTTGTTTCAGGCGAGTTCCCCATTCAAATGCATGCAACAGTGAGAAACGCATTGTCTTGGCGAAATAAAGCGTTTTTGAACAACTTCATATAAATCGCTGTAACTTTTGATAGAAGACTCAGACAAACATGTTTATGGCTTTATCTTATAGAACTCAATATCCCCGTGCTGGGCAAACAGGTTTTGCAGCCGTTTGAGCTAAGATTTTAAAATTATTCACATAATGAAAACCTATACTTTGTTTCAGGCGAGTTTCCCATTCAAATGCATGTAACAGTGAGAAACGCATTGTCTTGGCGAAATAAAGCGTTTTTGAACAACTTCATATAAATCGCTGTAACTTTTGATAGAAGACTCAGACAAACATGTTTATGGCTTTATCTTATAGAACTCAATATCCCCGTGCTGGGCAAACAGGTTTTGCAGCCGTTTGAGCTAAGATTTTAAAATTATTCACATAATGAAAACATATACTTTGTCTCGGGTGAGTTTCCCATTCAAATGCATGTAACAGTGAGAAACACACTGTCTTGGCGAAATAAAGCGTTTTTGTACAACTTCATATAAATAGCTGTAACTTTTGATAGAAGACCCAGACAAACATGTTTATGGCTTTATCTTATAGAACTCAATATCCCCGTGCTGGGCAAACAGAACAGGTTTTGCAGCCGTTTGAGCTAAGATTTTAAAATTATTCACATAATGAAAACCTATACTTTGTTTCAGGCGAGTTTCCCATTCAAATGCACGTAACAGTGAGAAACGCATTGTCTTGGCGAAATAAAGCGTTTTTGTACAACTTCATATAAATCGCTGTAACTTTTGATAGAAGACTCAGACAAACATGTTTATGGCTTTATCTTATAGAACTCAATATCCCCGTGCTGGGCAAGCAGAACAGGTTTTGCAGCAGTTTGAGCTAAGATTTTAAAATTATTCACATAATGAAAACCTATACTTTGTTTCAGGCGAGTTTCCCATTCAAATGCATGTAACAGTGAGAAACGCATTGTCTTGGCGAAATAAAGCGTTTTTGTACAACTTCATATAAATCGCTGTAACTTTTGATAGAAGACTCAGACAAACATATTTATGGCTTTATCTTATAGAACTCAATATCCCCGTGCTGGGCAAACAGGTTTTGCAGCCGTTTGAGCTAAGATTTTAAAATTATTCACATAATGAAAACCTATACTTTGTTTCAGGCGAGTTTCCCATTCAAATGCATGTAACAGTGAGAAACGCATTGTCTTGGCGAAATAAAGCGTTTTTGAACAACTTCATATAAATCGCTGTAACTTTTGATAGAAGACTCAGACAAACATGTTTATGGCTTTATCTTATAGAACTCAATATCCCCGTGCTGGGCAAACAGGTTTTGCAGCCGTTTGAGCTAAGATTTTAAAATTATTCACATAATGAAAACCTATACTTTGTTTCAGGCGAGTTTCCCATTCAAATGCATGTAACAGTGACAAACACACTGTCTTGGCAAAATAAAGCGTTTTTGTACAACTTCATATAAATAGCTGTAACCTTTGATAGAAGACTCAGACAAACATGTTTATGGCTTTATCTTATAGAACTCAATATCCCCGTGCTGGGCAAGCAGAACAGGTTTTGCAGCAGTTTGAGCTAAGATTTTAAAATTATTCACATAATGAAAACCTATACTTTGTTTCAGGCGAGTTTCCCATTCAAATGCATGTAACAGTGAGAAATACACTGTCTTGGCGAAATAAAGCGTTTTTCAACCACTTCATATAAATCGCTGTAACTTTTGATAGAAGACTCAGACAAACATGTTTATGGCTTTATCTTATAGAACTCAATATCCCCGTGCTGGGCAAACAGAACAGGTTTTGCAGCCGTTTGAGCTAAGATTTTAAAATTATTCACATAATGAAAACCTATACTTTGTTTCAGGCGAGTTTCCCATTCAAATGCATGTAACAGTGAGAAACGCATTGTCTTGGCGAAATAAAGCGTTTTTGAACAACTTCATATAAATCGCTGTAACTTTTGATAGAAGACTCAGACAAACATGTTTATGGCTTTATCTTATAGAACTCAATATCCCCGTGCTGGGCAAACAGGTTTTGCAGCCGTTTGAGCTAAGATTTTAAAATTATTCACATAATGAAAACCTATACTTTGTTTCAGGCGAGTTTCCCATTCAAATGCATGTAACAGTGAGAAACGCATTGTCTTGGCGAAATAAAGCGTTTTCGTACAACTTCATATAAATCGCTGTAACTTTTGATAGAAGACTCAGACAAACATATTTATGGCTTTATCTTATAGAACTCAATATCCCCGTGCTGGGCAAACAGGTTTTGCAGCCGTTTGAGCTAAGATTTTAAAATTATTCACATAATGAAAACCTATACTTTGTTTCAGGCGAGTTTCCCATTCAAATGCATGTAACAGTGAGAAACACACTGTCTTGGCGAAATAAAGCGTTTTTGTACAACTTCATATAAATAGCTGTAACTTTTGATAGAAGACTCAGACAAACATGTTTATGGCTTTATCTTATAGAACTCAAGGTCCCCATGCTGGGAAAACAGGATTTGCAGCCGTTTGAGCTAAGATTTTAAAATTATTCACATAATGAAAACCTCTACTTTGTTTCAGGCGAGTTTCCCATTCAAATGCATGTAACAGTGAGAAATACACTGTCTTGGCGAAATAAAGCGTTTTTCAACCACTTCATATAAATAGCTGTAACTTTTGATAGAAGACTCAGACAAACATGTTTATGGCTTTATCTTATAGAACTCAATATCCCCGTGCTGGGCAAACATGTTTTGCAGCTGTTTGAGCTAAGATTTTAAAATTATTCACATAATGAAAACCTATACTTTGTTTCAGGCGAGTTTCCCATTCAAATGCATGTAACAGTGAGAAACGCATTGTCTTGGCGAAATAAAGCGTTTTTGAACAACTTCATATAAATCGCTGTAACTTTTGATAGAAGACTCAGACAAACATGTTTATGGCTTTATCTTATAGAACTCAATATCCCCGTGCTGGGCAAACAGGTTTTGCAGCCGTTTGAGCTAAGATTTTAAAATTATTCACATAATGAAAACCTATACTTTGTTTCAGGCGAGTTTCCCATTCAAATGCATGTAACAGTGAGAAACGCATTGTCTTGGCGAAATAAAGCGTTTTTGAACAACTTCATATAAATCGCTGTAACTTTTGATAGAAGACTCAGACAAACATGTTTATGGCTTTATCTTATAGAACTCAATATCCCCGTGCTGGGCAAACAGGTTTTGCAGCCGTTTGAGCTAAGATTTTAAAATTATTCACATAATGAAAACCTATACTTTGTTTCAGGCGAGTTTCCCATTCAAATGCATGTAACAGTGAGAAACGCATTGTCTTGGCGAAATAAAGCGTTTTTGTACAACTTCATATAAATCGCTGTAACTTTTGATAGAAGACTCAGACAAACATGTTTATGGCTTTATCTTATAGAACTCAATATCCCCGTGCTGGGCAAACAGGTTTTGCAGCCGTTTGAGCTAAGATTTTAAAATTATTCACATAATGAAAACCTATACTTTGTTTCAGGCGAGTTTCCCATTCAAATGCATGTAACAGTGAGAAACGCATTGTCTTGGCGAAATAAAGCGTTTTCGTACAACTTCATATAAATCGCTGTAACTTTTGATAGAAGACTCAGACAAACATATTTATGGCTTTATCTTATAGAACTCAATATCCCCGTGCTGGGCAAACAGGTTTTGCAGCCGTTTGAGCTAAGATTTTAAAATTATTCACATAATGAAAACCTCTACTTTGTTTCAGGCGAGTTTCCCATTCAAATGCATGTAACAGTGAGAAATACACTGTCTTGGCGAAATAAAGCGTTTTTCAACCACTTCATATAAATCGCTGTAACTTTTGATAGAAGACTCAGACAAACATGTTTATGGCTTTATCTTATAGAACTCAATATCCCCGTGCTGGGCAAACAGGTTTTGCAGCTGTTTGAGCTAAGATTTTAAAATTATTCACATAATGAAAACCTATACTTTGTTTCAGGCGAGTTTCCCATTCAAATGCATGTAACAGTGAGAAATACACTGTCTTGGCGAAATAAAGCGTTTTTCAACCACTTCATATAAATCGCTGTAACTTTTGATAGAAGACTCAGACAAACATGTTTATGGCTTTATCTTATAGAACTCAATATCCCCGTGCTGGGCAAACAGAACAGGTTTTGCAGCCGTTTGAGCTAAGATTTTAAAATTATTCACATAATGAAAACCTATACTTTGTTTCAGGCGAGTTTCCCATTCAAATGCATGTAACAGTGAGAAACGCATTGTCTTGGCGAAATAAAGCGTTTTTGAACAACTTCATATAAATCGCTGTAACTTTTGATAGAAGACTCAGACAAACATGTTTATGGCTTTATCTTATAGAACTCAATATCCCCGTGCTGGGCAAACAGGTTTTGCAGCCGTTTGAGCTAAGATTTTAAAATTATTCACATAATGAAAACCTATACTTTGTTTCAGGCGAGTTTCCCATTCAAATGCATGTAACAGTGAGAAACGCATTGTCTTGGCGAAATAAAGCGTTTTCGTACAACTTCATATAAATCGCTGTAACTTTTGATAGAAGACTCAGACAAACATATTTATGGCTTTATCTTATAGAACTCAATATCCCCGTGCTGGGCAAACAGGTTTTGCAGCCGTTTGAGCTAAGATTTTAAAATTATTCACATAATGAAAACCTATACTTTGTTTCAGGCGAGTTTCCCATTCAAATGCATGTAACAGTGAGAAACACACTGTCTTGGCGAAATAAAGCGTTTTTGTACAACTTCATATAAATAGCTGTAACTTTTGATAGAAGACTCAGACAAACATGTTTATGGCTTTATCTTATAGAACTCAATATCCCCGTGCTGGGCAAACAGAACAGGTTTTGCAGCCGTTTGAGCTAAGATTTTAAAATTATTCACATAATGAAAACCTATACTTTGTTTCAGGCGAGTTTCCCATTCAAATGCATGTAACAGTGAGAAACGCATTGTCTTGGCGAAATAAAGCGTTTTTGAACAACTTCATATAAATCGCTGTAACTTTTGATAGAAGACTCAGACAAACATGTTTATGGCTTTATCTTATAGAACTCAATATCCCCGTGCTGGGCAAACAGGTTTTGCAGCCGTTTGAGCTAAGATTTTAAAATTATTCACATAATGAAAACCTATACTTTGTTTCAGGCGAGTTTCCCATTCAAATGCATGTAACAGTGAGAAACGCATTGTCTTGGCGAAATAAAGCGTTTTCGTACAACTTCATATAAATCGCTGTAACTTTTGATAGAAGACTCAGACAAACATATTTATGGCTTTATCTTATAGAACTCAATATCCCCGTGCTGGGCAAACAGGTTTTGCAGCCGTTTGAGCTAAGATTTTAAAATTATTCACATAATGAAAACCTATACTTTGTTTCAGGCGAGTTTCCCATTCAAATGCATGTAACAGTGAGAAACACACTGTCTTGGCGAAATAAAGCGTTTTTGTACAACTTCATATAAATAGCTGTAACTTTTGATAGAAGACTCAGACAAACATGTTTATGGCTTTATCTTATAGAACTCAAGGTCCCCATGCTGGGAAAACAGGATTTGCAGCCGTTTGAGCTAAGATTTTAAAATTATTCACATAATGAAAACCTCTACTTTGTTTCAGGCGAGTTTCCCATTCAAATGCATGTAACAGTGAGAAATACACTGTCTTGGCGAAATAAAGCGTTTTTCAACCACTTCATATAAATAGCTGTAACTTTTGATAGAAGACTCAGACAAACATGTTTATGGCTTTATCTTATAGAACTCAATATCCCCGTGCTGGGCAAACATGTTTTGCAGCTGTTTGAGCTAAGATTTTAAAATTATTCACATAATGAAAACCTATACTTTGTTTCAGGCGAGTTTCCCATTCAAATGCATGTAACAGTGAGAAACGCATTGTCTTGGCGAAATAAAGCGTTTTTGAACAACTTCATATAAATCGCTGTAACTTTTGATAGAAGACTCAGACAAACATGTTTATGGCTTTATCTTATAGAACTCAATATCCCCGTGCTGGGCAAACAGGTTTTGCAGCCGTTTGAGCTAAGATTTTAAAATTATTCACATAATGAAAACCTATACTTTGTTTCAGGCGAGTTTCCCATTCAAATGCATGTAACAGTGAGAAACGCATTGTCTTGGCGAAATAAAGCGTTTTTGAACAACTTCATATAAATCGCTGTAACTTTTGATAGAAGACTCAGACAAACATGTTTATGGCTTTATCTTATAGAACTCAATATCCCCGTGCTGGGCAAACAGGTTTTGCAGCCGTTTGAGCTAAGATTTTAAAATTATTCACATAATGAAAACCTATACTTTGTTTCAGGCGAGTTTCCCATTCAAATGCATGTAACAGTGAGAAACGCATTGTCTTGGCGAAATAAAGCGTTTTTGTACAACTTCATATAAATCGCTGTAACTTTTGATAGAAGACTCAGACAAACATATTTATGGCTTTATCTTATAGAACTCAATATCCCCGTGCTGGGCAAACAGGTTTTGCAGCCGTTTGAGCTAAGATTTTAAAATTATTCACATAATGAAAACCTATACTTTGTTTCAGGCGAGTTTCCCATTCAAATGCATGTAACAGTGAGAAATACACTGTCTTGGCGAAATAAAGCGTTTTTCAACCACTTCATATAAATCGCTGTAACTTTTGATAGAAGACTCAGACAAACATGTTTATGGCTTTATCTTATAGAACTCAATATCCCCGTGCTGGGCAAACAGGTTTTGCAGCCGTTTGAGCTAAGATTTTAAAATTATTCACATAATGAAAACCTATACTTTGTTTCAGGCGAGTTTCCCATTCAAATGCATGTAACAGTGAGAAACGCATTGTCTTGGCGAAATAAAGCGTTTTTGAACAACTTCATATAAATCGCTGTAACTTTTGATAGAAGACTCAGACAAACATGTTTATGGCTTTATCTTATAGAACTCAATATCCCCGTGCTGGGCAAACAGGTTTTGCAGCCGTTTGAGCTAAGATTTTAAAATTATTCACATAATGAAAACCTATACTTTGTTTCAGGCGAGTTCCCCATTCAAATGCATGCAACAGTGAGAAACGCATTGTCTTGGCGAAATAAAGCGTTTTTGAACAACTTCATATAAATCGCTGTAACTTTTGATAGAAGACTCAGACAAACATGTTTATGGCTTTATCTTATAGAACTCAATATCCCCGTGCTGGGCAAACAGGTTTTGCAGCCGTTTGAGCTAAGATTTTAAAATTATTCACATAATGAAAACCTATACTTTGTTTCAGGCGAGTTTCCCATTCAAATGCATGTAACAGTGAGAAACGCATTGTCTTGGCGAAATAAAGCGTTTTTGTACAACTTCATATAAATCGCTGTAACTTTTGATAGAAGACTCAGACAAACATATTTATGGCTTTATCTTATAGAACTCAATATCCCCGTGCTGGGCAAACAGGTTTTGCAGCCGTTTGAGCTAAGATTTTAAAATTATTCACATAATGAAAACCTATACTTTGTTTCAGGCGAGTTTCCCATTCAAATGCATGTAACAGTGAGAAATACACTGTCTTGGCGAAATAAAGCGTTTTTCAACCACTTCATATAAATCGCTGTAACTTTTGATAGAAGACTCAGACAAACATGTTTATGGCTTTATCTTATAGAACTCAATATCCCCGTGCTGGGCAAACAGGTTTTGCAGCCGTTTGAGCTAAGATTTTAAAATTATTCACATAATGAAAACCTATACTTTGTTTCAGGCGAGTTTCCCATTCAAATGCATGTAACAGTGAGAAACGCATTGTCTTGGCGAAATAAAGCGTTTTTGAACAACTTCATATAAATCGCTGTAACTTTTGATAGAAGACTCAGACAAACATGTTTATGGCTTTATCTTATAGAACTCAATATCCCCGTGCTGGGCAAACAGGTTTTGCAGCCGTTTGAGCTAAGATTTTAAAATTATTCACATAATGAAAACCTATACTTTGTTTCAGGCGAGTTCCCCATTCAAATGCATGCAACAGTGAGAAACGCATTGTCTTGGCGAAATAAAGCGTTTTTGAACAACTTCATATAAATCGCTGTAACTTTTGATAGAAGACTCAGACAAACATGTTTATGGCTTTATCTTATAGAACTCAATATCCCCGTGCTGGGCAAACAGGTTTTGCAGCCGTTTGAGCTAAGATTTTAAAATTATTCACATAATGAAAACCTATACTTTGTTTCAGGCGAGTTTCCCATTCAAATGCATGTAACAGTGAGAAACGCATTGTCTTGGCGAAATAAAGCGTTTTTGTACAACTTCATATAAATCGCTGTAACTTTTGATAGAAGACTCAGACAAACATATTTATGGCTTTATCTTATAGAACTCAATATCCCCGTGCTGGGCAAACAGGTTTTGCAGCCGTTTGAGCTAAGATTTTAAAATTATTCACATAATGAAAACCTATACTTTGTTTCAGGCGAGTTTCCCATTCAAATGCATGTAACAGTGAGAAATACACTGTCTTGGCGAAATAAAGCGTTTTTCAACCACTTCATATAAATCGCTGTAACTTTTGATAGAAGACTCAGACAAACATGTTTATGGCTTTATCTTATAGAACTCAATATCCCCGTGCTGGGCAAACAGGTTTTGCAGCCGTTTGAGCTAAGATTTTAAAATTATTCACATAATGAAAACCTATACTTTGTTTCAGGCGAGTTTCCCATTCAAATGCATGTAACAGTGAGAAACGCATTGTCTTGGCGAAATAAAGCGTTTTTGAACAACTTCATATAAATCGCTGTAACTTTTGATAGAAGACTCAGACAAACATGTTTATGGCTTTATCTTATAGAACTCAATATCCCCGTGCTGGGCAAACAGGTTTTGCAGCCGTTTGAGCTAAGATTTTAAAATTATTCACATAATGAAAACCTATACTTTGTTTCAGGCGAGTTTCCCATTCAAATGCATGTAACAGTGAGAAATACACTGTCTTGGCGAAATAAAGCGTTTTTCAACCACTTCATATAAATCGCTGTAACTTTTGATAGAAGACTCAGACAAACATGTTTATGGCTTTATCTTATAGAACTCAATATCCCCGTGCTGGGCAAACAGGTTTTGCAGCCGTTTGAGCTAAGATTTTAAAATTATTCACATAATGAAAACCTATACTTTGTTTCAGGCGAGTTTCCCATTCAAATGCATGTAACAGTGAGAAACGCATTGTCTTGGCGAAATAAAGCGTTTTTGAACAACTTCATATAAATCGCTGTAACTTTTGATAGAAGACTCAGACAAACATGTTTATGGCTTTATCTTATAGAACTCAATATCCCCGTGCTGGGCAAACAGGTTTTGCAGCCGTTTGAGCTAAGATTTTAAAATTATTCACATAATGAAAACCTATACTTTGTTTCAGGCGAGTTCCCCATTCAAATGCATGCAACAGTGAGAAACGCATTGTCTTGGCGAAATAAAGCGTTTTTGAACAACTTCATATAAATCGCTGTAACTTTTGATAGAAGACTCAGACAAACATGTTTATGGCTTTATCTTATAGAACTCAATATCCCCGTGCTGGGCAAACAGGTTTTGCAGCCGTTTGAGCTAAGATTTTAAAATTATTCACATAATGAAAACCTATACTTTGTTTCAGGCGAGTTTCCCATTCAAATGCATGTAACAGTGAGAAACGCATTGTCTTGGCGAAATAAAGCGTTTTTGTACAACTTCATATAAATCGCTGTAACTTTTGATAGAAGACTCAGACAAACATATTTATGGCTTTATCTTATAGAACTCAATATCCCCGTGCTGGGCAAACAGGTTTTGCAGCCGTTTGAGCTAAGATTTTAAAATTATTCACATAATGAAAACCTATACTTTGTTTCAGGCGAGTTTCCCATTCAAATGCATGTAACAGTGAGAAATACACTGTCTTGGCGAAATAAAGCGTTTTTCAACCACTTCATATAAATCGCTGTAACTTTTGATAGAAGACTCAGACAAACATGTTTATGGCTTTATCTTATAGAACTCAATATCCCCGTGCTGGGCAAACAGGTTTTGCAGCCGTTTGAGCTAAGATTTTAAAATTATTCACATAATGAAAACCTATACTTTGTTTCAGGCGAGTTCCCCATTCAAATGCATGCAACAGTGAGAAACGCATTGTCTTGGCGAAATAAAGCGTTTTTGAACAACTTCATATAAATCGCTGTAACTTTTGATAGAAGACTCAGACAAACATGTTTATGGCTTTATCTTATAGAACTCAATATCCCCGTGCTGGGCAAACAGGTTTTGCAGCCGTTTGAGCTAAGATTTTAAAATTATTCACATAATGAAAACCTATACTTTGTTTCAGGCGAGTTTCCCATTCAAATGCATGTAACAGTGAGAAACGCATTGTCTTGGCGAAATAAAGCGTTTTTGAACAACTTCATATAAATCGCTGTAACTTTTGATAGAAGACTCAGACAAACATGTTTATGGCTTTATCTTATAGAACTCAATATCCCCGTGCTGGGCAAACAGGTTTTGCAGCCGTTTGAGCTAAGATTTTAAAATTATTCACATAATGAAAACATATACTTTGTCTCGGGTGAGTTTCCCATTCAAATGCATGTAACAGTGAGAAACACACTGTCTTGGCGAAATAAAGCGTTTTTGTACAACTTCATATAAATCGCTGTAACTTTTGATAGAAGACCCAGACAAACATGTTTATGGCTTTATCTTATAGAACTCAATATCCCCGTGCTGGGCAAACAGAACAGGTTTTGCAGCCGTTTGAGCTAAGATTTTAAAATTATTCACATAATGAAAACCTATACTTTGTTTCAGGCGAGTTTCCCATTCAAATGCACGTAACAGTGAGAAACGCATTGTCTTGGCGAAATAAAGCGTTTTTGTACAACTTCATATAAATCGCTGTAACTTTTGATAGAAGACTCAGACAAACATGTTTATGGCTTTATCTTATAGAACTCAATATCCCCGTGCTGGGCAAGCAGAACAGGTTTTGCAGCAGTTTGAGCTAAGATTTTAAAATTATTCACATAATGAAAACCTATACTTTGTTTCAGGCGAGTTTCCCATTCAAATGCATGTAACAGTGAGAAACGCATTGTCTTGGCGAAATAAAGCGTTTTTGTACAACTTCATATAAATCGCTGTAACTTTTGATAGAAGACTCAGACAAACATATTTATGGCTTTATCTTATAGAACTCAATATCCCCGTGCTGGGCAAACAGGTTTTGCAGCCGTTTGAGCTAAGATTTTAAAATTATTCACATAATGAAAACCTATACTTTGTTTCAGGCGAATTTCCCATTCAAATGCATGTAACAGTGAGAAACGCATTGTCTTGGCGAAATAAAGCGTTTTTGAACAACTTCATATAAATCGCTGTAACTTTTGATAGAAGACTCAGACAAACATGTTTATGGCTTTATCTTATAGAACTCAATATCCCCGTGCTGGGCAAACAGAACAGGTTTTGCAGCCGTTTGAGCTAAGATTTTAAAATTATTCACATAATGAAAACCTATACTTTGTTTCAGGCGAGTTTCCCATTCAAATGCATGTAACAGTGAGAAACGCATTGTCTTGGCGAAATAAAGCGTTTTTGTACAACTTCATATAAATCGCTGTAACTTTTGATAGAAGACTCAGACAAACATATTTATGGCTTTATCTTATAGAACTCAATATCCCCGTGCTGGGCAAACAGGTTTTGCAGCCGTTTGAGCTAAGATTTTAAAATTATTCACATAATGAAAACCTATACTTTGTTTCAGGCGAGTTTCCCATTCAAATGCATGTAACAGTGAGAAACGCATTGTCTTGGCGAAATAAAGCGTTTTCGTACAACTTCATATAAATCGCTGTAACTTTTGATAGAAGACTCAGACAAACATATTTATGGCTTTATCTTATAGAACTCAATATCCCCGTGCTGGGCAAACAGGTTTTGCAGCCGTTTGAGCTAAGATTTTAAAATTATTCACATAATGAAAACCTCTACTTTGTTTCAGGCGAGTTTCCCATTCAAATGCATGTAACAGTGAGAAATACACTGTCTTGGCGAAATAAAGCGTTTTTCAACCACTTCATATAAATCGCTGTAACTTTTGATAGAAGACTCAGACAAACATGTTTATGGCTTTATCTTATAGAACTCAATATCCCCGTGCTGGGCAAACATGTTTTGCAGCTGTTTGAGCTAAGATTTTAAAATTATTCACATAATGAAAACCTATACTTTGTTTCAGGCGAGTTTCCCATTCAAATGCATGTAACAGTGAGAAATACACTGTCTTGGCGAAATAAAGCGTTTTTCAACCACTTCATATAAATCGCTGTAACTTTTGATAGAAGACTCAGACAAACATGTTTATGGCTTTATCTTATAGAACTCAATATCCCCGTGCTGGGCAAACAGAACAGGTTTTGCAGCCGTTTGAGCTAAGATTTTAAAATTATTCACATAATGAAAACCTATACTTTGTTTCAGGCGAGTTTCCCATTCAAATGCATGTAACAGTGAGAAACGCATTGTCTTGGCGAAATAAAGCGTTTTTGAACAACTTCATATAAATCGCTGTAACTTTTGATAGAAGACTCAGACAAACATGTTTATGGCTTTATCTTATAGAACTCAATATCCCCGTGCTGGGCAAACAGGTTTTGCAGCCGTTTGAGCTAAGATTTTAAAATTATTCACATAATGAAAACCTATACTTTGTTTCAGGCGAGTTTCCCATTCAAATGCATGTAACAGTGAGAAACGCATTGTCTTGGCGAAATAAAGCGTTTTCGTACAACTTCATATAAATCGCTGTAACTTTTGATAGAAGACTCAGACAAACATATTTATGGCTTTATCTTATAGAACTCAATATCCCCGTGCTGGGCAAACAGGTTTTGCAGCCGTTTGAGCTAAGATTTTAAAATTATTCACATAATGAAAACCTCTACTTTGTTTCAGGCGAGTTTCCCATTCAAATGCATGTAACAGTGAGAAATACACTGTCTTGGCGAAATAAAGCGTTTTTCAACCACTTCATATAAATAGCTGTAACTTTTGATAGAAGACTCAGACAAACATGTTTATGGCTTTATCTTATAGAACTCAATATCCCCGTGCTGGGCAAACATGTTTTGCAGCTGTTTGAGCTAAGATTTTAAAATTATTCACATAATGAAAACCTATACTTTGTTTCAGGCGAGTTTCCCATTCAAATGCATGTAACAGTGAGAAACGCATTGTCTTGGCGAAATAAAGCGTTTTTGAACAACTTCATATAAATCGCTGTAACTTTTGATAGAAGACTCAGACAAACATGTTTATGGCTTTATCTTATAGAACTCAATATCCCCGTGCTGGGCAAACAGGTTTTGCAGCCGTTTGAGCTAAGATTTTAAAATTATTCACATAATGAAAACCTATACTTTGTTTCAGGCGAGTTTCCCATTCAAATGCATGTAACAGTGAGAAACGCATTGTCTTGGCGAAATAAAGCGTTTTTGAACAACTTCATATAAATCGCTGTAACTTTTGATAGAAGACTCAGACAAACATGTTTATGGCTTTATCTTATAGAACTCAATATCCCCGTGCTGGGCAAACAGGTTTTGCAGCCGTTTGAGCTAAGATTTTAAAATTATTCACATAATGAAAACCTATACTTTGTTTCAGGCGAGTTTCCCATTCAAATGCATGTAACAGTGAGAAACGCATTGTCTTGGCGAAATAAAGCGTTTTTGTACAACTTCATATAAATCGCTGTAACTTTTGATAGAAGACTCAGACAAACATGTTTATGGCTTTATCTTATAGAACTCAATATCCCCGTGCTGGGCAAACAGGTTTTGCAGCCGTTTGAGCTAAGATTTTAAAATTATTCACATAATGAAAACCTATACTTTGTTTCAGGCGAGTTTCCCATTCAAATGCATGTAACAGTGAGAAACGCATTGTCTTGGCGAAATAAAGCGTTTTTGTACAACTTCATATAAATCGCTGTAACTTTTGATAGAAGACTCAGACAAACATATTTATGGCTTTATCTTATAGAACTCAATATCCCCGTGCTGGGCAAACAGGTTTTGCAGCCGTTTGAGCTAAGATTTTAAAATTATTCACATAATGAAAACCTATACTTTGTTTCAGGCGAGTTTCCCATTCAAATGCATGTAACAGTGAGAAATACACTGTCTTGGCGAAATAAAGCGTTTTTCAACCACTTCATATAAATCGCTGTAACTTTTGATAGAAGACTCAGACAAACATGTTTATGGCTTTATCTTATAGAACTCAATATCCCCGTGCTGGGCAAACAGGTTTTGCAGCCGTTTGAGCTAAGATTTTAAAATTATTCACATAATGAAAACCTATACTTTGTTTCAGGCGAGTTTCCCATTCAAATGCATGTAACAGTGAGAAACGCATTGTCTTGGCGAAATAAAGCGTTTTTGAACAACTTCATATAAATCGCTGTAACTTTTGATAGAAGACTCAGACAAACATGTTTATGGCTTTATCTTATAGAACTCAATATCCCCGTGCTGGGCAAACAGGTTTTGCAGCCGTTTGAGCTAAGATTTTAAAATTATTCACATAATGAAAACCTATACTTTGTTTCAGGCGAGTTCCCCATTCAAATGCATGCAACAGTGAGAAACGCATTGTCTTGGCGAAATAAAGCGTTTTTGAACAACTTCATATAAATCGCTGTAACTTTTGATAGAAGACTCAGACAAACATGTTTATGGCTTTATCTTATAGAACTCAATATCCCCGTGCTGGGCAAACAGGTTTTGCAGCCGTTTGAGCTAAGATTTTAAAATTATTCACATAATGAAAACCTATACTTTGTTTCAGGCGAGTTTCCCATTCAAATGCATGTAACAGTGAGAAACGCATTGTCTTGGCGAAATAAAGCGTTTTTGTACAACTTCATATAAATCGCTGTAACTTTTGATAGAAGACTCAGACAAACATATTTATGGCTTTATCTTATAGAACTCAATATCCCCGTGCTGGGCAAACAGGTTTTGCAGCCGTTTGAGCTAAGATTTTAAAATTATTCACATAATGAAAACCTATACTTTGTTTCAGGCGAGTTTCCCATTCAAATGCATGTAACAGTGAGAAATACACTGTCTTGGCGAAATAAAGCGTTTTTCAACCACTTCATATAAATCGCTGTAACTTTTGATAGAAGACTCAGACAAACATGTTTATGGCTTTATCTTATAGAACTCAATATCCCCGTGCTGGGCAAACAGGTTTTGCAGCCGTTTGAGCTAAGATTTTAAAATTATTCACATAATGAAAACCTATACTTTGTTTCAGGCGAGTTTCCCATTCAAATGCATGTAACAGTGAGAAACGCATTGTCTTGGCGAAATAAAGCGTTTTTGAACAACTTCATATAAATCGCTGTAACTTTTGATAGAAGACTCAGACAAACATGTTTATGGCTTTATCTTATAGAACTCAATATCCCCGTGCTGGGCAAACAGGTTTTGCAGCCGTTTGAGCTAAGATTTTAAAATTATTCACATAATGAAAACCTATACTTTGTTTCAGGCGAGTTCCCCATTCAAATGCATGCAACAGTGAGAAACGCATTGTCTTGGCGAAATAAAGCGTTTTTGAACAACTTCATATAAATCGCTGTAACTTTTGATAGAAGACTCAGACAAACATATTTATGGCTTTATCTTATAGAACTCAATATCCCCGTGCTGGGCAAACAGGTTTTGCAGCCGTTTGAGCTAAGATTTTAAAATTATTCACATAATGAAAACCTATACTTTGTTTCAGGCGAGTTTCCCATTCAAATGCATGTAACAGTGAGAAACGCATTGTCTTGGCGAAATAAAGCGTTTTTGAACAACTTCATATAAATCGCTGTAACTTTTGATAGAAGACTCAGACAAACATGTTTATGGCTTTATCTTATAGAACTCAATATCCCCGTGCTGGGCAAACAGGTTTTGCAGCCGTTTGAGCTAAGATTTTAAAATTATTCACATAATGAAAACATATACTTTGTCTCGGGTGAGTTTCCCATTCAAATGCATGTAACAGTGAGAAACACACTGTCTTGGCGAAATAAAGCGTTTTTGTACAACTTCATATAAATCGCTGTAACTTTTGATAGAAGACCCAGACAAACATGTTTATGGCTTTATCTTATAGAACTCAATATCCCCGTGCTGGGCAAACAGAACAGGTTTTGCAGCCGTTTGAGCTAAGATTTTAAAATTATTCACATAATGAAAACCTATACTTTGTTTCAGGCGAGTTTCCCATTCAAATGCACGTAACAGTGAGAAACGCATTGTCTTGGCGAAATAAAGCGTTTTTGTACAACTTCATATAAATCGCTGTAACTTTTGATAGAAGACTCAGACAAACATGTTTATGGCTTTATCTTATAGAACTCAATATCCCCGTGCTGGGCAAGCAGAACAGGTTTTGCAGCAGTTTGAGCTAAGATTTTAAAATTATTCACATAATGAAAACCTATACTTTGTTTCAGGCGAGTTTCCCATTCAAATGCATGTAACAGTGAGAAACGCATTGTCTTGGCGAAATAAAGCGTTTTTGTACAACTTCATATAAATCGCTGTAACTTTTGATAGAAGACTCAGACAAACATATTTATGGCTTTATCTTATAGAACTCAATATCCCCGTGCTGGGCAAACAGGTTTTGCAGCCGTTTGAGCTAAGATTTTAAAATTATTCACATAATGAAAACCTATACTTTGTTTCAGGCGAGTTTCCCATTCAAATGCATGTAACAGTGAGAAACGCATTGTCTTGGCGAAATAAAGCGTTTTTGAACAACTTCATATAAATCGCTGTAACTTTTGATAGAAGACTCAGACAAACATGTTTATGGCTTTATCTTATAGAACTCAATATCCCCGTGCTGGGCAAACATGTTTTGCAGCTGTTTGAGCTAAGATTTTAAAATTATTCACATAATGAAAACCTATACTTTGTTTCAGGCGAGTTTCCCATTCAAATGCATGTAACAGTGAGAAATACACTGTCTTGGCGAAATAAAGCGTTTTTCAACCACTTCATATAAATCGCTGTAACTTTTGATAGAAGACTCAGACAAACATGTTTATGGCTTTATCTTATAGAACTCAATATCCCCGTGCTGGGCAAACAGGTTTTGCAGCCGTTTGAGCTAAGATTTTAAAATTATTCACATAATGAAAACCTATACTTTGTTTCAGGCGAGTTCCCCATTCAAATGCATGCAACAGTGAGAAACGCATTGTCTTGGCGAAATAAAGCGTTTTTGAACAACTTCATATAAATCGCTGTAACTTTTGATAGAAGACTCAGACAAACATGTTTATGGCTTTATCTTATAGAACTCAATATCCCCGTGCTGGGCAAACAGGTTTTGCAGCCGTTTGAGCTAAGATTTTAAAATTATTCACATAATGAAAACCTATACTTTGTTTCAGGCGAGTTTCCCATTCAAATGCATGTAACAGTGAGAAACGCATTGTCTTGGCGAAATAAAGCGTTTTTGAACAACTTCATATAAATCGCTGTAACTTTTGATAGAAGACTCAGACAAACATATTTATGGCTTTATCTTATAGAACTCAATATCCCCGTGCTGGGCAAACAGGTTTTGCAGCCGTTTGAGCTAAGATTTTAAAATTATTCACATAATGAAAACCTCTACTTTGTTTCAGGCGAGTTTCCCATTCAAATGCATGTAACAGTGAGAAATACACTGTCTTGGCGAAATAAAGCGTTTTTCAACCACTTCATATAAATAGCTGTAACTTTTGATAGAAGACTCAGACAAACATGTTTATGGCTTTATCTTATAGAACTCAATATCCCCGTGCTGGGCAAACATGTTTTGCAGCTGTTTGAGCTAAGATTTTAAAATTATTCACATAATGAAAACCTATACTTTGTTTCAGGCGAGTTTCCCATTCAAATGCATGTAACAGTGAGAAACGCATTGTCTTGGCGAAATAAAGCGTTTTTGAACAACTTCATATAAATCGCTGTAACTTTTGATAGAAGACTCAGACAAACATGTTTATGGCTTTATCTTATAGAACTCAATATCCCCGTGCTGGGCAAACAGGTTTTGCAGCCGTTTGAGCTAAGATTTTAAAATTATTCACATAATGAAAACCTATACTTTGTTTCAGGCGAGTTTCCCATTCAAATGCATGTAACAGTGAGAAACGCATTGTCTTGGCGAAATAAAGCGTTTTTGTACAACTTCATATAAATCGCTGTAACTTTTGATAGAAGACTCAGACAAACATGTTTATGGCTTTATCTTATAGAACTCAATATCCCCGTGCTGGGCAAACAGGTTTTGCAGCCGTTTGAGCTAAGATTTTAAAATTATTCACATAATGAAAACATATACTTTGTCTCGGGTGAGTTTCCCATTCAAATGCATGTAACAGTGAGAAACACACTGTCTTGGCGAAATAAAGCGTTTTTGTACAACTTCATATAAATCGCTGTAACTTTTGATAGAAGACCCAGACAAACATGTTTATGGCTTTATCTTATAGAACTCAATATCCCCGTGCTGGGCAAACAGAACAGGTTTTGCAGCCGTTTGAGCTAAGATTTTAAAATTATTCACATAATGAAAACCTATACTTTGTTTCAGGCGAGTTTCCCATTCAAATGCACGTAACAGTGAGAAACGCATTGTCTTGGCGAAATAAAGCGTTTTTGTACAACTTCATATAAATCGCTGTAACTTTTGATAGAAGACTCAGACAAACATGTTTATGGCTTTATCTTATAGAACTCAATATCCCCGTGCTGGGCAAGCAGAACAGGTTTTGCAGCCGTTTGAGCTAAGATTTTAAAATTATTCACATAATGAAAACCTATACTTTGTTTCAGGCGAGTTTCCCATTCAAATGCATGTAACAGTGAGAAACGCATTGTCTTGGCGAAATAAAGCGTTTTTGAACAACTTCATATAAATCGCTGTAACTTTTGATAGAAGACTCAGACAAACATGTTTATGGCTTTATCTTATAGAACTCAATATCCCCGTGCTGGGCAAACATGTTTTGCAGCTGTTTGAGCTAAGATTTTAAAATTATTCACATAATGAAAACCTATACTTTGTTTCAGGCGAGTTTCCCATTCAAATGCATGTAACAGTGAGAAATACACTGTCTTGGCGAAATAAAGCGTTTTTCAACCACTTCATATAAATCGCTGTAACTTTTGATAGAAGACTCAGACAAACATGTTTATGGCTTTATCTTATAGAACTCAATATCCCCGTGCTGGGCAAACAGAACAGGTTTTGCAGCCGTTTGAGCTAAGATTTTAAAATTATTCACATAATGAAAACCTATACTTTGTTTCAGGCGAGTTTCCCATTCAAATGCATGTAACAGTGAGAAACGCATTGTCTTGGCGAAATAAAGCGTTTTTGAACAACTTCATATAAATCGCTGTAACTTTTGATAGAAGACTCAGACAAACATGTTTATGGCTTTATCTTATAGAACTCAATATCCCCGTGCTGGGCAAGCAGAACAGGTTTTGCAGCCGTTTGAGCTAAGATTTTAAAATTATTCACATAATGAAAACCTATACTTTGTTTCAGGCGAGTTTCCCATTCAAATGCATGTAACAGTGAGAAACGCATTGTCTTGGCGAAATAAAGCGTTTTTCAACCACTTCATATAAATAGCTGTAACTTTTGATAGAAGACTCAGACAAACATGTTTATGGCTTTATCTTATAGAACTCAATATCCCCGTGCTGGGCAAACATGTTTTGCAGCTGTTTGAGCTAAGATTTTAAAATTATTCACATAATGAAAACCTATACTTTGTTTCAGGCGAGTTTCCCATTCAAATGCATGTAACAGTGAGAAACGCATTGTCTTGGCGAAATAAAGCGTTTTTGAACAACTTCATATAAATCGCTGTAACTTTTGATAGAAGACTCAGACAAACATGTTTATGGCTTTATCTTATAGAACTCAATATCCCCGTGCTGGGCAAACAGGTTTTGCAGCCGTTTGAGCTAAGATTTTAAAATTATTCACATAATGAAAACCTATACTTTGTTTCAGGCGAGTTTCCCATTCAAATGCATGTAACAGTGAGAAACGCATTGTCTTGGCGAAATAAAGCGTTTTTGTACAACTTCATATAAATCGCTGTAACTTTTGATAGAAGACTCAGACAAACATGTTTATGGCTTTATCTTATAGAACTCAATATCCCCGTGCTGGGCAAACAGGTTTTGCAGCCGTTTGAGCTAAGATTTTAAAATTATTCACATAATGAAAACCTATACTTTGTTTCAGGCGAGTTTCCCATTCAAATGCATGTAACAGTGAGAAACGCATTGTCTTGGCGAAATAAAGCGTTTTTGTACAACTTCATATAAATCGCTGTAACTTTTGATAGAAGACTCAGACAAACATATTTATGGCTTTATCTTATAGAACTCAATATCCCCGTGCTGGGCAAACAGGTTTTGCAGCCGTTTGAGCTAAGATTTTAAAATTATTCACATAATGAAAACCTATACTTTGTTTCAGGCGAGTTTCCCATTCAAATGCATGTAACAGTGAGAAATACACTGTCTTGGCGAAATAAAGCGTTTTTCAACCACTTCATATAAATCGCTGTAACTTTTGATAGAAGACTCAGACAAACATGTTTATGGCTTTATCTTATAGAACTCAATATCCCCGTGCTGGGCAAACAGGTTTTGCAGCCGTTTGAGCTAAGATTTTAAAATTATTCACATAATGAAAACCTATACTTTGTTTCAGGCGAGTTTCCCATTCAAATGCATGTAACAGTGAGAAACGCATTGTCTTGGCGAAATAAAGCGTTTTTGAACAACTTCATATAAATCGCTGTAACTTTTGATAGAAGACTCAGACAAACATGTTTATGGCTTTATCTTATAGAACTCAATATCCCCGTGCTGGGCAAACAGGTTTTGCAGCCGTTTGAGCTAAGATTTTAAAATTATTCACATAATGAAAACCTATACTTTGTTTCAGGCGAGTTCCCCATTCAAATGCATGCAACAGTGAGAAACGCATTGTCTTGGCGAAATAAAGCGTTTTTGAACAACTTCATATAAATCGCTGTAACTTTTGATAAAAGACTCAGACAAACATGTTTATGGCTTTATCTTATAGAACTCAATATCCCCGTGCTGGGCAAACAGGTTTTGCAGCCGTTTGAGCTAAGATTTTAAAATTATTCACATAATGAAAACCTATACTTTGTTTCAGGCGAGTTTCCCATTCAAATGCATGTAACAGTGAGAAACGCATTGTCTTGGCGAAATAAAGCGTTTTTGTACAACTTCATATAAATCGCTGTAACTTTTGATAGAAGACTCAGACAAACATATTTATGGCTTTATCTTATAGAACTCAATATCCCCGTGCTGGGCAAACAGGTTTTGCAGCCGTTTGAGCTAAGATTTTAAAATTATTCACATAATGAAAACCTATACTTTGTTTCAGGCGAGTTTCCCATTCAAATGCATGTAACAGTGAGAAATACACTGTCTTGGCGAAATAAAGCGTTTTTCAACCACTTCATATAAATCGCTGTAACTTTTGATAGAAGACTCAGACAAACATGTTTATGGCTTTATCTTATAGAACTCAATATCCCCGTGCTGGGCAAACAGGTTTTGCAGCCGTTTGAGCTAAGATTTTAAAATTATTCACATAATGAAAACCTATACTTTGTTTCAGGCGAGTTTCCCATTCAAATGCATGTAACAGTGAGAAACGCATTGTCTTGGCGAAATAAAGCGTTTTTGAACAACTTCATATAAATCGCTGTAACTTTTGATAGAAGACTCAGACAAACATGTTTATGGCTTTATCTTATAGAACTCAATATCCCCGTGCTGGGCAAACAGGTTTTGCAGCCGTTTGAGCTAAGATTTTAAAATTATTCACATAATGAAAACCTATACTTTGTTTCAGGCGAGTTCCCCATTCAAATGCATGCAACAGTGAGAAACGCATTGTCTTGGCGAAATAAAGCGTTTTTGAACAACTTCATATAAATCGCTGTAACTTTTGATAGAAGACTCAGACAAACATGTTTATGGCTTTATCTTATAGAACTCAATATCCCCGTGCTGGGCAAACAGGTTTTGCAGCCGTTTGAGCTAAGATTTTAAAATTATTCACATAATGAAAACCTATACTTTGTTTCAGGCGAGTTTCCCATTCAAATGCATGTAACAGTGAGAAACGCATTGTCTTGGCGAAATAAAGCGTTTTTGAACAACTTCATATAAATCGCTGTAACTTTTGATAGAAGACTCAGACAAACATATTTATGGCTTTATCTTATAGAACTCAATATCCCCGTGCTGGGCAAACAGGTTTTGCAGCCGTTTGAGCTAAGATTTTAAAATTATTCACATAATGAAAACCTATACTTTGTTTCAGGCGAGTTTCCCATTCAAATGCATGTAACAGTGAGAAACGCATTGTCTTGGCGAAATAAAGCGTTTTTGAACAACTTCATATAAATCGCTGTAACTTTTGATAGAAGACTCAGACAAACATGTTTATGGCTTTATCTTATAGAACTCAATATCCCCGTGCTGGGCAAACAGGTTTTGCAGCCGTTTGAGCTAAGATTTTAAAATTATTCACATAATGAAAACATATACTTTGTCTCGGGTGAGTTTCCCATTCAAATGCATGTAACAGTGAGAAACACACTGTCTTGGCGAAATAAAGCGTTTTTGTACAACTTCATATAAATCGCTGTAACTTTTGATAGAAGACCCAGACAAACATGTTTATGGCTTTATCTTATAGAACTCAATATCCCCGTGCTGGGCAAGCAGAACAGGTTTTGCAGCAGTTTGAGCTAAGATTTTAAAATTATTCACATAATGAAAACCTATACTTTGTTTCAGGCGAGTTTCCCATTCAAATGCATGTAACAGTGAGAAACGCATTGTCTTGGCGAAATAAAGCGTTTTTGTACAACTTCATATAAATCGCTGTAACTTTTGATAGAAGACTCAGACAAACATATTTATGGCTTTATCTTATAGAACTCAATATCCCCGTGCTGGGCAAACAGGTTTTGCAGCCGTTTGAGCTAAGATTTTAAAATTATTCACATAATGAAAACCTATACTTTGTTTCAGGCGAGTTTCCCATTCAAATGCATGTAACAGTGAGAAACGCATTGTCTTGGCGAAATAAAGCGTTTTTGAACAACTTCATATAAATCGCTGTAACTTTTGATAGAAGACTCAGACAAACATGTTTATGGCTTTATCTTATAGAACTCAATATCCCCGTGCTGGGCAAACAGAACAGGTTTTGCAGCCGTTTGAGCTAAGATTTTAAAATTATTCACATAATGAAAACCTATACTTTGTTTCAGGCGAGTTTCCCATTCAAATGCACGTAACAGTGAGAAACGCATTGTCTTGGCGAAATAAAGCGTTTTTGTACAACTTCATATAAATCGCTGTAACTTTTGATAGAAGACTCAGACAAACATGTTTATGGCTTTATCTTATAGAACTCAATATCCCCGTGCTGGGCAAGCAGAACAGGTTTTGCAGCAGTTTGAGCTAAGATTTTAAAATTATTCACATAATGAAAACCTATACTTTGTTTCAGGCGAGTTTCCCATTCAAATGCATGTAACAGTGAGAAACGCATTGTCTTGGCGAAATAAAGCGTTTTTGTACAACTTCATATAAATCGCTGTAACTTTTGATAGAAGACTCAGACAAACATATTTATGGCTTTATCTTATAGAACTCAATATCCCCGTGCTGGGCAAACAGGTTTTGCAGCCGTTTGAGCTAAGATTTTAAAATTATTCACATAATGAAAACCTATACTTTGTTTCAGGCGAGTTTCCCATTCAAATGCATGTAACAGTGAGAAACGCATTGTCTTGGCGAAATAAAGCGTTTTCGTACAACTTCATATAAATCGCTGTAACTTTTGATAGAAGACTCAGACAAACATATTTATGGCTTTATCTTATAGAACTCAATATCCCCGTGCTGGGCAAACAGGTTTTGCAGCCGTTTGAGCTAAGATTTTAAAATTATTCACATAATGAAAACCTATACTTTGTTTCAGGCGAGTTTCCCATTCAAATGCATGTAACAGTGAGAAACGCATTGTCTTGGCGAAATAAAGCGTTTTTGAACAACTTCATATAAATCGCTGTAACTTTTGATAGAAGACTCAGACAAACATGTTTATGGCTTTATCTTATAGAACTCAATATCCCCGTGCTGGGCAAACAGAACAGGTTTTGCAGCCGTTTGAGCTAAGATTTTAAAATTATTCACATAATGAAAACATATACTTTGTCTCGGGTGAGTTTCCCATTCAAATGCATGTAACAGTGAGAAACACACTGTCTTGGCGAAATAAAGCGTTTTTGTACAACTTCATATAAATCGCTGTAACTTTTGATAGAAGACCCAGACAAACATGTTTATGGCTTTATCTTATAGAACTCAATATCCCCGTGCTGGGCAAGCAGAACAGGTTTTGCAGCAGTTTGAGCTAAGATTTTAAAATTATTCACATAATGAAAACCTATACTTTGTTTCAGGCGAGTTTCCCATTCAAATGCATGTAACAGTGAGAAACGCATTGTCTTGGCGAAATAAAGCGTTTTTGTACAACTTCATATAAATCGCTGTAACTTTTGATAGAAGACTCAGACAAACATATTTATGGCTTTATCTTATAGAACTCAATATCCCCGTGCTGGGCAAACAGGTTTTGCAGCCGTTTGAGCTAAGATTTTAAAATTATTCACATAATGAAAACCTATACTTTGTTTCAGGCGAGTTTCCCATTCAAATGCATGTAACAGTGAGAAACGCATTGTCTTGGCGAAATAAAGCGTTTTTGAACAACTTCATATAAATCGCTGTAACTTTTGATAGAAGACTCAGACAAACATGTTTATGGCTTTATCTTATAGAACTCAATATCCCCGTGCTGGGCAAACAGAACAGGTTTTGCAGCCGTTTGAGCTAAGATTTTAAAATTATTCACATAATGAAAACCTATACTTTGTTTCAGGCGAGTTTCCCATTCAAATGCACGTAACAGTGAGAAACGCATTGTCTTGGCGAAATAAAGCGTTTTTGTACAACTTCATATAAATCGCTGTAACTTTTGATAGAAGACTCAGACAAACATGTTTATGGCTTTATCTTATAGAACTCAATATCCCCGTGCTGGGCAAGCAGAACAGGTTTTGCAGCAGTTTGAGCTAAGATTTTAAAATTATTCACATAATGAAAACCTATACTTTGTTTCAGGCGAGTTTCCCATTCAAATGCATGTAACAGTGAGAAACGCATTGTCTTGGCGAAATAAAGCGTTTTTGTACAACTTCATATAAATCGCTGTAACTTTTGATAGAAGACTCAGACAAACATATTTATGGCTTTATCTTATAGAACTCAATATCCCCGTGCTGGGCAAACAGGTTTTGCAGCCGTTTGAGCTAAGATTTTAAAATTATTCACATAATGAAAACCTATACTTTGTTTCAGGCGAGTTTCCCATTCAAATGCATGTAACAGTGAGAAACGCATTGTCTTGGCGAAATAAAGCGTTTTCGTACAACTTCATATAAATCGCTGTAACTTTTGATAGAAGACTCAGACAAACATATTTATGGCTTTATCTTATAGAACTCAATATCCCCGTGCTGGGCAAACAGGTTTTGCAGCCGTTTGAGCTAAGATTTTAAAATTATTCACATAATGAAAACCTCTACTTTGTTTCAGGCGAGTTTCCCATTCAAATGCATGTAACAGTGAGAAATACACTGTCTTGGCGAAATAAAGCGTTTTTCAACCACTTCATATAAATCGCTGTAACTTTTGATAGAAGACTCAGACAAACATGTTTATGGCTTTATCTTATAGAACTCAATATCCCCGTGCTGGGCAAACATGTTTTGCAGCTGTTTGAGCTAAGATTTTAAAATTATTCACATAATGAAAACCTATACTTTGTTTCAGGCGAGTTTCCCATTCAAATGCATGTAACAGTGAGAAATACACTGTCTTGGCGAAATAAAGCGTTTTTCAACCACTTCATATAAATCGCTGTAACTTTTGATAGAAGACTCAGACAAACATGTTTATGGCTTTATCTTATAGAACTCAATATCCCCGTGCTGGGCAAACAGAACAGGTTTTGCAGCCGTTTGAGCTAAGATTTTAAAATTATTCACATAATGAAAACCTATACTTTGTTTCAGGCGAGTTTCCCATTCAAATGCATGTAACAGTGAGAAACGCATTGTCTTGGCGAAATAAAGCGTTTTTGAACAACTTCATATAAATCGCTGTAACTTTTGATAGAAGACTCAGACAAACATGTTTATGGCTTTATCTTATAGAACTCAATATCCCCGTGCTGGGCAAACAGGTTTTGCAGCCGTTTGAGCTAAGATTTTAAAATTATTCACATAATGAAAACCTATACTTTGTTTCAGGCGAGTTTCCCATTCAAATGCATGTAACAGTGAGAAACGCATTGTCTTGGCGAAATAAAGCGTTTTCGTACAACTTCATATAAATCGCTGTAACTTTTGATAGAAGACTCAGACAAACATATTTATGGCTTTATCTTATAGAACTCAATATCCCCGTGCTGGGCAAACAGGTTTTGCAGCCGTTTGAGCTAAGATTTTAAAATTATTCACATAATGAAAACCTATACTTTGTTTCAGGCGAGTTTCCCATTCAAATGCATGTAACAGTGAGAAACACACTGTCTTGGCGAAATAAAGCGTTTTTGTACAACTTCATATAAATAGCTGTAACTTTTGATAGAAGACTCAGACAAACATGTTTATGGCTTTATCTTATAGAACTCAAGGTCCCCATGCTGGGAAAACAGGATTTGCAGCCGTTTGAGCTAAGATTTTAAAATTATTCACATAATGAAAACCTCTACTTTGTTTCAGGCGAGTTTCCCATTCAAATGCATGTAACAGTGAGAAATACACTGTCTTGGCGAAATAAAGCGTTTTTCAACCACTTCATATAAATAGCTGTAACTTTTGATAGAAGACTCAGACAAACATGTTTATGGCTTTATCTTATAGAACTCAATATCCCCGTGCTGGGCAAACATGTTTTGCAGCTGTTTGAGCTAAGATTTTAAAATTATTCACATAATGAAAACCTATACTTTGTTTCAGGCGAGTTTCCCATTCAAATGCATGTAACAGTGAGAAACGCATTGTCTTGGCGAAATAAAGCGTTTTCGTACAACTTCATATAAATCGCTGTAACTTTTGATAGAAGACTCAGACAAACATATTTATGGCTTTATCTTATAGAACTCAATATCCCCGTGCTGGGCAAACAGGTTTTGCAGCCGTTTGAGCTAAGATTTTAAAATTATTCACATAATGAAAACCTCTACTTTGTTTCAGGCGAGTTTCCCATTCAAATGCATGTAACAGTGAGAAATACACTGTCTTGGCGAAATAAAGCGTTTTTCAACCACTTCATATAAATCGCTGTAACTTTTGATAGAAGACTCAGACAAACATGTTTATGGCTTTATCTTATAGAACTCAATATCCCCGTGCTGGGCAAACATGTTTTGCAGCTGTTTGAGCTAAGATTTTAAAATTATTCACATAATGAAAACCTATACTTTGTTTCAGGCGAGTTTCCCATTCAAATGCATGTAACAGTGAGAAATACACTGTCTTGGCGAAATAAAGCGTTTTTCAACCACTTCATATAAATCGCTGTAACTTTTGATAGAAGACTCAGACAAACATGTTTATGGCTTTATCTTATAGAACTCAATATCCCCGTGCTGGGCAAACAGAACAGGTTTTGCAGCCGTTTGAGCTAAGATTTTAAAATTATTCACATAATGAAAACCTATACTTTGTTTCAGGCGAGTTTCCCATTCAAATGCATGTAACAGTGAGAAACGCATTGTCTTGGCGAAATAAAGCGTTTTTGAACAACTTCATATAAATCGCTGTAACTTTTGATAGAAGACTCAGACAAACATGTTTATGGCTTTATCTTATAGAACTCAATATCCCCGTGCTGGGCAAACAGGTTTTGCAGCCGTTTGAGCTAAGATTTTAAAATTATTCACATAATGAAAACCTATACTTTGTTTCAGGCGAGTTTCCCATTCAAATGCATGTAACAGTGAGAAACGCATTGTCTTGGCGAAATAAAGCGTTTTCGCACAACTTCATATAAATCGCTGTAACTTTTGATAGAAGACTCAGACAAACATATTTATGGCTTTATCTTATAGAACTCAATATCCCCGTGCTGGGCAAACAGGTTTTGCAGCCGTTTGAGCTAAGATTTTAAAATTATTCACATAATGAAAACCTATACTTTGTTTCAGGCGAGTTTCCCATTCAAATGCATGTAACAGTGAGAAACACACTGTCTTGGCGAAATAAAGCGTTTTTGTACAACTTCATATAAATAGCTGTAACTTTTGATAGAAGACTCAGACAAACATGTTTATGGCTTTATCTTATAGAACTCAAGGTCCCCATGCTGGGAAAACAGGATTTGCAGCCGTTTGAGCTAAGATTTTAAAATTATTCACATAATGAAAACCTATACTTTGTTTCAGGCGAGTTTCCCATTCAAATGCATGTAACAGTGAGAAATACACTGTCTTGGCGAAATAAAGCGTTTTTCAACCACTTCATATAAATAGCTGTAACTTTTGATAGAAGACTCAGACAAACATGTTTATGGCTTTATCTTATAGAACTCAATATCCCCGTGCTGGGCAAACATGTTTTGCAGCTGTTTGAGCTAAGATTTTAAAATTATTCACATAATGAAAACCTATACTTTGTTTCAGGCGAGTTTCCCATTCAAATGCATGTAACAGTGAGAAACGCATTGTCTTGGCGAAATAAAGCGTTTTTGAACAACTTCATATAAATCGCTGTAACTTTTGATAGAAGACTCAGACAAACATGTTTATGGCTTTATCTTATAGAACTCAATATCCCCGTGCTGGGCAAACAGGTTTTGCAGCCGTTTGAGCTAAGATTTTAAAATTATTCACATAATGAAAACCTATACTTTGTTTCAGGCGAGTTTCCCATTCAAATGCATGTAACAGTGAGAAACGCATTGTCTTGGCGAAATAAAGCGTTTTTGAACAACTTCATATAAATCGCTGTAACTTTTGATAGAAGACTCAGACAAACATGTTTATGGCTTTATCTTATAGAACTCAATATCCCCGTGCTGGGCAAACAGGTTTTGCAGCCGTTTGAGCTAAGATTTTAAAATTATTCACATAATGAAAACCTATACTTTGTTTCAGGCGAGTTCCCCATTCAAATGCATGCAACAGTGAGAAACGCATTGTCTTGGCGAAATAAAGCGTTTTTGAACAACTTCATATAAATCGCTGTAACTTTTGATAGAAGACTCAGACAAACATGTTTATGGCTTTATCTTATAGAACTCAATATCCCCGTGCTGGGCAAACAGGTTTTGCAGCCGTTTGAGCTAAGATTTTAAAATTATTCACATAATGAAAACCTATACTTTGTTTCAGGCGAGTTTCCCATTCAAATGCATGTAACAGTGAGAAACGCATTGTCTTGGCGAAATAAAGCGTTTTTGAACAACTTCATATAAATCGCTGTAACTTTTGATAGAAGACTCAGACAAACATGTTTATGGCTTTATCTTATAGAACTCAATATCCCCGTGCTGGGCAAACAGGTTTTGCAGCCGTTTGAGCTAAGATTTTAAAATTATTCACATAATGAAAACCTCTACTTTGTTTCAGGCGAGTTTCCCATTCAAATGCATGTAACAGTGAGAAATACACTGTCTTGGCGAAATAAAGCGTTTTTCAACCACTTCATATAAATAGCTGTAACTTTTGATAGAAGACTCAGACAAACATGTTTATGGCTTTATCTTATAGAACTCAATATCCCCGTGCTGGGCAAACATGTTTTGCAGCTGTTTGAGCTAAGATTTTAAAATTATTCACATAATGAAAACCTATACTTTGTTTCAGGCGAGTTTCCCATTCAAATGCATGTAACAGTGAGAAACGCATTGTCTTGGCGAAATAAAGCGTTTTTGAACAACTTCATATAAATCGCTGTAACTTTTGATAGAAGACTCAGACAAACATGTTTATGGCTTTATCTTATAGAACTCAATATCCCCGTGCTGGGCAAACAGGTTTTGCAGCCGTTTGAGCTAAGATTTTAAAATTATTCACATAATGAAAACCTATACTTTGTTTCAGGCGAGTTTCCCATTCAAATGCATGTAACAGTGAGAAACGCATTGTCTTGGCGAAATAAAGCGTTTTTGAACAACTTCATATAAATCGCTGTAACTTTTGATAGAAGACTCAGACAAACATGTTTATGGCTTTATCTTATAGAACTCAATATCCCCGTGCTGGGCAAACAGGTTTTGCAGCCGTTTGAGCTAAGATTTTAAAATTATTCACATAATGAAAACCTATACTTTGTTTCAGGCGAGTTTCCCATTCAAATGCATGTAACAGTGAGAAACGCATTGTCTTGGCGAAATAAAGCGTTTTTGAACAACTTCATATAAATCGCTGTAACTTTTGATAGAAGACTCAGACAAACATGTTTATGGCTTTATCTTATAGAACTCAATATCCCCGTGCTGGGCAAACAGGTTTTGCAGCCGTTTGAGCTAAGATTTTAAAATTATTCACATAATGAAAACCTATACTTTGTTTCAGGCGAGTTTCCCATTCAAATGCATGTAACAGTGAGAAACGCATTGTCTTGGCGAAATAAAGCGTTTTCGCACAACTTCATATAAATCGCTGTAACTTTTGATAGAAGACTCAGACAAACATATTTATGGCTTTATCTTATAGAACTCAATATCCCCGTGCTGGGCAAACAGGTTTTGCAGCCGTTTGAGCTAAGATTTTAAAATTATTCACATAATGAAAACCTATACTTTGTTTCAGGCGAGTTTCCCATTCAAATGCATGTAACAGTGAGAAACACACTGTCTTGGCGAAATAAAGCGTTTTTGTACAACTTCATATAAATAGCTGTAACTTTTGATAGAAGACTCAGACAAACATGTTTATGGCTTTATCTTATAGAACTCAAGGTCCCCATGCTGGGAAAACAGGATTTGCAGCCGTTTGAGCTAAGATTTTAAAATTATTCACATAATGAAAACCTATACTTTGTTTCAGGCGAGTTTCCCATTCAAATGCATGTAACAGTGAGAAATACACTGTCTTGGCGAAATAAAGCGTTTTTCAACCACTTCATATAAATAGCTGTAACTTTTGATAGAAGACTCAGACAAACATGTTTATGGCTTTATCTTATAGAACTCAATATCCCCGTGCTGGGCAAACATGTTTTGCAGCTGTTTGAGCTAAGATTTTAAAATTATTCACATAATGAAAACCTATACTTTGTTTCAGGCGAGTTTCCCATTCAAATGCATGTAACAGTGAGAAACGCATTGTCTTGGCGAAATAAAGCGTTTTTGAACAACTTCATATAAATCGCTGTAACTTTTGATAGAAGACTCAGACAAACATGTTTATGGCTTTATCTTATAGAACTCAATATCCCCGTGCTGGGCAAACAGGTTTTGCAGCCGTTTGAGCTAAGATTTTAAAATTATTCACATAATGAAAACCTATACTTTGTTTCAGGCGAGTTTCCCATTCAAATGCATGTAACAGTGAGAAACGCATTGTCTTGGCGAAATAAAGCGTTTTTGAACAACTTCATATAAATCGCTGTAACTTTTGATAGAAGACTCAGACAAACATGTTTATGGCTTTATCTTATAGAACTCAATATCCCCGTGCTGGGCAAACAGGTTTTGCAGCCGTTTGAGCTAAGATTTTAAAATTATTCACATAATGAAAACCTATACTTTGTTTCAGGCGAGTTCCCCATTCAAATGCATGCAACAGTGAGAAACGCATTGTCTTGGCGAAATAAAGCGTTTTTGAACAACTTCATATAAATCGCTGTAACTTTTGATAGAAGACTCAGACAAACATGTTTATGGCTTTATCTTATAGAACTCAATATCCCCGTGCTGGGCAAACAGGTTTTGCAGCCGTTTGAGCTAAGATTTTAAAATTATTCACATAATGAAAACCTATACTTTGTTTCAGGCGAGTTTCCCATTCAAATGCATGTAACAGTGAGAAACGCATTGTCTTGGCGAAATAAAGCGTTTTTGAACAACTTCATATAAATCGCTGTAACTTTTGATAGAAGACTCAGACAAACATGTTTATGGCTTTATCTTATAGAACTCAATATCCCCGTGCTGGGCAAACAGGTTTTGCAGCCGTTTGAGCTAAGATTTTAAAATTATTCACATAATGAAAACCTCTACTTTGTTTCAGGCGAGTTTCCCATTCAAATGCATGTAACAGTGAGAAATACACTGTCTTGGCGAAATAAAGCGTTTTTCAACCACTTCATATAAATAGCTGTAACTTTTGATAGAAGACTCAGACAAACATGTTTATGGCTTTATCTTATAGAACTCAATATCCCCGTGCTGGGCAAACATGTTTTGCAGCTGTTTGAGCTAAGATTTTAAAATTATTCACATAATGAAAACCTATACTTTGTTTCAGGCGAGTTTCCCATTCAAATGCATGTAACAGTGAGAAACGCATTGTCTTGGCGAAATAAAGCGTTTTTGAACAACTTCATATAAATCGCTGTAACTTTTGATAGAAGACTCAGACAAACATGTTTATGGCTTTATCTTATAGAACTCAATATCCCCGTGCTGGGCAAACAGGTTTTGCAGCCGTTTGAGCTAAGATTTTAAAATTATTCACATAATGAAAACCTATACTTTGTTTCAGGCGAGTTTCCCATTCAAATGCATGTAACAGTGAGAAACGCATTGTCTTGGCGAAATAAAGCGTTTTTGAACAACTTCATATAAATCGCTGTAACTTTTGATAGAAGACTCAGACAAACATGTTTATGGCTTTATCTTATAGAACTCAATATCCCCGTGCTGGGCAAACAGGTTTTGCAGCCGTTTGAGCTAAGATTTTAAAATTATTCACATAATGAAAACCTATACTTTGTTTCAGGCGAGTTTCCCATTCAAATGCATGTAACAGTGAGAAACACACTGTCTTGGCGAAATAAAGCGTTTTTGTACAACTTCATATAAATAGCTGTAACTTTTGATAGAAGACTCAGACAAACATGTTTATGGCTTTATCTTATAGAACTCAAGGTCCCCATGCTGGGAAAACAGGATTTGCAGCCGTTTGAGCTAAGATTTTAAAATTATTCACATAATGAAAACCTATACTTTGTTTCAGGCGAGTTTCCCATTCAAATGCATGTAACAGTGAGAAATACACTGTCTTGGCGAAATAAAGCGTTTTTCAACCACTTCATATAAATAGCTGTAACTTTTGATAGAAGACTCAGACAAACATGTTTATGGCTTTATCTTATAGAACTCAATATCCCCGTGCTGGGCAAACAGGTTTTGCAGCCGTTTGAGCTAAGATTTTAAAATTATTCACATAATGAAAACCTATACTTTGTTTCAGGCGAGTTTCCCATTCAAATGCATGTAACAGTGAGAAACGCATTGTCTTGGCGAAATAAAGCGTTTTTGAACAACTTCATATAAATCGCTGTAACTTTTGATAGAAGACTCAGACAAACATGTTTATGGCTTTATCTTATAGAACTCAATATCCCCGTGCTGGGCAAACAGGTTTTGCAGCCGTTTGAGCTAAGATTTTAAAATTATTCACATAATGAAAACCTATACTTTGTTTCAGGCGAGTTTCCCATTCAAATGCATGTAACAGTGAGAAACACACTGTCTTGGCGAAATAAAGCGTTTTTGTACAACTTCATATAAATAGCTGTAACTTTTGATAGAAGACTCAGACAAACATGTTTATGGCTTTATCTTATAGAACTCAAGGTCCCCATGCTGGGAAAACAGGATTTGCAGCCGTTTGAGCTAAGATTTTAAAATTATTCACATAATGAAAACCTATACTTTGTTTCAGGCGAGTTTCCCATTCAAATGCATGTAACAGTGAGAAATACACTGTCTTGGCGAAATAAAGCGTTTTTCAACCACTTCATATAAATAGCTGTAACTTTTGATAGAAGACTCAGACAAACATGTTTATGGCTTTATCTTATAGAACTCAATATCCCCGTGCTGGGCAAACATGTTTTGCAGCTGTTTGAGCTAAGATTTTAAAATTATTCACATAATGAAAACCTATACTTTGTTTCAGGCGAGTTTCCCATTCAAATGCATGTAACAGTGAGAAACGCATTGTCTTGGCGAAATAAAGCGTTTTTGAACAACTTCATATAAATCGCTGTAACTTTTGATAGAAGACTCAGACAAACATGTTTATGGCTTTATCTTATAGAACTCAATATCCCCGTGCTGGGCAAACAGGTTTTGCAGCCGTTTGAGCTAAGATTTTAAAATTATTCACATAATGAAAACCTATACTTTGTTTCAGGCGAGTTTCCCATTCAAATGCATGTAACAGTGAGAAACGCATTGTCTTGGCGAAATAAAGCGTTTTTGAACAACTTCATATAAATCGCTGTAACTTTTGATAGAAGACTCAGACAAACATGTTTATGGCTTTATCTTATAGAACTCAATATCCCCGTGCTGGGCAAACAGGTTTTGCAGCCGTTTGAGCTAAGATTTTAAAATTATTCACATAATGAAAACCTATACTTTGTTTCAGGCGAGTTCCCCATTCAAATGCATGCAACAGTGAGAAACGCATTGTCTTGGCGAAATAAAGCGTTTTTGAACAACTTCATATAAATCGCTGTAACTTTTGATAGAAGACTCAGACAAACATGTTTATGGCTTTATCTTATAGAACTCAATATCCCCGTGCTGGGCAAACAGGTTTTGCAGCCGTTTGAGCTAAGATTTTAAAATTATTCACATAATGAAAACCTATACTTTGTTTCAGGCGAGTTTCCCATTCAAATGCATGTAACAGTGAGAAACGCATTGTCTTGGCGAAATAAAGCGTTTTTGAACAACTTCATATAAATCGCTGTAACTTTTGATAGAAGACTCAGACAAACATGTTTATGGCTTTATCTTATAGAACTCAATATCCCCGTGCTGGGCAAACAGGTTTTGCAGCCGTTTGAGCTAAGATTTTAAAATTATTCACATAATGAAAACCTCTACTTTGTTTCAGGCGAGTTTCCCATTCAAATGCATGTAACAGTGAGAAATACACTGTCTTGGCGAAATAAAGCGTTTTTCAACCACTTCATATAAATAGCTGTAACTTTTGATAGAAGACTCAGACAAACATGTTTATGGCTTTATCTTATAGAACTCAATATCCCCGTGCTGGGCAAACATGTTTTGCAGCTGTTTGAGCTAAGATTTTAAAATTATTCACATAATGAAAACCTATACTTTGTTTCAGGCGAGTTTCCCATTCAAATGCATGTAACAGTGAGAAACGCATTGTCTTGGCGAAATAAAGCGTTTTTGAACAACTTCATATAAATCGCTGTAACTTTTGATAGAAGACTCAGACAAACATGTTTATGGCTTTATCTTATAGAACTCAATATCCCCGTGCTGGGCAAACAGGTTTTGCAGCCGTTTGAGCTAAGATTTTAAAATTATTCACATAATGAAAACCTATACTTTGTTTCAGGCGAGTTTCCCATTCAAATGCATGTAACAGTGAGAAACGCATTGTCTTGGCGAAATAAAGCGTTTTTGAACAACTTCATATAAATCGCTGTAACTTTTGATAGAAGACTCAGACAAACATGTTTATGGCTTTATCTTATAGAACTCAATATCCCCGTGCTGGGCAAACAGGTTTTGCAGCCGTTTGAGCTAAGATTTTAAAATTATTCACATAATGAAAACCTATACTTTGTTTCAGGCGAGTTTCCCATTCAAATGCATGTAACAGTGAGAAACGCATTGTCTTGGCGAAATAAAGCGTTTTTGAACAACTTCATATAAATCGCTGTAACTTTTGATAGAAGACTCAGACAAACATGTTTATGGCTTTATCTTATAGAACTCAATATCCCCGTGCTGGGCAAACAGGTTTTGCAGCCGTTTGAGCTAAGATTTTAAAATTATTCACATAATGAAAACCTATACTTTGTTTCAGGCGAGTTTCCCATTCAAATGCATGTAACAGTGAGAAATACACTGTCTTGGCGAAATAAAGCGTTTTTCAACCACTTCATATAAATCGCTGTAACTTTTGATAGAAGACTCAGACAAACATGTTTATGGCTTTATCTTATAGAACTCAATATCCCCGTGCTGGGCAAACAGGTTTTGCAGCCGTTTGAGCTAAGATTTTAAAATTATTCACATAATGAAAACCTATACTTTGTTTCAGGCGAGTTTCCCATTCAAATGCATGTAACAGTGAGAAACGCATTGTCTTGGCGAAATAAAGCGTTTTTGAACAACTTCATATAAATCGCTGTAACTTTTGATAGAAGACTCAGACAAACATGTTTATGGCTTTATCTTATAGAACTCAATATCCCCGTGCTGGGCAAACAGGTTTTGCAGCCGTTTGAGCTAAGATTTTAAAATTATTCACATAATGAAAACCTATACTTTGTTTCAGGCGAGTTTCCCATTCAAATGCATGTAACAGTGAGAAACGCATTGTCTTGGCGAAATAAAGCGTTTTTGAACAACTTCATATAAATCGCTGTAACTTTTGATAGAAGACTCAGACAAACATGTTTATGGCTTTATCTTATAGAACTCAATATCCCCGTGCTGGGCAAACAGGTTTTGCAGCCGTTTGAGCTAAGATTTTAAAATTATTCACATAATGAAAACATATACTTTGTCTCGGGTGAGTTTCCCATTCAAATGCATGTAACAGTGAGAAACACACTGTCTTGGCGAAATAAAGCGTTTTTGTACAACTTCATATAAATCGCTGTAACTTTTGATAGAAGACTCAGACAAACATGTTTATGGCTTTATCTTATAGAACTCAATATCCCTGTGCTGGGCAAACAGGTTTTGCAGCCGTTTGAGCTAAGATTTTAAAATTATTCACATAATGAAAACCTATACTTTGTTTCAGGCGAGTTTCCCATTCAAATGCATGTAACAGTGAGAAACGCATTGTCTTGGCGAAATAAAGCGTTTTTGAACAACTTCATATAAATCGCTGTAACTTTTGATAGAAGACTCAGACAAACATGTTTATGGCTTTATCTTATAGAACTCAATATCCCCGTGCTGGGCAAACAGGTTTTGCAGCCGTTTGAGCTAAGATTTTAAAATTATTCACATAATGAAAACCTATACTTTGTTTCAGGCGAGTTTCCCATTCAAATGCATGTAACAGTGAGAAACGCATTGTCTTGGCGAAATAAAGCGTTTTTGAACAACTTCATATAAATCGCTGTAACTTTTGATAGAAGACTCAGACAAACATGTTTATGGCTTTATCTTATAGAACTCAATATCCCCGTGCTGGGCAAACAGGTTTTGCAGCCGTTTGAGCTAAGATTTTAAAATTATTCACATAATGAAAACCTATACTTTGTTTCAGGCGAGTTTCCCATTCAAATGCATGTAACAGTGAGAAACGCATTGTCTTGGCGAAATAAAGCGTTTTTGAACAACTTCATATAAATCGCTGTAACTTTTGATAGAAGACTCAGACAAACATGTTTATGGCTTTATCTTATAGAACTCAATATCCCCGTGCTGGGCAAACAGGTTTTGCAGCCGTTTGAGCTAAGATTTTAAAATTATTCACATAATGAAAACCTATACTTTGTTTCAGGCGAGTTTCCCATTCAAATGCATGTAACAGTGAGAAATACACTGTCTTGGCGAAATAAAGCGTTTTTCAACCACTTCATATAAATCGCTGTAACTTTTGATAGAAGACTCAGACAAACATGTTTATGGCTTTATCTTATAGAACTCAATATCCCCGTGCTGGGCAAACAGGTTTTGCAGCCGTTTGAGCTAAGATTTTAAAATTATTCACATAATGAAAACCTATACTTTGTTTCAGGCGAGTTTCCCATTCAAATGCATGTAACAGTGAGAAACGCATTGTCTTGGCGAAATAAAGCGTTTTTGAACAACTTCATATAAATCGCTGTAACTTTTGATAGAAGACTCAGACAAACATGTTTATGGCTTTATCTTATAGAACTCAATATCCCCGTGCTGGGCAAACAGGTTTTGCAGCCGTTTGAGCTAAGATTTTAAAATTATTCACATAATGAAAACCTATACTTTGTTTCAGGCGAGTTTCCCATTCAAATGCATGTAACAGTGAGAAACGCATTGTCTTGGCGAAATAAAGCGTTTTTGAACAACTTCATATAAATCGCTGTAACTTTTGATAGAAGACTCAGACAAACATGTTTATGGCTTTATCTTATAGAACTCAATATCCCCGTGCTGGGCAAACAGGTTTTGCAGCCGTTTGAGCTAAGATTTTAAAATTATTCACATAATGAAAACATATACTTTGTCTCGGGTGAGTTTCCCATTCAAATGCATGTAACAGTGAGAAACACACTGTCTTGGCGAAATAAAGCGTTTTTGTACAACTTCATATAAATCGCTGTAACTTTTGATAGAAGACTCAGACAAACATGTTTATGGCTTTATCTTATAGAACTCAATATCCCTGTGCTGGGCAAACAGGTTTTGCAGCCGTTTGAGCTAAGATTTTAAAATTATTCACATAATGAAAACCTATACTTTGTTTCAGGCGAGTTTCCCATTCAAATGCATGTAACAGTGAGAAACGCATTGTCTTGGCGAAATAAAGCGTTTTTGAACAACTTCATATAAATCGCTGTAACTTTTGATAGAAGACTCAGACAAACATGTTTATGGCTTTATCTTATAGAACTCAATATCCCCGTGCTGGGCAAACAGGTTTTGCAGCCGTTTGAGCTAAGATTTTAAAATTATTCACATAATGAAAACCTATACTTTGTTTCAGGCGAGTTTCCCATTCAAATGCATGTAACAGTGAGAAATACACTGTCTTGGCGAAATAAAGCGTTTTTCAACCACTTCATATAAATCGCTGTAACTTTTGATAGAAGACTCAGACAAACATGTTTATGGCTTTATCTTATAGAACTCAATATCCCCGTGCTGGGCAAACAGGTTTTGCAGCCGTTTGAGCTAAGATTTTAAAATTATTCACATAATGAAAACCTATACTTTGTTTCAGGCGAGTTTCCCATTCAAATGCATGTAACAGTGAGAAACGCATTGTCTTGGCGAAATAAAGCGTTTTTGAACAACTTCATATAAATCGCTGTAACTTTTGATAGAAGACTCAGACAAACATGTTTATGGCTTTATCTTATAGAACTCAATATCCCCGTGCTGGGCAAACAGGTTTTGCAGCCGTTTGAGCTAAGATTTTAAAATTATTCACATAATGAAAACATATACTTTGTCTCGGGTGAGTTTCCCATTCAAATGCATGTAACAGTGAGAAACACACTGTCTTGGCGAAATAAAGCGTTTTTGTACAACTTCATATAAATCGCTGTAACTTTTGATAGAAGACTCAGACAAACATGTTTATGGCTTTATCTTATAGAACTCAATATCCCTGTGCTGGGCAAACAGGTTTTGCAGCCGTTTGAGCTAAGATTTTAAAATTATTCACATAATGAAAACCTATACTTTGTTTCAGGCGAGTTTCCCATTCAAATGCATGTAACAGTGAGAAACGCATTGTCTTGGCGAAATAAAGCGTTTTTGTACAACTTCATATAAATCGCTGTAACTTTTGATAGAAGACTCAGACAAACATATTTATGGCTTTATCTTATAGAACTCAATATCCCCGTGCTGGGCAAACAGGTTTTGCAGCCGTTTGAGCTAAGATTTTAAAATTATTCACATAATGAAAACCTATACTTTGTTTCAGGCGAGTTTCCCATTCAAATGCATGTAACAGTGAGAAATACACTGTCTTGGCGAAATAAAGCGTTTTTCAACCACTTCATATAAATCGCTGTAACTTTTGATAGAAGACTCAGACAAACATGTTTATGGCTTTATCTTATAGAACTCAATATCCCCGTGCTGGGCAAACAGGTTTTGCAGCCGTTTGAGCTAAGATTTTAAAATTATTCACATAATGAAAACCTATACTTTGTTTCAGGCGAGTTTCCCATTCAAATGCATGTAACAGTGAGAAACGCATTGTCTTGGCGAAATAAAGCGTTTTTGAACAACTTCATATAAATCGCTGTAACTTTTGATAGAAGACTCAGACAAACATGTTTATGGCTTTATCTTATAGAACTCAATATCCCCGTGCTGGGCAAACAGGTTTTGCAGCCGTTTGAGCTAAGATTTTAAAATTATTCACATAATGAAAACCTATACTTTGTTTCAGGCGAGTTCCCCATTCAAATGCATGCAACAGTGAGAAACGCATTGTCTTGGCGAAATAAAGCGTTTTTGAACAACTTCATATAAATCGCTGTAACTTTTGATAGAAGACTCAGACAAACATGTTTATGGCTTTATCTTATAGAACTCAATATCCCCGTGCTGGGCAAACAGGTTTTGCAGCCGTTTGAGCTAAGATTTTAAAATTATTCACATAATGAAAACATATACTTTGTCTCGGGTGAGTTTCCCATTCAAATGCATGTAACAGTGAGAAACACACTGTCTTGGCGAAATAAAGCGTTTTTGTACAACTTCATATAAATCGCTGTAACTTTTGATAGAAGACTCAGACAAACATGTTTATGGCTTTATCTTATAGAACTCAATATCCCCGTGCTGGGCAAACAGGTTTTGCAGCCGTTTGAGCTAAGATTTTAAAATTATTCACATAATGAAAACATATACTTTGTCTCGGGTGAGTTTCCCATTCAAATGCATGTAACAGTGAGAAACACACTGTCTTGGCGAAATAAAGCGTTTTTCAACCACTTCATATAAATCGCTGTAACTTTTGATAGAAGACTCAGACAAACATGTTTATGGCTTTATCTTATAGAACTCAATATCCCCGTGCTGGGCAAACAGGTTTTGCAGCCGTTTGAGCTAAGATTTTAAAATTATTCACATAATGAAAACCTATACTTTGTTTCAGGCGAGTTTCCCATTCAAATGCATGTAACAGTGAGAAACGCATTGTCTTGGCGAAATAAAGCGTTTTTGAACAACTTCATATAAATCGCTGTAACTTTTGATAGAAGACTCAGACAAACATGTTTATGGCTTTATCTTATAGAACTCAATATCCCCGTGCTGGGCAAACAGGTTTTGCAGCCGTTTGAGCTAAGATTTTAAAATTATTCACATAATGAAAACCTATACTTTGTTTCAGGCGAGTTCCCCATTCAAATGCATGCAACAGTGAGAAACGCATTGTCTTGGCGAAATAAAGCGTTTTTGAACAACTTCATATAAATCGCTGTAACTTTTGATAGAAGACTCAGACAAACATGTTTATGGCTTTATCTTATAGAACTCAATATCCCCGTGCTGGGCAAACAGGTTTTGCAGCCGTTTGAGCTAAGATTTTAAAATTATTCACATAATGAAAACCTATACTTTGTTTCAGGCGAGTTTCCCATTCAAATGCATGTAACAGTGAGAAACGCATTGTCTTGGCGAAATAAAGCGTTTTTGTACAACTTCATATAAATCGCTGTAACTTTTGATAGAAGACTCAGACAAACATATTTATGGCTTTATCTTATAGAACTCAATATCCCCGTGCTGGGCAAACAGGTTTTGCAGCCGTTTGAGCTAAGATTTTAAAATTATTCACATAATGAAAACCTATACTTTGTTTCAGGCGAGTTTCCCATTCAAATGCATGTAACAGTGAGAAATACACTGTCTTGGCGAAATAAAGCGTTTTTCAACCACTTCATATAAATCGCTGTAACTTTTGATAGAAGACTCAGACAAACATGTTTATGGCTTTATCTTATAGAACTCAATATCCCCGTGCTGGGCAAACAGGTTTTGCAGCCGTTTGAGCTAAGATTTTAAAATTATTCACATAATGAAAACCTATACTTTGTTTCAGGCGAGTTTCCCATTCAAATGCATGTAACAGTGAGAAACACACTGTCTTGGCGAAATAAAGCGTTTTTGTACAACTTCATATAAATCGCTGTAACTTTTGATAGAAGACTCAGACAAACATGTTTATGGCTTTATCTTATAGAACTCAATATCCCCGTGCTGGGCAAACAGGTTTTGCAGCCGTTTGAGCTAAGATTTTAAAATTATTCACATAATGAAAACCTATACTTTGTTTCAGGCGAGTTTCCCATTCAAATGCATGTAACAGTGAGAAACGCATTGTCTTGGCGAAATAAAGCGTTTTTGTACAACTTCATATAAATCGCTGTAACTTTTGATAGAAGACTCAGACAAACATATTTATGGCTTTATCTTATAGAACTCAATATCCCCGTGCTGGGCAAACAGGTTTTGCAGCCGTTTGAGCTAAGATTTTAAAATTATTCACATAATGAAAACCTATACTTTGTTTCAGGCGAGTTTCCCATTCAAATGCATGTAACAGTGAGAAATACACTGTCTTGGCGAAATAAAGCGTTTTTCAACCACTTCATATAAATCGCTGTAACTTTTGATAGAAGACTCAGACAAACATGTTTATGGCTTTATCTTATAGAACTCAATATCCCCGTGCTGGGCAAACAGGTTTTGCAGCCGTTTGAGCTAAGATTTTAAAATTATTCACATAATGAAAACCTATACTTTGTTTCAGGCGAGTTTCCCATTCAAATGCATGTAACAGTGAGAAACGCATTGTCTTGGCGAAATAAAGCGTTTTTGAACAACTTCATATAAATCGCTCTAACTTTTGATAGAAGACTCAGACAAACATGTTTATGGCTTTATCTTATAGAACTCAATATCCCCGTGCTGGGCAAACAGGTTTTGCAGCCGTTTGAGCTAAGATTTTAAAATTATTCACATAATGAAAACCTATACTTTGTTTCAGGCGAGTTCCCCATTCAAATGCATGCAACAGTGAGAAACGCATTGTCTTGGCGAAATAAAGCGTTTTTGAACAACTTCATATAAATCGCTGTAACTTTTGATAGAAGACTCAGACAAACATGTTTATGGCTTTATCTTATAGAACTCAATATCCCCGTGCTGGGCAAACAGGTTTTGCAGCCGTTTGAGCTAAGATTTTAAAATTATTCACATAATGAAAACCTATACTTTGTTTCAGGCGAGTTTCCCATTCAAATGCATGTAACAGTGAGAAACGCATTGTCTTGGCGAAATAAAGCGTTTTTGAACAACTTCATATAAATCGCTGTAACTTTTGATAGAAGACTCAGACAAACATGTTTATGGCTTTATCTTATAGAACTCAATATCCCCGTGCTGGGCAAACAGGTTTTGCAGCCGTTTGAGCTAAGATTTTAAAATTATTCACATAATGAAAACCTATACTTTGTTTCAGGCGAGTTTCCCATTCAAATGCATGCAACAGTGAGAAACGCATTGTCTTGGCGAAATAAAGCGTTTTTGAACAACTTCATATAAATCGCTGTAACTTTTGATAGAAGACTCAGACAAACATGTTTATGGCTTTATCTTATAGAACTCAATATCCCCGTGCTGGGCAAACAGGTTTTGCAGCCGTTTGAGCTAAGATTTTAAAATTATTCACATAATGAAAACCTATACTTTGTTTCAGGCGAGTTTCCCATTCAAATGCATGTAACAGTGAGAAACGCATTGTCTTGGCGAAATAAAGCGTTTTTGAACAACTTCATATAAATCGCTGTAACTTTTGATAGAAGACTCAGACAAACATGTTTATGGCTTTATCTTATAGAACTCAATATCCCCGTGCTGGGCAAACAGGTTTTGCAGCCGTTTGAGCTAAGATTTTAAAATTATTCACATAATGAAAACCTATACTTTGTTTCAGGCGAGTTTCCCATTCAAATGCATGTAACAGTGAGAAACGCATTGTCTTGGCGAAATAAAGCGTTTTTGAACAACTTCATATAAATCGCTGTAACTTTTGATAGAAGACTCAGACAAACATGTTTATGGCTTTATCTTATAGAACTCAATATCCCCGTGCTGGGCAAACAGGTTTTGCAGCCGTTTGAGCTAAGATTTTAAAATTATTCACATAATGAAAACATATACTTTGTCTCGGGTGAGTTTCCCATTCAAATGCATGTAACAGTGAGAAACACACTGTCTTGGCGAAATAAAGCGTTTTTGTACAACTTCATATAAATCGCTGTAACTTTTGATAGAAGACCCAGACAAACATGTTTATGGCTTTATCTTATAGAACTCAATATCCCCGTGCTGGGCAAACAGAACAGGTTTTGCAGCCGTTTGAGCTAAGATTTTAAAATTATTCACATAATGAAAACCTATACTTTGTTTCAGGCGAGTTTCCCATTCAAATGCACGTAACAGTGAGAAACGCATTGTCTTGGCGAAATAAAGCGTTTTTGTACAACTTCATATAAATCGCTGTAACTTTTGATAGAAGACTCAGACAAACATGTTTATGGCTTTATCTTATAGAACTCAATATCCCCGTGCTGGGCAAGCAGAACAGGTTTTGCAGCAGTTTGAGCTAAGATTTTAAAATTATTCACATAATGAAAACCTATACTTTGTTTCAGGCGAGTTTCCCATTCAAATGCATGTAACAGTGAGAAACGCATTGTCTTGGCGAAATAAAGCGTTTTTGTACAACTTCATATAAATCGCTGTAACTTTTGATAGAAGACTCAGACAAACATATTTATGGCTTTATCTTATAGAACTCAATATCCCCGTGCTGGGCAAACAGGTTTTGCAGCCGTTTGAGCTAAGATTTTAAAATTATTCACATAATGAAAACCTATACTTTGTTTCAGGCGAGTTTCCCATTCAAATGCATGTAACAGTGAGAAACGCATTGTCTTGGCGAAATAAAGCGTTTTCGTACAACTTCATATAAATCGCTGTAACTTTTGATAGAAGACTCAGACAAACATATTTATGGCTTTATCTTATAGAACTCAATATCCCCGTGCTGGGCAAACAGGTTTTGCAGCCGTTTGAGCTAAGATTTTAAAATTATTCACATAATGAAAACATATACTTTGTCTCGGGTGAGTTTCCCATTCAAATGCATGTAACAGTGAGAAACACACTGTCTTGGCGAAATAAAGCGTTTTTGTACAACTTCATATAAATCGCTGTAACTTTTGATAGAAGACCCAGACAAACATGTTTATGGCTTTATCTTATAGAACTCAATATCCCCGTGCTGGGCAAACAGAACAGGTTTTGCAGCCGTTTGAGCTAAGATTTTAAAATTATTCACATAATGAAAACCTATACTTTGTTTCAGGCGAGTTTCCCATTCAAATGCATGTAACAGTGAGAAACGCATTGTCTTGGCGAAATAAAGCGTTTTTGTACAACTTCATATAAATCGCTGTAACTTTTGATAGAAGACTCAGACAAACATGTTTATGGCTTTATCTTATAGAACTCAATATCCCCGTGCTGGGCAAGCAGAACAGGTTTTGCAGCAGTTTGAGCTAAGATTTTAAAATTATTCACATAATGAAAACCTATACTTTGTTTCAGGCGAGTTTCCCATTCAAATGCATGTAACAGTGAGAAACGCATTGTCTTGGCGAAATAAAGCGTTTTTGTACAACTTCATATAAATCGCTGTAACTTTTGATAGAAGACTCAGACAAACATATTTATGGCTTTATCTTATAGAACTCAATATCCCCGTGCTGGGCAAACAGGTTTTGCAGCCGTTTGAGCTAAGATTTTAAAATTATTCACATAATGAAAACCTATACTTTGTTTCAGGCGAGTTTCCCATTCAAATGCATGTAACAGTGAGAAACGCATTGTCTTGGCGAAATAAAGCGTTTTCGTACAACTTCATATAAATCGCTGTAACTTTTGATAGAAGACTCAGACAAACATATTTATGGCTTTATCTTATAGAACTCAATATCCCCGTGCTGGGCAAACAGGTTTTGCAGCCGTTTGAGCTAAGATTTTAAAATTATTCACATAATGAAAACCTCTACTTTGTTTCAGGCGAGTTTCCCATTCAAATGCATGTAACAGTGAGAAATATACTGTCTTGGCGAAATAAAGCGTTTTTGTACAACTTCATATAAATCGCTGTAACTTTTGATAGAAGACTCAGACAAACATGTTTATGGCTTTATCTTATAGAACTCAATATCCCCGTGCTGGGCAAACATGTTTTGCAGCTGTTTGAGCTAAGATTTTAAAATTATTCACATAATGAAAACCTATACTTTGTTTCAGGCGAGTTTCCCATTCAAATGCATGTAACAGTGAGAAATACACTGTCTTGGCGAAATAAAGCGTTTTTCAACAACTTCATATAAATCGCTGTAACTTTTGATAGAAGACTCAGACAAACATGTTTATGGCTTTATCTTATAGAACTCAATATCCCCGTGCTGGGCAAACAGAACAGGTTTTGCAGCCGTTTGAGCTAAGATTTTAAAATTATTCACATAATGAAAACCTATACTTTGTTTCAGGCGAGTTTCCCATTCAAATGCATGTAACAGTGAGAAACGCATTGTCTTGGCGAAATAAAGCGTTTTCGTACAACTTCATATAAATCGCTGTAACTTTTGATAGAAGACTCAGACAAACATATTTATGGCTTTATCTTATAGAACTCAATATCCCCGTGCTGGGCAAACAGGTTTTGCAGCCGTTTGAGCTAAGATTTTAAAATTATTCACATAATGAAAACCTCTACTTTGTTTCAGGCGAGTTTCCCATTCAAATGCATGTAACAGTGAGAAATACACTGTCTTGGCGAAATAAAGCGTTTTTCAACCACTTCATATAAATAGCTGTAACTTTTGATAGAAGACTCAGACAAACATGTTTATGGCTTTATCTTATAGAACTCAATATCCCCGTGCTGGGCAAACATGTTTTGCAGCTGTTTGAGCTAAGATTTTAAAATTATTCACATAATGAAAACCTATACTTTGTTTCAGGCGAGTTTCCCATTCAAATGCATGTAACAGTGAGAAACGCATTGTCTTGGCGAAATAAAGCGTTTTTGAACAACTTCATATAAATCGCTGTAACTTTTGATAGAAGACTCAGACAAACATGTTTATGGCTTTATCTTATAGAACTCAATATCCCCGTGCTGGGCAAACAGGTTGCAGCCGTTTGCAGCCGTTTGAGCTAAGATTTTAAAATTATTCACATAATGAAAACCTATACTTTGTTTCAGGCGAGTTTCCCATTCAAATGCATGTAACAGTGAGAAACACACTGTCTTGGCGAAATAAAGCGTTTTTGTACAACTTCATATAAATAGCTGTAACTTTTGATAGAAGACTCAGACAAACATGTTTATGGCTTTATCTTATAGAACTCAAGGTCCCCATGATGGGAAAACAGGATTTGCAGCCGTTTGAGCTAAGATTTTAAAATTATTCACATAATGAAAACCTCTACTTTGTTTCAGGCGAGTTTCCCATTCAAATGCATGTAACAGTGAGAAATACACTGTCTTGGCGAAATAAAGCGTTTTTCAACCACTTCATATAAATCGCTGTAACTTTTGATAGAAGACTCAGACAAACATGTTTATGGCTTTATCTTATAGAACTCAATATCCCCGTGCTGGGCAAACAGGTTTTGCAGCCGTTTGAGCTAAGATTTTAAAATTATTCACATAATGAAAACCTATACTTTGTTTCAGGCGAGTTTCCCATTCAAATGCATGTAACAGTGAGAAACACACTGTCTTGGCGAAATAAAGCGTTTTTGAAAAACTTCATATAAATCGCTGTAACTTTTGATAGAAGACTCAGACAAACATGTTTATGGCTTTATCTTATAGAACTCAATATCCCCGTGCTGGGCAAGCAGAACAGGTTTTGCAGCCGTTTGAGCTAAGATTTTAAAATTATTCACATAATGAAAACCTATACTTTGTTTCAGGCGAGTTTCCCATTCAAATGCATGTAACAGTGAGAAACGCATTGTCTTGGCGAAATAAAGCGTTTTTGAACAACTTCATATAAATCGCTGTAACTTTTGATAGAAGACTCAGACAAACATGTTTATGGCTTTATCTTATAGAACTCAATATCCCCGTGCTGGGCAAACAGGTTTTGCAGCCGTTTGAGCTAAGATTTTAAAATTATTCACATAATGAAAACATATACTTTGTCTCGGGTGAGTTTCCCATTCAAATGCATGTAACAGTGAGAAACACACTGTCTTGGCGAAATAAAGCGTTTTTGTACAACTTCATATAAATCGCTGTAACTTTTGATAGAAGACCCAGACAAACATGTTTATGGCTTTATCTTATAGAACTCAATATCCCCGTGCTGGGCAAACAGAACAGGTTTTGCAGCCGTTTGACCTAAGATTTTAAAATTATTCACATAATGAAAACCTATACTTTGTTTCAGGCGAGTTTCCCATTCAAATGCACGTAACAGTGAGAAACGCATTGTCTTGGCGAAATAAAGCGTTTTTGTACAACTTCATATAAATCGCTGTAACTTTTGATAGAAGACTCAGACAAACATGTTTATGGCTTTATCTTATAGAACTCAATATCCCCGTGCTGGGCAAGCAGAACAGGTTTTGCAGCAGTTTGAGCTAAGATTTTAAAATTATTCACATAATGAAAACCTATACTTTGTTTCAGGCGAGTTTCCCATTCAAATGCATGTAACAGTGAGAAACGCATTGTCTTGGCGAAATAAAGCGTTTTTGTACAACTTCATATAAATCGCTGTAACTTTTGATAGAAGACTCAGACAAACATATTTATGGCTTTATCTTATAGAACTCAATATCCCCGTGCTGGGCAAACAGGTTTTGCAGCCGTTTGAGCTAAGATTTTAAAATTATTCACATAATGAAAACCTATACTTTGTTTCAGGCGAGTTTCCCATTCAAATGCATGTAACAGTGAGAAACGCATTGTCTTGGCGAAATAAAGCGTTTTCGTACAACTTCATATAAATCGCTGTAACTTTTGATAGAAGACTCAGACAAACATATTTATGGCTTTATCTTATAGAACTCAATATCCCCGTGCTGGGCAAACAGGTTTTGCAGCCGTTTGAGCTAAGATTTTAAAATTATTCACATAATGAAAACCTATACTTTGTTTCAGGCGAGTTCCCCATTCAAATGCATGTAACAGTGAGAAATACACTGTCTTGGCGAAATAAAGCGTTTTTCAACCACTTCATATAAATCGCTGTAACTTTTGATAGAAGACTCAGACAAACATGTTTATGGCTTTATCTTATAGAACTCAATATCCCCGTGCTGGGCAAACATGTTTTGCAGCTGTTTGAGCTAAGATTTTAAAATTATTCACATAATGAAAACCTATACTTTGTTTCAGGCGAGTTTCCCATTCAAATGCATGTAACAGTGAGAAATACACTGTCTTGGCGAAATAAAGCGTTTTTCAACAACTTCATATAAATCGCTGTAACTTTTGATAGAAGACTCAGACAAACATGTTTATGGCTTTATCTTATAGAACTCAATATCCCCGTGCTGGGCAAACAGAACAGGTTTTGCAGCCGTTTGAGCTAAGATTTTAAAATTATTCACATAATGAAAACCTATACTTTGTTTCAGGCGAGTTTCCCATTCAAATGCATGTAACAGTGAGAAACGCATTGTCTTGGCGAAATAAAGCGTTTTTGAACAACTTCATATAAATCGCTGTAACTTTTGATAGAAGACTCAGACAAACATGTTTATGGCTTTATCTTATAGAACTCAATATCCCCGTGCTGGGCAAACAGGTTTTGCAGCCGTTTGAGCTAAGATTTTAAAATTATTCACATAATGAAAACATATACTTTGTCTCGGGTGAGTTTCCCATTCAAATGCATGTAACAGTGAGAAACACACTGTCTTGGCGAAATAAAGCGTTTTTGTACAACTTCATATAAATCGCTGTAACTTTTGATAGAAGACCCAGACAAACATGTTTATGGCTTTATCTTATAGAACTCAATATCCCCGTGCTGGGCAAACAGAACAGGTTTTGCAGCCGTTTGACCTAAGATTTTAAAATTATTCACATAATGAAAACCTATACTTTGTTTCAGGCGAGTTTCCCATTCAAATGCACGTAACAGTGAGAAACGCATTGTCTTGGCGAAATAAAGCGTTTTTGTACAACTTCATATAAATCGCTGTAACTTTTGATAGAAGACTCAGACAAACATGTTTATGGCTTTATCTTATAGAACTCAATATCCCCGTGCTGGGCAAGCAGAACAGGTTTTGCAGCCGTTTGACCTAAGATTTTAAAATTATTCACATAATGAAAACCTATACTTTGTTTCAGGCGAGTTTCCCATTCAAATGCACGTAACAGTGAGAAACGCATTGTCTTGGCGAAATAAAGCGTTTTTGTACAACTTCATATAAATCGCTGTAACTTTTGATAGAAGACTCAGACAAACATGTTTATGGCTTTATCTTATAGAACTCAATATCCCCGTGCTGGGCAAGCAGAACAGGTTTTGCAGCAGTTTGAGCTAAGATTTTAAAATTATTCACATAATGAAAACCTATACTTTGTTTCAGGCGAGTTTCCCATTCAAATGCATGTAACAGTGAGAAACGCATTGTCTTGGCGAAATAAAGCGTTTTTGTACAACTTCATATAAATCGCTGTAACTTTTGATAGAAGACTCAGACAAACATATTTATGGCTTTATCTTATAGAACTCAATATCCCCGTGCTGGGCAAACAGGTTTTGCAGCCGTTTGAGCTAAGATTTTAAAATTATTCACATAATGAAAACCTATAATTTGTTTCAGGCGAGTTTCCCATTCAAATGCATGTAACAGTGAGAAACGCATTGTCTTGGCGAAATAAAGCGTTTTCGTACAACTTCATATAAATCGCTGTAACTTTTGATAGAAGACTCAGACAAACATATTTATGGCTTTATCTTATAGAACTCAATATCCCCGTGCTGGGCAAACAGGTTTTGCAGCCGTTTGAGCTAAGATTTTAAAATTATTCACATAATGAAAACCTATACTTTGTTTCAGGCGAGTTTCCCATTCAAATGCATGTAACAGTGAGAAACGCATTGTCTTGGCGAAATAAAGCGTTTTTGTACAACTTCATATAAATCGCTGTAACTTTTGATAGAAGACTCAGACAAACATATTTATGGCTTTATCTTATAGAACTCAATATCCCCGTGCTGGGCAAACAGGTTTTGCAGCCGTTTGAGCTAAGATTTTAAAATTATTCACATAATGAAAACCTATACTTTGTTTCAGGCGAGTTTCCCATTCAAATGCATGTAACAGTGAGAAACGCATTGTCTTGGCGAAATAAAGCGTTTTCGTACAACTTCATATAAATCGCTGTAACTTTTGATAGAAGACTCAGACAAACATATTTATGGCTTTATCTTATAGAACTCAATATCCCCGTGCTGGGCAAACAGGTTTTGCAGCCGTTTGAGCTAAGATTTTAAAATTATTCACATAATGAAAACCTATACTTTGTTTCAGGCGAGTTCCCCATTCAAATGCATGTAACAGTGAGAAATACACTGTCTTGGCGAAATAAAGCGTTTTTCAACCACTTCATATAAATCGCTGTAACTTTTGATAGAAGACTCAGACAAACATGTTTATGGCTTTATCTTATAGAACTCAATATCCCCGTGCTGGGCAAACATGTTTTGCAGCTGTTTGAGCTAAGATTTTAAAATTATTCACATAATGAAAACCTATACTTTGTTTCAGGCGAGTTTCCCATTCAAATGCATGTAACAGTGAGAAATACACTGTCTTGGCGAAATAAAGCGTTTTTCAACAACTTCATATAAATCGCTGTAACTTTTGATAGAAGACTCAGACAAACATGTTTATGGCTTTATCTTATAGAACTCAATATCCCCGTGCTGGGCAAACAGAACAGGTTTTGCAGCCGTTTGAGCTAAGATTTTAAAATTATTCACATAATGAAAACCTATACTTTGTTTCAGGCGAGTTTCCCATTCAAATGCATGTAACAGTGAGAAACGCATTGTCTTGGCGAAATAAAGCGTTTTTGAACAACTTCATATAAATCGCTGTAACTTTTGATAGAAGACTCAGACAAACATGTTTATGGCTTTATCTTATAGAACTCAATATCCCCGTGCTGGGCAAACAGGTTTTGCAGCCGTTTGAGCTAAGATTTTAAAATTATTCACATAATGAAAACATATACTTTGTCTCGGGTGAGTTTCCCATTCAAATGCATGTAACAGTGAGAAACACACTGTCTTGGCGAAATAAAGCGTTTTTGTACAACTTCATATAAATCGCTGTAACTTTTGATAGAAGACCCAGACAAACATGTTTATGGCTTTATCTTATAGAACTCAATATCCCCGTGCTGGGCAAACAGAACAGGTTTTGCAGCCGTTTGACCTAAGATTTTAAAATTATTCACATAATGAAAACCTATACTTTGTTTCAGGCGAGTTTCCCATTCAAATGCACGTAACAGTGAGAAACACACTGTCTTGGCGAAATAAAGCGTTTTTGTACAACTTCATATAAATCGCTGTAACTTTTGATAGAAGACCCAGACAAACATGTTTATGGCTTTATCTTATAGAACTCAATATCCCCGTGCTGGGCAAACAGAACAGGTTTTGCAGCCGTTTGAGCTAAGATTTTAAAATTATTCACATAATGAAAACCTATACTTTGTTTCAGGCGAGTTTCCCATTCAAATGCATGTAACAGTGAGAAACGCATTGTCTTGGCGAAATAAAGCGTTTTTGAACAACTTCATATAAATCGCTGTAACTTTTGATAGAAGACTCAGACAAACATGTTTATGGCTTTATCTTATAGAACTCAATATCCCCGTGCTGGGCAAACAGGTTTTGCAGCCGTTTGAGCTAAGATTTTAAAATTATTCACATAATGAAAACATATACTTTGTCTCGGGTGAGTTTCCCATTCAAATGCATGTAACAGTGAGAAACACACTGTCTTGGCGAAATAAAGCGTTTTTGTACAACTTCATATAAATCGCTGTAACTTTTGATAGAAGACCCAGACAAACATGTTTATGGCTTTATCTTATAGAACTCAATATCCCCGTGCTGGGCAAACAGAACAGGTTTTGCAGCCGTTTGACCTAAGATTTTAAAATTATTCACATAATGAAAACCTATACTTTGTTTCAGGCGAGTTTCCCATTCAAATGCACGTAACAGTGAGAAACGCATTGTCTTGGCGAAATAAAGCGTTTTTGTACAACTTCATATAAATCGCTGTAACTTTTGATAGAAGACTCAGACAAACATGTTTATGGCTTTATCTTATAGAACTCAATATCCCCGTGCTGGGCAAGCAGAACAGGTTTTGCAGCAGTTTGAGCTAAGATTTTAAAATTATTCACATAATGAAAACCTATACTTTGTTTCAGGCGAGTTTCCCATTCAAATGCATGTAACAGTGAGAAACGCATTGTCTTGGCGAAATAAAGCGTTTTTGTACAACTTCATATAAATCGCTGTAACTTTTGATAGAAGACTCAGACAAACATATTTATGGCTTTATCTTATAGAACTCAATATCCCCGTGCTGGGCAAACAGGTTTTGCAGCCGTTTGAGCTAAGATTTTAAAATTATTCACATAATGAAAACCTATACTTTGTTTCAGGCGAGTTTCCCATTCAAATGCATGTAACAGTGAGAAACGCATTGTCTTGGCGAAATAAAGCGTTTTCGTACAACTTCATATAAATCGCTGTAACTTTTGATAGAAGACTCAGACAAACATATTTATGGCTTTATCTTATAGAACTCAATATCCCCGTGCTGGGCAAACAGGTTTTGCAGCCGTTTGAGCTAAGATTTTAAAATTATTCACATAATGAAAACCTATACTTTGTTTCAGGCGAGTTCCCCATTCAAATGCATGTAACAGTGAGAAATACACTGTCTTGGCGAAATAAAGCGTTTTTCAACCACTTCATATAAATCGCTGTAACTTTTGATAGAAGACTCAGACAAACATGTTTATGGCTTTATCTTATAGAACTCAATATCCCCGTGCTGGGCAAACATGTTTTGCAGCTGTTTGAGCTAAGATTTTAAAATTATTCACATAATGAAAACCTATACTTTGTTTCAGGCGAGTTTCCCATTCAAATGCATGTAACAGTGAGAAATACACTGTCTTGGCGAAATAAAGCGTTTTTCAACAACTTCATATAAATCGCTGTAACTTTTGATAGAAGACTCAGACAAACATGTTTATGGCTTTATCTTATAGAACTCAATATCCCCGTGCTGGGCAAACAGAACAGGTTTTGCAGCCGTTTGAGCTAAGATTTTAAAATTATTCACATAATGAAAACCTATACTTTGTTTCAGGCGAGTTTCCCATTCAAATGCATGTAACAGTGAGAAACGCATTGTCTTGGCGAAATAAAGCGTTTTTGAACAACTTCATATAAATCGCTGTAACTTTTGATAGAAGACTCAGACAAACATGTTTATGGCTTTATCTTATAGAACTCAATATCCCCGTGCTGGGCAAACAGGTTTTGCAGCCGTTTGAGCTAAGATTTTAAAATTATTCACATAATGAAAACATATACTTTGTCTCGGGTGAGTTTCCCATTCAAATGCATGTAACAGTGAGAAACACACTGTCTTGGCGAAATAAAGCGTTTTTGTACAACTTCATATAAATCGCTGTAACTTTTGATAGAAGACCCAGACAAACATGTTTATGGCTTTATCTTATAGAACTCAATATCCCCGTGCTGGGCAAACAGAACAGGTTTTGCAGCCGTTTGACCTAAGATTTTAAAATTATTCACATAATGAAAACCTATACTTTGTTTCAGGCGAGTTTCCCATTCAAATGCACGTAACAGTGAGAAACGCATTGTCTTGGCGAAATAAAGCGTTTTTGTACAACTTCATATAAATCGCTGTAACTTTTGATAGAAGACTCAGACAAACATGTTTATGGCTTTATCTTATAGAACTCAATATCCCCGTGCTGGGCAAGCAGAACAGGTTTTGCAGCCGTTTGACCTAAGATTTTAAAATTATTCACATAATGAAAACCTATACTTTGTTTCAGGCGAGTTTCCCATTCAAATGCACGTAACAGTGAGAAACGCATTGTCTTGGCGAAATAAAGCGTTTTTGTACAACTTCATATAAATCGCTGTAACTTTTGATAGAAGACTCAGACAAACATGTTTATGGCTTTATCTTATAGAACTCAATATCCCCGTGCTGGGCAAGCAGAACAGGTTTTGCAGCAGTTTGAGCTAAGATTTTAAAATTATTCACATAATGAAAACCTATACTTTGTTTCAGGCGAGTTTCCCATTCAAATGCATGTAACAGTGAGAAACGCATTGTCTTGGCGAAATAAAGCGTTTTTGTACAACTTCATATAAATCGCTGTAACTTTTGATAGAAGACTCAGACAAACATATTTATGGCTTTATCTTATAGAACTCAATATCCCCGTGCTGGGCAAACAGGTTTTGCAGCCGTTTGAGCTAAGATTTTAAAATTATTCACATAATGAAAACCTATAATTTGTTTCAGGCGAGTTTCCCATTCAAATGCATGTAACAGTGAGAAACGCATTGTCTTGGCGAAATAAAGCGTTTTCGTACAACTTCATATAAATCGCTGTAACTTTTGATAGAAGACTCAGACAAACATATTTATGGCTTTATCTTATAGAACTCAATATCCCCGTGCTGGGCAAACAGGTTTTGCAGCCGTTTGAGCTAAGATTTTAAAATTATTCACATAATGAAAACCTATACTTTGTTTCAGGCGAGTTTCCCATTCAAATGCATGTAACAGTGAGAAACGCATTGTCTTGGCGAAATAAAGCGTTTTTGTACAACTTCATATAAATCGCTGTAACTTTTGATAGAAGACTCAGACAAACATATTTATGGCTTTATCTTATAGAACTCAATATCCCCGTGCTGGGCAAACAGGTTTTGCAGCCGTTTGAGCTAAGATTTTAAAATTATTCACATAATGAAAACCTATACTTTGTTTCAGGCGAGTTTCCCATTCAAATGCATGTAACAGTGAGAAACGCATTGTCTTGGCGAAATAAAGCGTTTTCGTACAACTTCATATAAATCGCTGTAACTTTTGATAGAAGACTCAGACAAACATATTTATGGCTTTATCTTATAGAACTCAATATCCCCGTGCTGGGCAAACAGGTTTTGCAGCCGTTTGAGCTAAGATTTTAAAATTATTCACATAATGAAAACCTATACTTTGTTTCAGGCGAGTTCCCCATTCAAATGCATGTAACAGTGAGAAATACACTGTCTTGGCGAAATAAAGCGTTTTTCAACCACTTCATATAAATCGCTGTAACTTTTGATAGAAGACTCAGACAAACATGTTTATGGCTTTATCTTATAGAACTCAATATCCCCGTGCTGGGCAAACATGTTTTGCAGCTGTTTGAGCTAAGATTTTAAAATTATTCACATAATGAAAACCTATACTTTGTTTCAGGCGAGTTTCCCATTCAAATGCATGTAACAGTGAGAAATACACTGTCTTGGCGAAATAAAGCGTTTTTCAACAACTTCATATAAATCGCTGTAACTTTTGATAGAAGACTCAGACAAACATGTTTATGGCTTTATCTTATAGAACTCAATATCCCCGTGCTGGGCAAACAGAACAGGTTTTGCAGCCGTTTGAGCTAAGATTTTAAAATTATTCACATAATGAAAACCTATACTTTGTTTCAGGCGAGTTTCCCATTCAAATGCATGTAACAGTGAGAAACGCATTGTCTTGGCGAAATAAAGCGTTTTTGAACAACTTCATATAAATCGCTGTAACTTTTGATAGAAGACTCAGACAAACATGTTTATGGCTTTATCTTATAGAACTCAATATCCCCGTGCTGGGCAAACAGGTTTTGCAGCCGTTTGAGCTAAGATTTTAAAATTATTCACATAATGAAAACATATACTTTGTCTCGGGTGAGTTTCCCATTCAAATGCATGTAACAGTGAGAAACACACTGTCTTGGCGAAATAAAGCGTTTTTGTACAACTTCATATAAATCGCTGTAACTTTTGATAGAAGACCCAGACAAACATGTTTATGGCTTTATCTTATAGAACTCAATATCCCCGTGCTGGGCAAACAGAACAGGTTTTGCAGCCGTTTGACCTAAGATTTTAAAATTATTCACATAATGAAAACCTATACTTTGTTTCAGGCGAGTTTCCCATTCAAATGCACGTAACAGTGAGAAACACACTGTCTTGGCGAAATAAAGCGTTTTTGTACAACTTCATATAAATCGCTGTAACTTTTGATAGAAGACCCAGACAAACATGTTTATGGCTTTATCTTATAGAACTCAATATCCCCGTGCTGGGCAAACAGAACAGGTTTTGCAGCCGTTTGAGCTAAGATTTTAAAATTATTCACATAATGAAAACCTATACTTTGTTTCAGGCGAGTTTCCCATTCAAATGCATGTAACAGTGAGAAACGCATTGTCTTGGCGAAATAAAGCGTTTTTGAACAACTTCATATAAATCGCTGTAACTTTTGATAGAAGACTCAGACAAACATGTTTATGGCTTTATCTTATAGAACTCAATATCCCCGTGCTGGGCAAACAGGTTTTGCAGCCGTTTGAGCTAAGATTTTAAAATTATTCACATAATGAAAACATATACTTTGTCTCGGGTGAGTTTCCCATTCAAATGCATGTAACAGTGAGAAACACACTGTCTTGGCGAAATAAAGCGTTTTTGTACAACTTCATATAAATCGCTGTAACTTTTGATAGAAGACCCAGACAAACATGTTTATGGCTTTATCTTATAGAACTCAATATCCCCGTGCTGGGCAAACAGAACAGGTTTTGCAGCCGTTTGACCTAAGATTTTAAAATTATTCACATAATGAAAACCTATACTTTGTTTCAGGCGAGTTTCCCATTCAAATGCACGTAACAGTGAGAAACGCATTGTCTTGGCGAAATAAAGCGTTTTTGTACAACTTCATATAAATCGCTGTAACTTTTGATAGAAGACTCAGACAAACATGTTTATGGCTTTATCTTATAGAACTCAATATCCCCGTGCTGGGCAAGCAGAACAGGTTTTGCAGCAGTTTGAGCTAAGATTTTAAAATTATTCACATAATGAAAACCTATACTTTGTTTCAGGCGAGTTTCCCATTCAAATGCATGTAACAGTGAGAAACGCATTGTCTTGGCGAAATAAAGCGTTTTTGTACAACTTCATATAAATCGCTGTAACTTTTGATAGAAGACTCAGACAAACATATTTATGGCTTTATCTTATAGAACTCAATATCCCCGTGCTGGGCAAACAGGTTTTGCAGCCGTTTGAGCTAAGATTTTAAAATTATTCACATAATGAAAACCTATACTTTGTTTCAGGCGAGTTTCCCATTCAAATGCATGTAACAGTGAGAAACGCATTGTCTTGGCGAAATAAAGCGTTTTCGTACAACTTCATATAAATCGCTGTAACTTTTGATAGAAGACTCAGACAAACATATTTATGGCTTTATCTTATAGAACTCAATATCCCCGTGCTGGGCAAACAGGTTTTGCAGCCGTTTGAGCTAAGATTTTAAAATTATTCACATAATGAAAACCTATACTTTGTTTCAGGCGAGTTCCCCATTCAAATGCATGTAACAGTGAGAAATACACTGTCTTGGCGAAATAAAGCGTTTTTCAACCACTTCATATAAATCGCTGTAACTTTTGATAGAAGACTCAGACAAACATGTTTATGGCTTTATCTTATAGAACTCAATATCCCCGTGCTGGGCAAACATGTTTTGCAGCTGTTTGAGCTAAGATTTTAAAATTATTCACATAATGAAAACCTATACTTTGTTTCAGGCGAGTTTCCCATTCAAATGCATGTAACAGTGAGAAATACACTGTCTTGGCGAAATAAAGCGTTTTTCAACAACTTCATATAAATCGCTGTAACTTTTGATAGAAGACTCAGACAAACATGTTTATGGCTTTATCTTATAGAACTCAATATCCCCGTGCTGGGCAAACAGAACAGGTTTTGCAGCCGTTTGAGCTAAGATTTTAAAATTATTCACATAATGAAAACCTATACTTTGTTTCAGGCGAGTTTCCCATTCAAATGCATGTAACAGTGAGAAACGCATTGTCTTGGCGAAATAAAGCGTTTTTGAACAACTTCATATAAATCGCTGTAACTTTTGATAGAAGACTCAGACAAACATGTTTATGGCTTTATCTTATAGAACTCAATATCCCCGTGCTGGGCAAACAGGTTTTGCAGCCGTTTGAGCTAAGATTTTAAAATTATTCACATAATGAAAACCTATACTTTGTTTCAGGGAGTTTCCCATTCAAATGCATGTAACAGTGAGAAACGCATTGTCTTGGCGAAATAAAGCGTTTTCGTACAACTTCATATAAATCGCTGTAACTTTTGATAGAAGACCCAGACAAACATATTTATGGCTTTATCTTATAGAACTCAATATCCCCGTGCTGGGCAAACAGGTTTTGCAGCCGTTTGAGCTAAGATTTTAAAATTATTCACATAATGAAAACCTCTACTTTGTTTCAGGCGAGTTTCCCATTCAAATGCATGTAACAGTGAGAAATACACTGTCTTGGCGAAATAAAGCGTTTTTCAACCACTTCATATAAATAGCTGTAACTTTTGATAGAAGACTCAGACAAACATGTTTATGGCTTTATCTTATAGAACTCAATATCCCCGTGCTGGGCAAACATGTTTTGCAGCTGTTTGAGCTAAGATTTTAAAATTATTCACATAATGAAAACCTATACTTTGTTTCAGGCGAGTTTCCCATTCAAATGCATGTAACAGTGAGAAACGCATTGTCTTGGCGAAATAAAGCGTTTTTGAACAACTTCATATAAATCGCTGTAACTTTTGATAGAAGACTCAGACAAACATGTTTATGGCTTTATCTTATAGAACTCAATATCCCGGTGCTGGGCAAACAGGTTTTGCAGCCGTTTGAGCTAAGATTTTAAAATTATTCACATAATGAAAACCTATACTTTGTTTCAGGCGAGTTTCCCATTCAAATGCATGTAACAGTGAGAAACACACTGTCTTGGCGAAATAAAGCGTTTTTGTACAACTTCATATAAATAGCTGTAACTTTTGATAGAAGACTCAGACAAACATGTTTATGGCTTTATCTTATAGAACTCAAGGTCCCCATGCTGGGAAAACAGGTTTTGCAGCCGTTTGAGCTAAGATTTTAAAATTATTCACATAATGAAAACCTATACTTTGTTTCAGGCGAGTTTCCCATTCAAATGCATGTAACAGTGAGAAACACACTGTCTTGGCGAAATAAAGCGTTTTTGAAAAACTTCATATAAATCGCTGTAACTTTTGATAGAAGACTCAGACAAACATGTTTATGGCTTTATCTTATAGAACCCAATATCCCCGTGCTGGGCAAGCAGAACAGGTTTTGCAGCCGTTTGAGCTAAGATTTTAAAATTATTCACATAATGAAAACCTATACTTTGTTTCAGGCGAGTTTCCCATTCAAATGCATGTAACAGTGAGAAACGCATTGTCTTGGCGAAATAAAGCGTTTTTGAACAACTTCATATAAATCGCTGTAACTTTTGATAGAAGACTCAGACAAACATGTTTATGGCTTTATCTTATAGAACTCAATATCCCCGTGCTGGGCAAACAGGTTTTGCAGCCGTTTGAGCTAAGATTTTAAAATTATTCACATAATGAAAACATATACTTTGTCTCGGGTGAGTTTCCCATTCAAATGCATGTAACAGTGAGAAACACACTGTCTTGGCGAAATAAAGCGTTTTTGTACAACTTCATATAAATCGCTGTAACTTTTGATAGAAGACCCAGACAAACATGTTTATGGCTTTATCTTATAGAACTCAATATCCCCGTGCTGGGCAAACAGAACAGGTTTTGCAGCCGTTTGACCTAAGATTTTAAAATTATTCACATAATGAAAACCTATACTTTGTTTCAGGCGAGTTTCCCATTCAAATGCACGTAACAGTGAGAAACGCATTGTCTTGGCGAAATAAAGCGTTTTTGTACAACTTCATATAAATCGCTGTAACTTTTGATAGAAGACTCAGACAAACATGTTTATGGCTTTATCTTATAGAACTCAATATCCCCGTGCTGGGCAAGCAGAACAGGTTTTGCAGCAGTTTGAGCTAAGATTTTAAAATTATTCACATAATGAAAACCTATACTTTGTTTCAGGCGAGTTTCCCATTCAAATGCATGTAACAGTGAGAAACGCATTGTCTTGGCGAAATAAAGCGTTTTCGTACAACTTCATATAAATCGCTGTAACTTTTGATAGAAGACTCAGACAAACATATTTATGGCTTTATCTTATAGAACTCAATATCCCCGTGCTGGGCAAACAGGTTTTGCAGCCGTTTGAGCTAAGATTTTAAAATTATTCACATAATGAAAACCTCTACTTTGTTTCAGGCGAGTTTCCCATTCAAATGCATGTAACAGTGAGAAATACACTGTCTTGGCGAAATAAAGCGTTTTTCAACCACTTCATATAAATCGCTGTAACTTTTGATAGAAGACTCAGACAAACATGTTTATGGCTTTATCTTATAGAACTCAATATCCCCGTGCTGGGCAAACATGTTTTGCAGCTGTTTGAGCTAAGATTTTAAAATTATTCACATAATGAAAACCTATACTTTGTTTCAGGCGAGTTTCCCATTCAAATGCATGTAACAGTGAGAAACGCATTGTCTTGGCGAAATAAAGCGTTTTTGAACAACTTCATATAAATCGCTGTAACTTTTGATAGAAGACTCAGACAAACATGTTTATGGCTTTATCTTATAGAACTCAATATCCCCGTGCTGGGCAAACAGGTTTTGCAGCCGTTTGAGCTAAGATTTTAAAATTATTCACATAATGAAAACCTATACTTTGTTTCAGGCGAGTTTCCCATTCAAATGCATGCAACAGTGAGAAACGCACTGTCTTGGCGAAATAAAGCGTTTTTCAACCACTTCATATAAATCGCTGTAACTTTCGATAGAAGACTCAGACAAACATGTTTATGGCTTTATCTTATAGAACTCAATATCCCGTGCTGGGCAAGCAGAACAGGTTTTGCAGCTGTTTGAGCTAAGATTTTAAAATTATTCACATAATGAAAACCTATACTTTGTTTCAGGCGAGTTTCCCATTCAAATGCATGTAACAGTGAGAAACGCATTGTCTTGGCGAAATAAAGCGTTTTTGAACAACTTCATATAAATCGCTGTAACTTTTGATAGAAGACTCAGACAAACATGTTTATGGCTTTATCTTATAGAACTCAATATCCCCGTGCTGGGCAAACAGGTTTTGCAGCCTTTTGAGCTAAGATTTTAAAATTATTCACATAATGAAAACCTATACTTTGTTTCAGGCGAGTTTCCCATTCAAATGCATGTAACAGTGAGAAACGCATTGTCTTGGCGAAATAAAGCGTTTTTGAACAACTTCATATAAATCGCTGTAACTTTTGATAGAAGACTCAGACAAACATGTTTATGGCTTTATCTTATAGAACTCAATATCCCCGTGCTGGGCAAACAGGTTTTGCAGCCGTTTGAGCTAAGATTTTAAAATTATTCACATAATGAAAACCTCTACTTTGTTTCAGGCGAGTTTCCCATTCAAATGCATGTAACAGTGAGAAATACACTGTCTTGGCGAAATAAAGCGTTTTTCAACCACTTCATATAAATCGCTGTAACTTTTGATAGAAGACTCAGACAAACATGTTTATGGCTTTATCTTATAGAACTCAATATCCCCGTGCTGGGCAAACATGTTTTGCAGCTGTTTGAGCTAAGATTTTAAAATTATTCACATAATGAAAACCTATACTTTGTTTCAGGCGAGTTTCCCATTCAAATGCATGTAACAGTGAGAAACGCATTGTCTTGGCGAAATAAAGCGTTTTTGAACAACTTCATATAAATCGCTGTAACTTTTGATAGAAGACTCAGACAAACATGTTTATGGCTTTATCTTATAGAACTCAATATCCCCGTGCTGGGCAAACAGGTTTTGCAGCCGTTTGAGCTAAGATTTTAAAATTATTCACATAATGAAAACCTATACTTTGTTTCAGGCGAGTTTCCCATTCAAATGCATGCAACAGTGAGAAACGCACTGTCTTGGCGAAATAAAGCGTTTTTCAACCACTTCATATAAATCGCTGTAACTTTCGATAGAAGACTCAGACAAACATGTTTATGGCTTTATCTTATAGAACTCAATATCCCGTGCTGGGCAAGCAGAACAGGTTTTGCAGCTGTTTGAGCTAAGATTTTAAAATTATTCACATAATGAAAACCTATACTTTGTTTCAGGCGAGTTTCCCATTCAAATGCATGTAACAGTGAGAAACGCATTGTCTTGGCGAAATAAAGCGTTTTTGAACAACTTCATATAAATCGCTGTAACTTTTGATAGAAGACTCAGACAAACATGTTTATGGCTTTATCTTATAGAACTCAATATCCCCGTGCTGGGCAAACAGGTTTTGCAGCCGTTTGAGCTAAGATTTTAAAATTATTCACATAATGAAAACCTATACTTTGTTTCAGGCGAGTTTCCCATTCAAATGCATGTAACAGTGAGAAACGCATTGTCTTGGCGAAATAAAGCGTTTTTGAACAACTTCATATAAATCGCTGTAACTTTTGATAGAAGACTCAGACAAACATGTTTATGGCTTTATCTTATAGAACTCAATATCCCCGTGCTGGGCAAACAGGTTTTGCAGCCGTTTGAGCTAAGATTTTAAAATTATTCACATAATGAAAACCTATACTTTGTTTCAGGCGAGTTTCCCATTCAAATGCATGTAACAGTGAGAAACGCATTGTCTTGGCGAAATAAAGCGTTTTTGAACAACTTCATATAAATCGCTGTAACTTTTGATAGAAGACTCAGACAAACATGTTTATGGCTTTATCTTATAGAACTCAATATCCCCGTGCTGGGCAAACAGGTTTTGCAGCCGTTTGAGCTAAGATTTTAAAATTATTCACATAATGAAAACCTCTACTTTGTTTCAGGCGAGTTTCCCATTCAAATGCATGTAACAGTGAGAAATACACTGTCTTGGCGAAATAAAGCGTTTTTCAACCACTTCATATAAATCGCTGTAACTTTTGATAGAAGACTCAGACAAACATGTTTATGGCTTTATCTTATAGAACTCAATATCCCCGTGCTGGGCAAACATGTTTTGCAGCTGTTTGAGCTAAGATTTTAAAATTATTCACATAATGAAAACCTATACTTTGTTTCAGGCGAGTTTCCCATTCAAATGCATGTAACAGTGAGAAACGCATTGTCTTGGCGAAATAAAGCGTTTTTGAACAACTTCATATAAATCGCTGTAACTTTTGATAGAAGACTCAGACAAACATGTTTATGGCTTTATCTTATAGAACTCAATATCCCCGTGCTGGGCAAACAGGTTTTGCAGCCGTTTGAGCTAAGATTTTAAAATTATTCACATAATGAAAACCTATACTTTGTTTCAGGCGAGTTTCCCATTCAAATGCATGCAACAGTGAGAAACGCACTGTCTTGGCGAAATAAAGCGTTTTTCAACCACTTCATATAAATCGCTGTAACTTTCGATAGAAGACTCAGACAAACATGTTTATGGCTTTATCTTATAGAACTCAATATCCCGTGCTGGGCAAGCAGAACAGGTTTTGAAGCTGTTTGAGCTAAGATTTTAAAATTATTCACATAATGAAAACCTATACTTTGTTTCAGGCGAGTTTCCCATTCAAATGCATGTAACAGTGAGAAACGCATTGTCTTGGCGAAATAAAGCGTTTTTGAACAACTTCATATAAATCGCTGTAACTTTTGATAGAAGACTCAGACAAACATGTTTATGGCTTTATCTTATAGAACTCAATATCCCCGTGCTGGGCAAACAGGTTTTGCAGCCGTTTGAGCTAAGATTTTAAAATTATTCACATAATGAAAACCTATACTTTGTTTCAGGCGAGTTTCCCATTCAAATGCATGTAACAGTGAGAAATACACTGTCTTGGCGAAATAAAGCGTTTTTCAACCACTTCATATAAATAGCTGTAACTTTTGATAGAAGACTCAGACAAACATGTTTATGGCTTTATCTTATAGAACTCAATATCCCCGTGCTGGGCAAACATGTTTTGCAGCTGTTTGAGCTAAGATTTTAAAATTATTCACATAATGAAAACCTATACTTTGTTTCAGGCGAGTTTCCCATTCAAATGCATGTAACAGTGAGAAACGCATTGTCTTGGCGAAATAAAGCGTTTTTGAACAACTTCATATAAATCGCTGTAACTTTTGATAGAAGACTCAGACAAACATGTTTATGGCTTTATCTTATAGAACTCAATATCCCCGTGCTGGGCAAACAGGTTTTGCAGCCGTTTGAGCTAAGATTTTAAAATTATTCACATAATGAAAACCTATACTTTGTTTCAGGCGAGTTTCCCATTCAAATGCATGTAACAGTGAGAAACGCATTGTCTTGGCGAAATAAAGCGTTTTTGAACAACTTCATATAAATCGCTGTAACTTTTGATAGAAGACTCAGACAAACATGTTTATGGCTTTATCTTATAGAACTCAATATCCCCGTGCTGGGCAAACAGGTTTTGCAGCCGTTTGAGCTAAGATTTTAAAATTATTCACATAATGAAAACCTCTACTTTGTTTCAGGCGAGTTTCCCATTCAAATGCATGTAACAGTGAGAAATACACTGTCTTGGCGAAATAAAGCGTTTTTCAACCACTTCATATAAATCGCTGTAACTTTTGATAGAAGACTCAGACAAACATGTTTATGGCTTTATCTTATAGAACTCAATATCCCCGTGCTGGGCAAACAGGTTTTGCAGCCGTTTGAGCTAAGATTTTAAAATTATTCACATAATGAAAACCTATACTTTGTTTCAGGCGAGTTTCCCATTCAAATGCATGTAACAGTGAGAAACGCATTGTCTTGGCGAAATAAAGCGTTTTTGAACAACTTCATATAAATCGCTGTAACTTTTGATAGAAGACTCAGACAAACATGTTTATGGCTTTATCTTATAGAACTCAATATCCCCGTGCTGGGCAAACAGGTTTTGCAGCCGTTTGAGCTAAGATTTTAAAATTATTCACATAATGAAAACCTCTACTTTGTTTCAGGCGAGTTTCCCATTCAAATGCATGTAACAGTGAGAAATACACTGTCTTGGCGAAATAAAGCGTTTTTCAACCACTTCATATAAATCGCTGTAACTTTTGATAGAAGACTCAGACAAACATGTTTATGGCTTTATCTTATAGAACTCAATATCCCCGTGCTGGGCAAACAGGTTTTGCAGCCGTTTGAGCTAAGATTTTAAAATTATTCACATAATGAAAACCTATACTTTGTTTCAGGCGAGTTTCCCATTCAAATGCATGTAACAGTGAGAAATACACTGTCTTGGCGAAATAAAGCGTTTTTCAACCACTTCATATAAATCGCTGTAACTTTTGATAGAAGACTCAGACAAACATATTTATGGCTTTATCTTATAGAACTCAATATCCCCATGCTGGGCAAGCAGAACAGGTTTTGCAGCTGTTTGAGCTAAGATTTTAAAATTATTCACATAATGAAAACCTATACTTTGTTTCAGGCGAGTTTCCCATTCAAATGCATGTAACAGTGAGAAATACACTGTCTTGGCGAAATAAAGCGTTTTTCAACCACTTCATATAAATCGCTGTAACTTTTGATAGAAGACTCAGACACACATGTTTATGGCTTTATCTTATAGAACTCAATATCCCCGTGCTGGGCAAACAGGTTTTGCAGCCGTTTGAGCTAAGATTTTAAAATTATTCACATAATGAAAACCTATACTTTGTTTCAGGCGAGTTTCCCATTCAAATGCATGTAACAGTGAGAAATACACTGTCTTGGCGAAATAAAGCGTTTTTCAACCACTTCATATAAATAGCTGTAACTTTTGATAGAAGACTCAGACAAACATGTTTATGGCTTTATCTTATAGAACTCAATATCCCCGTGCTGGGCAAACATGTTTTGCAGCTGTTTGAGCTAAGATTTTAAAATTATTCACATAATGAAAACCTATACTTTGTTTCAGGCGAGTTTCCCATTCAAATGCATGTAACAGTGAGAAACGCATTGTCTTGGCGAAATAAAGCGTTTTTGAACAACTTCATATAAATCGCTGTAACTTTTGATAGAAGACTCAGACAAACATGTTTATGGCTTTATCTTATAGAACTCAATATCCCCGTGCTGGGCAAACAGGTTTTGCAGCCGTTTGAGCTAAGATTTTAAAATTATTCACATAATGAAAACCTCTACTTTGTTTCAGGCGAGTTTCCCATTCAAATGCATGTAACAGTGAGAAATACACTGTCTTGGCGAAATAAAGCGTTTTTCAACCACTTCATATAAATCGCTGTAACTTTTGATAGAAGACTCAGACAAACATGTTTATGGCTTTATCTTATAGAACTCAATATCCCCGTGCTGGGCAAACAGGTTTTGCAGCCGTTTGAGCTAAGATTTTAAAATTATTCACATAATGAAAACCTATACTTTGTTTCAGGCGAGTTTCCCATTCAAATGCATGTAACAGTGAGAAACGCATTGTCTTGGCGAAATAAAGCGTTTTTGAACAACTTCATATAAATCGCTGTAACTTTTGATAGAAGACTCAGACAAACATGTTTATGGCTTTATCTTATAGAACTCAATATCCCCGTGCTGGGCAAACAGGTTTTGCAGCCGTTTGAGCTAAGATTTTAAAATTATTCACATAATGAAAACCTCTACTTTGTTTCAGGCGAGTTTCCCATTCAAATGCATGTAACAGTGAGAAATACACTGTCTTGGCGAAATAAAGCGTTTTTCAACCACTTCATATAAATCGCTGTAACTTTTGATAGAAGACTCAGACAAACATGTTTATGGCTTTATCTTATAGAACTCAATATCCCCGTGCTGGGCAAACAGGTTTTGCAGCCGTTTGAGCTAAGATTTTAAAATTATTCACATAATGAAAACCTATACTTTGTTTCAGGCGAGTTTCCCATTCAAATGCATGTAACAGTGAGAAATACACTGTCTTGGCGAAATAAAGCGTTTTTCAACCACTTCATATAAATCGCTGTAACTTTTGATAGAAGACTCAGACAAACATATTTATGGCTTTATCTTATAGAACTCAATATCCCCATGCTGGGCAAGCAGAACAGGTTTTGCAGCTGTTTGAGCTAAGATTTTAAAATTATTCACATAATGAAAACCTATACTTTGTTTCAGGCGAGTTTCCCATTCAAATGCATGTAACAGTGAGAAATACACTGTCTTGGCGAAATAAAGCGTTTTTCAACCACTTCATATAAATCGCTGTAACTTTTGATAGAAGACTCAGACACACATGTTTATGGCTTTATCTTATAGAACTCAATATCCCCGTGCTGGGCAAACAGGTTTTGCAGCCGTTTGAGCTAAGATTTTAAAATTATTCACATAATGAAAACCTATACTTTGTTTCAGGCGAGTTTCCCATTCAAATGCATGTAACAGTGAGAAATACACTGTCTTGGCGAAATAAAGCGTTTTTCAACCACTTCATATAAATAGCTGTAACTTTTGATAGAAGACTCAGACAAACATGTTTATGGCTTTATCTTATAGAACTCAATATCCCCGTGCTGGGCAAACATGTTTTGCAGCTGTTTGAGCTAAGATTTTAAAATTATTCACATAATGAAAACCTATACTTTGTTTCAGGCGAGTTTCCCATTCAAATGCATGTAACAGTGAGAAACGCATTGTCTTGGCGAAATAAAGCGTTTTTGAACAACTTCATATAAATCGCTGTAACTTTTGATAGAAGACTCAGACAAACATGTTTATGGCTTTATCTTATAGAACTCAATATCCCCGTGCTGGGCAAACAGGTTTTGCAGCCGTTTGAGCTAAGATTTTAAAATTATTCACATAATGAAAACCTATACTTTGTTTCAGGCGAGTTTCCCATTCAAATGCATGTAACAGTGAGAAACGCATTGTCTTGGCGAAATAAAGCGTTTTTGAACAACTTCATATAAATCGCTGTAACTTTTGATAGAAGACTCAGACAAACATGTTTATGGCTTTATCTTATAGAACTCAATATCCCCGTGCTGGGCAAACAGGTTTTGCAGCCGTTTGAGCTAAGATTTTAAAATTATTCACATAATGAAAACCTCTACTTTGTTTCAGGCGAGTTTCCCATTCAAATGCATGTAACAGTGAGAAATACACTGTCTTGGCGAAATAAAGCGTTTTTCAACCACTTCATATAAATCGCTGTAACTTTTGATAGAAGACTCAGACAAACATGTTTATGGCTTTATCTTATAGAACTCAATATCCCCGTGCTGGGCAAACAGGTTTTGCAGCCGTTTGAGCTAAGATTTTAAAATTATTCACATAATGAAAACCTATACTTTGTTTCAGGCGAGTTTCCCATTCAAATGCATGTAACAGTGAGAAATACACTGTCTTGGCGAAATAAAGCGTTTTTCAACCACTTCATATAAATCGCTGTAACTTTTGATAGAAGACTCAGACAAACATATTTATGGCTTTATCTTATAGAACTCAATATCCCCATGCTGGGCAAGCAGAACAGGTTTTGCAGCTGTTTGAGCTAAGATTTTAAAATTATTCACATAATGAAAACCTATACTTTGTTTCAGGCGAGTTTCCCATTCAAATGCATGTAACAGTGAGAAATACACTGTCTTGGCGAAATAAAGCGTTTTTCAACCACTTCATATAAATCGCTGTAACTTTTGATAGAAGACTCAGACAAACATGTTTATGGCTTTATCTTATAGAACTCAATATCCCCGTGCTGGGCAAACAGGTTTTGCAGCCGTTTGAGCTAAGATTTTAAAATTATTCACATAATGAAAACCTATACTTTGTTTCAGGCGAGTTTCCCATTCAAATGCATGTAACAGTGAGAAATACACTGTCTTGGCGAAATAAAGCGTTTTTCAACCACTTCATATAAATCGCTGTAACTTTTGATAGAAGACTCAGACAAACATGTTTATGGCTTTATCTTATAGAACTCAATATCCCCGTGCTGGGCAAACAGGTTTTGCAGCCGTTTGAGCTAAGATTTTAAAATTATTCACATAATGAAAACCTCTACTTTGTTTCAGGCGAGTTTCCCATTCAAATGCATGTAACAGTGAGAAATACACTGTCTTGGCGAAATAAAGCGTTTTTCAACCACTTCATATAAATCGCTGTAACTTTTGATAGAAGACTCAGACAAACATGTTTATGGCTTTATCTTATAGAACTCAATATCCCCGTGCTGGGCAAACATGTTTTGCAGCTGTTTGAGCTAAGATTTTAAAATTATTCACATAATGAAAACCTATACTTTGTTTCAGGCGAGTTTCCCATTCAAATGCATGTAACAGTGAGAAACGCATTGTCTTGGCGAAATAAAGCGTTTTTGAACAACTTCATATAAATCGCTGTAACTTTTGATAGAAGACTCAGACAAACATGTTTATGGCTTTATCTTATAGAACTCAATATCCCCGTGCTGGGCAAACAGGTTTTGCAGCCGTTTGAGCTAAGATTTTAAAATTATTCACATAATGAAAACCTATACTTTGTTTCAGGCGAGTTTCCCATTCAAATGCATGTAACAGTGAGAAATACACTGTCTTGGCGAAATAAAGCGTTTTTCAACCACTTCATATAAATAGCTGTAACTTTTGATAGAAGACTCAGACAAACATGTTTATGGCTTTATCTTATAGAACTCAATATCCCCGTGCTGGGCAAACATGTTTTGCAGCTGTTTGAGCTAAGATTTTAAAATTATTCACATAATGAAAACCTATACTTTGTTTCAGGCGAGTTTCCCATTCAAATGCATGTAACAGTGAGAAACGCATTGTCTTGGCGAAATAAAGCGTTTTTGAACAACTTCATATAAATCGCTGTAACTTTTGATAGAAGACTCAGACAAACATGTTTATGGCTTTATCTTATAGAACTCAATATCCCCGTGCTGGGCAAACAGGTTTTGCAGCCGTTTGAGCTAAGATTTTAAAATTATTCACATAATGAAAACCTATACTTTGTTTCAGGCGAGTTTCCCATTCAAATGCATGTAACAGTGAGAAACGCATTGTCTTGGCGAAATAAAGCGTTTTTGAACAACTTCATATAAATCGCTGTAACTTTTGATAGAAGACTCAGACAAACATGTTTATGGCTTTATCTTATAGAACTCAATATCCCCGTGCTGGGCAAACAGGTTTTGCAGCCGTTTGAGCTAAGATTTTAAAATTATTCACATAATGAAAACCTCTACTTTGTTTCAGGCGAGTTTCCCATTCAAATGCATGTAACAGTGAGAAATACACTGTCTTGGCGAAATAAAGCGTTTTTCAACCACTTCATATAAATCGCTGTAACTTTTGATAGAAGACTCAGACAAACATGTTTATGGCTTTATCTTATAGAACTCAATATCCCCGTGCTGGGCAAACAGGTTTTGCAGCCGTTTGAGCTAAGATTTTAAAATTATTCACATAATGAAAACCTATACTTTGTTTCAGGCGAGTTTCCCATTCAAATGCATGTAACAGTGAGAAATACACTGTCTTGGCGAAATAAAGCGTTTTTCAACCACTTCATATAAATCGCTGTAACTTTTGATAGAAGACTCAGACAAACATATTTATGGCTTTATCTTATAGAACTCAATATCCCCATGCTGGGCAAGCAGAACAGGTTTTGCAGCTGTTTGAGCTAAGATTTTAAAATTATTCACATAATGAAAACCTATACTTTGTTTCAGGCGAGTTTCCCATTCAAATGCATGTAACAGTGAGAAATACACTGTCTTGGCGAAATAAAGCGTTTTTCAACCACTTCATATAAATCGCTGTAACTTTTGATAGAAGACTCAGACACACATGTTTATGGCTTTATCTTATAGAACTCAATATCCCCGTGCTGGGCAAACAGGTTTTGCAGCCGTTTGAGCTAAGATTTTAAAATTATTCACATAATGAAAACCTATACTTTGTTTCAGGCGAGTTTCCCATTCAAATGCATGTAACAGTGAGAAATACACTGTCTTGGCGAAATAAAGCGTTTTTCAACCACTTCATATAAATAGCTGTAACTTTTGATAGAAGACTCAGACAAACATGTTTATGGCTTTATCTTATAGAACTCAATATCCCCGTGCTGGGCAAACATGTTTTGCAGCTGTTTGAGCTAAGATTTTAAAATTATTCACATAATGAAAACCTATACTTTGTTTCAGGCGAGTTTCCCATTCAAATGCATGTAACAGTGAGAAACGCATTGTCTTGGCGAAATAAAGCGTTTTTCAACCACTTCATATAAATCGCTGTAACTTTTGATAGAAGACTCAGACAAACATATTTATGGCTTTATCTTATAGAACTCAATATCCCCATGCTGGGCAAGCAGAACAGGTTTTGCAGCTGTTTGAGCTAAGATTTTAAAATTATTCACATAATGAAAACCTATACTTTGTTTCAGGCGAGTTTCCCATTCAAATGCATGTAACAGTGAGAAATACACTGTCTTGGCGAAATAAAGCGTTTTTCAACCACTTCATATAAATCGCTGTAACTTTTGATAGAAGACTCAGACAAACATGTTTATGGCTTTATCTTATAGAACTCAATATCCCCGTGCTGGGCAAACAGGTTTTGCAGCCGTTTGAGCTAAGATTTTAAAATTATTCACATAATGAAAACCTATACTTTGTTTCAGGCGAGTTTCCCATTCAAATGCATGTAACAGTGAGAAACACACTGTCTTGGCGAAATAAAGCGTTTTTGTACAACTTCATATAAATAGCTGTAACTTTTGATAGAAGACTCAGACAAACATGTTTATGGCTTTATCTTATAGAACTCAAGGTCCCCATGCTGGGAAAACAGGATTTGCAGCCGTTTGAGCTAAGATTTTAAAATTATTCACATAATGAAAACCTCTACTTTGTTTCAGGCGAGTTTCCCATTCAAATGCATGTAACAGTGAGAAATACACTGTCTTGGCGAAATAAAGCGTTTTTCAACCACTTCATATAAATAGCTGTAACTTTTGATAGAAGACTCAGACAAACATGTTTATGGCTTTATCTTATAGAACTCAATATCCCCGTGCTGGGCAAACAGGTTTTGCAGCCGTTTGAGCTAAGATTGTAAAATTATTCACATAATGAAAACCTATACTTTGTTTCAGGCGAGTTTCCCATTCAAATGCATGTAACAGTGAGAAATACACTGTCTTGGCGAAATAAAGCGTTTTTCAACCACTTCATATAAATCGCTGTAACTTTTGATAGAAGACTCAGACAAACATGTTTATGGCTTTATCTTATAGAACTCAATATCCCCGTGCTGGGCAAACAGGTTTTGCAGCCGTTTGAGCTAAGATTTTAAAATTATTCACATAATGAAAACCTCTACTTTGTTTCAGGCGAGTTTCCCATTCAAATGCATGTAACAGTGAGAAATACACTGTCTTGGCGAAATAAAGCGTTTTTCAACCACTTCATATAAATCGCTGTAACTTTTGATAGAAGACTCAGACAAACATGTTTATGGCTTTATCTTATAGAACTCAATATCCCCGTGCTGGGCAAACAGGTTTTGCAGCCGTTTGAGCTAAGATTTTAAAATTATTCACATAATGAAAACCTATACTTTGTTTCAGGCGAGTTTCCCATTCAAATGCATGTAACAGTGAGAAATACACTGTCTTGGCGAAATAAAGCGTTTTTCAACCACTTCATATAAATCGCTGTAACTTTTGATAGAAGACTCAGACAAACATATTTATGGCTTTATCTTATAGAACTCAATATCCCCATGCTGGGCAAGCAGAACAGGTTTTGCAGCTGTTTGAGCTAAGATTTTAAAATTATTCACATAATGAAAACCTATACTTTGTTTCAGGCGAGTTTCCCATTCAAATGCATGTAACAGTGAGAAATACACTGTCTTGGCGAAATAAAGCGTTTTTCAACCACTTCATATAAATCGCTGTAACTTTTGATAGAAGACTCAGACACACATGTTTATGGCTTTATCTTATAGAACTCAATATCCCCGTGCTGGGCAAACAGGTTTTGCAGCCGTTTGAGCTAAGATTTTAAAATTATTCACATAATGAAAACCTATACTTTGTTTCAGGCGAGTTTCCCATTCAAATGCATGTAACAGTGAGAAATACACTGTCTTGGCGAAATAAAGCGTTTTTCAACCACTTCATATAAATAGCTGTAACTTTTGATAGAAGACTCAGACAAACATGTTTATGGCTTTATCTTATAGAACTCAATATCCCCGTGCTGGGCAAACATGTTTTGCAGCTGTTTGAGCTAAGATTTTAAAATTATTCACATAATGAAAACCTATACTTTGTTTCAGGCGAGTTTCCCATTCAAATGCATGTAACAGTGAGAAACGCATTGTCTTGGCGAAATAAAGCGTTTTTCAACCACTTCATATAAATCGCTGTAACTTTTGATAGAAGACTCAGACAAACATATTTATGGCTTTATCTTATAGAACTCAATATCCCCATGCTGGGCAAGCAGAACAGGTTTTGCAGCTGTTTGAGCTAAGATTTTAAAATTATTCACATAATGAAAACCTATACTTTGTTTCAGGCGAGTTTCCCATTCAAATGCATGTAACAGTGAGAAATACACTGTCTTGGCGAAATAAAGCGTTTTTCAACCACTTCATATAAATCGCTGTAACTTTTGATAGAAGACTCAGACAAACATGTTTATGGCTTTATCTTATAGAACTCAATATCCCCGTGCTGGGCAAACAGGTTTTGCAGCCGTTTGAGCTAAGATTTTAAAATTATTCACATAATGAAAACCTATACTTTGTTTCAGGCGAGTTTCCCATTCAAATGCATGTAACAGTGAGAAACACACTGTCTTGGCGAAATAAAGCGTTTTTGTACAACTTCATATAAATAGCTGTAACTTTTGATAGAAGACTCAGACAAACATGTTTATGGCTTTATCTTATAGAACTCAAGGTCCCCATGCTGGGAAAACAGGATTTGCAGCCGTTTGAGCTAAGATTTTAAAATTATTCACATAATGAAAACCTCTACTTTGTTTCAGGCGAGTTTCCCATTCAAATGCATGTAACAGTGAGAAATACACTGTCTTGGCGAAATAAAGCGTTTTTCAACCACTTCATATAAATAGCTGTAACTTTTGATAGAAGACTCAGACAAACATGTTTATGGCTTTATCTTATAGAACTCAATATCCCCGTGCTGGGCAAACAGGTTTTGCAGCCGTTTGAGCTAAGATTTTAAAATTATTCACATAATGAAAACCTATACTTTGTTTCAGGCGAGTTTCCCATTCAAATGCATGTAACAGTGAGAAATACACTGTCTTGGCGAAATAAAGCGTTTTTCAACCACTTCATATAAATCGCTGTAACTTTTGATAGAAGACTCAGACAAACATGTTTATGGCTTTATCTTATAGAACTCAATATCCCCGTGCTGGGCAAACAGGTTTTGCAGCCGTTTGAGCTAAGATTTTAAAATTATTCACATAATGAAAACCTATACTTTGTTTCAGGCGAGTTTCCCATTCAAATGCATGTAACAGTGAGAAACGCATTGTCTTGGCGAAATAAAGCGTTTTCGTACAACTTCATATAAATCGCTGTAACTTTTGATAGAAGACTCAGACAAACATATTTATGGCTTTATCTTATAGAACTCAATATCCCCGTGTTGGGCAAACAGGTTTTGCAGCCGTTTGAGCTAAGATTTTAAAATTATTCACATAATGAAAACCTCTACTTTGTTTCAGGCGAGTTTCCCATTCAAATGCATGTAACAGTGAGAAATACACTGTCTTGGCGAAATAAAGCATTTTTGTACAACTTCATATAAATAGCTGTAACTTTTGATAGAAGACTCAGACAAACATGTTTATGGCTTTATCTTATAGAACTCAAGGTCCCCATGCTGGGAAAACAGGATTTGCAGCCGTTTGAGCTAAGATTTTAAAATTATTCACATAATGAAAACCTCTACTTTGTTTCAGGCGAGTTTCCCATTCAAATGCATGTAACAGTGAGAAATACACTGTCTTGGCGAAATAAAGCGTTTTTCAACCACTTCATATAAATAGCTGTAACTTTTGATAGAAGACTCAGACAAACATGTTTATGGCTTTATCTTATAGAACTCAATATCCCCGTGCTGGGCAAACAGGTTTTGCAGCCGTTTGAGCTAAGATTTTAAAATTATTCACATAATGAAAACCTATACTTTGTTTCAGGCGAGTTTCCCATTCAAATGCATGTAACAGTGAGAAATACACTGTCTTGGCGAAATAAAGCGTTTTTCAACCACTTCATATAAATCGCTGTAACTTTTGATAGAAGACTCAGACAAACATGTTTATGGCTTTATCTTATAGAACTCAATATCCCCGTGCTGGGCAAACAGGTTTTGCAGCCGTTTGAGCTAAGATTTTAAAATTATTCACATAATGAAAACCTATACTTTGTTTCAGGCGAGTTTCCCATTCAAATGCATGTAACAGTGAGAAATACACTGTCTTGGCGAAATAAAGCGTTTTTCAACCACTTCATATAAATCGCTGTAACTTTTGATAGAAGACTCAGACAAACATGTTTATGGCTTTATCTTATAGAACTCAATATCCCCGTGCTGGGCAAACATGTTTTGCAGCTGTTTGAGCTAAGATTTTAAAATTATTCACATAATGAAAACCTATACTTTGTTTCAGGCGAGTTTCCCATTCAAATGCATGCAACAGTGAGAAACGCACTGTCTTGGCGAAATAAAGCGTTTTTCAACCACTTCATATAAATCGCTGTAACTTTTGATAGAAGACTCAGACAAACATGTTTATGGCTTTATCTTATAGAACTCAATATCCCCGTGCTGGGCAAACAGGTTTTGCAGCCGTTTGAGCTAAGATTTTAAAATTATTCACATAATGAAAACCTATACTTTGTTTCAGGCGAGTTTCCCATTCAAATGCATGTAACAGTGAGAAATAAACTGTCTTGGCGAAATAAAGCGTTTTTCAACCACTTCATATAAATCGCTGTAACTTTTGATAGAAGACTCAGACAAACATATTTATGGCTTTATCTTATAGAACTCAATATCCCCATGCTGGGCAAGCAGAACAGGTTTTGCAGCTGTTTGAGCTAAGATTTTAAAATTATTCACATAATGAAAACCTATACTTTGTTTCAGGCGAGTTTCCCATTCAAATGCATGTAACAGTGAGAAATACACTGTCTTGGCGAAATAAAGCGTTTTTCAACCACTTCATATAAATCGCTGTAACTTTTGATAGAAGACTCAGACAAACATGTTTATGGCTTTATCTTATAGAACTCAATATCCCCGTGCTGGGCAAACAGGTTTTGCAGCCGTTTGAGCTAAGATTTTAAAATTATTCACATAATGAAAACCTATACTTTGTTTCAGGCGAGTTTCCCATTCAAATGCATGTAACAGTGAGAAACACACTGTCTTGGCGAAATAAAGCGTTTTTGTACAACTTCATATAAATAGCTGTAACTTTTGATAGAAGACTCAGACAAACATGTTTATGGCTTTATCTTATAGAACTCAAGGTCCCCATGCTGGGAAAACAGGATTTGCAGCCGTTTGAGCTAAGATTTTAAAATTATTCACATAATGAAAACCTCTACTTTGTTTCAGGCGAGTTTCCCATTCAAATGCATGTAACAGTGAGAAATACACTGTCTTGGCGAAATAAAGCGTTTTTCAACCACTTCATATAAATAGCTGTAACTTTTGATAGAAGACTCAGACAAACATGTTTATGGCTTTATCTTATAGAACTCAATATCCCCGTGCTGGGCAAACAGGTTTTGCAGCCGTTTGAGCTAAGATTTTAAAATTATTCACATAATGAAAACCTATACTTTGTTTCAGGCGAGTTTCCCATTCAAATGCATGTAACAGTGAGAAATACACTGTCTTGGCGAAATAAAGCGTTTTTCAACCACTTCATATAAATCGCTGTAACTTTTGATAGAAGACTCAGACAAACATGTTTATGGCTTTATCTTATAGAACTCAATATCCCCGTGCTGGGCAAACAGGTTTTGCAGCAGTTTGAGCTAAGATTTTAAAATTATTCACATAATGAAAACCTATACTTTGTTTCAGGCGAGTTTCCCATTCAAATGCATGTAACAGTGAGAAACACACTGTCTTGGCGAAATAATGCGTTTTTGTACAACTTCATATAAATAGCTGTAACTTTTGATAGAAGACTCAGACAAACATGTTTATGGCTTTATCTTATAGAACTCAAGGTCCCCATGCTGGGAAAACAGGATTTGCAGCCGTTTGAGCTAAGATTTTAAAATTATTCACATAATGAAAACCTCTACTTTGTTTCAGGCGAGTTTCCCATTCAAATGCATGTAACAGTGAGAAATACACTGTCTTGGCGAAATAAAGCGTTTTTCAACCACTTCATATAAATAGCTGTAACTTTTGATAGAAGACTCAGACAAACATGTTTATGGCTTTATCTTATAGAACTCAATATCCCCGTGCTGGGCAAACAGGTTTTGCAGCCGTTTGAGCTAAGATTTTAAAATTATTCACATAATGAAAACCTATACTTTGTTTCAGGCGAGTTTCCCATTCAAATGCATGCAACAGTGAGAAACGCACTGTCTTGGCGAAATAAAGCGTTTTTCAACCACTTCATATAAATCGCTGTAACTTTTGATAGAAGACTCAGACAAACATGTTTATGGCTTTATCTTATAGAACTCAATATCCCCGTGCTGGGCAAACAGGTTTTGCAGCCGTTTGAGCTAAGATTTTAAAATTATTCACATAATGAAAACCTATACTTTGTTTCAGGCGAGTTTCCCATTCAAATGCATGTAACAGTGAGAAACGCATTGTCTTGGCGAAATAAAGCGTTTTTGAACAACTTCATATAAATCGCTGTAACTTTTGATAGAAGACTCAGACAAACATGTTTATGGCTTTATCTTATAGAACTCAATATCCCCGTGCTGGGCAAACAGGTTTTGCAGCCGTTTGAGCTAAGATTTTAAAATTATTCACATAATGAAAACCTATACTTTGTTTCAGGCGAGTTTCCCATTCAAATGCATGTAACAGTGAGAAATACACTGTCTTGGCGAAATAAAGCGTTTTTCAACCACTTCATATAAATCGCTGTAACTTTTGATAGAAGACTCAGACAAACATGTTTATGGCTTTATCTTATAGAACTCAATATCCCCGTGCTGGGCAAACATGTTTTGCAGCTGTTTGAGCTAAGATTTTAAAATTATTCACATAATGAAAACCTATACTTTGTTTCAGGCGAGTTTCCCATTCAAATGCATGCAACAGTGAGAAACGCACTGTCTTGGCGAAATAAAGCGTTTTTCAACCACTTCATATAAATCGCTGTAACTTTTGATAGAAGACTCAGACAAACATATTTATGGCTTTATCTTATAGAACTCAATATCCCCATGCTGGGCAAGCAGAACAGGTTTTGCAGCTGTTTGAGCTAAGATTTTAAAATTATTCACATAATGAAAACCTATACTTTGTTTCAGGCGAGTTTCCCATTCAAATGCATGTAACAGTGAGAAATACACTGTCTTGGCGAAATAAAGCGTTTTTCAACCACTTCATATAAATCGCTGTAACTTTTGATAGAAGACTCAGACAAACATGTTTATGGCTTTATCTTATAGAACTCAATATCCCCGTGCTGGGCAAACAGGTTTTGCAGCCGTTTGAGCTAAGATTTTAAAATTATTCACATAATGAAAACCTATACTTTGTTTCAGGCGAGTTTCCCATTCAAATGCATGTAACAGTGAGAAATACACTGTCTTGGCGAAATAAAGCGTTTTTCAACCACTTCATATAAATCGCTGTAACTTTTGATAGAAGACTCAGACAAACATGTTTATGGCTTTATCTTATAGAACTCAATATCCCCGTGCTGGGCAAACAGGTTTTGCAGCCGTTTGAGCTAAGATTTTAAAATTATTCACATAATGAAAACCTATACTTTGTTTCAGGCGAGTTTCCCATTCAAATGCATGTAACAGTGAGAAATACACTGTCTTGGCGAAATAAAGCGTTTTTCAACCACTTCATATAAATAGCTGTAACTTTTGATAGAAGACTCAGACAAACATGTTTATGGCTATCTCTTATAGAACTCAATATCCCCATGCTGGGAAAACAGGATTTGCAGCCGTTTGAGCTAAGATTTTAAAATTATTCACATAATGAAAACCTCTACTTTGTTTCAGGCGAGTTTCCCATTCAAATGCATGTAACAGTGAGAAATACACTGTCTTGGCGAAATAAAGCGTTTTTCAACCACTTCATATAAATAGCTGTAACTTTTGATAGAAGACTCAGACAAACATGTTTATGGCTTTATCTTATAGAACTCAATATCCCCGTGCTGGGCAAACAGGTTTTGCAGCCGTTTGAGCTAAGATTTTAAAATTATTCACATAATGAAAACCTATACTTTGTTTCAGGCGAGTTTCCCATTCAAATGCATGTAACAGTGAGAAATACACTGTCTTGGCGAAATAAAGCGTTTTTCAACCACTTCATATAAATCGCTGTAACTTTTGATAGAAGACTCAGACAAACATGTTTATGGCTTTATCTTATAGAACTCAATATCCCCGTGCTGGGCAAACAGGTTTTGCAGCCGTTTGAGCTAAGATTTTAAAATTATTCACATAATGAAAACCTATACTTTGTTTCAGGCGAGTTTCCCATTCAAATGCATGTAACAGTGAGAAACGCATTGTCTTGGCGAAATAAAGCGTTTTCGTACAACTTCATATAAATCGCTGTAACTTTTGATAGAAGACTCAGACAAACATATTTATGGCTTTATCTTATAGAACTCAATATCCCCGTGCTGGGCAAACAGGTTTTGCAGCCGTTTGAGCTAAGATTTTAAAATTATTCACATAATGAAAACCTCTACTTTGTTTCAGGCGAGTTTCCCATTCAAATGCATGTAACAGTGAGAAATACACTGTCTTGGCGAAATAAAGCGTTTTTGTACAACTTCATATAAATAGCTGTAACTTTTGATAGAAGACTCAGACAAACATGTTTATGGCTTTATCTTATAGAACTCAATATCCCCGTGCTGGGCAAACAGGTTTTGCAGCCGTTTGAGCTAAGATTTTAAAATTATTCACATAATGAAAACCTATACTTTGTTTCAGGCGAGTTTCCCATTCAAATGCATGTAACAGTGAGAAATACACTGTCTTGGCGAAATAAAGCGTTTTTCAACCACTTCATATAAATCGCTGTAACTTTTGATAGAAGACTCAGACAAACATGTTTATGGCTTTATCTTATAGAACTCAATATCCCCGTGCTGGGCAAACATGTTTTGCAGCTGTTTGAGCTAAGATTTTAAAATTATTCACATAATGAAAACCTATACTTTGTTTCAGGCGAGTTTCCCATTCAAATGCATGCAACAGTGAGAAACGCACTGTCTTGGCGAAATAAAGCGTTTTTCAACCACTTCATATAAATCGCTGTAACTTTTGATAGAAGACTCAGACAAACATGTTTATGGCTTTATCTTATAGAACTCAATATCCCCGTGCTGGGCAAACAGGTTTTGCAGCCGTTTGAGCTAAGATTTTAAAATTATTCACATAATGAAAACCTATACTTTGTTTCAGGCGAGTTTCCCATTCAAATGCATGTAACAGTGAGAAATACACTGTCTTGGCGAAATAAAGCGTTTTTCAACCACTTCATATAAATCGCTGTAACTTTTGATAGAAGACTCAGACAAACATGTTTATGGCTTTATCTTATAGAACTCAATATCCCCGTGCTGGGCAAACAGGTTTTGCAGCCGTTTGAGCTAAGATTTTAAAATTATTCACATAATGAAAACCTCTACTTTGTTTCAGGCGAGTTTCCCATTCAAATGCATGTAACAGTGAGAAATACACTGTCTTGGCGAAATAAAGCGTTTTTGTACAACTTCATATAAATAGCTGTAACTTTTGATAGAAGACTCAGACAAACATGTTTATGGCTTTATCTTATAGAACTCAATATCCCCGTGCTGGGCAAACAGGTTTTGCAGCCGTTTGAGCTAAGATTTTAAAATTATTCACATAATGAAAACCTATACTTTGTTTCAGGCGAGTTTCCCATTCAAATGCATGTAACAGTGAGAAACGCATTGTCTTGGCGAAATAAAGCGTTTTTGAACAACTTCATATAAATCGCTGTAACTTTTGATAGAAGACTCAGACAAACATGTTTATGGCTTTATCTTATAGAACTCAATATCCCCGTGCTGGGCAAACAGGTTTTGCAGCCGTTTGAGCTAAGATTTTAAAATTATTCACATAATGAAAACCTATACTTTGTTTCAGGCGAGTTTCCCATTCAAATGCATGTAACAGTGAGAAATACACTGTCTTGGCGAAATAAAGCGTTTTTCAACCACTTCATATAAATCGCTGTAACTTTTGATAGAAGACTCAGACAAACATGTTTATGGCTTTATCTTATAGAACTCAATATCCCCGTGCTGGGCAAACATGTTTTGCAGCTGTTTGAGCTAAGATTTTAAAATTATTCACATAATGAAAACCTATACTTTGTTTCAGGCGAGTTTCCCATTCAAATGCATGCAACAGTGAGAAACGCACTGTCTTGGCGAAATAAAGCGTTTTTCAACCACTTCATATAAATCGCTGTAACTTTTGATAGAAGACTCAGACAAACATATTTATGGCTTTATCTTATAGAACTCAATATCCCCATGCTGGGCAAGCAGAACAGGTTTTGCAGCTGTTTGAGCTAAGATTTTAAAATTATTCACATAATGAAAACCTATACTTTGTTTCAGGCGAGTTTCCCATTCAAATGCATGTAACAGTGAGAAATACACTGTCTTGGCGAAATAAAGCGTTTTTCAACCACTTCATATAAATCGCTGTAACTTTTGATAGAAGACTCAGACAAACATGTTTATGGCTTTATCTTATAGAACTCAATATCCCCGTGCTGGGCAAACAGGTTTTGCAGCCGTTTGAGCTAAGATTTTAAAATTATTCACATAATGAAAACCTATACTTTGTTTCAGGCGAGTTTCCCATTCAAATGCATGTAACAGTGAGAAATACACTGTCTTGGCGAAATAAAGCGTTTTTCAACCACTTCATATAAATCGCTGTAACTTTTGATAGAAGACTCAGACAAACATGTTTATGGCTTTATCTTATAGAACTCAATATCCCCGTGCTGGGCAAACAGGTTTTGCAGCCGTTTGAGCTAAGATTTTAAAATTATTCACATAATGAAAACCTATACTTTGTTTCAGGCGAGTTTCCCATTCAAATGCATGTAACAGTGAGAAACACACTGTCTTGGCGAAATAAAGCGTTTTTGTACAACTTCATATAAATAGCTGTAACTTTTGATAGAAGACTCAGACAAACATGTTTATGGCTTTATCTTATAGAACTCAAGGTCCCCATGCTGGGAAAACAGGATTTGCAGCCGTTTGAGCTAAGATTTTAAAATTATTCACATAATGAAAACCTCTACTTTGTTTCAGGCGAGTTTCCCATTCAAATGCATGTAACAGTGAGAAATACACTGTCTTGGCGAAATAAAGCGTTTTTCAACCACTTCATATAAATAGCTGTAACTTTTGATAGAAGACTCAGACAAACATGTTTATGGCTATCTCTTATAGAACTCAATATCCCCGTGCTGGGCAAACATGTTTTGCAGCTGTTTGAGCTAAGATTTTAAAATTATTCACATAATGAAAACCTATACTTTGTTTCAGGCGAGTTTCCCATTCAAATGCATGCAACAGTGAGAAACGCACTGTCTTGGCGAAATAAAGCGTTTTTCAACCACTTCATATAAATCGCTGTAACTTTTGATAGAAGACTCAGACAAACATGTTTATGGCTTTATCTTATAGAACTCAATATCCCCGTGCTGGGCAAACATGTTTTGCAGCTGTTTGAGCTAAGATTTTAAAATTATTCACATAATGAAAACCTATACTTTGTTTCAGGCGAGTTTCCCATTCAAATGCATGCAACAGTGAGAAACACACTGTCTTGGCGAAATAAAGCGTTTTTGTACAACTTCATATAAATAGCTGTAACTTTTGATAGAAGACTCAGACAAACATGTTTATGGCTTTATCTTATAGAACTCAAGGTCCCCATGCTGGGAAAACAGGATTTGCAGCCGTTTGAGCTAAGATTTTAAAATTATTCACATAATGAAAACCTCTACTTTGTTTCAGGCGAGTTTCCCATTCAAATGCATGTAACAGTGAGAAATACACTGTCTTGGCGAAATAAAGCGTTTTTCAACCACTTCATATAAATAGCTGTAACTTTTGATAGAAGACTCAGACAAACATGTTTATGGCTTTATCTTATAGAACTCAATATCCCCGTGCTGGGCAAACATGTTTTGCAGCTGTTTGAGCTAAGATTTTAAAATTATTCACATAATGAAAACCTATACTTTGTTTCAGGCGAGTTTCCCATTCAAATGCATGCAACAGTGAGAAACACACTGTCTTGGCGAAATAAAGCGTTTTTGTACAACTTCATATAAATAGCTGTAACTTTTGATAGAAGACTCAGACAAACATGTTTATGGCTTTATCTTATAGAACTCAAGGTCCCCATGCTGGGAAAACAGGATTTGCAGCCGTTTGAGCTAAGATTTTAAAATTATTCACATAATGAAAACCTCTACTTTGTTTCAGGCGAGTTTCCCATTCAAATGCATGTAACAGTGAGAAATACACTGTCTTGGCGAAATAAAGCGTTTTTCAACCACTTCATATAAATCGCTGTAACTTTTGATAGAAGACTCAGACAAACATGTTTATGGCTTTATCTTATAGAACTCAATATCCCCGTGCTGGGCAAACAGGTTTTGCAGCCGTTTGAGCTAAGATTTTAAAATTATTCACATAATGAAAACCTATACTTTGTTTCAGGCGAGTTTCCCATTCAAATGCATGTAACAGTGAGAAACGCATTGTCTTGGCGAAATAAAGCGTTTTTGAACAACTTCATATAAATCGCTGTAACTTTTGATAGAAGACTCAGACAAACATGTTTATGGCTTTATCTTATAGAACTCAATATCCCCGTGCTGGGCAAACAGGTTTTGCAGCCGTTTGAGCTAAGATTTTAAAATTATTCACATAATGAAAACCTATACTTTGTTTCAGGCGAGTTTCCCATTCAAATGCATGTAACAGTGAGAAACACACTGTCTTGGCGAAATAAAGCGTTTTTGTACAACTTCATATAAATAGCTGTAACTTTTGATAGAAGACTCAGACAAACATGTTTATGGCTTTATCTTATAGAACTCAAGGTCCCCATGCTGGGAAAACAGGATTTGCAGCTGTTTGAGCTAAGATTTTAAAATTATTCACATAATGAAAACCTCTACTTTGTTTCAGGCGAGTTTCCCATTCAAATGCATGTAACAGTGAGAAATACACTGTCTTGGCGAAATAAAGCGTTTTTCAACCACTTCATATAAATAGCTGTAACTTTTGATAGAAGACTCAGACAAACATGTTTATGGCTTTATCTTATAGAACTCAATATCCCCGTGCTGGGCAAACAGGTTTTGCAGCCGTTTGAGCTAAGATTTTAAAATTATTCACATAATGAAAACCTATACTTTGTTTCAGGCGAGTTTCCCATTCAAATGCATGTAACAGTGAGAAATACACTGTCTTGGCGAAATAAAGCGTTTTTCAACCACTTCATATAAATCGCTGTAACTTTTGATAGAAGACTCAGACAAACATGTGTATGGCTTTATCTTATAGAACTCAATATCCCCGTGCTGGGCAAACAGGTTTTGCAGCTGTTTGAGCTAAGATTTTAAAATTATTCACATAATGAAAACCTATACTTTGTTTCAGGCGAGTTTCCCATTCAAATGCATGCAACAGTGAGAAACGCACTGTCTTGGCGAAATAAAGCGTTTTTCAACCACTTCATATAAATAGCTGTAACTTTTGATAGAAGACTCAGACAAACATGTTTATGGCTTTATCTTATAGAACTCAATATCCCCGTGCTGGGCAAACAGGTTTTGCAGCCGTTTGAGCTAAGATTTTAAAATTATTCACATAATGAAAACCTATACTTTGTTTCAGGCGAGTTTCCCATTCAAATGCATGTAACAGTGAGAAATACACTGTCTTGGCGAAATAAAGCGTTTTTCAACCACTTCATATAAATAGCTGTAACTTTTGATAGAAGACTCAGACAAACATGTTTATGGCTTTATCTTATAGAACTCAATATCCCCGTGCTGGGCAAACATGTTTTGCAGCTGTTTGAGCTAAGATTTTAAAATTATTCACATAATGAAAACCTATACTTTGTTTCAGGCGAGTTTCCCATTCAAATGCATGCAACAGTGAGAAACGCACTGTCTTGGCGAAATAAAGCGTTTTTCAACCACTTCATATAAATAGCTGTAACTTTTGATAGAAGACTCAGACAAACATGTTTATGGCTTTATCTTATAGAACTCAATATCCCCGTGCTGGGCAAACAGGTTTTGCAGCTGTTTGAGCTAAGATTTTAAAATTATTCACATAATGAAAACCTATACTTTGTTTCAGGCGAGTTTCCCATTCAAATGCATGCAACAGTGAGAAACGCACTGTCTTGGCGAAATAAAGCGTTTTTCAACCACTTCATATAAATAGCTGTAACTTTTGATAGAAGACTCAGACAAACATGTTTATGGCTTTATCTTATAGAACTCAATATCCCCGTGCTGGGCAAACAGGTTTTGCAGCCGTTTGAGCTAAGATTTTAAAATTATTCACATAATGAAAACCTATACTTTGTTTCAGGCGAGTTTCCCATTCAAATGCATGTAACAGTGAGAAACGCATTGTCTTGGCGAAATAAAGCGTTTTTGAACAACTTCATATAAATCGCTGTAACTTTTGATAGAAGACTCAGACAAACATGTTTATGGCTTTATCTTATAGAACTCAATATCCCCGTGCTGGGCAAACAGGTTTTGCAGCCGTTTGAGCTAAGATTTTAAAATTATTCACATAATGAAAACCTATACTTTGTTTCAGGCGAGTTTCCCATTCAAATGCATGTAACAGTGAGAAACACACTGTCTTGGCGAAATAAAGCGTTTTTGTACAACTTCATATAAATAGCTGTAACTTTTGATAGAAGACTCAGACAAACATGTTTATGGCTTTATCTTATAGAACTCAAGGTCCCCATGCTGGGAAAACAGGATTTGCAGCTGTTTGAGCTAAGATTTTAAAATTATTCACATAATGAAAACCTCTACTTTGTTTCAGGCGAGTTTCCCATTCAAATGCATGTAACAGTGAGAAATACACTGTCTTGGCGAAATAAAGCGTTTTTCAACCACTTCATATAAATAGCTGTAACTTTTGATAGAAGACTCAGACAAACATGTTTATGGCTTTATCTTATAGAACTCAATATCCCCGTGCTGGGCAAACAGGTTTTGCAGCCGTTTGAGCTAAGATTTTAAAATTATTCACATAATGAAAACCTATACTTTGTTTCAGGCGAGTTTCCCATTCAAATGCATGTAACAGTGAGAAATACACTGTCTTGGCGAAATAAAGCGTTTTTCAACCACTTCATATAAATCGCTGTAACTTTTGATAGAAGACTCAGACAAACATGTGTATGGCTTTATCTTATAGAACTCAATATCCCCGTGCTGGGCAAACATGTTTTGCAGCTGTTTGAGCTAAGATTTTAAAATTATTCACATAATGAAAACCTATACTTTGTTTCAGGCGAGTTTCCCATTCAAATGCATGCAACAGTGAGAAACGCACTGTCTTGGCGAAATAAAGCGTTTTTCAACCACTTCATATAAATAGCTGTAACTTTTGATAGAAGACTCAGACAAACATGTTTATGGCTTTATCTTATAGAACTCAATATCCCCGTGCTGGGCAAACAGGTTTTGCAGCCGTTTGAGCTAAGATTTTAAAATTATTCACATAATGAAAACCTATACTTTGTTTCAGGCGAGTTTCCCATTCAAATGCATGTAACAGTGAGAAATACACTGTCTTGGCGAAATAAAGCGTTTTTCAACCACTTCATATAAATAGCTGTAACTTTTGATAGAAGACTCAGACAAACATGTTTATGGCTTTATCTTATAGAACTCAATATCCCCGTGCTGGGCAAACATGTTTTGCAGCTGTTTGAGCTAAGATTTTAAAATTATTCACATAATGAAAACCTATACTTTGTTTCAGGCGAGTTTCCCATTCAAATGCATGCAACAGTGAGAAACGCACTGTCTTGGCGAAATAAAGCGTTTTTCAACCACTTCATATAAATAGCTGTAACTTTTGATAGAAGACTCAGACAAACATGTTTATGGCTTTATCTTATAGAACTCAATATCCCCGTGCTGGGCAAACAGGTTTTGCAGCTGTTTGAGCTAAGATTTTAAAATTATTCACATAATGAAAACCTATACTTTGTTTCAGGCGAGTTTCCCATTCAAATGCATGCAACAGTGAGAAACGCACTGTCTTGGCGAAATAAAGCGTTTTTCAACCACTTCATATAAATAGCTGTAACTTTTGATAGAAGACTCAGACAAACATGTTTATGGCTTTATCTTATAGAACTCAATATCCCGTGCTGGGCAAGCAGAACAGGTTTTGCAGCTGTTTGAGCTAAGATTTTAAAATTATTCACATAATGAAAACCTATACTTTGTTTCAGGCGAGTTTCCCATTCAAATGCATGTAACAGTGAGAAACGCATTGTCTTGGCGAAATAAAGCGTTTTTGAAAAACTTCATATAAATCGCTGTAACTTTTGATAGAAGACTCAGACAAACATGTTTATGGCTTTATCTTATAGAACTCAATATCCCCGTGCTGGGCAAGCAGAACAGGTTTTGCAGCTGTTTGAGCTAAGATTTTAAAATTATTCACATAATGAAAACCTATACTTTGTTTCAGGCGAGTTTCCCATTCAAATGCATGTAACAGTGAGAAATACACTGTCTTGGCGAAATAAAGCGTTTTTCAACCACTTCATATAAATCGCTGTAACTTTTGATAGAAGACTCAGACAAACATGTTTATGGCTTTATCTTATAGAACTCAATATCCCGTGCTGGGCAAGCAGAACAGGTTTTGCAGCTGTTTGAGCTAAGATTTTAAAATTATTCACATAATGAAAACCTATACTTTGTTTCAGGCGAGTTTCCCATTCAAATGCATGTAACAGTGAGAAACGCATTGTCTTGGCGAAATAAAGCGTTTTTCAACCACTTCATATAAATCGCTGTAACTTTTGATAGAAGACTCAGACAAACATGTTTATGGCTTTATCTTATAGAACTCAATATCCCCGTGCTGGGCAAACAGGTTTTGCAGCCGTTTGAGCTAAGATTTTAAAATTATTCACATAATGAAAACCTATACTTTGTTTCAGGCGAGTTTCCCATTCAAATGCATGTAACAGTGAGAAATACACTGTCTTGGCGAAATAAAGCGTTTTTCAACCACTTCATATAAATAGCTGTAACTTTTGATAGAAGACTCAGACAAACATGTTTATGGCTTTATCTTATAGAACTTAATATCCCCGTGCTGGGCAAACAGGTTTTGCAGCCGTTTGAGCTAAGATTTTAAAATTATTCACATAATGAAAACCTATACTTTGTTTCAGGCGAGTTTCCCATTCAAATGCATGTAACAGTGAGAAATACACTGTCTTGGCGAAATAAAGCGTTTTTCAACCACTTCATATAAATCGCTGTAACTTTTGATAGAAGACTCAGACAAACATGTTTATGGCTTTATCTTATAGAACTCAATATCCCGTGCTGGGCAAGCAGAACAGGTTTTGCAGCCGTTTGAGCTAAGATTTTAAAATTATTCACATAATGAAAACCTATACTTTGTTTCAGGCGAGTTTCCCATTCAAATGCATGTAACAGTGAGAAACGCATTGTCTTGGCGAAATAAAGCGTTTTTGAACAACTTCATATAAATCGCTGTAACTTTTGATAGAAGACTCAGACAAACATGTTTATGGCTTTATCTTATAGAACTCAATATCCCCGTGCTGGGCAAACAGAACAGGTTTTGCAGCTGTTTGAGCTAAGATTTTAAAATTATTCACATAATGAAAACCTATACTTTGTTTCAGGCGAGTTTCCCATTCAAATGCATGTAACAGTGAGAAATACACTGTCTTGGCGAAATAAAGCGTTTTTCAACCACTTCATATAAATCGCTGTAACTTTTGATAGAAGACTCAGACAAACATGTTTATGGCTTTATCTTATAGAACTCAATATCCCGTGCTGGGCAAGCAGAACAGGTTTTGCAGCTGTTTGAGCTAAGATTTTAAAATTATTCACATAATGAAAACCTATACTTTGTTTCAGGCGAGTTTCCCATTCAAATGCATGTAACAGTGAGAAACGCATTGTCTTGGCGAAATAAAGCGTTTTTCAACCACTTCATATAAATCGCTGTAACTTTTGATAGAAGACTCAGACAAACATGTTTATGGCTTTATCTTATAGAACTCAATATCCCCGTGCTGGGCAAACAGGTTTTGCAGCCGTTTGAGCTAAGATTTTAAAATTATTCACATAATGAAAACCTATACTTTGTTTCAGGCGAGTTTCCCATTCAAATGCATGTAACAGTGAGAAATACACTGTCTTGGCGAAATAAAGCGTTTTTCAACCACTTCATATAAATAGCTGTAACTTTTGATAGAAGACTCAGACAAACATGTTTATGGCTTTATCTTATAGAACTTAATATCCCCGTGCTGGGCAAACAGGTTTTGCAGCCGTTTGAGCTAAGATTTTAAAATTATTCACATAATGAAAACCTATACTTTGTTTCAGGCGAGTTTCCCATTCAAATGCATGTAACAGTGAGAAATACACTGTCTTGGCGAAATAAAGCGTTTTTCAACCACTTCATATAAATCGCTGTAACTTTTGATAGAAGACTCAGACAAACATGTTTATGGCTTTATCTTATAGAACTCAATATCCCGTGCTGGGCAAGCAGAACAGGTTTTGCAGCCGTTTGAGCTAAGATTTTAAAATTATTCACATAATGAAAACCTATACTTTGTTTCAGGCGAGTTTCCCATTCAAATGCATGTAACAGTGAGAAACGCATTGTCTTGGCGAAATAAAGCGTTTTTGAACAACTTCATATAAATCGCTGTAACTTTTGATAGAAGACTCAGACAAACATGTTTATGGCTTTATCTTATAGAACTCAATATCCCCGTGCTGGGCAAACAGAACAGGTTTTGCAGCTGTTTGAGCTAAGATTTTAAAATTATTCACATAATGAAAACCTATACTTTGTTTCAGGCGAGTTTCCCATTCAAATGCATGTAACAGTGAGAAACGCATTGTCTTGGCGAAATAAAGCGTTTTTCAACCACTTCATATAAATCGCTGTAACTTTTGATAGAAGACTCAGACAAACATGTTTATGGCTTTATCTTATAGAACTCAATATCCCCGTGCTGGGCAAACAGGTTTTGCAGCCGTTTGAGCTAAGATTTTAAAATTATTCACATAATGAAAACCTATACTTTGTTTCAGGCGAGTTTCCCATTCAAATGCATGTAACAGTGAGAAATACACTGTCTTGGCGAAATAAAGCGTTTTTCAACCACTTCATATAAATCGCTGTAACTTTTGATAGAAGACTCAGAAAAACATGTTTATGGCTTTATCTTATAGAACTCAATATCCCCGTGCTGGGCAAACATGTTTTGCAGCTGTTTGAGCTAAGATTTTAAAATTATTCACATAATGAAAACCTATACTTTGTTTCAGGCGAGTTTCCCATTCAAATGCATGTAACAGTGAGAAATACACTGTCTTGGCGAAATAAAGCGTTTTTCAACCACTTCATATAAATCGCTGTAACTTTTGATAGAAGACTCAGACAAACATGTTTATGGCTTTATCTTATAGAACTCAATATCCCCGTGCTGGGCAAACAGGTTTTGCAGCCGTTTGAGCTAAGATTTTAAAATTATTCACATAATGAAAACCTATACTTTGTTTCAGGCGAGTTTCCCATTCAAATGCATGTAACAGTGAGAAACGCATTGTCTTGGCGAAATAAAGCGTTTTTGAACAACTTCATATAAATCGCTGTAACTTTTGATAGAAGACTCAGACAAACATGTTTATGGCTTTATCTTATAGAACTCAATATCCCCGTGCTGGGCAAACAGAACAGGTTTTGCAGCTGTTTGAGCTAAGATTTTAAAATTATTCACATAATGAAAACCTATACTTTGTTTCAGGCGAGTTTCCCATTCAAATGCATGTAACAGTGAGAAACGCATTGTCTTGGCGAAATAAAGCGTTTTTCAACCACTTCATATAAATCGCTGTAACTTTTGATAGAAGACTCAGACAAACATGTTTATGGCTTTATCTTATAGAACTCAATATCCCCGTGCTGGGCAAACAGGTTTTGCAGCCGTTTGAGCTAAGATTTTAAAATTATTCACATAATGAAAACCTATACTTTGTTTCAGGCGAGTTTCCCATTCAAATGCATGTAACAGTGAGAAATACACTGTCTTGGCGAAATAAAGCGTTTTTCAACCACTTCATATAAATCGCTGTAACTTTTGATAGAAGACTCAGAAAAACATGTTTATGGCTTTATCTTATAGAACTCAATATCCCCGTGCTGGGCAAACATGTTTTGCAGCTGTTTGAGCTAAGATTTTAAAATTATTCACATAATGAAAACCTATACTTTGTTTCAGGCGAGTTTCCCATTCAAATGCATGTAACAGTGAGAAATACACTGTCTTGGCGAAATAAAGCGTTTTTCAACCACTTCATATAAATCGCTGTAACTTTTGATAGAAGACTCAGACAAACATGTTTATGGCTTTATCTTATAGAACTCAATATCCCCGTGCTGGGCAAACAGGTTTTGCAGCCGTTTGAGCTAAGATTTTAAAATTATTCACATAATGAAAACCTATACTTTGTTTCAGGCGAGTTTCCCATTCAAATGCATGTAACAGTGAGAAATACACTGTCTTGGCGAAATAAAGCGTTTTTCAACCACTTCATATAAATCGCTGTAACTTTTGATAGAAGACTCAGACAAACATGTTTATGGCTTTATCTTATAGAACTCAATATCCCCGTGCTGGGCAAACAGGTTTTGCAGCCGTTTGAGCTAAGATTTTAAAATTATTCACATAATGAAAACCTATACTTTGTTTCAGGCGAGTTTCCCATTCAAATGCATGTAACAGTGAGAAATACACTGTCTTGGCGAAATAAAGCGTTTTTCAACCACTTCATATAAATCGCTGTAACTTTTGATAGAAGACTCAGACAAACATATTTATGGCTTTATCTTATAGAACTCAATATCCCCGTGCTGGGCAAACAGGTTTTGCAGCCGTTTGAGCTAAGATTTTAAAATTATTCACATAATGAAAACCTATACTTTGTTTCAGGCGAGTTTCCCATTCAAATGCATGTAACAGTGAGAAATACACTGTCTTGGCGAAATAAAGCGTTTTTCAACCACTTCATATAAATCGCTGTAACTTTTGATAGAAGACTCAGACAAACATGTTTATGGCTTTATCTTATAGAACTCAATATCCCGTGCTGGGCAAGCAGAACAGGTTTTGCAGCTGTTTGAGCTAAGATTTTAAAATTATTCACATAATGAAAACCTATACTTTGTTTCAGGCGAGTTTCCCATTCAAATGCATGTAACAGTGAGAAACGCATTGTCTTGGCGAAATAAAGCGTTTTTCAACCACTTCATATAAATCGCTGTAACTTTTGATAGAAGACTCAGACAAACATGTTTATGGCTTTATCTTATAGAACTCAATATCCCCGTGCTGGGCAAACATGTTTTGCAGCTGTTTGAGCTAAGATTTTAAAATTATTCACATAATGAAAACCTATACTTTGTTTCAGGCGAGTTTCCCATTCAAATGCATGTAACAGTGAGAAACGCATTGTCTTGGCGAAATAAAGCGTTTTTGAACAACTTCATATAAATCGCTGTAACTTTTGATAGAAGACTCAGACAAACATGTTTATGGCTTTATCTTATAGAACTCAATATCCCCGTGCTGGGCAAACAGGTTTTGCAGCCGTTTGAGCTAAGATTTTAAAATTATTCACATAATGAAAACCTATACTTTGTTTCAGGCGAGTTTCCCATTCAAATGCATGTAACAGTGAGAAACACACTGTCTTGGCGAAATAAAGCGTTTTTGTACAACTTCATATAAATAGCTGTAACTTTTGATAGAAGACTCAGACAAACATGTTTATGGCTTTATCTTATAGAACTCAATATCCCCGTGCTGGGCAAACAGGATTTGCAGCCGTTTGAGCTAAGATTTTAAAATTATTCACATAATGAAAACCTCTACTTTGTTTCAGGCGAGTTTCCCATTCAAATGCATGTAACAGTGAGAAATACACTGTCTTGGCGAAATAAAGCGTTTTTCAACCACTTCATATAAATCGCTGTAACTTTTGATAGAAGACTCAGAAAAACATGTTTATGGCTTTATCTTATAGAACTCAATATCCCCGTGCTGGGCAAACATGTTTTGCAGCTGTTTGAGCTAAGATTTTAAAATTATTCACATAATGAAAACCTATACTTTGTTTCAGGCGAGTTTCCCATTCAAATGCATGCAACAGTGAGAAACGCACTGTCTTGGCGAAATAAAGCGTTTTTCAACCACTTCATATAAATCGCTGTAACTTTTGATAGAAGACTCAGACAAACATGTTTATGGCTTTATCTTATAGAACTCAATATCCCCGTGCTGGGCAAACAGGTTTTGCAGCCGTTTGAGCTAAGATTTTAAAATTATTCACATAATGAAAACCTATACTTTGTTTCAGGCGAGTTTCCCATTCAAATGCATGTAACAGTGAGAAATACACTGTCTTGGCGAAATAAAGCGTTTTTCAACCACTTCATATAAATCGCTGTAACTTTTGATAGAAGACTCAGACAAACATGTTTATGGCTTTATCTTATAGAACTCAATATCCCCGTGCTGGGCAAACATGTTTTGCAGCTGTTTGAGCTAAGATTTTAAAATTATTCACATAATGAAAACCTATACTTTGTTTCAGGCGAGTTTCCCATTCAAATGCATGCAACAGTGAGAAACACACTGTCTTGGCGAAATAAAGCGTTTTTGTACAACTTCATATAAATAGCTGTAACTTTTGATAGAAGACTCAGACAAACATGTTTATGGCTTTATCTTATAGAACTCAAGGTCCCCATGCTGGGAAAACAGGATTTGCAGCCGTTTGAGCTAAGATTTTAAAATTATTCACATAATGAAAACCTCTACTTTGTTTCAGGCGAGTTTCCCATTCAAATGCATGTAACAGTGAGAAATACACTGTCTTGGCGAAATAAAGCGTTTTTCAACCACTTCATATAAATAGCTGTAACTTTTGATAGAAGACTCAGACAAACATGTTTATGGCTTTATCTTATAGAACTCAATATCCCCGTGCTGGGCAAACAGGTTTTGCAGCCGTTTGAGCTAAGATTTTAAAATTATTCACATAATGAAAACCTATACTTTGTTTCAGGCGAGTTTCCCATTCAAATGCATGTAACAGTGAGAAATACACTGTCTTGGCGAAATAAAGCGTTTTTCAACCACTTCATATAAATCGCTGTAACTTTTGATAGAAGACTCAGACAAACATGTTTATGGCTTTATCTTATAGAACTCAATATCCCCGTGCTGGGCAAACATGTTTTGCAGCTGTTTGAGCTAAGATTTTAAAATTATTCACATAATGAAAACCTATACTTTGTTTCAGGCGAGTTTCCCATTCAAATGCATGTAACAGTGAGAAACGCATTGTCTTGGCGAAATAAAGCGTTTTTGAACAACTTCATATAAATCGCTGTAACTTTTGATAGAAGACTCAGACAAACATGTTTATGGCTTTATCTTATAGAACTCAATATCCCGTGCTGGGCAAGCAGAACAGGTTTTGCAGCTGTTTGAGCTAAGATTTTAAAATTATTCACATAATGAAAACCTATACTTTGTTTCAGGCGAGTTTCCCATTCAAATGCATGTAACAGTGAGAAACGCATTGTCTTGGCGAAATAAAGCGTTTTTCAACCACTTCATATAAATCGCTGTAACTTTTGATAGAAGACTCAGACAAACATGTTTATGGCTTTATCTTATAGAACTCAATATCCCCGTGCTGGGCAAACAGGTTTTGCAGCCGTTTGAGCTAAGATTTTAAAATTATTCACATAATGAAAACCTATACTTTGTTTCAGGCGAGTTTCCCATTCAAATGCATGTAACAGTGAGAAATACACTGTCTTGGCGAAATAAAGCGTTTTTCAACCACTTCATATAAATCGCTGTAACTTTTGATAGAAGACTCAGACAAACATGTTTATGGCTTTATCTTATAGAACTCAATATCCCCGTGCTGGGCAAACAGGTTTTGCAGCTGTTTGAGCTAAGATTTTAAAATTATTCACATAATGAAAACCTATACTTTGTTTCAGGCGAGTTTCCCATTCAAATGCATGTAACAGTGAGAAATACACTGTCTTGGCGAAATAAAGCGTTTTTCAACCACTTCATATAAATCGCTGTAACTTTTGATAGAAGACTCAGACAAACATGTTTATGGCTTTATCTTATAGAACTCAATATCCCCGTGCTGGGCAAACATGTTTTGCAGCTGTTTGAGCTAAGATTTTAAAATTATTCACATAATGAAAACCTATACTTTGTTTCAGGCGAGTTTCCCATTCAAATGCATGTAACAGTGAGAAATACACTGTCTTGGCGAAATAAAGCGTTTTTCAACCACTTCATATAAATCGCTGTAACTTTTGATAGAAGACTCAGACAAACATGTTTATGGCTTTATCTTATAGAACTCAATATCCCCGTGCTGGGCAAACATGTTTTGCAGCTGTTTGAGCTAAGATTTTAAAATTATTCACATAATGAAAACCTATACTTTGTTTCAGGCGAGTTTCCCATTCAAATGCATGTAACAGTGAGAAATACACTGTCTTGGCGAAATAAAGCGTTTTTCAACCACTTCATATAAATAGCTGTAACTTTTGATAGAAGACTCAGACAAACATGTTTATGGCTTTATCTTATAGAACTCAATATCCCCGTGCTGGGCAAACAGGTTTTGCAGCCGTTTGAGCTAAGATTTTAAAATTATTCACATAATGAAAACCTATACTTTGTTTCAGGCGAGTTTCCCATTCAAATGCATGTAACAGTGAGAAATACACTGTCTTGGCGAAATAAAGCGTTTTTCAACCACTTCATATAAATCGCTGTAACTTTTGATAGAAGACTCAGACAAACATGTTTATGGCTTTATCTTATAGAACTCAATATCCCCGTGCTGGGCAAACAGGTTTTGCAGCTGTTTGAGCTAAGATTTTAAAATTATTCACATAATGAAAACCTATACTTTGTTTCAGGCGAGTTTCCCATTCAAATGCATGTAACAGTGAGAAATACACTGTCTTGGCGAAATAAAGCGTTTTTCAACCACTTCATATAAATCGCTGTAACTTTTGATAGAAGACTCAGACAAACATGTTTATGGCTTTATCTTATAGAACTCAATATCCCCGTGCTGGGCAAACATGTTTTGCAGCTGTTTGAGCTAAGATTTTAAAATTATTCACATAATGAAAACCTATACTTTGTTTCAGGCGAGTTTCCCATTCAAATGCATGTAACAGTGAGAAATACACTGTCTTGGCGAAATAAAGCGTTTTTCAACCACTTCATATAAATCGCTGTAACTTTTGATAGAAGACTCAGACAAACATGTTTATGGCTTTATCTTATAGAACTCAATATCCCCGTGCTGGGCAAACATGTTTTGCAGCTGTTTGAGCTAAGATTTTAAAATTATTCACATAATGAAAACCTATACTTTGTTTCAGGCGAGTTTCCCATTCAAATGCATGTAACAGTGAGAAATACACTGTCTTGGCGAAATAAAGCGTTTTTCAACCACTTCATATAAATAGCTGTAACTTTTGATAGAAGACTCAGACAAACATGTTTATGGCTTTATCTTATAGAACTCAATATCCCCGTGCTGGGCAAACAGGTTTTGCAGCCGTTTGAGCTAAGATTTTAAAATTATTCACATAATGAAAACCTATACTTTGTTTCAGGCGAGTTTCCCATTCAAATGCATGTAACAGTGAGAAATACACTGTCTTGGCGAAATAAAGCGTTTTTCAACCACTTCATATAAATCGCTGTAACTTTTGATAGAAGACTCAGACAAACATGTTTATGGCTTTATCTTATAGAACTCAATATCCCCGTGCTGGGCAAACAGGTTTTGCAGCTGTTTGAGCTAAGATTTTAAAATTATTCACATAATGAAAACCTATACTTTGTTTCAGGCGAGTTTCCCATTCAAATGCATGCAACAGTGAGAAACGCATTGTCTTGGCGAAATAAAGCGTTTTTCAACCACTTCATATAAATCGCTGTAACTTTTGATAGAAGACTCAGACAAACATGTTTATGGCTTTATCTTATAGAACTCAATATCCCCGTGCTGGGCAAACAGGTTTTGCAGCCGTTTGAGCTAAGATTTTAAAATTATTCACATAATGAAAACCTATACTTTGTTTCAGGCGAGTTTCCCATTCAAATGCATGTAACAGTGAGAAACGCATTGTCTTGGCGAAATAAAGCGTTTTTGAACAACTTCATATAAATCGCTGTAACTTTTGATAGAAGACTCAGACAAACATGTTTATGGCTTTATCTTATAGAACTCAATATCCCGTGCTGGGCAAGCAGAACAGGTTTTGCAGCTGTTTGAGCTAAGATTTTAAAATTATTCACATAATGAAAACCTATACTTTGTTTCAGGCGAGTTTCCCATTCAAATGCATGTAACAGTGAGAAACGCATTGTCTTGGCGAAATAAAGCGTTTTTCAACCACTTCATATAAATCGCTGTAACTTTTGATAGAAGACTCAGACAAACATGTTTATGGCTTTATCTTATAGAACTCAATATCCCCGTGCTGGGCAAACAGGTTTTGCAGCCGTTTGAGCTAAGATTTTAAAATTATTCACATAATGAAAACCTATACTTTGTTTCAGGCGAGTTTCCCATTCAAATGCATGTAACAGTGAGAAATACACTGTCTTGGCGAAATAAAGCGTTTTTCAACCACTTCATATAAATCGCTGTAACTTTTGATAGAAGACTCAGACAAACATGTTTATGGCTTTATCTTATAGAACTCAGTATCCCCGTGCTGGGCAAACATGTTTTGCAGCTGTTTGAGCTAAGATTTTAAAATTATTCACATAATGAAAACCTATACTTTGTTTCAGGCGAGTTTCCCATTCAAATGCATGCAACAGTGAGAAACACACTGTCTTGGCGAAATAAAGCGTTTTTGTACAACTTCATATAAATAGCTGTAACTTTTGATAGAAGACTCAGACAAACATGTTTATGGCTTTATCTTATAGAACTCAAGGTCCCCATGCTGGGAAAACAGGATTTGCAGCCGTTTGAGCTAAGATTTTAAAATTATTCACATAATGAAAACCTCTACTTTGTTTCAGGCGAGTTTCCCATTCAAATGCATGTAACAGTGAGAAATACACTGTCTTGGCGAAATAAAGCGTTTTTCAACCACTTCATATAAATCGCTGTAACTTTTGATAGAAGACTCAGAAAAACATGTTTATGGCTTTATCTTATAGAACTCAATATCCCCGTGCTGGGCAAACATGTTTTGCAGCTGTTTGAGCTAAGATTTTAAAATTATTCACATAATGAAAACCTATACTTTGTTTCAGGCGAGTTTCCCATTCAAATGCATGCAACAGTGAGAAACGCACTGTCTTGGCGAAATAAAGCGTTTTTCAACCACTTCATATAAATCGCTGTAACCTTTGATAGAAGACTCAGACAAACATGTTTATGGCTTTATCTTATAGAACTCAATATCCCCGTGCTGGGCAAACAGGTTTTGCAGCCGTTTGAGCTAAGATTTTAAAATTATTCACATAATGAAAACCTATACTTTGTTTCAGGCGAGTTTCCCATTCAAATGCATGCAACAGTGAGAAACGCACTGTCTTGGCGAAATAAAGCGTTTTTCAACCACTTCATATAAATCGCTGTAACTTTTGATAGAAGACTCAGACAAACATGTTTATGGCTTTATCTTATAGAACTCAATATCCCCGTGCTGGGCAAACATGTTTTGCAGCTGTTTGAGCTAAGATTTTAAAATTATTCACATAATGAAAACCTATACTTTGTTTCAGGCGAGTTTCCCATTCAAATGCATGCAACAGTGAGAAACACACTGTCTTGGCGAAATAAAGCGTTTTTGTACAACTTCATATAAATAGCTGTAACTTTTGATAGAAGACTCAGACAAACATGTTTATGGCTTTATCTTATAGAACTCAAGGTCCCCATGCTGGGAAAACAGGATTTGCAGCCGTTTGAGCTAAGATTTTAAAATTATTCACATAATGAAAACCTCTACTTTGTTTCAGGCGAGTTTCCCATTCAAATGCATGTAACAGTGAGAAATACACTGTCTTGGCGAAATAAAGCGTTTTTCAACCACTTCATATAAATAGCTGTAACTTTTGATAGAAGACTCAGACAAACATGTTTATGGCTTTATCTTATAGAACTCAATATCCCCGTGCTGGGCAAACAGGTTTTGCAGCCGTTTGAGCTAAGATTTTAAAATTATTCACATAATGAAAACCTATACTTTGTTTCAGGCGAGTTTCCCATTCAAATGCATGTAACAGTGAGAAATACACTGTCTTGGCGAAATAAAGCGTTTTTCAACCACTTCATATAAATCGCTGTAACTTTTGATAGAAGACTCAGACAAACATGTTTATGGCTTTATCTTATAGAACTCAAGGTCCCCATGCTGGGAAAACAGGATTTGCAGCCGTTTGAGCTAAGATTTTAAAATTATTCACATAATGAAAACCTATACTTTGTTTCAGGCGAGTTTCCCATTCAAATGCATGTAACAGTGAGAAATACACTGTCTTGGCGAAATAAAGCGTTTTTCAACCACTTCATATAAATCGCTGTAACTTTTGATAGAAGACTCAGACAAACATGTTTATGGCTTTATCTTATAGAACTCAATATCCCCGTGCTGGGCAAACATGTTTTGCAGCTGTTTGAGCTAAGATTTTAAAATTATTCACATAATGAAAACCTATACTTTGTTTCAGGCGAGTTTCCCATTCAAATGCATGCAACAGTGAGAAACACACTGTCTTGGCGAAATAAAGCGTTTTCGTACAACTTCATATAAATAGCTGTAACTTTTGATAGAAGACTCAGACAAACATGTTTATGGCTTTATCTTATAGAACTCAAGGTCCCCATGCTGGGAAAACAGGATTTGCAGCCGTTTGAGCTAAGATTTTAAAATTATTCACATAATGAAAACCTCTACTTTGTTTCAGGCGAGTTTCCCATTCAAATGCATGTAACAGTGAGAAATACACTGTCTTGGCGAAATAAAGCGTTTTTCAACCACTTCATATAAATAGCTGTAACTTTTGATAGAAGACTCAGACAAACATGTTTATGGCTTTATCTTATAGAACTCAATATCCCGTGCTGGGCAAACAGGTTTTGCAGCCGTTTGAGCTAAGATTTTAAAATTATTCACATAATGAAAACCTATACTTTGTTTCAGGCGAGTTTCCCATTCAAATGCATGTAACAGTGAGAAATACACTGTCTTGGCGAAATAAAGCGTTTTTCAACCACTTCATATAAATCGCTGTAACTTTTGATAGAAGACTCAGACAAACATGTTTATGGCTTTATCTTATAGAACTCAATATCCCCGTGCTGGGCAAACATGTTTTGCAGCTGTTTGAGCTAAGATTTTAAAATTATTCACATAATGAAAACCTATACTTTGTTTCAGGCGAGTTTCCCATTCAAATGCATGTAACAGTGAGAAACGCATTGTCTTGGCGAAATAAAGCGTTTTTCAACCACTTCATATAAATCGCTGTAACTTTTGATAGAAGACTCAGACAAACATGTTTATGGCTTTATCTTATAGAACTCAATATCCCCGTGCTGGGCAAACAGGTTTTGCAGCCGTTTGAGCTAAGATTTTAAAATTATTCACATAATGAAAACCTCTACTTTGTTTCAGGCGAGTTTCCCATTCAAATGCATGTAACAGTGAGAAATACACTGTCTTGGCGAAATAAAGCGTTTTTCAACCACTTCATATAAATCGCTGTAACTTTTGATAGAAGACTCAGACAAACATGTTTATGGCTTTATCTTATAGAACTCAATATCCCCGTGCTGGGCAAACAGGTTTTGCAGCCGTTTGAGCTAAGATTTTAAAATTATTCACATAATGAAAACCTATACTTTGTTTCAGGCGAGTTTCCCATTCAAATGCATGTAACAGTGAGAAATACACTGTCTTGGCGAAATAAAGCGTTTTTCAACCACTTCATATAAATCGCTGTAACTTTTGATAGAAGACTCAGACAAACATGTTTATGGCTTTATCTTATAGAACTCAGTATCCCCGTGCTGGGCAAACATGTTTTGCAGCTGTTTGAGCTAAGATTTTAAAATTATTCACATAATGAAAACCTATACTTTGTTTCAGGCGAGTTTCCCATTCAAATGCATGCAACAGTGAGAAACACACTGTCTTGGCGAAATAAAGCGTTTTTGTACAACTTCATATAAATAGCTGTAACTTTTGATAGAAGACTCAGACAAACATGTTTATGGCTTTATCTTATAGAACTCAAGGTCCCCATGCTGGGAAAACAGGATTTGCAGCCGTTTGAGCTAAGATTTTAAAATTATTCACATAATGAAAACCTCTACTTTGTTTCAGGCGAGTTTCCCATTCAAATGCATGTAACAGTGAGAAATACACTGTCTTGGCGAAATAAAGCGTTTTTCAACCACTTCATATAAATAGCTGTAACTTTTGATAGAAGACTCAGACAAACATGTTTATGGCTTTATCTTATAGAACTCAATATCCCCGTGCTGGGCAAACAGGTTTTGCAGCCGTTTGAGCTAAGATTTTAAAATTATTCACATAATGAAAACCTATACTTTGTTTCAGGCGAGTTTCCCATTCAAATGCATGTAACAGTGAGAAATACACTGTCTTGGCGAAATAAAGCGTTTTTCAACCACTTCATATAAATCGCTGTAACTTTTGATAGAAGACTCAGACAAACATGTTTATGGCTTTATCTTATAGAACTCAAGGTCCCCATGCTGGGAAAACAGGATTTGCAGCCGTTTGAGCTAAGATTTTAAAATTATTCACATAATGAAAACCTATACTTTGTTTCAGGCGAGTTTCCCATTCAAATGCATGTAACAGTGAGAAATACACTGTCTTGGCGAAATAAAGCGTTTTTCAACCACTTCATATAAATCGCTGTAACTTTTGATAGAAGACTCAGACAAACATGTTTATGGCTTTATCTTATAGAACTCAATATCCCCGTGCTGGGCAAACATGTTTTGCAGCTGTTTGAGCTAAGATTTTAAAATTATTCACATAATGAAAACCTATACTTTGTTTCAGGCGAGTTTCCCATTCAAATGCATGCAACAGTGAGAAACGCACTGTCTTGGCGAAATAAAGCGTTTTTCAACCACTTCATATAAATCGCTGTAACTTTTGATAGAAGACTCAGACAAACATGTTTATGGCTTTATCTTATAGAACTCAATATCCCCGTGCTGGGCAAACATGTTTTGCAGCTGTTTGAGCTAAGATTTTAAAATTATTCACATAATGAAAACCTATACTTTGTTTCAGGCGAGTTTCCCATTCAAATGCATGCAACAGTGAGAAACACACTGTCTTGGCGAAATAAAGCGTTTTTGTACAACTTCATATAAATAGCTGTAACTTTTGATAGAAGACTCAGACAAACATGTTTATGGCTTTATCTTATAGAACTCAAGGTCCCCATGCTGGGAAAACAGGATTTGCAGCCGTTTGAGCTAAGATTTTAAAATTATTCACATAATGAAAACCTCTACTTTGTTTCAGGCGAGTTTCCCATTCAAATGCATGTAACAGTGAGAAATACACTGTCTTGGCGAAATAAAGCGTTTTTCAACCACTTCATATAAATCGCTGTAACTTTTGATAGAAGACTCAGACAAACATGTTTATGGCTTTATCTTATAGAACTCAATATCCCCGTGCTGGGCAAACATGTTTTGCAGCTGTTTGAGCTAAGATTTTAAAATTATTCACATAATGAAAACCTATACTTTGTTTCAGGCGAGTTTCCCATTCAAATGCATGTAACAGTGAGAAACGCATTGTCTTGGCGAAATAAAGCGTTTTTGAACAACTTCATATAAATCGCTGTAACTTTTGATAGAAGACTCAGACAAACATGTTTATGGCTTTATCTTATAGAACTCAATATCCCGTGCTGGGCAAGCAGAACAGGTTTTGCAGCTGTTTGAGCTAAGATTTTAAAATTATTCACATAATGAAAACCTATACTTTGTTTCAGGCGAGTTTCCCATTCAAATGCATGTAACAGTGAGAAACGCATTGTCTTGGCGAAATAAAGCGTTTTTCAACCACTTCATATAAATCGCTGTAACTTTTGATAGAAGACTCAGACAAACATGTTTATGGCTTTATCTTATAGAACTCAATATCCCCGTGCTGGGCAAACAGGTTTTGCAGCTGTTTGAGCTAAGATTTTAAAATTATTCACATAATGAAAACCTATACTTTGTTTCAGGCGAGTTTCCCATTCAAATGCATGTAACAGTGAGAAATACACTGTCTTGGCGAAATAAAGCGTTTTTCAACCACTTCATATAAATCGCTGTAACTTTTGATAGAAGACTCAGACAAACATGTTTATGGCTTTATCTTATAGAACTCAATATCCCCGTGCTGGGCAAACATGTTTTGCAGCTGTTTGAGCTAAGATTTTAAAATTATTCACATAATGAAAACCTATACTTTGTTTCAGGCGAGTTTCCCATTCAAATGCATGCAACAGTGAGAAACGCACTGTCTTGGCGAAATAAAGCGTTTTTCAACCACTTCATATAAATCGCTGTAACTTTTGATAGAAGACTCAGACAAACATGTTTATGGCTTTATCTTATAGAACTCAATATCCCCGTGCTGGGCAAACATGTTTTGCAGCTGTTTGAGCTAAGATTTTAAAATTATTCACATAATGAAAACCTATACTTTGTTTCAGGCGAGTTTCCCATTCAAATGCATGCAACAGTGAGAAACACACTGTCTTGGCGAAATAAAGCGTTTTTGTACAACTTCATATAAATAGCTGTAACTTTTGATAGAAGACTCAGACAAACATGTTTATGGCTTTATCTTATAGAACTCAAGGTCCCCATGCTGGGAAAACAGGATTTGCAGCCGTTAGAGCTAAGATTTTAAAATTATTCACATAATGAAAACCTCTACTTTGTTTCAGGCGAGTTTCCCATTCAAATGCATGTAACAGTGAGAAATACACTGTCTTGGCGAAATAAAGCGTTTTTCAACCACTTCATATAAATCGCTGTAACTTTTGATAGAAGACTCAGACAAACATGTTTATGGCTTTATCTTATAGAACTCAATATCCCCGTGCTGGGCAAACATGTTTTGCAGCTGTTTGAGCTAAGATTTTAAAATTATTCACATAATGAAAACCTATACTTTGTTTCAGGCGAGTTTCCCATTCAAATGCATGTAACAGTGAGAAACGCATTGTCTTGGCGAAATAAAGCGTTTTTCAACCACTTCATATAAATCGCTGTAACTTTTGATAGAAGACTCAGACAAACATGTTTATGGCTTTATCTTATAGAACTCAATATCCCCGTGCTGGGCAAACAGGTTTTGCAGCCGTTTGAGCTAAGATTTTAAAATTATTCACATAATGAAAACCTCTACTTTGTTTCAGGCGAGTTTCCCATTCAAATGCATGTAACAGTGAGAAATACACTGTCTTGGCGAAATAAAGCGTTTTTCAACCACTTCATATAAATCGCTGTAACTTTTGATAGAAGACTCAGACAAACATGTTTATGGCTTTATCTTATAGAACTCAATATCCCCGTGCTGGGCAAACAGGTTTTGCAGCTGTTTGAGCTAAGATTTTAAAATTATTCACATAATGAAAACCTATACTTTGTTTCAGGCGAGTTTCCCATTCAAATGCATGCAACAGTGAGAAACACACTGTCTTGGCGAAATAAAGCGTTTTTGTACAACTTCATATAAATAGCTGTAACTTTTGATAGAAGACTCAGACAAACATGTTTATGGCTTTATCTTATAGAACTCAATATCCCCGTGCTGGGCAAGCAGAACAGGTTTTGCAGCCGTTTGAGCTAAGATTTTAAAATTATTCACATAATGAAAACCTATACTTTGTTTCAGGCGAGTTTCCCATTCAAATGCATGTAACAGTGAGAAATACACTGTCTTGGCGAAATAAAGCGTTTTTCAACCACTTCATATAAATAGCTGTAACTTTTGATAGAAGACTCAGACAAACATGTTTATGGCTTTATCTTATAGAACTCAATATCCCGTGCTGGGCAAGCAGAACAGGTTTTGCAGCTGTTTGAGCTAAGATTTTAAAATTATTCACATAATGAAAACCTATACTTTGTTTCAGGCGAGTTTCCCATTCAAATGCATGTAACAGTGAGAAACGCATTGTCTTGGCGAAATAAAGCGTTTTTCAACCACTTCATATAAATCGCTGTAACTTTTGATAGAAGACTCAGACAAACATGTTTATGGCTTTATCTTATAGAACTCAATATCCCCGTGCTGGGCAAACATGTTTTGCAGCTGTTTGAGCTAAGATTTTAAAATTATTCACATAATGAAAACCTCTACTTTGTTTCAGGCGAGTTTCCCATTCAAATGCATGTAACAGTGAGAAATACACTGTCTTGGCGAAATAAAGCGTTTTTCAACCACTTCATATAAATCGCTGTAACTTTTGATAGAAGACTCAGACAAACATGTTTATGGCTTTATCTTATAGAACTCAATATCCCCGTGCTGGGCAAACAGGTTTTGCAGCCGTTTGAGCTAAGATTTTAAAATTATTCACATAATGAAAACCTCTACTTTGTTTCAGGCGAGTTTCCCATTCAAATGCATGTAACAGTGAGAAACGCATTGTCTTGGCGAAATAAAGCGTTTTCGTACAACTTCATATAAATCGCTGTAACTTTTGATAGAAGACTCAGACAAACATATTTATGGCTTTATCTTATAGAACTCAATATCCCCGTGCTGGGCAAACAGAACAGGTTTTGCAGCCGTTTGAGCTAAGATTTTAAAATTATTCACATAATGAAAACCTCTACTTTGTTTCAGGCGAGTTTCCCATTCAAATGCATGTAACAGTGAGAAATACACTGTCTTGGCGAAATAAAGCGTTTTTCAACCACTTCATATAAATCGCTGTAACTTTTGATAGAAGACTCAGACAAACATGTTTATGGCTTTATCTTATAGAACTCAATATCCCCGTGCTGGGCAAACATGTTTTGCAGCTGTTTGAGCTAAGATTTTAAAATTATTCACATAATGAAAACCTATACTTTGTTTCAGGCGAGTTTCCCATTCAAATGCATGTAACAGTGAGAAACGCATTGTCTTGGCGAAATAAAGCGTTTTTGAACAACTTCATATAAATCGCTGTAACTTTTGATAGAAGACTCAGACAAACATGTTTATGGCTTTATCTTATAGAACTCAATATCCCGTGCTGGGCAAGCAGAACAGGTTTTGCAGCTGTTTGAGCTAAGATTTTAAAATTATTCACATAATGAAAACCTATACTTTGTTTCAGGCGAGTTTCCCATTCAAATGCATGTAACAGTGAGAAACGCATTGTCTTGGCGAAATAAAGCGTTTTTCAACCACTTCATATAAATCGCTGTAACTTTTGATAGAAGACTCAGACAAACATGTTTATGGCTTTATCTTATAGAACTCAATATCCCCGTGCTGGGCAAACAGGTTTTGCAGCCGTTTGAGCTAAGATTTTAAAATTATTCACATAATGAAAACCTCTACTTTGTTTCAGGCGAGTTTCCCATTCAAATGCATGTAACAGTGAGAAATACACTGTCTTGGCGAAATAAAGCGTTTTTCAACCACTTCATATAAATCGCTGTAACTTTTGATAGAAGACTCAGACAAACATGTTTATGGCTTTATCTTATAGAACTCAATATCCCCGTGCTGGGCAAACAGGTTTTGCAGCTGTTTGAGCTAAGATTTTAAAATTATTCACATAATGAAAACCTATACTTTGTTTCAGGCGAGTTTCCCATTCAAATGCATGCAACAGTGAGAAACACACTGTCTTGGCGAAATAAAGCGTTTTTGTACAACTTCATATAAATAGCTGTAACTTTTGATAGAAGACTCAGACAAACATGTTTATGGCTTTATCTTATAGAACTCAATATCCCCGTGCTGGGCAAGCAGAACAGGTTTTGCAGCCGTTTGAGCTAAGATTTTAAAATTATTCACATAATGAAAACCTATACTTTGTTTCAGGCGAGTTTCCCATTCAAATGCATGTAACAGTGAGAAATACACTGTCTTGGCGAAATAAAGCGTTTTTCAACCACTTCATATAAATAGCTGTAACTTTTGATAGAAGACTCAGACAAACATGTTTATGGCTTTATCTTATAGAACTCAATATCCCCGTGCTGGGCAAACAGGTTTTGCAGCCGTTTGAGCTAAGATTTTAAAATTATTCACATAATGAAAACCTATACTTTGTTTCAGGCGAGTTTCCCATTCAAATGCATGTAACAGTGAGAAATACACTGTCTTGGCGAAATAAAGCGTTTTTCAACCACTTCATATAAATCGCTGTAACTTTTGATAGAAGACTCAGACAAACATGTTTATGGCTTTATCTTATAGAACTCAATATCCCCGTGCTGGGCAAACATGTTTTGCAGCTGTTTGAGCTAAGATTTTAAAATTATTCACATAATGAAAACCTCTACTTTGTTTCAGGCGAGTTTCCCATTCAAATGCATGTAACAGTGAGAAATACACTGTCTTGGCGAAATAAAGCGTTTTTCAACCACTTCATATAAATCGCTGTAACTTTTGATAGAAGACTCAGACAAACATGTTTATGGCTTTATCTTATAGAACTCAATATCCCCGTGCTGGGCAAACAGGTTTTGCAGCCGTTTGAGCTAAGATTTTAAAATTATTCACATAATGAAAACCTATACTTTGTTTCAGGCGAGTTTCCCATTCAAATGCATGTAACAGTGAGAAATACACTGTCTTGGCGAAATAAAGCGTTTTTCAACCACTTCATATAAATCACTGTAACTTTTGATAGAAGACTCAGACAAACATGTTTATGGCTTTATCTTATAGAACTCAATATCCCGTGCTGGGCAAGCAGAACAGGTTTTGCAGCTGTTTGAGCTAAGATTTTAAAATTATTCACATAATGAAAACCTATACTTTGTTTCAGGCGAGTTTCCCATTCAAATGCATGTAACAGTGAGAAACGCATTGTCTTGGCGAAATAAAGCGTTTTTCAACCACTTCATATAAATCGCTGTAACTTTTGATAGAAGACTCAGACAAACATGTTTATGGCTTTATCTTATAGAACTCAAGGTCCCCATGCTGGGAAAACAGGATTTGCAGCCGTTTGAGCTAAGATTTTAAAATTATTCACATAATGAAAACCTATACTTTGTTTCAGGAGAGTTTCCCATTCAAATGAATGTAACAGTGAGAAACACACTGTCTTGGCGAAATAAAGCGTTTTTCAACCACTTCATATAAATAGCTGTAACTTTTGATAGAAGACTCAGACAAACATGTTTATGGCTTTATCTTATAGAACTCAATATCCCCGTGCTGGGCAAACAGGTTTTGCAGCCGTTTGAGCTAAGATTGTAAAATTATTCACATAATGAAAACCTATACTTTGTTTCAGGCGAGTTTCCCATTCAAATGCATGTAACAGTGAGAAACGCATTGTCTTGGCGAAATAAAGCGTTTTTGAACAACTTCATATAAATCGCTGTAACTTTTGATAGAAGACTCAGACAAACATGTTTATGGCTTTATCTTATAGAACTCAATATCCCGTGCTGGGCAAGCAGAACAGGTTTTGCAGCTGTTTGAGCTAAGATTTTAAAATTATTCACATAATGAAAACCTATACTTTGTTTCAGGCGAGTTTCCCATTCAAATGCATGTAACAGTGAGAAACGCATTGTCTTGGCGAAATAAAGCGTTTTTCAACCACTTCATATAAATCGCTGTAACTTTTGATAGAAGACTCAGACAAACATGTTTATGGCTTTATCTTATAGAACTCAATATCCCCGTGCTGGGCAAACAGGTTTTGCAGCCGTTTGAGCTAAGATTTTAAAATTATTCACATAATGAAAACCTCTACTTTGTTTCAGGCGAGTTTCCCATTCAAATGCATGTAACAGTGAGAAATACACTGTCTTGGCGAAATAAAGCGTTTTTCAACCACTTCATATAAATAGCTGTAACTTTTGATAGAAGACTCAGACAAACATGTTTATGGCTTTATCTTATAGAACTCAATATCCCCGTGCTGGGCAAACAGGTTTTGCAGCCGTTTGAGCTAAGATTTTAAAATTATTCACATAATGAAAACCTATACTTTGTTTCAGGCGAGTTTCCCATTCAAATGCATGTAACAGTGAGAAATACACTGTCTTGGCGAAATAAAGCGTTTTTCAACCACTTCATATAAATCGCTGTAACTTTTGATAGAAGACTCAGACAAACATGTTTATGGCTTTATCTTATAGAACTCAGTATCCCCGTGCTGGGCAAACATGTTTTGCAGCTGTTTGAGCTAAGATTTTAAAATTATTCACATAATGAAAACCTATACTTTGTTTCAGGCGAGTTTCCCATTCAAATGCATGCAACAGTGAGAAACACACTGTCTTGGCGAAATAAAGCGTTTTTGTACAACTTCATATAAATAGCTGTAACTTTTGATAGAAGACTCAGACAAACATGTTTATGGCTTTATCTTATAGAACTCAAGGTCCCCATGCTGGGAAAACAGGATTTGCAGCCGTTTGAGCTAAGATTTTAAAATTATTCACATAATGAAAACCTCTACTTTGTTTCAGGCGAGTTTCCCATTCAAATGCATGTAACAGTGAGAAATACACTGTCTTGGCGAAATAAAGCGTTTTTCAACCACTTCATATAAATCGCTGTAACTTTTGATAGAAGACTCAGAAAAACATGTTTATGGCTTTATCTTATAGAACTCAATATCCCCGTGCTGGGCAAACATGTTTTGCAGCTGTTTGAGCTAAGATTTTAAAATTATTCACATAATGAAAACCTATACTTTGTTTCAGGCGAGTTTCCCATTCAAATGCATGCAACAGTGAGAAACGCACTGTCTTGGCGAAATAAAGCGTTTTTCAACCACTTCATATAAATCGCTGTAACTTTTGATAGAAGACTCAGACAAACATGTTTATGGCTTTATCTTATAGAACTCAATATCCCCGTGCTGGGCAAACAGGTTTTGCAGCCGTTTGAGCTAAGATTTTAAAATTATTCACATAATGAAAACCTATACTTTGTTTCAGGCGAGTTTCCCATTCAAATGCATGTAACAGTGAGAAATACACTGTCTTGGCGAAATAAAGCGTTTTTCAACCACTTCATATAAATCGCTGTAACTTTTGATAGAAGACTCAGACAAACATGTTTATGGCTTTATCTTATAGAACTCAATATCCCCGTGCTGGGCAAACATGTTTTGCAGCTGTTTGAGCTAAGATTTTAAAATTATTCACATAATGAAAACCTATACTTTGTTTCAGGCGAGTTTCCCATTCAAATGCATGCAACAGTGAGAAACGCACTGTCTGGGCGAAATAAAGCGTTTTTCAACCACTTCATATAAATCGCTGTAACTTTTGATAGAAGACTCAGACAAACATGTTTATGGCTTTATCTTATAGAACTCAATATCCCCGTGCTGGGCAAACATGTTTTGCAGCTGTTTGAGCTAAGATTTTAAAATTATTCACATAATGAAAACCTATACTTTGTTTCAGGCGAGTTTCCCATTCAAATGCATGCAACAGTGAGAAACACACTGTCTTGGCGAAATAAAGCGTTTTTGTACAACTTCATATAAATAGCTGTAACTTTTGATAGAAGACTCAGACAAACATGTTTATGGCTTTATCTTATAGAACTCAAGGTCCCCATGCTGGGAAAACAGGATTTGCAGCCGTTTGAGCTAAGATTTTAAAATTATTCACATAATGAAAACCTATACTTTGTTTCAGGCGAGTTTCCCATTCAAATGCATGTAACAGTGAGAAATACACTGTCTTGGCGAAATAAAGCGTTTTTCAACCACTTCATATAAATCGCTGTAACTTTTGATAGAAGACTCAGACAAACATGTTTATGGCTTTATCTTATAGAACTCAATATCCCCGTGCTGGGCAAACATGTTTTGCAGCTGTTTGAGCTAAGATTTTAAAATTATTCACATAATGAAAACCTATACTTTGTTTCAGGCGAGTTTCCCATTCAAATGCATGTAACAGTGAGAAACGCATTGTCTTGGCGAAATAAAGCGTTTTTGAACAACTTCATATAAATCGCTGTAACTTTTGATAGAAGACTCAGACAAACATGTTTATGGCTTTATCTTATAGAACTCAATATCCCGTGCTGGGCAAGCAGAACAGGTTTTGCAGCTGTTTGAGCTAAGATTTTAAAATTATTCACATAATGAAAACCTATACTTTGTTTCAGGCGAGTTTCCCATTCAAATGCATGTAACAGTGAGAAACGCATTGTCTTGGCGAAATAAAGCGTTTTTCAACCACTTCATATAAATCGCTGTAACTTTTGATAGAAGACTCAGACAAACATGTTTATGGCTTTATCTTATAGAACTCAATATCCCCGTGCTGGGCAAACAGGTTTTGCAGCCGTTTGAGCTAAGATTTTAAAATTATTCACATAATGAAAACCTCTACTTTGTTTCAGGCGAGTTTCCCATTCAAATGCATGTAACAGTGAGAAATACACTGTCTTGGCGAAATAAAGCGTTTTTCAACCACTTCATATAAATCGCTGTAACTTTTGATAGAAGACTCAGACAAACATGTTTATGGCTTTATCTTATAGAACTCAATATCCCCGTGCTGGGCAAACAGGTTTTGCAGCTGTTTGAGCTAAGATTTTAAAATTATTCACATAATGAAAACCTATACTTTGTTTCAGGCGAGTTTCCCATTCAAATGCATGTAACAGTGAGAAATACACTGTCTTGGCGAAATAAAGCGTTTTTCAACCACTTCATATAAATCGCTGTAACTTTTGATAGAAGACTCAGACAAACATGTTTATGGCTTTATCTTATAGAACTCAATATCCCCGTGCTGGGCAAACATGTTTTGCAGCTGTTTGAGCTAAGATTTTAAAATTATTCACATAATGAAAACCTATACTTTGTTTCAGGCGAGTTTCCCATTCAAATGCATGCAACAGTGAGAAACACACTGTCTTGGCGAAATAAAGCGTTTTTGTACAACTTCATATAAATAGCTGTAACTTTTGATAGAAGACTCAGACAAACATGTTTATGGCTTTATCTTATAGAACTCAAGGTCCCCATGATGGGAAAACAGGATTTGCAGCCGTTTGAGCTAAGATTTTAAAATTATTCACATAATGAAAACCTCTACTTTGTTTCAGGCGAGTTTCCCATTCAAATGCATGTAACAGTGAGAAATACACTGTCTTGGCGAAATAAAGCGTTTTTCAACCACTTCATATAAATAGCTGTAACTTTTGATAGAAGACTCAGACAAACATGTTTATGGCTTTATCTTATAGAACTCAAGGTCCCCATGCTGGGAAAACAGGATTTGCAGCCGTTTGAGCTAAGATTTTAAAATTATTCACATAATGAAAACCTCTACTTTGTTTCAGGCGAGTTTCCCATTCAAATGCATGTAACAGTGAGAAATACACTGTCTTGGCGAAATAAAGCGTTTTTCAACCACTTCATATAAATCGCTGTAACTTTTGATAGAAGACTCAGACAAACATGTTTATGGCTTTATCTTATAGAACTCAATATCCCCGTGCTGGGCAAACAGGTTTTGCAGCTGTTTGAGCTAAGATTTTAAAATTATTCACATAATGAAAACCTATACTTTGTTTCAGGCGAGTTTCCCATTCAAATGCATGCAACAGTGAGAAACACACTGTCTTGGCGAAATAAAGCGTTTTTGTACAACTTCATATAAATAGCTGTAACTTTTGATAGAAGACTCAGACAAACATGTTTATGGCTTTATCTTATAGAACTCAAGGTCCCCATGCTGGGAAAACAGGATTTGCAGCCGTTTGAGCTAAGATTGTAAAATTATTCACATAATGAAAACCTCTACTTTGTTTCAGGCGAGTTTCCCATTCAAATGCATGTAACAGTGAGAAATACACTGTCTTGGCGAAATAAAGCGTTTTTCAACCACTTCATATAAATAGCTGTAACTTTTGATAGAAGACTCAGACAAACATGTTTATGGCTTTATCTTATAGAACTCAATATCCCCGTGCTGGGCAAACATGTTTTGCAGCTGTTTGAGCTAAGATTTTAAAATTATTCACATAATGAAAACCTATACTTTGTTTCAGGCGAGTTTCCCATTCAAATGCATGTAACAGTGAGAAACGCATTGTCTTGGCGAAATAAAGCGTTTTTGAACAACTTCATATAAATCGCTGTAACTTTTGATAGAAGACTCAGACAAACATGTTTATGGCTTTATCTTATAGAACTCAATATCCCGTGCTGGGCAAGCAGAACAGGTTTTGCAGCTGTTTGAGCTAAGATTTTAAAATTATTCACATAATGAAAACCTATACTTTGTTTCAGGCGAGTTTCCCATTCAAATGCATGTAACAGTGAGAAATACACTGTCTTGGCGAAATAAAGCGTTTTTCAACCACTTCATATAAATCGCTGTAACTTTTGATAGAAGACTCAGACAAACATGTTTATGGCTTTATCTTATAGAACTCAATATCCCCGTGCTGGGCAAACATGTTTTGCAGCTGTTTGAGCTAAGATTTTAAAATTATTCACATAATGAAAACCTATACTTTGTTTCAGGCGAGTTTCCCATTCAAATGCATGTAACAGTGAGAAATACACTGTCTTGGCGAAATAAAGCGTTTTTCAACCACTTCATATAAATCGCTGTAACTTTTGATAGAAGACTCAGACAAACATGTTTATGGCTTTATCTTATAGAACTCAATATCCCCGTGCTGGGCAAACATGTTTTGCAGCCGTTTGAGCTAAGATTTTAAAATTATTCACATAATGAAAACCTCTACTTTGTTTCAGGCGAGTTTCCCATTCAAATGCATGTAACAGTGAGAAATACACTGTCTTGGCGAAATAAAGCGTTTTTCAACCACTTCATATAAATAGCTGTAACTTTTGATAGAAGACTCAGACAAACATGTTTATGGCTTTATCTTATAGAACTCAATATCCCCGTGCTGGGCAAACAGGTTTTGCAGCCGTTTGAGCTAAGATTTTAAAATTATTCACATAATGAAAACCTATACTTTGTTTCAGGCGAGTTTCCCATTCAAATGCATGTAACAGTGAGAAATACACTGTCTTGGCGAAATAAAGCGTTTTTCAACCACTTCATATAAATCGCTGTAACTTTTGATAGAAGACTCAGACAAACATGTTTATGGCTTTATCTTATAGAACTCAATATCCCCGTGCTGGGCAAACATGTTTTGCAGCTGTTTGAGCTAAGATTTTAAAATTATTCACATAATGAAAACCTATACTTTGTTTCAGGCGAGTTTCCCATTCAAATGCATGCAACAGTGAGAAACGCACTGTCTTGGCGAAATAAAGCGTTTTTCAACCACTTCATATAAATCGCTGTAACTTTTGATAGAAGACTCAGACAAACATGTTTATGGCTTTATCTTATAGAACTCAATATCCCGTGCTGGGCAAGCAGAACAGGTTTTGCAGCTGTTTGAGCTAAGATTTTAAAATTATTCACATAATGAAAACCTCTACTTTGTTTCAGGCGAGTTTCCCATTCAAATGCATGTAACAGTGAGAAATACACTGTCTTGGCGAAATAAAGCGTTTTTCAACCACTTCATATAAATAGCTGTAACTTTTGATAGAAGACTCAGACAAACATGTTTATGGCTTTATCTTATAGAACTCAATATCCCGTGCTGGGCAAGCAGAACAGGTTTTGCAGCCGTTTGAGCTAAGATTTTAAAATTATTCACATAATGAAAACCTATACTTTGTTTCAGGCGAGTTTCCCATTCAAATGCATGTAACAGTGAGAAACGCATTGTCTTGGCGAAATAAAGCGTTTTTGAACAACTTCATATAAATCGCTGTAACTTTTGATAGAAGACTCAGACAAACATGTTTATGGCTTTATCTTATAGAACTCAATATCCCCGTGCTGGGCAAACAGGTTTTGCAGCCGTTTGAGCTAAGATTTTAAAATTATTCACATAATGAAAACCTATACTTTGTTTCAGGCGAGTTTCCCATTCAAATGCATGTAACAGTGAGAAACGCATTGTCTTGGCGAAATAAAGCGTTTTCGTACAACTTCATATAAATCGCTGTAACTTTTGATAGAAGACTCAGACAAACATATTTATGGCTTTATCTTATAGAACTCAATATCCCCGTGCTGGGCAAACAGAACAGGTTTTGCAGCCGTTTGAGCTAAGATTTTAAAATTATTCACATAATGAAAACCTCTACTTTGTTTCAGGCGAGTTTCCCATTCAAATGCATGTAACAGTGAGAAATACACTGTCTTGGCGAAATAAAGCGTTTTTCAACCACTTCATATAAATCGCTGTAACTTTTGATAGAAGACTCAGACAAACATGTTTATGGCTTTATCTTATAGAACTCAATATCCCCATGCTGGGCAAACATGTTTTGCAGCTGTTTGAGCTAAGATTTTAAAATTATTCACATAATGAAAACCTATACTTTGTTTCAGGCGAGTTTCCCATTCAAATGCATGCAACAGTGAGAAACGCACTGTCTTGGCGAAATAAAGCGTTTTTCAACCACTTCATATAAATCGCTGTAACTTTTGATAGAAGACTCAGACAAACATGTTTATGGCTTTATCTTATAGAACTCAATATCCCGTGCTGGGCAAGCAGAACAGGTTTTGCAGCTGTTTGAGCTAAGATTTTAAAATTATTCACATAATGAAAACCTCTACTTTGTTTCAGGCGAGTTTCCCATTCAAATGCATGTAACAGTGAGAAATACACTGTCTTGGCGAAATAAAGCGTTTTTCAACCACTTCATATAAATCGCTGTAACTTTTGATAGAAGACTCAGACAAACATGTTTATGGCTTTATCTTATAGAACTCAATATCCCGTGCTGGGCAAGCAGAACAGGTTTTGCAGCTGTTTGAGCTAAGATTTTAAAATTATTCACATAATGAAAACCTATACTTTGTTTCAGGCGAGTTTCCCATTCAAATGCATGTAACAGTGAGAAATACACTGTCTTGGCGAAATAAAGCGTTTTTCAACCACTTCATATAAATCGCTGTAACTTTTGATAGAAGACTCAGACAAACATGTTTATGGCTTTATCTTATAGAACTCAATATCCCCGTGCTGGGCAAACATGTTTTGCAGCTGTTTGAGCTAAGATTTTAAAATTATTCACATAATGAAAACCTATACTTTGTTTCAGGCGAGTTTCCCATTCAAATGCATGCAACGGTGAGAAACGCACTGTCTTGGCGAAATAAAGCGTTTTTCAACCACTTCATATAAATCGCTGTAACTTTTGATAGAAGACTCAGACAAACATGTTTATGGCTTTATCTTATAGAACTCAATATCCCGTGCTGGGCAAGCAGAACAGGTTTTGCAGCTGTTTGAGCTAAGATTTTAAAATTATTCACATAATGAAAACCTCTACTTTGTTTCAGGCGAGTTTCCCATTCAAATGCATGTAACAGTGAGAAATACACTGTCTTGGCGAAATAAAGCGTTTTTCAACCACTTCATATAAATAGCTGTAACTTTTGATAGAAGACTCAGACAAACATGTTTATGGCTTTATCTTATAGAACTCAATATCCCGTGCTGGGCAAGCAGAACAGGTTTTGCAGCTGTTTGAGCTAAGATTTTAAAATTATTCACATAATGAAAACCTATACTTTGTTTCAGGCGAGTTTCCCATTCAAATGCATGTAACAGTGAGAAATACACTGTCTTGGCGAAATAAAGCGTTTTTCAACCACTTCATATAAATCGCTGTAACTTTTGATAGAAGACTCAGACAAACATGTTTATGGCTTTATCTTATAGAACTCAATATCCCCGTGCTGGGCAAACATGTTTTGCAGCTGTTTGAGCTAAGATTTTAAAATTATTCACATAATGAAAACCTCTACTTTGTTTCAGGCGAGTTTCCCATTCAAATGCATGCAACAGTGAGAAACGCACTGTCTTGGCGAAATAAAGCGTTTTTCAACCACTTCATATAAATCGCTGTAACTTTTGATAGAAGACTCAGACAAACATGTTTATGGCTTTATCTTATAGAACTCAATATCCCCGTGCTGGGCAAGCAGAACAGGTTTTGCAGCTGTTTGAGCTAAGATTTTAAAATTATTCACATAATGAAAACCTATACTTTGTTTCAGGCGAGTTTCCCATTCAAATGCATGTAACAGTGAGAAATACACTGTCTTGGCGAAATAAAGCGTTTTTCAACCACTTCATATAAATCGCTGTAACTTTTGATAGAAGACTCAGACAAACATGTTTATGGCTTTATCTTATAGAACTCAATATCCCCGTGCTGGGCAAGCAGAACAGGTTTTGCAGCTGTTTGAGCTAAGATTTTAAAATTATTCACATAATGAAAACCTATACTTTGTTTCAGGCGAGTTTCCCATTCAAATGCATGTAACAGTGAGAAATACACTGTCTTGGCGAAATAAAGCGTTTTTCAACCACTTCATATAAATCGCTGTAACTTTTGATAGAAGACTCAGACAAACATGTTTATGGCTTTATCTTATAGAACTCAATATCCCCGTGCTGGGCAAACAGGTTTTGCAGCTGTTTGAGCTAAGATTTTAAAATTATTCACATAATGAAAACCTATACTTTGTTTCAGGCGAGTTTCCCATTCAAATGCATGTAACAGTGAGAAATACACTGTCTTGGCGAAATAAAGCGTTTTTCAACCACTTCATATAAATCGCTGTAACTTTTGATAGAAGACTCAGACAAACATGTTTATGGCTTTATCTTATAGAACTCAATATCCCCGTGCTGGGCAAACATGTTTTGCAGCTGTTTGAGCTAAGATTTTAAAATTATTCACATAATGAAAACCTATACTTTGTTTCAGGCGAGTTTCCCATTCAAATGCATGCAACAGTGAGAAACACACTGTCTTGGCGAAATAAAGCGTTTTTGTACAACTTCATATAAATAGCTGTAACTTTTGATAGAAGACTCAGACAAACATGTTTATGGCTTTATCTTATAGAACTCAAGGTCCCCATGATGGGAAAACAGGATTTGCAGCCGTTTGAGCTAAGATTTTAAAATTATTCACATAATGAAAACCTCTACTTTGTTTCAGGCGAGTTTCCCATTCAAATGCATGTAACAGTGAGAAATACACTGTCTTGGCGAAATAAAGCGTTTTTCAACCACTTCATATAAATAGCTGTAACTTTTGATAGAAGACTCAGACAAACATGTTTATGGCTTTATCTTATAGAACTCAATATCCCCGTGCTGGGCAAACAGGTTTTGCAGCCGTTTGAGCTAAGATTTTAAAATTATTCACATAATGAAAACCTATACTTTGTTTCAGGCGAGTTTCCCATTCAAATGCATGTAACAGTGAGAAACGCATTGTCTTGGCGAAATAAAGCGTTTTTGAACAACTTCATATAAATCGCTGTAACTTTTGATAGAAGACTCAGACAAACATGTTTATGGCTTTATCTTATAGAACTCAATATCCCCGTGCTGGGCAAACAGGTTTTGCAGCCGTTTGAGCTAAGATTTTAAAATTATTCACATAATGAAAACCTATACTTTGTTTCAGGCGAGTTTCCCATTCAAATGCATGTAACAGTGAGAAACGCATTGTCTTGGCGAAATAAAGCGTTTTCGTACAACTTCATATAAATCGCTGTAACTTTTGATAGAAGACTCAGACAAACATATTTATGGCTTTATCTTATAGAACTCAATATCCCCGTGCTGGGCAAACAGAACAGGTTTTGCAGCCGTTTGAGCTAAGATTTTAAAATTATTCACATAATGAAAACCTCTACTTTGTTTCAGGCGAGTTTCCCATTCAAATGCATGTAACAGTGAGAAATACACTGTCTTGGCGAAATAAAGCGTTTTTCAACCACTTCATATAAATAGCTGTAACTTTTGATAGAAGACTCAGACAAACATGTTTATGGCTTTATCTTATAGAACTCAATATCCCCGTGCTGGGCAAACAGGTTTTGCAGCCGTTTGAGCTAAGATTTTAAAATTATTCACATAATGAAAACCTATACTTTGTTTCAGGCGAGTTTCCCATTCAAATGCATGTAACAGTGAGAAATACACTGTCTTGGCGAAATAAAGCGTTTTTCAACCACTTCATATAAATCGCTGTAACTTTTGATAGAAGACTCAGACAAACATGTTTATGGCTTTATCTTATAGAACTCAATATCCCCATGCTGGGCAAACATGTTTTGCAGCTGTTTGAGCTAAGATTTTAAAATTATTCACATAATGAAAACCTATACTTTGTTTCAGGCGAGTTTCCCATTCAAATGCATGCAACAGTGAGAAACGCACTGTCTTGGCGAAATAAAGCGTTTTTCAACCACTTCATATAAATCGCTGTAACTTTTGATAGAAGACTCAGACAAACATGTTTATGGCTTTATCTTATAGAACTCAATATCCCGTGCTGGGCAAGCAGAACAGGTTTTGCAGCTGTTCGAGCTAAGATTTTAAAATTATTCACATAATGAAAACCTCTACTTTGTTTCAGGCGAGTTTCCCATTCAAATGCATGTAACAGTGAGAAATACACTGTCTTGGCGAAATAAAGCGTTTTTCAACCACTTCATATAAATCGCTGTAACTTTTGATAGAAGACTCAGACAAACATGTTTATGGCTTTATCTTATAGAACTCAATATCCCGTGCTGGGCAAGCAGAACAGGTTTTGCAGCTGTTTGAGCTAAGATTTTAAAATTATTCACATAATGAAAACCTATACTTTGTTTCAGGCGAGTTTCCCATTCAAATGCATGTAACAGTGAGAAATACACTGTCTTGGCGAAATAAAGCGTTTTTCAACCACTTCATATAAATCGCTGTAACTTTTGATAGAAGACTCAGACAAACATGTTTATGGCTTTATCTTATAGAACTCAATATCCCCGTGCTGGGCAAACATGTTTTGCAGCTGTTTGAGCTAAGATTTTAAAATTATTCACATAATGAAAACCTATACTTTGTTTCAGGCGAGTTTCCCATTCAAATGCATGCAACGGTGAGAAACGCACTGTCTTGGCGAAATAAAGCGTTTTTCAACCACTTCATATAAATCGCTGTAACTTTTGATAGAAGACTCAGACAAACATGTTTATGGCTTTATCTTATAGAACTCAATATCCCGTGCTGGGCAAGCAGAACAGGTTTTGCAGCTGTTTGAGCTAAGATTTTAAAATTATTCACATAATGAAAACCTCTACTTTGTTTCAGGCGAGTTTCCCATTCAAATGCATGTAACAGTGAGAAATACACTGTCTTGGCGAAATAAAGCGTTTTTCAACCACTTCATATAAATAGCTGTAACTTTTGATAGAAGACTCAGACAAACATGTTTATGGCTTTATCTTATAGAACTCAATATCCCGTGCTGGGCAAGCAGAACAGGTTTTGCAGCTGTTTGAGCTAAGATTTTAAAATTATTCACATAATGAAAACCTATACTTTGTTTCAGGCGAGTTTCCCATTCAAATGCATGTAACAGTGAGAAATACACTGTCTTGGCGAAATAAAGCGTTTTTCAACCACTTCATATAAATCGCTGTAACTTTTGATAGAAGACTCAGACAAACATGTTTATGGCTTTATCTTATAGAACTCAATATCCCCGTGCTGGGCAAACATGTTTTGCAGCTGTTTGAGCTAAGATTTTAAAATTATTCACATAATGAAAACCTATACTTTGTTTCAGGCGAGTTTCCCATTCAAATGCATGCAACAGTGAGAAACGCACTGTCTTGGCGAAATAAAGCGTTTTTCAACCACTTCATATAAATCGCTGTAACTTTTGATAGAAGACTCAGACAAACATGTTTATGGCTTTATCTTATAGAACTCAATATCCCCGTGCTGGGCAAACAGGTTTTGCAGCCGTTTGAGCTAAGATTGTAAAATTATTCACATAATGAAAACCTATACTTTGTTTCAGGCGAGTTTCCCATTCAAATGCATGTAACAGTGAGAAACGCATTGTCTTGGCGAAATAAAGCGTTTTTGAACAACTTCATATAAATCGCTGTAACTTTTGATAGAAGACTCAGACAAACATGTTTATGGCTTTATCTTATAGAACTCAATATCCCGTGCTGGGCAAGCAGAACAGGTTTTGCAGCTGTTTGAGCTAAGATTTTAAAATTATTCACATAATGAAAACCTATACTTTGTTTCAGGCGAGTTTCCCATTCAAATGCATGTAACAGTGAGAAACGCATTGTCTTGGCGAAATAAAGCGTTTTTCAACCACTTCATATAAATCGCTGTAACTTTTGATAGAAGACTCAGACAAACATGTTTATGGCTTTATCTTATAGAACTCAATATCCCCGTGCTGGGCAAACAGGTTTTGCAGCCGTTTGAGCTAAGATTTTAAAATTATTCACATAATGAAAACCTATACTTTGTTTCAGGCGAGTTTCCCATTCAAATGCATGTAACAGTGAGAAACGCATTGTCTTGGCGAAATAAAGCGTTTTTGAACAACTTCATATAAATCGCTGTAACTTTTGATAGAAGACTCAGACAAACATGTTTATGGCTTTATCTTATAGAACTCAATATCCCCGTGCTGGGCAAACAGAACAGGTTTTGCAGCCGTTTGAGCTAAGATTTTAAAATTATTCACATAATGAAAACCTCTACTTTGTTTCAGGCGAGTTTCCCATTCAAATGCATGTAACAGTGAGAAATACACTGTCTTGGCGAAATAAAGCGTTTTTCAACCACTTCATATAAATAGCTGTAACTTTTGATAGAAGACTCAGACAAACATGTTTATGGCTTTATCTTATAGAACTCAATATCCCCGTGCTGGGCAAACAGGTTTTGCAGCCGTTTGAGCTAAGATTTTAAAATTATTCACATAATGAAAACCTATACTTTGTTTCAGGCGAGTTTCCCATTCAAATGCATGTAACAGTGAGAAATACACTGTCTTGGCGAAATAAAGCGTTTTTCAACCACTTCATATAAATCGCTGTAACTTTTGATAGAAGACTCAGACAAACATGTTTATGGCTTTATCTTATAGAACTCAATATCCCCGTGCTGGGCAAACATGTTTTGCAGCTGTTTGAGCTAAGATTTTAAAATTATTCACATAATGAAAACCTATACTTTGTTTCAGGCGAGTTTCCCATTCAAATGCATGCAACAGTGAGAAACGCACTGTCTTGGCGAAATAAAGCGTTTTTCAACCACTTCATATAAATCGCTGTAACTTTTGATAGAAGACTCAGACAAACATGTTTATGGCTTTATCTTATAGAACTCAATATCCCGTGCTGGGCAAGCAGAACAGGATTTGCAGCTGTTTGAGCTAAGATTTTAAAATTATTCACATAATGAAAACCTATACTTTGTTTCAGGCGAGTTTCCCATTCAAATGCATGCAACAGTGAGAAACGCACTGTCTTGGCGAAATAAAGCGTTTTTCAACCACTTCATATAAATCGCTGTAACTTTTGATAGAAGACTCAGACAAACATGTTTATGGCTTTATCTTATAGAACTCAATATCCCCGTGCTGGGCAAGCAGAACAGGTTTTGCAGCTGTTTGAGCTAAGATTTTAAAATTATTCACATAATGAAAACCTATACTTTGTTTCAGGCGAGTTTCCCATTCAAATGCATGTAACAGTGAGAAACGCATTGTCTTGGCGAAATAAAGCGTTTTCGTACAACTTCATATAAATCGCTGTAACTTTTGATAGAAGACTCAGACAAACATATTTATGGCTTTATCTTATAGAACTCAATATCCCCGTGCTGGGCAAACAGGTTTTGCAGCCGTTTGAGCTAAGATTTTAAAATTATTCACATAATGAAAACCTATACTTTGTTTCAGGCGAGTTTCCCATTCAAATGCATGCAACAGTGAGAAACGCACTGTCTTGGCGAAATAAAGCGTTTTTCAACCACTTCATATAAATCGCTGTAACTTTTGATAGAAGACTCAGACAAACATGTTTATGGCTTTATCTTATAGAACTCAATATCCCCGTGCTGGGCAAACAGGTTTTGCAGCCGTTTGAGCTAAGATTTTAAAATTATTCACATAATGAAAACCTATACTTTGTTTCAGGCGAGTTTCCCATTCAAATGCATGTAACAGTGAGAAACGCATTGTCTTGGCGAAATAAAGCGTTTTTGAACAACTTCATATAAATCGCTGTAACTTTTGATAGAAGACTCAGACAAACATGTTTATGGCTTTATCTTATAGAACTCAATATCCCGTGCTGGGCAAGCAGAACAGGTTTTGCAGCTGTTTGAGCTAAGATTTTAAAATTATTCACATAATGAAAACCTATACTTTGTTTCAGGCGAGTTCCCCATTCAAATGCATGTAACAGTGAGAAACGCATTGTCTTGGCGAAATAAAGCGTTTTTCAACCACTTCATATAAATTCAATTCAATTCAATTCAATTTTATTTATATAGCGCCAAATCACAACAAAAGTCGCCTCAAGGCGCTTCATAGATACAGAGAAAAACCCAACAATCATATGACCCCCTATGAGCAAGCACTTTGGCGACAGTGGGAAGGAAAAACTCCCTTTTAACAGGAAGAAACCTCCGGCAGAACCAGGCTCAGGGAGGGGCGGCCATCTGCTGCGACCGGTTGGGGTGAGAGAAGGAAGACAGGATAAAGACATGCTGTGGCAGAGAGACAGAGGTTAATAACAGATATGATTCAATGCAGAGAGGTCTATTAATACATAGTGAGTGAGAAAGGTGACTGGAAAGGAAAAACTCAATGCATCATGGGAATCCCCCGGCAGCCTACATCTATTGCAGCATAACAAAGGGAGGATTCAGGGTCACCTGGTCCAGCCCTAACTATATGCTTTAGAAAAAAGGAAAGTTTTAAGCCTAATCTTAAAAGTAGAGATAGTGTCTGTCTCCCGAATCCAAACTGGAAGCTGGTTCCACAGAAGAGGGGCCTGAAAACTGAAGGCTCTCCCTCCCATTCTACTTTTAAATACTCTAGGAACAACAAGTAGGCCTGCAGAGCGAGAGCGGAGCGCTCTAATAGGGTGATATGGTACTACAAGGTCATTAAGATAAGATGGGGCCTGATTATTTAAGACCTTGTATGTGAGGAGTAGGATTTTGAATTCAATTCTGGATTTAACAGGAAGCCAATGAAGGGAAGCCAAAACAGGAGAAATATGCTCTCTCTTTCTAGTCCCTGTCAGGACTCTTGCTGCAGCATTTTGGATTAGCTGAAGGCTTTTCAGTGAGTTTTTTGGACATCCTGATAATAATGAATTACAGTAGTCCAGCCTGGAAGTAATAAATGCATGAACTAGTTTTTCAGCGTCACTCTGAGACAGGATATTTCTAATTTTAGAGATGTTGCGCAAATGGAAGAAAGCAGTCTTACATATTTGTTTAATATGTGCGTTGAAGGACATGTCCTGGTCAAAAATGACTCCAAGGTTCCTCACCGCGTTACTGGAGGCCAAGGTAATGCCATCCAGAGTAAGAATCTGATTAGATACCATATTTCTAAGATTTTCAGGGCCGAGTACAATAACCTCAGTTTTATCTGAATTAAGAAGCAGAAAGTTAGCGGCCATCCAGGTCTTTATGTCTTTAAGACATTCCTGCAGTTTAACTAATTGGTGTGTGTTATCTGGCTTCATGGACAGATAGAGCTGGGTGTCATCTGCATAGCAGTGAAAATGTATGCTATGTCTTCTAATGATACTGCCTAAGGGAAGCATGTATAATGTAAACAGAATTGGTCCTAGCACTGAACCCTGTGGAACTCCATAATTAACCTCAGTGTGTGAAGAGGACTCTCCATTTACATGCACGAATTGGAGTCTATTAGATAGATATGATACAAACCACTGCAGCGCAGTACTTGTAATACCTACAGCATGTTCTAATCGCTCTAATAGGATATTATGATCAACAGTATCGAACGCTGCACTGAGGTCTAGCAGGACAAGCACAGAGATGAGTCCACTGTCAGAGGCCATAAGAAGATCATTTGTAACCTTCACTAAAGCTGTTTCTGTGCTGTGCTGAGCTCTGAAACCTGACTGAAACTCTTCAAATAAACCATTCCTCTGCAGATGATCTGTTAGCTGTTTGACAACTACTCTTTCAAGGATTTTTGATATGAAAGGAAGGTTGGAGATTGGCCTATAATTAGCTAAGACTGCTGGGTCTAGAGATGGCTTTTTGAGTAAAGGTTTAACTACAGCCAGCTTGAAGGCCTGTGGTACATAGCCGATTATTAGAGATAGGTTGATCAAAATCGCTGTAACTTTTGATAGAAGACTCAGACAAACATGTTTATGGCTTTATCTTATAGAACTCAATATCCCCGTGCTGGGCAAACAGGTTTTGCAGCCGTTTGAGCTAAGATTTTAAAATTATTCACATAATGAAAACCTATACTTTGTTTCAGGCGAGTTTCCCATTCAAATGCATGTAACAGTGAGAAACGCATTGTCTTGGCGAAATAAAGCGTTTTTCAACCACTTCATATAAATCGCTGTAACTTTTGATAGAAGACTCAGACAAACATGTTTATGGCTTTATCTTATAGAACTCAATATCCCCGTGCTGGGCAAACATGTTTTGCAGCTGTTTGAGCTAAGATTTTAAAATTATTCACATAATGAAAACCTATACTTTGTTTCAGGCGAGTTTCCCATTCAAATGCATGCAACAGTGAGAAACGCACTGTCTTGGCGAAATAAAGCGTTTTTCAACCACTTCATATAAATCGCTGTAACTTTTGATAGAAGACTCAGACAAACATGTTTATGGCTTTATCTTATAGAACTCAATATCCCCGTGCTGGGCAAACAGGTTTTGCAGCCGTTTGAGCTAAGATTTTAAAATTATTCACATAATGAAAACCTATACTTTGTTTCAGGCGAGTTTCCCATTCAAATGCATGTAACAGTGAGAAACGCATTGTCTTGGCGAAATAAAGCGTTTTTGAACAACTTCATATAAATCGCTGTAACTTTTGATAGAAGACTCAGACAAACATGTTTATGGCTTTATCTTATAGAACTCAATATCCCGTGCTGGGCAAGCAGAACAGGTTTTGCAGCTGTTTGAGCTAAGATTTTAAAATTATTCACATAATGAAAACCTATACTTTGTTTCAGGCGAGTTTCCCATTCAAATGCATGTAACAGTGAGAAACGCATTGTCTTGGCGAAATAAAGCGTTTTTCAACCACTTCATATAAATCGCTGTAACTTTTGATAGAAGACTCAGACAAACATGTTTATGGCTTTATCTTATAGAACTCAATATCCCCGTGCTGGGCAAACAGGTTTTGCAGCCGTTTGAGCTAAGATTTTAAAATTATTCACATAATGAAAACCTATACTTTGTTTCAGGCGAGTTTCCCATTCAAATGCATGTAACAGTGAGAAACGCATTGTCTTGGCGAAATAAAGCGTTTTTGAACAACTTCATATAAATCGCTGTAACTTTTGATAGAAGACTCAGACAAACATGTTTATGGCTTTATCTTATAGAACTCAATATCCCCGTGCTGGGCAAACAGGTTTTGCAGCCGTTTGAGCTAAGATTTTAAAATTATTCACATAATGAAAACCTATACTTTGTTTCAGGCGAGTTTCCCATTCAAATGCATGTAACAGTGAGAAATACACTGTCTTGGCGAAATAAAGCGTTTTTCAACCACTTCATATAAATCGCTGTAACTTTTGATAGAAGACTCAGACAAACATATTTATGGCTTTATCTTATAGAACTCAATATCCCCGTGCTGGGCAAACAGGTTTTGCAGCCGTTTGAGCTAAGATTTTAAAATTATTCACATAATGAAAACCTATACTTTGTTTCAGGCGAGTTTCCCATTCAAATGCATGTAACAGTGAGAAATACACTGTCTTGGCGAAATAAAGCGTTTTTCAACCACTTCATATAAATCGCTGTAACTTTTGATAGAAGACTCAGACAAACATGTTTATGGCTTTATCTTATAGAACTCAATATCCCCGTGCTGGGCAAACAGGTTTTGCAGCCGTTTGAGCTAAGATTTTAAAATTATTCACATAATGAAAACCTATACTTTGTTTCAGGCGAGTTTCCCATTCAAATGCATGTAACAGTGAGAAATACACTGTCTTGGCGAAATAAAGCGTTTTTCAACCACTTCATATAAATCGCTGTAACTTTTGATAGAAGACTTAGACAAACATGTTTATGGCTTTATCTTATAGAACTCAATATCCCGTGCTGGGCAAGCAGAACAGGTTTTGCAGCTGTTTGAGCTAAGATTTTAAAATTATTCACATAATGAAAACCTATACTTTGTTTCAGGCGAGTTTCCCATTCAAATGCATGTAACAGTGAGAAACGCATTGTCTTGGCGAAATAAAGCGTTTTTCAACCACTTCATATAAATCGCTGTAACTTTTGATAGAAGACTCAGACAAACATGTTTATGGCTTTATCTTATAGAACTCAATATCCCCGTGCTGGGCAAACAGGTTTTGCAGCCGTTTGAGCTAAGATTTTAAAATTATTCACATAATGAAAACCTATACTTTGTTTCAGGCGAGTTTCCCATTCAAATGCATGTAACAGTGAGAAACGCATTGTCTTGGCGAAATAAAGCGTTTTTGAACAACTTCATATAAATCGCTGTAACTTTTGATAGAAGACTCAGACAAACATGTTTATGGCTTTATCTTATAGAACTCAATATCCCCGTGCTGGGCAAACAGGTTTTGCAGCCGTTTGAGCTAAGATTTTAAAATTATTCACATAATGAAAACCTATACTTTGTTTCAGGCGAGTTTCCCATTCAAATGCATGTAACAGTGAGAAATACACTGTCTTGGCGAAATAAAGCGTTTTTCAACCACTTCATATAAATCGCTGTAACTTTTGATAGAAGACTCAGACAAACATATTTATGGCTTTATCTTATAGAACTCAATATCCCCGTGCTGGGCAAACAGGTTTTGCAGCCGTTTGAGCTAAGATTTTAAAATTATTCACATAATGAAAACCTATACTTTGTTTCAGGCGAGTTTCCCATTCAAATGCATGTAACAGTGAGAAATACACTGTCTTGGCGAAATAAAGCGTTTTTCAACCACTTCATATAAATCGCTGTAACTTTTGATAGAAGACTCAGACAAACATGTTTATGGCTTTATCTTATAGAACTCAATATCCCCGTGCTGGGCAAACAGGTTTTGCAGCTGTTTGAGCTAAGATTTTAAAATTATTCACATAATGAAAACCTATACTTTGTTTCAGGCGAGTTTCCCATTCAAATGCATGTAACAGTGAGAAATACACTGTCTTGGCGAAATAAAGCGTTTTTCAACCACTTCATATAAATCGCTGTAACTTTTGATAGAAGACTCAGACAAACATGTTTATGGCTTTATCTTATAGAACTCAATATCCCCGTGCTGGGCAAACATGTTTTGCAGCTGTTTGAGCTAAGATTTTAAAATTATTCACATAATGAAAACCTATACTTTGTTTCAGGCGAGTTTCCCATTCAAATGCATGCAACAGTGAGAAACACACTGTCTTGGCGAAATAAAGCGTTTTTGTACAACTTCATATAAATAGCTGTAACTTTTGATAGAAGACTCAGACAAACATGTTTATGGCTTTATCTTATAGAACTCAAGGTCCCCATGATGGGAAAACAGGATTTGCAGCCGTTTGAGCTAAGGTTTTAAAATTATTCACATAATGAAAACCTCTACTTTGTTTCAGGCGAGTTTCCCATTCAAATGCATGTAACAGTGAGAAATACACTGTCTTGGCGAAATAAAGCGTTTTTCAACCACTTCATATAAATAGCTGTAACTTTTGATAGAAGACTCAGACAAACATGTTTATGGCTTTATCTTATAGAACTCAATATCCCCGTGCTGGGCAAACAGGTTTTGCAGCCGTTTGAGCTAAGATTTTAAAATTATTCACATAATGAAAACCTATACTTTGTTTCAGGCGAGTTTCCCATTCAAATGCATGTAACAGTGAGAAATACACTGTCTTGGCGAAATAAAGCGTTTTTCAACCACTTCATATAAATCGCTGTAACTTTTGATAGAAGACTCAGACAAACATGTTTATGGCTTTATCTTATAGAACTCAATATCCCCGTGCTGGGCAAACATGTTTTGCAGCTGTTTGAGCTAAGATTTTAAAATTATTCACATAATGAAAACCTATACTTTGTTTCAGGCGAGTTTCCCATTCAAATGCATGCAACAGTGAGAAACGCACTGTCTTGGCGAAATAAAGCGTTTTTCAACCACTTCATATAAATCGCTGTAACTTTTGATAGAAGACTCAGACAAACATGTTTATGGCTTTATCTTATAGAACTCAATATCCCCGTGCTGGGCAAACAGGTTTTGCAGCCGTTTGAGCTAAGATTTTAAAATTATTCACATAATGAAAACCTATACTTTGTTTCAGGCGAGTTTCCCATTCAAATGCATGTAACAGTGAGAAACGCATTGTCTTGGCGAAATAAAGCGTTTTTCAACCACTTCATATAAATCGCTGTAACTTTTGATAGAAGACTCAGACAAACATGTTTATGGCTTTATCTTATAGAACTCAATATCCCCGTGCTGGGCAAACAGGTTTTGCAGCCGTTTGAGCTAAGATTTTAAAATTATTCACATAATGAAAACCTATACTTTGTTTCAGGCGAGTTTCCCATTCAAATGCATGTAACAGTGAGAAACGCATTGTCTTGGCGAAATAAAGCGTTTTTGAACAACTTCATATAAATCGCTGTAACTTTTGATAGAAGACTCAGACAAACATGTTTATGGCTTTATCTTATAGAACTCAATATCCCCGTGCTGGGCAAACATGTTTTGCAGCTGTTTGAGCTAAGATTTTAAAATTATTCACATAATGAAAACCTATACTTTGTTTCAGGCGAGTTTCCCATTCAAATGCATGCAACAGTGAGAAACGCACTGTCTTGGCGAAATAAAGCGTTTTTCAACCACTTCATATAAATCGCTGTAACTTTTGATAGAAGACTCAGACAAACATGTTTATGGCTTTATCTTATAGAACTCAATATCCCCGTGCTGGGCAAACATGTTTTGCAGCTGTTTGAGCTAAGATTTTAAAATTATTCACATAATGAAAACCTATACTTTGTTTCAGGCGAGTTTCCCATTCAAATGCATGCAACAGTGAGAAACGCACTGTCTTGGCGAAATAAAGCGTTTTTCAACCACTTCATATAAATCGCTGTAACTTTTGATAGAAGACTCAGACAAACATGTTTATGGCTTTATCTTATAGAACTCAATATCCCGTGCTGGGCAAGCAGAACAGGTTTTGCAGCTGTTTGAGCTAAGATTTTAAAATTATTCACATAATGAAAACCTCTACTTTGTTTCAGGCGAGTTTCCCATTCAAATGCATGTAACAGTGAGAAATACACTGTCTTGGCGAAATAAAGCGTTTTTCAACCACTTCATATAAATAGCTGTAACTTTTGATAGAAGACTCAGACAAACATGTTTATGGCTTTATCTTATAGAACTCAATATCCCGTGCTGGGCAAGCAGAACAGGTTTTGCAGCTGTTTGAGCTAAGATTTTAAAATTATTCACATAATGAAAACCTATACTTTGTTTCAGGCGAGTTTCCCATTCAAATGCATGTAACAGTGAGAAATACACTGTCTTGGCGAAATAAAGCGTTTTTCAACCACTTCATATAAATCGCTGTAACTTTTGATAGAAGACTCAGACAAACATGTTTATGGCTTTATCTTATAGAACTCAATATCCCCGTGCTGGGCAAACATGTTTTGCAGCTGTTTGAGCTAAGATTTTAAAATTATTCACATAATGAAAACCTATACTTTGTTTCAGGCGAGTTTCCCATTCAAATGCATGCAACAGTGAGAAACGCACTGTCTTGGCGAAATAAAGCGTTTTTCAACCACTTCATATAAATCGCTGTAACTTTTGATAGAAGACTCAGACAAACATGTTTATGGCTTTATCTTATAGAACTCAATATCCCGTGCTGGGCAAGCAGAACAGGTTTTGCAGCTGTTTGAGCTAAGATTTTAAAATTATTCACATAATGAAAACCTCTACTTTGTTTCAGGCGAGTTTCCCATTCAAATGCATGTAACAGTGAGAAATACACTGTCTTGGCGAAATAAAGCGTTTTTCAACCACTTCATATAAATAGCTGTAACTTTTGATAGAAGACTCAGACAAACATGTTTATGGCTTTATCTTATAGAACTCAATATCCCGTGCTGGGCAAGCAGAACAGGTTTTGCAGCTGTTTGAGCTAAGATTTTAAAATTATTCACATAATGAAAACCTATACTTTGTTTCAGGCGAGTTTCCCATTCAAATGCATGTAACAGTGAGAAACGCATTGTCTTGGCGAAATAAAGCGTTTTTCAACCACTTCATATAAATCGCTGTAACTTTTGATAGAAGACTCAGACAAACATGTTTATGGCTTTATCTTATAGAACTCAATATCCCCGTGCTGGGCAAACAGGTTTTGCAGCCGTTTGAGCTAAGATTTTAAAATTATTCACATAATGAAAACCTATACTTTGTTTCAGGCGAGTTTCCCATTCAAATGCATGTAACAGTGAGAAACGCATTGTCTTGGCGAAATAAAGCGTTTTTGAACAACTTCATATAAATCGCTGTAACTTTTGATAGAAGACTCAGACAAACATGTTTATGGCTTTATCTTATAGAACTCAATATCCCCGTGCTGGGCAAACAGGTTTTGCAGCCGTTTGAGCTAAGATTTTAAAATTATTCACATAATGAAAACCTATACTTTGTTTCAGGCGAGTTTCCCATTCAAATGCATGTAACAGTGAGAAACGCATTGTCTTGGCGAAATAAAGCGTTTTTCAACCACTTCATATAAATCGCTGTAACTTTTGATAGAAGACTCAGACAAACATGTTTATGGCTTTATCTTATAGAACTCAATATCCCCGTGCTGGGCAAACAGGTTTTGCAGCCGTTTGAGCTAAGATTTTAAAATTATTCACATAATGAAAACCTATACTTTGTTTCAGGCGAGTTTCCCATTCAAATGCATGTAACAGTGAGAAACGCATTGTCTTGGCGAAATAAAGCGTTTTTGAACAACTTCATATAAATCGCTGTAACTTTTGATAGAAGACTCAGACAAACATGTTTATGGCTTTATCTTATAGAACTCAATATCCCCGTGCTGGGCAAACAGGTTTTGCAGCCGTTTGAGCTAAGATTTTAAAATTATTCACATAATGAAAACCTATACTTTGTTTCAGGCGAGTTTCCCATTCAAATGCATGTAACAGTGAGAAACGCATTGTCTTGGCGAAATAAAGCGTTTTTCAACCACTTCATATAAATCGCTGTAACTTTTGATAGAAGACTCAGACAAACATGTTTATGGCTTTATCTTATAGAACTCAATATCCCCGTGCTGGGCAAACAGGTTTTGCAGCCGTTTGAGCTAAGATTTTAAAATTATTCACATAATGAAAACCTATACTTTGTTTCAGGCGAGTTTCCCATTCAAATGCATGTAACAGTGAGAAACGCATTGTCTTGGCGAAATAAAGCGTTTTTGAACAACTTCATATAAATCGCTGTAACTTTTGATAGAAGACTCAGACAAACATGTTTATGGCTTTATCTTATAGAACTCAATATCCCCGTGCTGGGCAAACAGGTTTTGCAGCCGTTTGAGCTAAGATTTTAAAATTATTCACATAATGAAAACCTATACTTTGTTTCAGGCGAGTTTCCCATTCAAATGCATGTAACAGTGAGAAACGCATTGTCTTGGCGAAATAAAGCGTTTTCGTACAACTTCATATAAATCGCTGTAACTTTTGATAGAAGACTCAGACAAACATATTTATGGCTTTATCTTATAGAACTCAATATCCCCGTGCTGGGCAAACAGAACAGGTTTTGCAGCCGTTTGAGCTAAGATTTTAAAATTATTCACATAATGAAAACCTATACTTTGTTTCAGGCGAGTTTCCCATTCAAATGCATGTAACAGTGAGAAATACACTGTCTTGGCGAAATAAAGCGTTTTTCAACCACTTCATATAAATAGCTGTAACTTTTGATAGAAGACTCAGACAAACATGTTTATGGCTTTATCTTATAGAACTCAATATCCCCGTGCTGGGCAAACAGGTTTTGCAGCCGTTTGAGCTAAGATTTTAAAATTATTCACATAATGAAAACCTATACTTTGTTTCAGGCGAGTTTCCCATTCAAATGCATGTAACAGTGAGAAATACACTGTCTTGGCGAAATAAAGCGTTTTTCAACCACTTCATATAAATCGCTGTAACTTTTGATAGAAGACTCAGACAAACATGTTTATGGCTTTATCTTATAGAACTCAATATCCCCGTGCTGGGCAAACATGTTTTGCAGCTGTTTGAGCTAAGATTTTAAAATTATTCACATAATGAAAACCTATACTTTGTTTCAGGCGAGTTTCCCATTCAAATGCATGCAACAGTGAGAAACGCACTGTCTTGGCGAAATAAAGCGTTTTTCAACCACTTCATATAAATCGCTGTAACTTTTGATAGAAGACTCAGACAAACATGTTTATGGCTTTATCTTATAGAACTCAATATCCCGTGCTGGGCAAGCAGAACAGGATTTGCAGCTGTTTGAGCTAAGATTTTAAAATTATTCACATAATGAAAACCTATACTTTGTTTCAGGCGAGTTTCCCATTCAAATGCATGCAACAGTGAGAAACGCACTGTCTTGGCGAAATAAAGCGTTTTTCAACCACTTCATATAAATCGCTGTAACTTTTGATAGAAGACTCAGACAAACATGTTTATGGCTTTATCTTATAGAACTCAATATCCCCGTGCTGGGCAAACAGGTTTTGCAGCCGTTTGAGCTAAGATTTTAAAATTATTCACATAATGAAAACCTATACTTTGTTTCAGGCGAGTTTCCCATTCAAATGCATGTAACAGTGAGAAACGCATTGTCTTGGCGAAATAAAGCGTTTTTGAACAACTTCATATAAATCGCTGTAACTTTTGATAGAAGACTCAGACAAACATGTTTATGGCTTTATCTTATAGAACTCAATATCCCGTGCTGGGCAAGCAGAACAGGTTTTGCAGCTGTTTGAGCTAAGATTTTAAAATTATTCACATAATGAAAACCTATACTTTGTTTCAGGCGAGTTTCCCATTCAAATGCATGTAACAGTGAGAAACGCATTGTCTTGGCGAAATAAAGCGTTTTTCAACCACTTCATATAAATCGCTGTAACTTTTGATAGAAGACTCAGACAAACATGTTTATGGCTTTATCTTATAGAACTCAATATCCCCGTGCTGGGCAAACAGGTTTTGCAGCCGTTTGAGCTAAGATTTTAAAATTATTCACATAATGAAAACCTATACTTTGTTTCAGGCGAGTTTCCCATTCAAATGCATGTAACAGTGAGAAACGCATTGTCTTGGCGAAATAAAGCGTTTTTGAACAACTTCATATAAATCGCTGTAACTTTTGATAGAAGACTCAGACAAACATGTTTATGGCTTTATCTTATAGAACTCAATATCCCCGTGCTGGGCAAACAGGTTTTGCAGCCGTTTGAGCTAAGATTTTAAAATTATTCACATAATGAAAACCTATACTTTGTTTCAGGCGAGTTTCCCATTCAAATGCATGTAACAGTGAGAAATACACTGTCTTGGCGAAATAAAGCGTTTTTCAACCACTTCATATAAATCGCTGTAACTTTTGATAGAAGACTCAGACAAACATGTTTATGGCTTTATCTTATAGAACTCAATATCCCCGTGCTGGGCAAACAGGTTTTGCAGCCGTTTGAGCTAAGATTTTAAAATTATTCACATAATGAAAACCTATACTTTGTTTCAGGCGAGTTTCCCATTCAAATGCATGTAACAGTGAGAAATACACTGTCTTGGCGAAATAAAGCGTTTTTCAACCACTTCATATAAATCGCTGTAACTTTTGATAGAAGACTCAGACAAACATATTTATGGCTTTATCTTATAGAACTCAATATCCCCGTGCTGGGCAAACAGGTTTTGCAGCCGTTTGAGCTAAGATTTTAAAATTATTCACATAATGAAAACCTATACTTTGTTTCAGGCGAGTTTCCCATCCAAATGCATGTAACAGTGAGAAATACACTGTCTTGGCGAAATAAAGCGTTTTTCAACCACTTCATATAAATCGCTGTAACTTTTGATAGAAGACTCAGACAAACATGTTTATGGCTTTATCTTATAGAACTCAATATCCCGTGCTGGGCAAGCAGAACAGGTTTTGCAGCTGTTTGAGCTAAGATTTTAAAATTATTCACATAATGAAAACCTATACTTTGTTTCAGGCGAGTTTCCCATTCAAATGCATGTAACAGTGAGAAAGCATTGTCTTGGCGAAATAAAGCGTTTTTCAACCACTTCATATAAATCGCTGTAACTTTTGATAGAAGACTCAGACAAACATGTTTATGGCTTTATCTTATAGAACTCAATATCCCCGTGCTGGGCAAACAGAACAGGTTTTGCAGCTGTTTGAGCTAAGATTTTAAAATTATTCACATAATGAAAACCTATACTTTGTTTCAGGCGAGTTTCCCATTCAAATGCATGTAACAGTGAGAAACGCATTGTCTTGGCGAAATAAAGCGTTTTTGAACAACTTCATATAAATCGCTGTAACTTTTGATAGAAGACTCAGACAAACATGTTTATGGCTTTATCTTATAGAACTCAATATCCCCGTGCTGGGCAAGCAGAACAGGTTTTGCAGCAGTTTGAGCTAAGATTTTAAAATTATTCACATAATGAAAACCTATACTTTGTTTCAGGCGAGTTTCCCATTCAAATGCATGTAACAGTGAGAAATACACTGTCTTGGCGAAATAAAGCGTTTTTCAACCACTTCATATAAATCGCTGTAACTTTTGATAGAAGACTCAGACAAACATGTTTATGGCTTTATCTTATAGAACTCAATATCCCCGTGCTGGGCAAACATGTTTTGCAGCTGTTTGAGCTAAGATTTTAAAATTATTCACATAATGAAAACCTATACTTTGTTTCAGGCGAGTTTCCCATTCAAATGCATGTAACAGTGAGAAACGCATTGTCTTGGCGAAATAAAGCGTTTTCGTACAACTTCATATAAATCGCTGTAACTTTTGATAGAAGACTCAGACAAACATATTTATGGCTTTATCTTATAGAACTCAATATCCCCGTGCTGGGCAAACAGGTTTTGCAGCCGTTTGAGCTAAGATTTTAAAATTATTCACATAATGAAAACCTATACTTTGTTTCAGGCGAGTTTCCCATTCAAATGCATGTAACAGTGAGAAACGCATTGTCTTGGCGAAATAAAGCGTTTTTGAACAACTTCATATAAATCGCTGTAACTTTTGATAGAAGACTCAGACAAACATGTTTATGGCTTTATCTTATAGAACTCAATATCCCCGTGCTGGGCAAGCAGAACAGGTTTTGCAGCAGTTTGAGCTAAGATTTTAAAATTATTCACATAATGAAAACCTATACTTTGTTTCAGGCGAGTTTCCCATTCAAATGCATGTAACAGTGAGAAATACACTGTCTTGGCGAAATAAAGCGTTTTTCAACCACTTCATATAAATCGCTGTAACTTTTGATAGAAGACTCAGACAAACATGTTTATGGCTTTATCTTATAGAACTCAATATCCCCGTGCTGGGCAAACATGTTTTGCAGCTGTTTGAGCTAAGATTTTAAAATTATTCACATAATGAAAACCTATACTTTGTTTCAGGCGAGTTTCCCATTCAAATGCATGCAACAGTGAGAAACGCACTGTCTTGGCAAAATAAAGTGTTTTTCAACCACTTCATATAAATCGCTGTAACTTTTGATAGAAGACTCAGACAAACATGTTTATGGCTTTATCTTATAGAACTCAATATCCCGTGCTGGGCAAGCAGAACAGGTTTTGCAGCTGTTTGAGCTAAGATTTTAAAATTATTCACATAATGAAAACCTATACTTTGTTTCAGGCGAGTTTCCCATTCAAATGCATGTAACAGTGAGAAACGCATTGTCTTGGCGAAATAAAGCGTTTTTGAACAACTTCATATAAATCGCTGTAACTTTTGATAGAAGACTCAGACAAACATGTTTATGGCTTTATCTTATAGAACTCAATATCCCCGTGCTGGGCAAACATGTTTTGCAGCCGTTTGAGCTAAGATTTTAAAATTATTCACATAATGAAAACCTATACTTTGTTTCAGGCGAGTTTCCCATTCAAATGCATGTAACAGTGAGAAACGCATTGTCTTGGCGAAATAAAGCATTTTCGTACAACTTCATATAAATCGCTGTAACTTTTGATAAAAGACCCAGACAAACATATTTATGGCTTTATCTTATAGAACTCAATATCCCCGTGCTGGGCAAACAGGTTTTGCAGCCGTTTTAGCTAAGATTTTAAAATTATTCACATAATGAAAACCTATACTTTGTTTCAGGCGAGTTTCCCATTCAAATGCATGTAACAGTGAGAAATACACTGTCTTGGCGAAATAAAGCGTTTTTCAACCACTTCATATAAATCGCTGTAACTTTTGATAGAAGACTCAGACAAACATGTTTATGGCTTTATCTTATAGAACTCAATATCCCCGTGTTATGCAAACAGGTATTGTAGCCGTTTGAGCTAAGATTTTAAAATTATTCACATAATGAAAACCTATACTTTGTTTCAGGCGAGTTTCCCATTCAAATGCATGTAACAGTGAGAAACACACTGTCTTGGCGAAATAAAGCGTTTTTGTACAACTTCATATAAATAGCTGTAACTTTTGATAGAAGACTCAGACAAACATGTTTATGGCTTTATCTTATAGAACTCAATATCCCGTGCTGGGCAAGCAGAACAGGTTTTGCAGCTGTTTGAGCTAAGATTTTAAAATTATTCACATAATGAAAACCTATACTTTGTTTCAGGCGAGTTTCCCATTCAAATGCATGCAACAGTGAGAAACGCATTGTCTTGGCGAAATAAAGCGTTTTTGAACAACTTCATATAAATCGCTGTAACTTTTGATAGAAGACTCAGACAAACATGTTTATGGCTTTATCTTATAGAACTCAATATCCCCGTGCTGGGCAAACAGCCGTTTGAGCTAAGATTTTAAAATTATTCACATAATGAAAACCTATACTTTGTTTCAGGCGAGTTTCCCATTCAAATGCATGTAACAGTGAGAAACGCATTGTCTTGGCGAAATAAAGCGTTTTCGTACAACTTCATATAAATCGCTGTAACTTTTGATAGAAGACTCAGACAAACATGTTTATGGCTTTATCTTATAGAACTCAATATCCCCGTGCTGGGCAAGCAGAACAGGTTTTGCAGCCGTTTGAGCTAAGATTTTAAAATTATTCACATAATGAAAACCTATACTTTGTTTCAGGCGAGTTTCCCATTCAAATGCATGTAACAGTGAGAAATACACTGTCTTGGCGAAATAAAGCGTTTTTCAACCACTTCATATAAATCGCTGTAACTTTTGATAGAAGACTCAGACAAACATGTTTATGGCTTTATCTTATAGAACTCAATATCCCCGTGTTATGCAAACAGGTATTGTAGCCGTTTGAGCTAAGATTTTAAAATTATTCACATAATGAAAACCTATACTTTGTTTCAGGCGAGTTTCCCATTCAAATGCATGTAACAGTGAGAAACACACTGTCTTGGCGAAATAAAGCGTTTTTGTACAACTTCATATAAATAGCTGTAACTTTTGATAGAAGACTCAGACAAACATGTTTATGGCTTTATCTTATAGAACTCAATATCCCGTGCTGGGCAAGCAGAACAGGTTTTGCAGCTGTTTGAGCTAAGATTTTAAAATTATTCACATAATGAAAACCTATACTTTGTTTCAGGCGAGTTTCCCATTCAAATGCATGCAACAGTGAGAAACGCATTGTCTTGGCGAAATAAAGCGTTTTTGAACAACTTCATATAAATCGCTGTAACTTTTGATAGAAGACTCAGACAAACATGTTTATGGCTTTATCTTATAGAACTCAATATCCCCGTGCTGGGCAAACAGCCGTTTGAGCTAAGATTTTAAAATTATTCACATAATGAAAACCTATACTTTGTTTCAGGCGAGTTTCCCATTCAAATGCATGTAACAGTGAGAAACGCATTGTCTTGGCGAAATAAAGCGTTTTCGTACAACTTCATATAAATCGCTGTAACTTTTGATAGAAGACTCAGACAAACATATTTATGGCTTTATCTTATAGAACTCAATATCCCCGTGCTGGGCAAACAGAACAGGTTTTGCAGCCGTTTGAGCTAAGATTTTAAAATTATTCACATAATGAAAACCTCTACTTTGTTTCAGGCGAGTTTCCCATTCAAATGCATGTAACAGTGAGAAATACACTGTCTTGGCGAAATAAAGCGTTTTTCAACCACTTCATATAAATAGCTGTAACTTTTGATAGAAGACTCAGACAAACATGTTTATGGCTTTATCTTATAGAACTCAATATCCCCGTGCTGGGCAAACAGGTTTTGCAGCTGTTTGAGCTAAGATTTTAAAATTATTCACATAATGAAAACCTATACTTTGTTTCAGGCGAGTTTCCCATTCAAATGCATGTAACAGTGAGAAACGCATTGTCTTGGCGAAATAAAGCGTTTTTCAACCACTTCATATAAATCGCTGTAACTTTTGATAGAAGACTCAGACAAACATGTTTATGGCTTTATCTTATAGAACTCAATATCCCCGTGCTGGGCAAACAGGTTTTGCAGCCGTTTGAGCTAAGATTTTAAAATTATTCACATAATGAAAACCTATACTTTGTTTCAGGCGAGTTTCCCATTCAAATGCATGTAACAGTGAGAAACGCATTGTCTTGGCGAAATAAAGCGTTTTTGAACAACTTCATATAAATCGCTGTAACTTTTGATAGAAGACTCAGACAAACATGTTTATGGCTTTATCTTATAGAACTCAATATCCCCGTGCTGGGCAAACAGGTTTTGCAGCCGTTTGAGCTAAGATTTTAAAATTATTCACATAATGAAAACCTATACTTTGTTTCAGGCGAGTTTCCCATTCAAATGCATGTAACAGTGAGAAATACACTGTCTTGGCGAAATAAAGCGTTTTTCAACCACTTCATATAAATCGCTGTAACTTTTGATAGAAGACTCAGACAAACATGTTTATGGCTTTATCTTATAGAACTCAATATCCCCGTGCTGGGCAAACAGGTTTTGCAGCCGTTTGAGCTAAGATTTTAAAATTATTCACATAATGAAAACCTATACTTTGTTTCAGGCGAGTTTCCCATTCAAATGCATGTAACAGTGAGAAATACACTGTCTTGGCGAAATAAAGCGTTTTTCAACCACTTCATATAAATCGCTGTAACTTTTGATAGAAGACTCAGACAAACATATTTATGGCTTTATCTTATAGAACTCAATATCCCCGTGCTGGGCAAACAGGTTTTGCAGCCGTTTGAGCTAAGATTTTAAAATTATTCACATAATGAAAACCTATACTTTGTTTCAGGCGAGTTTCCCATCCAAATGCATGTAACAGTGAGAAATACACTGTCTTGGCGAAATAAAGCGTTTTTCAACCACTTCATATAAATCGCTGTAACTTTTGATAGAAGACTCAGACAAACATGTTTATGGCTTTATCTTATAGAACTCAATATCCCCGTGCTGGGCAAACAGAACAGGTTTTGCAGCTGTTTGAGCTAAGATTTTAAAATTATTCACATAATGAAAACCTATACTTTGTTTCAGGCGAGTTTCCCATTCAAATGCATGTAACAGTGAGAAACGCATTGTCTTGGCGAAATAAAGCGTTTTTGAACAACTTCATATAAATCGCTGTAACTTTTGATAGAAGACTCAGACAAACATGTTTATGGCTTTATCTTATAGAACTCAATATCCCCGTGCTGGGCAAGCAGAACAGGTTTTGCAGCAGTTTGAGCTAAGATTTTAAAATTATTCACATAATGAAAACCTATACTTTGTTTCAGGCGAGTTTCCCATTCAAATGCATGTAACAGTGAGAAATACACTGTCTTGGCGAAATAAAGCGTTTTTCAACCACTTCATATAAATCGCTGTAACTTTTGATAGAAGACTCAGACAAACATGTTTATGGCTTTATCTTATAGAACTCAATATCCCCGTGCTGGGCAAACATGTTTTGCAGCTGTTTGAGCTAAGATTTTAAAATTATTCACATAATGAAAACCTATACTTTGTTTCAGGCGAGTTTCCCATTCAAATGCATGTAACAGTGAGAAACGCATTGTCTTGGCGAAATAAAGCGTTTTCGTACAACTTCATATAAATCGCTGTAACTTTTGATAGAAGACTCAGACAAACATATTTATGGCTTTATCTTATAGAACTCAATATCCCCGTGCTGGGCAAACAGGTTTTGCAGCCGTTTGAGCTAAGATTTTAAAATTATTCACATAATGAAAACCTATACTTTGTTTCAGGCGAGTTTCCCATTCAAATGCATGTAACAGTGAGAAACGCATTGTCTTGGCGAAATAAAGCGTTTTTGAACAACTTCATATAAATCGCTGTAACTTTTGATAGAAGACTCAGACAAACATGTTTATGGCTTTATCTTATAGAACTCAATATCCCCGTGCTGGGCAAGCAGAACAGGTTTTGCAGCAGTTTGAGCTAAGATTTTAAAATTATTCACATAATGAAAACCTATACTTTGTTTCAGGCGAGTTTCCCATTCAAATGCATGTAACAGTGAGAAATACACTGTCTTGGCGAAATAAAGCGTTTTTCAACCACTTCATATAAATCGCTGTAACTTTTGATAGAAGACTCAGACAAACATGTTTATGGCTTTATCTTATAGAACTCAATATCCCCGTGCTGGGCAAACATGTTTTGCAGCTGTTTGAGCTAAGATTTTAAAATTATTCACATAATGAAAACCTATACTTTGTTTCAGGCGAGTTTCCCATTCAAATGCATGCAACAGTGAGAAACGCACTGTCTTGGCAAAATAAAGTGTTTTTCAACCACTTCATATAAATCGCTGTAACTTTTGATAGAAGACTCAGACAAACATGTTTATGGCTTTATCTTATAGAACTCAATATCCCGTGCTGGGCAAGCAGAACAGGTTTTGCAGCTGTTTGAGCTAAGATTTTAAAATTATTCACATAATGAAAACCTATACTTTGTTTCAGGCGAGTTTCCCATTCAAATGCATGTAACAGTGAGAAATACACTGTCTTGGCGAAATAAAGCGTTTTTCAACCACTTCATATAAATCGCTGTAACTTTTGATAGAAGACTCAGACAAACATGTTTATGGCTTTATCTTATAGAACTCAATATCCCCGTGTTATGCAAACAGGTATTGTAGCCGTTTGAGCTAAGATTTTAAAATTATTCACATAATGAAAACCTATACTTTGTTTCAGGCGAGTTTCCCATTCAAATGCATGTAACAGTGAGAAACACACTGTCTTGGCGAAATAAAGCGTTTTTGTACAACTTCATATAAATAGCTGTAACTTTTGATAGAAGACTCAGACAAACATGTTTATGGCTTTATCTTATAGAACTCAATATCCCGTGCTGGGCAAGCAGAACAGGTTTTGCAGCTGTTTGAGCTAAGATTTTAAAATTATTCACATAATGAAAACCTATACTTTGTTTCAGGCGAGTTTCCCATTCAAATGCATGCAACAGTGAGAAACGCATTGTCTTGGCGAAATAAAGCGTTTTTGAACAACTTCATATAAATCGCTGTAACTTTTGATAGAAGACTCAGACAAACATGTTTATGGCTTTATCTTATAGAACTCAATATCCCCGTGCTGGGCAAACAGCCGTTTGAGCTAAGATTTTAAAATTATTCACATAATGAAAACCTATACTTTGTTTCAGGCGAGTTTCCCATTCAAATGCATGTAACAGTGAGAAACGCATTGTCTTGGCGAAATAAAGCGTTTTCGTACAACTTCATATAAATCGCTGTAACTTTTGATAGAAGACTCAGACAAACATGTTTATGGCTTTATCTTATAGAACTCAATATCCCCGTGCTGGGCAAGCAGAACAGGTTTTGCAGCCGTTTGAGCTAAGATTTTAAAATTATTCACATAATGAAAACCTATACTTTGTTTCAGGCGAGTTTCCCATTCAAATGCATGTAACAGTGAGAAATACACTGTCTTGGCGAAATAAAGCGTTTTTCAACCACTTCATATAAATCGCTGTAACTTTTGATAGAAGACTCAGACAAACATGTTTATGGCTTTATCTTATAGAACTCAATATCCCCGTGTTATGCAAACAGGTATTGTAGCCGTTTGAGCTAAGATTTTAAAATTATTCACATAATGAAAACCTATACTTTGTTTCAGGCGAGTTTCCCATTCAAATGCATGTAACAGTGAGAAACACACTGTCTTGGCGAAATAAAGCGTTTTTGTACAACTTCATATAAATAGCTGTAACTTTTGATAGAAGACTCAGACAAACATGTTTATGGCTTTATCTTATAGAACTCAATATCCCGTGCTGGGCAAGCAGAACAGGTTTTGCAGCTGTTTGAGCTAAGATTTTAAAATTATTCACATAATGAAAACCTATACTTTGTTTCAGGCGAGTTTCCCATTCAAATGCATGCAACAGTGAGAAACGCATTGTCTTGGCGAAATAAAGCGTTTTTGAACAACTTCATATAAATCGCTGTAACTTTTGATAGAAGACTCAGACAAACATGTTTATGGCTTTATCTTATAGAACTCAATATCCCCGTGCTGGGCAAACAGCCGTTTGAGCTAAGATTTTAAAATTATTCACATAATGAAAACCTATACTTTGTTTCAGGCGAGTTTCCCATTCAAATGCATGTAACAGTGAGAAACGCATTGTCTTGGCGAAATAAAGCGTTTTCGTACAACTTCATATAAATCGCTGTAACTTTTGATAGAAGACTCAGACAAACATATTTATGGCTTTATCTTATAGAACTCAATATCCCCGTGCTGGGCAAACAGAACAGGTTTTGCAGCCGTTTGAGCTAAGATTTTAAAATTATTCACATAATGAAAACCTCTACTTTGTTTCAGGCGAGTTTCCCATTCAAATGCATGTAACAGTGAGAAATACACTGTCTTGGCGAAATAAAGCGTTTTTCAACCACTTCATATAAATAGCTGTAACTTTTGATAGAAGACTCAGACAAACATGTTTATGGCTTTATCTTATAGAACTCAATATCCCCGTGCTGGGCAAACAGGTTTTGCAGCCGTTTGAGCTAAGATTTTAAAATTATTCACATAATGAAAACCTATACTTTGTTTCAGGCGAGTTTCCCATTCAAATGCATGTAACAGTGAGAAATACACTGTCTTGGCGAAATAAAGCGTTTTTCAACCACTTCATATAAATCGCTGTAACTTTTGATAGAAGACTCAGACAAACATGTTTATGGCTTTATCTTATAGAACTCAATATCCCCGTGCTGGGCAAACATGTTTTGCAGCTGTTTGAGCTAAGATTTTAAAATTATTCACATAATGAAAACCTATACTTTGTTTCAGGCGAGTTTCCCATTCAAATGCATGCAACAGTGAGAAACGCACTGTCTTGGCGAAATAAAGCGTTTTTCAACCACTTCATATAAATCGCTGTAACTTTTGATAGAAGACTCAGACAAACATGTTTATGGCTTTATCTTATAGAACTCAATATCCCCGTGCTGGGCAAGCAGAACAGGTTTTGCAGCCGTTTGAGCTAAGATTTTAAAATTATTCACATAATGAAAACCTATACTTTGTTTCAGGCGAGTTTCCCATTCAAATGCATGTAACAGTGAGAAACGCATTGTCTTGGCGAAATAAAGCGTTTTCGTACAACTTCATATAAATCGCTGTAACTTTTGATAGAAGACTCAGACAAACATGTTTATGGCTTTATCTTATAGAACTCAATATCCCCGTGCTGGGCAAACAGGTTTTGCAGCCGTTTGAGCTAAGATTTTAAAATTATTCACATAATGAAAACCTATACTTTGTTTCAGGCGAGTTTCCCATTCAAATGCATGTAACAGTGAGAAATACACTGTCTTGGCGAAATAAAGCGTTTTTCAACCACTTCATATAAATCGCTGTAACTTTTGATAGAAGACTCAGACAAACATGTTTATGGCTTTATCTTATAGAACTCAATATTCCCGTGCTGGGCAAACAGGTTTTGCAGCCGTTTGAGCTAAGATTTTAAAATTATTCACATAATGAAAACCTATACTTTGTTTCAGGCGAGTTTCCCATTCAAATGCATGTAACAGTGAGAAACGCATTGTCTTGGCGAAATAAAGCGTTTTCGTACAACTTCATATAAATCGCTGTAACTTTTGATAGAAGACTCAGACAAACATGTTTATGGCTTTATCTTATAGAACTCAATATCCCCGTGCTGGGCAAGCAGAACAGGTTTTGCAGCCGTTTGAGCTAAGATTTTAAAATTATTCACATAATGAAAACCTATACTTTGTTTCAGGCGAGTTTCCCATTCAAATGCATGTAACAGTGAGAAACGCATTGTCTTGGGCAAATAAAGCGTTTTCGTACAACTTCATATAAATCGCTGTAACTTTTGATAGAAGACTCAGACAAACATATTTATGGCTTTATCTTATAGAACTCAATATCCCCGTGCTGGGCAAACAGAACAGGTTTTGCAGCCGTTTGAGCTAAGATTTTAAAATTATTCACATAATGAAAACCTATACTTTGTTTCAGGCGAGTTTCCCATTCAAATGCATGTAACAGTGAGAAATACACTGTCTTGGCGAAATAAAGCGTTTTTGTACAACTTCATATAAATAGCTGTAACTTTTGATAGAAGACTCAGACAAACATGTTTATGGCTTTATCTTATAGAACTCAAGGTCCCCATGCTGGGAAAACAGGATTTGCAGCCGTTTGAGATAAGATTTTAAAATTATTCACATAATGAAAACCTATACTTTGTTTCAGGCGAGTTTCCCATTCAAATGCATGTAACAGTGAGAAACGCATTGTCTTGGCGAAATAAAGCGTTTTCGTACAACTTCATATAAATCGCTGTAACTTTTGATAGAAGACTCAGACAAACATGTTTATGGCTTTATCTTATAGAACTCAATATCCCCGTGCTGGGCAAACAGGTTTTGCAGCCGTTTGAGCTAAGATTTTAAAATTATTCACATAATGAAAACCTATACTTTGTTTCAGGCGAGTTTCCCATTCAAATGCATGTAACAGTGAGAAACGCATTGTCTTGGCGAAATAAAGCGTTTTTGAACAACTTCATATAAATCGCTGTAACTTTTGATAGAAGACTCAGACAAACATGTTTATGGCTTTATCTTATAGAACTCAATATCCCCGTGCTGGGCAAACAGGTTTTGCAGCCGTTTGAGCTAAGATTTTAAAATTATTCACATAATGAAAACCTATACTTTGTTTCAGGCGAGTTTCCCATTCAAATGCATGTAACAGTGAGAAACGCATTGTCTTGGCGAAATAAAGCGTTTTTGAACAACTTCATATAAATCGCTGTAACTTTTGATAGAAGACTCAGACAAACATGTTTATGGCTTTATCTTATAGAACTCAATATCCCCGTGCTGGGCAAACAGAACAGGTTTTGCAGCCGTTTGAGCTAAGATTTTAAAATTATTCACATAATGAAAACCTATACTTTGTTTCAGGCGAGTTTCCCATTCAAATGCATGTAACAGTGAGAAACGCATTGTCTTGGCGAAATAAAGCGTTTTTGAACAACTTCATATAAATCGCTGTAACTTTTGATAGAAGACTCAGACAAACATGTTTATGGCTTTATCTTATAGAACTCAATATCCCCGTGCTGGGCAAACAGGTTTTGCAGCCGTTTGAGCTAAGATTTTAAAATTATTCACATAATGAAAACCTATACTTTGTTTCAGGCGAGTTTCCCATTCAAATGCATGTAACAGTGAGAAATACACTGTCTTGGCGAAATAAAGCGTTTTTCAACCACTTCATATAAATCGCTGTAACTTTTGATAGAAGACTCAGACAAACATGTTTATGGCTTTATCTTATAGAACTCAATATCCCCGTGCTGGGCAAGCAGAACAGGTTTTGCAGCCGTTTGAGCTAAGATTTTAAAATTATTCACATAATGAAAACCTATACTTTGTTTCAGGCGAGTTTCCCATTCAAATGCATGTAACAGTGAGAAACGCATTGTCTTGGGCAAATAAAGCGTTTTCGTACAACTTCATATAAATCGCTGTAACTTTTGATAGAAGACTCAGACAAACATATTTATGGCTTTATCTTATAGAACTCAATATCCCCGTGCTGGGCAAACAGAACAGGTTTTGCAGCCGTTTGAGCTAAGATTTTAAAATTATTCACATAATGAAAACCTATACTTTGTTTCAGGCGAGTTTCCCATTCAAATGCATGTAACAGTGAGAAATACACTGTCTTGGCGAAATAAAGCGTTTTTGTACAACTTCATATAAATAGCTGTAACTTTTGATAGAAGACTCAGACAAACATGTTTATGGCTTTATCTTATAGAACTCAAGGTCCCCATGCTGGGAAAACAGGATTTGCAGCCGTTTGAGATAAGATTTTAAAATTATTCACATAATGAAAACCTATACTTTGTTTCAGGCGAGTTTCCCATTCAAATGCATGTAACAGTGAGAAACGCATTGTCTTGGCGAAATAAAGCGTTTTCGTACAACTTCATATAAATCGCTGTAACTTTTGATAGAAGACTCAGACAAACATGTTTATGGCTTTATCTTATAGAACTCAATATCCCCGTGCTGGGCAAACAGGTTTTGCAGCCGTTTGAGCTAAGATTTTAAAATTATTCACATAATGAAAACCTATACTTTGTTTCAGGCGAGTTTCCCATTCAAATGCATGTAACAGTGAGAAACGCATTGTCTTGGCGAAATAAAGCGTTTTCGTACAACTTCATATAAATCGCTGTAACTTTTGATAGAAGACTCAGACAAACATGTTTATGGCTTTATCTTATAGAACTCAATATCCCCGTGCTGGGCAAACAGGTTTTGCAGCCGTTTGAGCTAAGATTTTAAAATTATTCACATAATGAAAACCTATACTTTGTTTCAGGCGAGTTTCCCATTCAAATGCATGTAACAGTGAGAAACGCATTGTCTTGGCGAAATAAAGCGTTTTTGAACAACTTCATATAAATCGCTGTAACTTTTGATAGAAGACTCAGACAAACATGTTTATGGCTTTATCTTATAGAACTCAATATCCCCGTGCTGGGCAAACAGGTTTTGCAGCCGTTTGAGCTAAGATTTTAAAATTATTCACATAATGAAAACCTATACTTTGTTTCAGGCGAGTTTCCCATTCAAATGCATGTAACAGTGAGAAACGCATTGTCTTGGCGAAATAAAGCGTTTTCGTACAACTTCATATAAATCGCTGTAACTTTTGATAGAAGACTCAGACAAACATGTTTATGGCTTTATCTTATAGAACTCAATATCCCCGTGCTGGGCAAGCAGAACAGGTTTTGCAGCCGTTTGAGCTAAGATTTTAAAATTATTCACATAATGAAAACCTATACTTTGTTTCAGGCGAGTTTCCCATTCAAATGCATGTAACAGTGAGAAACGCATTGTCTTGGCGAAATAAAGCGTTTTTGAACAACTTCATATAAATCGCTGTAACTTTTGATAGAAGACTCAGACAAACATGTTTATGGCTTTATCTTATAGAACTCAATATCCCCGTGCTGGGCAAACAGAACAGGTTTTGCAGCCGTTTGAGCTAAGATTTTAAAATTATTCACATAATGAAAACCTATACTTTGTTTCAGGCGAGTTTCCCATTCAAATGCATGTAACAGTGAGAAACGCATTGTCTTGGCGAAATAAAGCGTTTTTGAACAACTTCATATAAATCGCTGTAACTTTTGATAGAAGACTCAGACAAACATGTTTATGGCTTTATCTTATAGAACTCAATATCCCCGTGCTGGGCAAACAGGTTTTGCAGCCGTTTGAGCTAAGATTTTAAAATTATTCACATAATGAAAACCTATACTTTGTTTCAGGCGAGTTTCCCATTCAAATGCATGTAACAGTGAGAAATACACTGTCTTGGCGAAATAAAGCGTTTTTCAACCACTTCATATAAATCGCTGTAACTTTTGATAGAAGACTCAGACAAACATGTTTATGGCTTTATCTTATAGAACTCAATATCCCGTGCTGGGCAAGCAGAACAGGTTTTGCAGCCGTTTGAGCTAAGATTTTAAAATTATTCACATAATGAAAACCTATACTTTGTTTCAGGCGAGTTTCCCATTCAAATGCATGTAACAGTGAGAAACGCATTGTCTTGGCGAAATAAAGCGTTTTTGAACAACTTCATATAAATCGCTGTAACCTTTGATAGAAGACTCAGACAAACATATTTATGGCTTTATCTTATAGAACTCAATATCCCCGTGCTGGGCAAACAGGTTTTGCAGCCGTTTGAGCTAAGATTTTAAAATTATTCACATAATGAAAACCTATACTTTGTTTCAGGCGAGTTTCCCATTCAAATGTATGTAACAGTGAGAAACGCATTGTCTTGGCGAAATAAAGCGTTTTTGAACAACTTCATATAAATCGCTATAACTTTTGATAGAAGACTCAGACAAACATGTTTATGGCTTTATCTTATAGAACTCAATATCCCCGTGCTGGGCAAACAGGTTTTGCAGCCGTTTGAGCTAAGATTTTAAAATTATTCACATAATGAAAACCTATACTTTGTTTCAGGCGAGTTTCCCATTCAAATGCATGTAACAGTGAGAAACGCATTGTCTTGGCGAAATAAAGCGTTTTTGAACAACTTCATATAAATCGCTGTAACTTTTGATAGAAGACTCAGACAAACATGTTTATGGCTTTATCTTATAGAACTCAATATCCCCGTGCTGGGCAAACAGGTTTTGCAGCCGTTTGAGCTAAGATTTTAAAATTATTCACATAATGAAAACCTATACTTTGTTTCAGGCGAGTTTCCCATTCAAATGCATGTAACAGTGAGAAATACACTGTCTTGGCGAAATAAAGCGTTTTTCAACCACTTCATATAAATCGCTGTAACTTTTGATAGAAGACTCAGACAAACATGTTTATGGCTTTATCTTATAGAACTCAATATCCCCGTGTTATGCAAACAGGTATTGTAGCCGTTTGAGCTAAGATTTTAAAATTATTCACATAATGAAAACCTATACTTTGTTTCAGGCGAGTTTCCCATTCAAATGCATGTAACAGTGAGAAACACACTGTCTTGGCGAAATAAAGCGTTTTTGTACAACTTCATATAAATAGCTGTAACTTTTGATAGAAGACTCAGACAAACATGTTTATGGCTTTATCTTATAGAACTCAATATCCCGTGCTGGGCAAGCAGAACAGGTTTTGCAGCCGTTTGAGCTAAGATTTTAAAATTATTCACATAATGAAAACCTATACTTTGTTTCAGGCGAGTTTCCCATTCAAATGTATGTAACAGTGAGAAACGCATTGTCTTGGCGAAATAAAGCGTTTTTGTACAACTTCATATAAATCGCTGTAACTTTTGATAGAAGACTCAGACAAACATGTTTATGGCTTTATCTTATAGAACTCAATATCCCCGTGCTGGGCAAACAGGTTTTGCAGCCGTTTGAGCTAAGATTTTAAAATTATTCACATAATGAAAACCTATACTTTGTTTCAGGCGAGTTTCCCATTCAAATGCATGTAACAGTGAGAAACGCATTGTCTTGGCGAAATAAAGCGTTTTTGAACAACTTCATATAAATCGCTATAACTTTTGATAGAAGACTCAGACAAACATGTTTATGGCTTTATCTTATAGAACTCAATATCCCCGTGCTGGGCAAACAGGTTTTGCAGCCGTTTGAGCTAAGATTTTAAAATTATTCACATAATGAAAACCTATACTTTGTTTCAGGCGAGTTTCCCATTCAAATGCATGTAACAGTGAGAAACACACTGTCTTGGCGAAATAAAGCGTTTTTGTACAACTTCATATAAATCGCTGTAACTTTTGATAGAAGACTCAGACAAACATGTTTATGGCTTTATCTTATAGAACTCAAGGTCCCCAAGCTGGGAAAACAGGATTTGCAGCCGTTTGAGCTAAGATTTTAAAATTATTCACATAATGAAAACCTCTACTTTGTTTCAGGCGAGTTTCCCATTCAAATGCATGTAACAGTGAGAAATACACTGTCTTGGCGAAATAAAGCGTTTTTCAACCACTTCATATAAATCGCTGTAACTTTTGATAGAAGACTCAGACAAACATGTTTATGGCTTTATCTTATAGAACTCAATATCCCGTGCTGGGCAAGCAGAACAGGTTTTGCAGCCGTTTGAGCTAAGATTTTAAAATTATTCACATAATGAAAACCTATACTTTGTTTCAGGCGAGTTTCCCATTCAAATGCATGTAACAGTGAGAAACGCATTGTCTTGGCGAAATAAAGCGTTTTTCAACCACTTCATATAAATCGCTGTAACTTTTGATAGAAGACTCAGACAAACATGTTTATGGCTTTATCTTATAGAACTCAATATCCCCTGCTGGGCAAACAGGTCTTGCAGCCGTTTGAGCTAAGATTTTAAAATTATTCACATAATGAAAACCTATACTTTGTTTCAGGCGAGTTTCCCATTCAAATGCATGTAACAGTGAGAAACACACTGTCTTGGCGAAATAAAGCGTTTTTGTACAACTTCATATAAATCGCTGTAACTTTTGATAGAAGACTCAGACAAACATGTTTATGGCTTTATCTTATAGAACTCAATATCCCCGTGCTGGGCAAACATGTTTTGCAGCTGTTTGAGCTAAGATTTTAAAATTATTCACATAATGAAAACCTATACTTTGTTTCAGGCGAGTTTCCCATTCAAATGCATGCAACAGTGAGAAACGCACTGTCTTGGCGAAATAAAGCGTTTTTCAACCACTTCATATAAATCGCTGTAACTTTTGATAGAAGACTCAGACAAACATGTTTATGGCTTTATCTTATAGAACTCAATATCCCCGTGCTGGGCAAGCAGAACAGGTTTTGCAGCCGTTTGAGCTAAGATTTTAAAATTATTCACATAATGAAAACCTATACTTTGTTTCAGGCGAGTTTCCCATTCAAATGCATGTAACAGTGAGAAACGCATTGTGTTGGCGAAATAAAGCGTTTTCGTACAACTTCATATAAATCGCTGTAACTTTTGATAGAAGACTCAGACAAACATGTTTATGGCTTTATCTTATAGAACTCAATATCCCCGTGCTGGGCAAACAGGTTTTGCAGCCGTTTGAGCTAAGATTTTAAAATTATTCACATAATGAAAACCTATACTTTGTTTCAGGCGAGTTTCCCATTCAAATGCATGTAACAGTGAGAAATACACTGTCTTGGCGAAATAAAGCGTTTTTCAACCACTTCATATAAATCGCTGTAACTTTTGATAGAAGACTCAGACAAACATGTTTATGGCTTTATCTTATAGAACTCAATATCCCCGTGCTGGGCAAACAGGTTTTGCAGCCGTTTGAGCTAAGATTTTAAAATTATTCACATAATGAAAACCTATACTTTGTTTCAGGCGAGTTTCCCATTCAAATGCATGTAACAGTGAGAAACGCATTGTCTTGGCGAAATAAAGCGTTTTCGTACAACTTCATATAAATCGCTGTAACTTTTGATAGAAGACTCAGACAAACATGTTTATGGCTTTATCTTATAGAACTCAATATCCCCGTGCTGGGCAAGCAGAACAGGTTTTGCAGCCGTTTGAGCTAAGATTTTAAAATTATTCACATAATGAAAACCTATACTTTGTTTCAGGCGAGTTTCCCATTCAAATGCATGTAACAGTGAGAAACGCATTGTCTTGGGCAAATAAAGCGTTTTCGTACAACTTCATATAAATCGCTGTAACTTTTGATAGAAGACTCAGACAAACATATTTATGGCTTTATCTTATAGAACTCAATATCCCCGTGCTGGGCAAACAGAACAGGTTTTGCAGCCGTTTGAGCTAAGATTTTAAAATTATTCACATAATGAAAACCTATACTTTGTTTCAGGCGAGTTTCCCATTCAAATGCATGTAACAGTGAGAAATACACTGTCTTGGCGAAATAAAGCGTTTTTGTACAACTTCATATAAATAGCTGTAACTTTTGATAGAAGACTCAGACAAACATGTTTATGGCTTTATCTTATAGAACTCAAGGTCCCCATGCTGGGAAAACAGGATTTGCAGCCGTTTGAGATAAGATTTTAAAATTATTCACATAATGAAAACCTATACTTTGTTTCAGGCGAGTTTCCCATTCAAATGCATGTAACAGTGAGAAACGCATTGTCTTGGCGAAATAAAGCGTTTTCGTACAACTTCATATAAATCGCTGTAACTTTTGATAGAAGACTCAGACAAACATGTTTATGGCTTTATCTTATAGAACTCAATATCCCCGTGCTGGGCAAACAGGTTTTGCAGCCGTTTGAGCTAAGATTTTAAAATTATTCACATAATGAAAACCTATACTTTGTTTCAGGCGAGTTTCCCATTCAAATGCATGTAACAGTGAGAAACGCATTGTCTTGGCGAAATAAAGCGTTTTTGAACAACTTCATATAAATCGCTGTAACTTTTGATAGAAGACTCAGACAAACATGTTTATGGCTTTATCTTATAGAACTCAATATCCCCGTGCTGGGCAAACAGGTTTTGCAGCCGTTTGAGCTAAGATTTTAAAATTATTCACATAATGAAAACCTATACTTTGTTTCAGGCGAGTTTCCCATTCAAATGCATGTAACAGTGAGAAACGCATTGTCTTGGCGAAATAAAGCGTTTTCGTACAACTTCATATAAATCGCTGTAACTTTTGATAGAAGACTCAGACAAACATGTTTATGGCTTTATCTTATAGAACTCAATATCCCCGTGCTGGGCAAGCAGAACAGGTTTTGCAGCCGTTTGAGCTAAGATTTTAAAATTATTCACATAATGAAAACCTATACTTTGTTTCAGGCGAGTTTCCCATTCAAATGCATGTAACAGTGAGAAACGCATTGTCTTGGCGAAATAAAGCGTTTTTGAACAACTTCATATAAATCGCTGTAACTTTTGATAGAAGACTCAGACAAACATGTTTATGGCTTTATCTTATAGAACTCAATATCCCCGTGCTGGGCAAACAGAACAGGTTTTGCAGCCGTTTGAGCTAAGATTTTAAAATTATTCACATAATGAAAACCTATACTTTGTTTCAGGCGAGTTTCCCATTCAAATGCATGTAACAGTGAGAAACGCATTGTCTTGGCGAAATAAAGCGTTTTTGAACAACTTCATATAAATCGCTGTAACTTTTGATAGAAGACTCAGACAAACATGTTTATGGCTTTATCTTATAGAACTCAATATCCCCGTGCTGGGCAAACAGGTTTTGCAGCCGTTTGAGCTAAGATTTTAAAATTATTCACATAATGAAAACCTATACTTTGTTTCAGGCGAGTTTCCCATTCAAATGCATGTAACAGTGAGAAATACACTGTCTTGGCGAAATAAAGCGTTTTTCAACCACTTCATATAAATCGCTGTAACTTTTGATAGAAGACTCAGACAAACATGTTTATGGCTTTATCTTATAGAACTCAATATCCCGTGCTGGGCAAGCAGAACAGGTTTTGCAGCCGTTTGAGCTAAGATTTTAAAATTATTCACATAATGAAAACCTATACTTTGTTTCAGGCGAGTTTCCCATTCAAATGCATGTAACAGTGAGAAACGCATTGTCTTGGCGAAATAAAGCGTTTTTGAACAACTTCATATAAATCGCTGTAACCTTTGATAGAAGACTCAGACAAACATATTTATGGCTTTATCTTATAGAACTCAATATCCCCGTGCTGGGCAAACAGGTTTTGCAGCCGTTTGAGCTAAGATTTTAAAATTATTCACATAATGAAAACCTATACTTTGTTTCAGGCGAGTTTCCCATTCAAATGTATGTAACAGTGAGAAACGCATTGTCTTGGCGAAATAAAGCGTTTTTGAACAACTTCATATAAATCGCTATAACTTTTGATAGAAGACTCAGACAAACATGTTTATGGCTTTATCTTATAGAACTCAATATCCCCGTGCTGGGCAAACAGGTTTTGCAGCCGTTTGAGCTAAGATTTTAAAATTATTCACATAATGAAAACCTATACTTTGTTTCAGGCGAGTTTCCCATTCAAATGCATGTAACAGTGAGAAACGCATTGTCTTGGCGAAATAAAGCGTTTTTGAACAACTTCATATAAATCGCTGTAACTTTTGATAGAAGACTCAGACAAACATGTTTATGGCTTTATCTTATAGAACTCAATATCCCCGTGCTGGGCAAACAGGTTTTGCAGCCGTTTGAGCTAAGATTTTAAAATTATTCACATAATGAAAACCTATACTTTGTTTCAGGCGAGTTTCCCATTCAAATGCATGTAACAGTGAGAAATACACTGTCTTGGCGAAATAAAGCGTTTTTCAACCACTTCATATAAATCGCTGTAACTTTTGATAGAAGACTCAGACAAACATGTTTATGGCTTTATCTTATAGAACTCAATATCCCCGTGTTATGCAAACAGGTATTGTAGCCGTTTGAGCTAAGATTTTAAAATTATTCACATAATGAAAACCTATACTTTGTTTCAGGCGAGTTTCCCATTCAAATGCATGTAACAGTGAGAAACACACTGTCTTGGCGAAATAAAGCGTTTTTGTACAACTTCATATAAATAGCTGTAACTTTTGATAGAAGACTCAGACAAACATGTTTATGGCTTTATCTTATAGAACTCAATATCCCGTGCTGGGCAAGCAGAACAGGTTTTGCAGCCGTTTGAGCTAAGATTTTAAAATTATTCACATAATGAAAACCTATACTTTGTTTCAGGCGAGTTTCCCATTCAAATGTATGTAACAGTGAGAAACGCATTGTCTTGGCGAAATAAAGCGTTTTTGTACAACTTCATATAAATCGCTGTAACTTTTGATAGAAGACTCAGACAAACATGTTTATGGCTTTATCTTATAGAACTCAATATCCCCGTGCTGGGCAAACAGGTTTTGCAGCCGTTTGAGCTAAGATTTTAAAATTATTCACATAATGAAAACCTATACTTTGTTTCAGGCGAGTTTCCCATTCAAATGCATGTAACAGTGAGAAACGCATTGTCTTGGCGAAATAAAGCGTTTTTGAACAACTTCATATAAATCGCTATAACTTTTGATAGAAGACTCAGACAAACATGTTTATGGCTTTATCTTATAGAACTCAATATCCCCGTGCTGGGCAAACAGGTTTTGCAGCCGTTTGAGCTAAGATTTTAAAATTATTCACATAATGAAAACCTATACTTTGTTTCAGGCGAGTTTCCCATTCAAATGCATGTAACAGTGAGAAACACACTGTCTTGGCGAAATAAAGCGTTTTTGTACAACTTCATATAAATCGCTGTAACTTTTGATAGAAGACTCAGACAAACATGTTTATGGCTTTATCTTATAGAACTCAAGGTCCCCAAGCTGGGAAAACAGGATTTGCAGCCGTTTGAGCTAAGATTTTAAAATTATTCACATAATGAAAACCTCTACTTTGTTTCAGGCGAGTTTCCCATTCAAATGCATGTAACAGTGAGAAATACACTGTCTTGGCGAAATAAAGCGTTTTTCAACCACTTCATATAAATCGCTGTAACTTTTGATAGAAGACTCAGACAAACATGTTTATGGCTTTATCTTATAGAACTCAATATCCCGTGCTGGGCAAGCAGAACAGGTTTTGCAGCCGTTTGAGCTAAGATTTTAAAATTATTCACATAATGAAAACCTATACTTTGTTTCAGGCGAGTTTCCCATTCAAATGCATGTAACAGTGAGAAACGCATTGTCTTGGCGAAATAAAGCGTTTTTCAACCACTTCATATAAATCGCTGTAACTTTTGATAGAAGACTCAGACAAACATGTTTATGGCTTTATCTTATAGAACTCAATATCCCCTGCTGGGCAAACAGGTCTTGCAGCCGTTTGAGCTAAGATTTTAAAATTATTCACATAATGAAAACCTATACTTTGTTTCAGGCGAGTTTCCCATTCAAATGCATGTAACAGTGAGAAACACACTGTCTTGGCGAAATAAAGCGTTTTTGTACAACTTCATATAAATCGCTGTAACTTTTGATAGAAGACTCAGACAAACATGTTTATGGCTTTATCTTATAGAACTCAATATCCCCGTGCTGGGCAAACAGGTTTTGCAGCCGTTTGAGCTAAGATTTTAAAATTATTCACATAATGAAAACCTATACTTTGTTTCAGGCGAGTTTCCCATTCAAATGCATGTAACAGTGAGAAACGCATTGTCTTGGCGAAATAAAGCGTTTTTCAACCACTTCATATAAATCGCTGTAACTTTTGATAGAAGACTCAGACAAACATGTTTATGGCTTTATCTTATAGAACTCAATATCCCCGTGCTGGGCAAGCAGAACAGGTTTTGCAGCCGTTTGAGCTAAGATTTTAAAATTATTCACATAATGAAAACCTATACTTTGTTTCAGGCGAGTTTCCCATTCAAATGCATGTAACAGTGAGAAACGCATTGTCTTGGCGAAATAAAGCGTTTTTGAACAACTTCATATAAATCGCTATAACTTTTGATAGAAGACTCAGACAAACATGTTTATGGCTTTATCTTATAGAACTCAATATCCCCGTGCTGGGCAAACAGGTTTTGCAGCCGTTTGAGCTAAGATTTTAAAATTATTCACATAATGAAAACCTATACTTTGTTTCAGGCGAGTTTCCCATTCAAATGCATGTAACAGTGAGAAACGCATTGTCTTGGCGAAATAAAGCGTTTTTGAACAACTTCATATAAATCGCTATAACTTTTGATAGAAGACTCAGACAAACATGTTTATGGCTTTATCTTATAGAACTCAATATCCCCGTGCTGGGCAAACAGGTTTTGCAGCCGTTTGAGCTAAGATTTTAAAATTATTCACATAATGAAAACCTATACTTTGTTTCAGGCGAGTTTCCCATTCAAATGCATGTAACAGTGAGAAACGCATTGTCTTGGCGAAATAAAGCGTTTTTGAACAACTTCATATAAATCGCTGTAACTTTTGATAGAAGACTCAGACAAACATGTTTATGGCTTTATCTTATAGAACTCAATATCCCCGTGCTGGGCAAGCAGAACAGGTTTTGCAGCCGTTTGAGCTAAGATTTTAAAATTATTCACATAATGAAAACCTATACTTTGTTTCAGGCGAGTTTCCCATTCAAATGCATGTAACAGTGAGAAACGCATTGTCTTGGCGAAATAAAGCGTTTTTGAACAACTTCATATAAATCGCTATAACTTTTGATAGAAGACTCAGACAAACATGTTTATGGCTTTATCTTATAGAACTCAATATCCCCGTGCTGGGCAAACAGGTTTTGCAGCCGTTTGAGCTAAGATTTTAAAATTATTCACATAATGAAAACCTATACTTTGTTTCAGGCGAGTTTCCCATTCAAATGCATGTAACAGTGAGAAACGCATTGTCTTGGCGAAATAAAGCGTTTTTGAACAACTTCATATAAATCGCTATAACTTTTGATAGAAGACTCAGACAAACATGTTTATGGCTTTATCTTATAGAACTCAATATCCCCGTGCTGGGCAAACAGGTTTTGCAGCCGTTTGAGCTAAGATTTTAAAATTATTCACATAATGAAAACCTATACTTTGTTTCAGGCGAGTTTCCCATTCAAATGTATGTAACAGTGAGAAACGCATTGTCTTGGCGAAATAAAGCGTTTTTGTACAACTTCATATAAATCGCTGTAACTTTTGATAGAAGACTCAGACAAACATGTTTATGGCTTTATCTTATAGAACTCAATATCCCCGTGCTGGGCAAACAGGTTTTGCAGCCGTTTGAGCTAAGATTTTAAAATTATTCACATAATGAAAACCTATACTTTGTTTCAGGCGAGTTTCCCATTCAAATGCATGTAACAGTGAGAAACGCATTGTCTTGGCGAAATAAAGCGTTTTTGAACAACTTCATATAAATCGCTATAACTTTTGATAGAAGACTCAGACAAACATGTTTATGGCTTTATCTTATAGAACTCAATATCCCCGTGCTGGGCAAACAGGTTTTGCAGCCGTTTGAGCTAAGATTTTAAAATTATTCACATAATGAAAACCTATACTTTGTTTCAGGCGAGTTTCCCATTCAAATGCATGTAACAGTGAGAAACACACTGTCTTGGCGAAATAAAGCGTTTTTGTACAACTTCATATAAATCGCTGTAACTTTTGATAGAAGACTCAGACAAACATGTTTATGGCTTTATCTTATAGAACTCAAGGTCCCCATGCTGGGAAAACAGGATTTGCAGCCGTTTGAGCTAAGATTTTAAAATTATTCACATAATGAAAACCTATACTTTGTTTCAGGCGAGTTTCCCATTCAAATGCATGTAACAGTGAGAAATACACTGTCTTGGCGAAATAAAGCGTTTTTCAACCACTTCATATAAATCGCTGTAACTTTTGATAGAAGACTCAGACAAACATGTTTATGGCTTTATCTTATAGAACTCAATATCCCCTGCTGGGCAAACAGGTCTTGCAGCCGTTTGAGCTAAGATTTTAAAATTATTCACATAATGAAAACCTATACTTTGTTTCAGGCGAGTTTCCCATTCAAATGCATGTAACAGTGAGAAACACACTGTCTTGGCGAAATAAAGCGTTTTTGTACAACTTCATATAAATCGCTGTAACTTTTGATAGAAGACTCAGACAAACATGTTTATGGCTTTATCTTATAGAACTCAATATCCCCGTGCTGGGCAAACAGGTTTTGCAGCCGTTTGAGCTAAGATTTTAAAATTATTCACATAATGAAAACCTATACTTTGTTTCAGGCGAGTTTCCCATTCAAATGCATGTAACAGTGAGAAACGCATTGTCTTGGCGAAATAAAGCGTTTTTGAACAACTTCATATAAATCGCTGTAACTTTTGATAGAAGACTCAGACAAACATATTTATGGCTTTATCTTATAGAACTCAATATCCCCGTGCTGGGCAAACAGGTTTTGCAGCCGTTTGAGCTAAGATTTTAAAATTATTCACATAATGAAAACCTATACTTTGTTTCAGGCGAGTTTCCCATTCAAATGCATGTAACAGTGAGAAACGCATTGTCTTGGCGAAATAAAGCGTTTTTGTACAACTTCATATAAATCGCTGTAACTTTTGATAGAAGACTCAGACAAACATGTTTATGGCTTTATCTTATAGAACTCAATATCCCCGTGCTGGGCAAACAGGTTTTGCAGCCGTTTGAGCTAAGATTTTAAAATTATTCACATAATGAAAACCTATACTTTGTTTCAGGCGAGTTTCCCATTCAAATGCATGTAACAGTGAGAAACGCATTGTCTTGGCGAAATAAAGCGTTTTTCAACCACTTCATATAAATCGCTGTAACTTTTGATAGAAGACTCAGACAAACATGTTTATGGCTTTATCTTATAGAACTCAATATCCCGTGCTGGGCAAGCAGAACAGGTTTTGCAGCCGTTTGAGCTAAGATTTTAAAATTATTCACATAATGAAAACCTATACTTTGTTTCAGGCGAGTTTCCCATTCAAATGCATGTAACAGTGAGAAACGCATTGTCTTGGCGAAATAAAGCGTTTTTGAACAACTTCATATAAATCGCTGTAACTTTTGATAGAAGACTCAGACAAACATGTTTATGGCTTTATCTTATAGAACTCAATATCCCCGTGCTGGGCAAACAGGTTTTGCAGCCGTTTGAGTTAAGATTTTAAAATTATTCACATAATGAAAACCTATACTTTGTTTCAGGCGAGTTTCCCATTCAAATGCATGTAACAGTGAGAAACGCATTGTCTTGGCGAAATAAAGCGTTTTTCAACCACTTCATATAAATCGCTGTAACTTTTGATAGAAGACTCAGACAAACATGTTTATGGCTTTATCTTATAGAACTCAATATCCCCGTGCTGGGCAAACAGGTTTTGCAGCCGTTTGAGCTAAGATTTTAAAATTATTCACATAATGAAAACCTATACTTTGTCTCAGGCGAGTTTCCCATTCAAATGCATGTAACAGTGAGAAACGCATTGTCTTGGCGAAATAAAGCGTTTTCGTACAACTTCATATAAATCGCTGTAACTTTTGATAGAAGACTCAGACAAACATATTTATGGCTTTATCTTATAGAACTCAATATCCCCGTGCTGGGCAAACAGGTCTTGCAGCCGTTTGAGCTAAGATTTTAAAATTATTCACATAATGAAAACCTATACTTTGTTTCAGGCGAGTTTCCCATTCAAATGCATGTAACAGTGAGAAATACACTGTCTTGGCGAAATAAAGCGTTTTTCAACCACTTCATATAAATCGCTGTAACTTTTGATAGAAGACTCAGACAAACATGTTTATGGCTTTATCTTATAGAACTCAAGGTCCCCATGCTGGGAAAACAGGATTTGCAGCCGTTTGAGCTAAGATTTTAAAATTATTCACATAATGAAAACCTCTACTTTGTTTCAGGCGAGTTTCCCATTCAAATGCATGTAACAGTGAGAAATACACTGTCTTGGCGAAATAAAGCGTTTTTCAACCACTTCATATAAATCGCTGTAACTTTTGATAGAAGACTCAGACAAACATGTTTATGGCTTTATCTTATAGAACTCAATATCCCGTGCTGGGCAAGCAGAACAGGTTTTGCAGCCGTTTGAGCTAAGATTTTAAAATTATTCACATAATGAAAACCTATACTTTGTTTCAGGCGAGTTTCCCATTCAAATGCATGTAACAGTGAGAAACGCATTGTCTTGGCGAAATAAAGCGTTTTTCAACCACTTCATATAAATCGCTGTAACTTTTGATAGAAGACTCAGACAAACATGTTTATGGCTTTATCTTATAGAACTCAATATCCCGTGCTGGGCAAGCAGAACAGGTTTTGCAGCCGTTTGAGCTAAGATTTTAAAATTATTCACATAATGAAAACCTATACTTTGTTTCAGGCGAGTTTCCCATTCAAATGCATGTAACAGTGAGAAACGCATTGTCTTGGCGAAATAAAGCGTTTTTGAACAACTTCATATAAATCGCTATAACTTTTGATAGAAGACTCAGACAAACATGTTTATGGCTTTATCTTATAGAACTCAATATCCCCTGCTGGGCAAACAGGTCTTGCAGCCGTTTGAGCTAAGATTTTAAAATTATTCACATAATGAAAACCTATACTTTGTTTCAGGCGAGTTTCCCATTCAAATGCATGTAACAGTGAGAAACGCATTGTCTTGGCGAAATAAAGCGTTTTTGTACAACTTCATATAAATCGCTGTAACTTTTGATAGAAGACTCAGACAAACATGTTTATGGCTTTATCTTATAGAACTCAATATCCCGTGCTGGGCAAGCAGAACAGGTTTTGCAGCCGTTTGAGCTAAGATTTTAAAATTATTCACATAATGAAAACCTATACTTTGTTTCAGGCGAGTTTCCCATTCAAATGCATGTAACAGTGAGAAACGCATTGTCTTGGCGAAATAAAGCGTTTTTGAACAACTTCATATAAATCGCTATAACTTTTGATAGAAGACTCAGACAAACATGTTTATGGCTTTATCTTATAGAACTCAATATCCCCGTGCTGGGCAAACAGGTTTTGCAGCCGTTTGAGCTAAGATTTTAAAATTATTCACATAATGAAAACCTATACTTTGTTTCAGGCGAGTTTCCCATTCAAATGTATGTAACAGTGAGAAACGCATTGTCTTGGCGAAATAAAGCGTTTTTGTACAACTTCATATAAATCGCTGTAACTTTTGATAGAAGACTCAGACAAACATGTTTATGGCTTTATCTTATAGAACTCAATATCCCCGTGCTGGGCAAACAGGTTTTGCAGCCGTTTGAGCTAAGATTTTAAAATTATTCACATAATGAAAACCTATACTTTGTTTCAGGCGAGTTTCCCATTCAAATGCATGTAACAGTGAGAAACGCATTGTCTTGGCGAAATAAAGCGTTTTTGAACAACTTCATATAAATCGCTATAACTTTTGATAGAAGACTCAGACAAACATGTTTATGGCTTTATCTTATAGAACTCAATATCCCCGTGCTGGGCAAACAGGTTTTGCAGCCGTTTGAGCTAAGATTTTAAAATTATTCACATAATGAAAACCTATACTTTGTTTCAGGCGAGTTTCCCATTCAAATGCATGTAACAGTGAGAAATACACTGTCTTGGCGAAATAAAGCGTTTTTCAACCACTTCATATAAATCGCTGTAACTTTTGATAGAAGACTCAGACAAACATGTTTATGGCTTTATCTTATAGAACTCAATATCCCCGTGCTGGGCAAACAGGTTTTGCAGCCGTTTGAGCTAAGATTTTAAAATTATTCACATAATGAAAACCTATACTTTGTTTCAGGCGAGTTTCCCATTCAAATGCATGTAACAGTGAGAAATACACTGTCTTGGCGAAATAAAGCGTTTTTCAACCACTTCATATAAATCGCTGTAACTTTTGATAGAAGACTCAGACAAACATGTTTATGGCTTTATCTTATAGAACTCAATATCCCCGTGCTGGGCAAACAGGTTTTGCAGCCGTTTGAGCTAAGATTTTAAAATTATTCACATAATGAAAACCTATACTTTGTTTCAGGCGAGTTTCCCATTCAAATGCATGTAACAGTGAGAAACGCATTGTCTTGGCGAAATAAAGCGTTTTCGTACAACTTCATATAAATCGCTGTAACTTTTGATAGAAGACTCAGACAAACATATTTATGGCTTTATCTTATAGAACTCAATATCCCCGTGCTGGGCAAACAGGTCTTGCAGCCGTTTGAGCTAAGATTTTAAAATTATTCACATAATGAAAACCTATACTTTGTTTCAGGCGAGTTTCCCATTCAAATGCATGTAACAGTGAGAAACGCATTGTCTTGGCGAAATAAAGCGTTTTCGTACAACTTCATATAAATCGCTGTAACTTTTGATAGAAGACTCAGACAAACATATTTATGGCTTTATCTTATAGAACTCAATATCCCCGTGCTGGGCAAACAGGTCTTGCAGCCGTTTGAGCTAAGATTTTAAAATTATTCACATAATGAAAACCTATACTTTGTTTCAGGCGAGTTTCCCATTCAAATGCATGTAACAGTGAGAAACGCATTGTCTTGGCGAAATAAAGCGTTTTTGAACAACTTCATATAAATCGCTGTAACTTTTGATAGAAGACTCAGACAAACATGTTTATGGCTTTATCTTATAGAACTCAATATCCCCGTGCTGGGCAAACAGAACAGGTTTTGCAGCCGTTTGAGCTAAGATTTTAAAATTATTCACATAATGAAAACCTATACTTTGTTTCAGGCGAGTTTCCCATTCAAATGCATGTAACAGTGAGAAACACACTGTCTTGGCGAAATAAAGCGTTTTTGTACAACTTCATATAAATCGCTGTAACTTTTGATAGAAGACTCAGACAAACATGTTTATGGCTTTATCTTATAGAACTCAAGGTCCCCATGCTGGGAAAACAGGATTTGCAGCCGTTTGAGCTAAGATTTTAAAATTATTCACATAATGAAAACCTATACTTTGTTTCAGGCGAGTTTCCCATTCAAATGCATGTAACAGTGAGAAATACACTGTCTTGGCGAAATAAAGCGTTTTTCAACCACTTCATATAAATCGCTGTAACTTTTGATAGAAGACTCAGACAAACATGTTTATGGCTTTATCTTATAGAACTCAATATCCCCGTGCTGGGCAAACAGGTTTTGCAGCCGTTTGAGCTAAGATTTTAAAATTATTCACATAATGAAAACCTATACTTTGTTTCAGGCGAGTTTCCCATTCAAATGCATGTAACAGTGAGAAACGCATTGTCTTGGCGAAATAAAGCGTTTTTCAACCACTTCATATAAATCGCTGTAACTTTTGATAGAAGACTCAGACAAACATGTTTATGGCTTTATCTTATAGAACTCAATATCCCGTGCTGGGCAAGCAGAACAGGTTTTGCAGCCGTTTGAGCTAAGATTTTAAAATTATTCACATAATGAAAACCTATACTTTGTTTCAGGCGAGTTTCCCATTCAAATGCATGTAACAGTGAGAAACGCATTGTCTTGGCGAAATAAAGCGTTTTTGTACAACTTCATATAAATCGCTGTAACTTTTGATAGAAGACTCAGACAAACATGTTTATGGCTTTATCTTATAGAACTCAATATCCCGTGCTGGGCAAGCAGAACAGGTTTTGCAGCCGTTTGAGCTAAGATTTTAAAATTATTCACATAATGAAAACCTATACTTTGTTTCAGGCGAGTTTCCCATTCAAATGCATGTAACAGTGAGAAACGCATTGTCTTGGCGAAATAAAGCGTTTTTGAACAACTTCATATAAATCGCTATAACTTTTGATAGAAGACTCAGACAAACATGTTTATGGCTTTATCTTATAGAACTCAATATCCCCGTGCTGGGCAAACAGGTTTTGCAGCCGTTTGAGCTAAGATTTTAAAATTATTCACATAATGAAAACCTATACTTTGTTTCAGGCGAGTTTCCCATTCAAATGTATGTAACAGTGAGAAACGCATTGTCTTGGCGAAATAAAGCGTTTTTGTACAACTTCATATAAATCGCTGTAACTTTTGATAGAAGACTCAGACAAACATGTTTATGGCTTTATCTTATAGAACTCAATATCCCGTGCTGGGCAAGCAGAACAGGTTTTGCAGCCGTTTGAGCTAAGATTTTAAAATTATTCACATAATGAAAACCTATACTTTGTTTCAGGCGAGTTTCCCATTCAAATGCATGTAACAGTGAGAAACGCATTGTCTTGGCGAAATAAAGCGTTTTTGAACAACTTCATATAAATCGCTATAACTTTTGATAGAAGACTCAGACAAACATGTTTATGGCTTTATCTTATAGAACTCAATATCCCCGTGCTGGGCAAACAGGTTTTGCAGCCGTTTGAGCTAAGATTTTAAAATTATTCACATAATGAAAACCTATACTTTGTTTCAGGCGAGTTTCCCATTCAAATGCATGTAACAGTGAGAAATACACTGTCTTGGCGAAATAAAGCGTTTTTCAACCACTTCATATAAATCGCTGTAACTTTTGATAGAAGACTCAGACAAACATGTTTATGGCTTTATCTTATAGAACTCAATATCCCCGTGCTGGGCAAACAGGTTTTGCAGCCGTTTGAGCTAAGATTTTAAAATTATTCACATAATGAAAACCTATACTTTGTTTCAGGCGAGTTTCCCATTCAAATGCATGTAACAGTGAGAAATACACTGTCTTGGCGAAATAAAGCGTTTTTCAACCACTTCATATAAATCACTGTAACTTTTGATAGAAGACTCAGACAAACATGTTTATGGCTTTATCTTATAGAACTCAATATCCCGTGCTGGGCAAGCAGAACAGGTTTTGCAGCCGTTTGAGCTAAGATTTTAAAATTATTCACATAATGAAAACCTATACTTTGTTTCAGGCGAGTTTCCCATTCAAATGCATGTAACAGTGAGAAACGCATTGTCTTGGCGAAATAAAGCGTTTTTGTACAACTTCATATAAATCGCTGTAACTTTTGATAGAAGACTCAGACAAACATGTTTATGGCTTTATCTTATAGAACTCAATATCCCCGTGCTGGGCAAACAGGTTTTGCAGCCGTTTGAGCTAAGATTTTAAAATTATTCACATAATGAAAACCTATACTTTGTTTCAGGCGAGTTTCCCATTCAAATGCATGTAACAGTGAGAAACGCATTGTCTTGGCGAAATAAAGCGTTTTTCAACCACTTCATATAAATCGCTGTAACTTTTGATAGAAGACTCAGACAAACATGTTTATGGCTTTATCTTATAGAACTCAATATCCCCGTGCTGGGCAAACAGGTTTTGCAGCCGTTTGAGCTAAGATTTTAAAATTATTCACATAATGAAAACCTATACTTTGTTTCAGGCGAGTTTCCCATTCAAATGCATGTAACAGTGAGAAACGCATTGTCTTGGCGAAATAAAGCGTTTTTCAACCACTTCATATAAATCGCTGTAACTTTTGATAGAAGACTCAGACAAACATGTTTATGGCTTTATCTTATAGAACTCAATATCCCCGTGCTGGGCAAACAGGTTTTGCAGCCGTTTGAGCTAAGATTTTAAAATTATTCACATAATGAAAACCTATACTTTGTTTCAGGCGAGTTTCCCATTCAAATGCATGTAACAGTGAGAAACGCATTGTCTTGGCGAAATAAAGCGTTTTTGAACAACTTCATATAAATCGCTGTAACTTTTGATAGAAGACTCAGACAAACATGTTTATGGCTTTATCTTATAGAACTCAATATCCCGTGCTGGGCAAGCAGAACAGGTTTTGCAGCCGTTTGAGCTAAGATTTTAAAATTATTCACATAATGAAAACCTATACTTTGTTTCAGGCGAGTTTCCCATTCAAATGCATGTAACAGTGAGAAACGCATTGTCTTGGCGAAATAAAGCGTTTTTGAACAACTTCATATAAATCGCTGTAACTTTTGATAGAAGACTCAGACAAACATGTTTATGGCTTTATCTTATAGAACTCAATATCCCCGTGCTGGGCAAACAGGTTTTGCAGCCGTTTGAGTTAAGATTTTAAAATTATTCACATAATGAAAACCTATACTTTGTTTCAGGCGAGTTTCCCATTCAAATGCATGTAACAGTGAGAAACGCATTGTCTTGGCGAAATAAAGCGTTTTTGAACAACTTCATATAAATCGCTGTAACTTTTGATAGAAGACTCAGACAAACATGTTTATGGCTTTATCTTATAGAACTCAATATCCCCTGCTGGGCAAACAGGTCTTGCAGCCGTTTGAGCTAAGATTTTAAAATTATTCACATAATGAAAACCTATACTTTGTTTCAGGCGAGTTTCCCATTCAAATGCATGTAACAGTGAGAAACACACTGTCTTGGCGAAATAAAGCGTTTTTGTACAACTTCATATAAATCGCTGTAACTTTTGATAGAAGACTCAGACAAACATATTTATGGCTTTATCTTATAGAACTCAATATCCCCGTGCTGGGCAAACAGAACAGGTTTTGCAGCCGTTTGAGCTAAGATTTTAAAATTATTCACATAATGAAAACCTATACTTTGTTTCAGGCGAGTTTCCCATTCAAATGCATGTAACAGTGAGAAACGCATTGTCTTGGCGAAATAAAGCGTTTTCGTACAACTTCATATAAATCGCTGTAACTTTTGATAGAAGACTCAGACAAACATATTTATGGCTTTATCTTATAGAACTCAATATCCCCGTGCTGGGCAAACAGGTCTTGCAGCCGTTTGAGCTAAGATTTTAAAATTATTCACATAATGAAAACCTATACTTTGTTTCAGGCGAGTTTCCCATTCAAATGCATGTAACAGTGAGAAACGCATTGTCTTGGCGAAATAAAGCGTTTTCGTACAACTTCATATAAATCGCTGTAACTTTTGATAGAAGACTCAGACAAACATATTTATGGCTTTATCTTATAGAACTCAATATCCCCGTGCTGGGCAAACAGGTCTTGCAGCCGTTTGAGCTAAGATTTTAAAATTATTCACATAATGAAAACCTATACTTTGTTTCAGGCGAGTTTCCCATTCAAATGCATGTAACAGTGAGAAACGCATTGTCTTGGCGAAATAAAGCGTTTTCGTACAACTTCATATAAATCGCTGTAACTTTTGATAGAAGACTCAGACAAACATATTTATGGCTTTATCTTATAGAACTCAATATCCCCGTGCTGGGCAAACAGGTCTTGCAGCCGTTTGAGCTAAGATTTTAAAATTATTCACATAATGAAAACCTATACTTTGTTTCAGGCGAGTTTCCCATTCAAATGCATGTAACAGTGAGAAACGCATTGTCTTGGCGAAATAAAGCGTTTTTGAACAACTTCATATAAATCGCTGTAACTTTTGATAGAAGACTCAGACAAACATGTTTATGGCTTTATCTTATAGAACTCAATATCCCCGTGCTGGGCAAACAGAACAGGTTTTGCAGCCGTTTGAGCTAAGATTTTAAAATTATTCACATAATGAAAACCTATACTTTGTTTCAGGCGAGTTTCCCATTCAAATGCATGTAACAGTGAGAAACACACTGTCTTGGCGAAATAAAGCGTTTTTGTACAACTTCATATAAATCGCTGTAACTTTTGATAGAAGACTCAGACAAACATGTTTATGGCTTTATCTTATAGAACTCAAGGTCCCCATGCTGGGAAAACAGGATTTGCAGCCGTTTGAGCTAAGATTTTAAAATTATTCACATAATGAAAACCTATACTTTGTTTCAGGCGAGTTTCCCATTCAAATGCATGTAACAGTGAGAAATACACTGTCTTGGCGAAATAAAGCGTTTTTCAACCACTTCATATAAATCGCTGTAACTTTTGATAGAAGACTCAGACAAACATGTTTATGGCTTTATCTTATAGAACTCAATATCCCCGTGCTGGGCAAACAGGTTTTGCAGCCGTTTGAGCTAAGATTTTAAAATTATTCACATAATGAAAACCTATACTTTGTTTCAGGCGAGTTTCCCATTCAAATGCATGTAACAGTGAGAAACGCATTGTCTTGGCGAAATAAAGCGTTTTTCAACCACTTCATATAAATCGCTGTAACTTTTGATAGAAGACTCAGACAAACATGTTTATGGCTTTATCTTATAGAACTCAATATCCCGTGCTGGGCAAGCAGAACAGGTTTTGCAGCCGTTTGAGCTAAGATTTTAAAATTATTCACATAATGAAAACCTATACTTTGTTTCAGGCGAGTTTCCCATTCAAATGCATGTAACAGTGAGAAACGCATTGTCTTGGCGAAATAAAGCGTTTTTGAACAACTTCATATAAATCGCTGTAACTTTTGATAGAAGACTCAGACAAACATGTTTATGGCTTTATCTTATAGAACTCAATATCCCCGTGCTGGGCAAACAGGTTTTGCAGCCGTTTGAGTTAAGATTTTAAAATTATTCACATAATGAAAACCTATACTTTGTTTCAGGCGAGTTTCCCATTCAAATGCATGTAACAGTGAGAAACGCATTGTCTTGGCGAAATAAAGCGTTTTTCAACCACTTCATATAAATCGCTGTAACTTTTGATAGAAGACTCAGACAAACATGTTTATGGCTTTATCTTATAGAACTCAATATCCCCTGCTGGGCAAACAGGTCTTGCAGCCGTTTGAGCTAAGATTTTAAAATTATTCACATAATGAAAACCTATACTTTGTTTCAGGCGAGTTTCCCATTCAAATGCATGTAACAGTGAGAAACACACTGTCTTGGCGAAATAAAGCGTTTTTGTACAACTTCATATAAATCGCTGTAACTTTTGATAGAAGACTCAGACAAACATGTTTATGGCTTTATCTTATAGAACTCAATATCCCCGTGCTGGGCAAACAGAACAGGTTTTGCAGCCGTTTGAGCTAAGATTTTAAAATTATTCACATAATGAAAACCTATACTTTGTTTCAGGCGAGTTTCCCATTCAAATGCATGTAACAGTGAGAAACGCATTGTCTTGGCGAAATAAAGCGTTTTCGTACAACTTCATATAAATCGCTGTAACTTTTGATAGAAGACTCAGACAAACATATTTATGGCTTTATCTTATAGAACTCAATATCCCCGTGCTGGGCAAACAGGTCTTGCAGCCGTTTGAGCTAAGATTTTAAAATTATTCACATAATGAAAACCTATACTTTGTTTCAGGCGAGTTTCCCATTCAAATGCATGTAACAGTGAGAAACGCATTGTCTTGGCGAAATAAAGCGTTTTCGTACAACTTCATATAAATCGCTGTAACTTTTGATAGAAGACTCAGACAAACATATTTATGGCTTTATCTTATAGAACTCAATATCCCCGTGCTGGGCAAACAGGTCTTGCAGCCGTTTGAGCTAAGATTTTAAAATTATTCACATAATGAAAACCTATACTTTGTTTCAGGCGAGTTTCCCATTCAAATGCATGTAACAGTGAGAAATACACTGTCTTGGCGAAATAAAGCGTTTTTCAACCACTTCATATAAATCGCTGTAACTTTTGATAGAAGACTCAGACAAACATGTTTATGGCTTTATCTTATAGAACTCAATATCCCCGTGCTGGGCAAACAGGTTTTGCAGCCGTTTGAGCTAAGATTTTAAAATTATTCACATAATGAAAACCTATACTTTGTTTCAGGCGAGTTTCCCATTCAAATGCATGTAACAGTGAGAAACGCATTGTCTTGGCGAAATAAAGCGTTTTCGTACAACTTCATATAAATCGCTGTAACTTTTGATAGAAGACTCAGACAAACATGTTTATGGCTTTATCTTATAGAACTCAATATCCCCGTGCTGGGCAAACAGGTTTTGCAGCCGTTTGAGCTAAGATTTTAAAATTATTCACATAATGAAAACCTATACTTTGTTTCAGGCGAGTTTCCCATTCAAATGCATGTAACAGTGAGAAACGCATTGTCTTGGCGAAATAAAGCGTTTTTGTACAACTTCATATAAATCGCTGTAACTTTTGATAGAAGACTCAGACAAACATGTTTATGGCTTTATCTTATAGAACTCAATATCCCGTGCTGGGCAAGCAGAACAGGTTTTGCAGCCGTTTGAGCTAAGATTTTAAAATTATTCACATAATGAAAACCTATACTTTGTTTCAGGCGAGTTTCCCATTCAAATGCATGTAACAGTGAGAAACGCATTGTCTTGGCGAAATAAAGCGTTTTTGAACAACTTCATATAAATCGCTATAACTTTTGATAGAAGACTCAGACAAACATGTTTATGGCTTTATCTTATAGAACTCAATATCCCCGTGCTGGGCAAGCAGAACAGGTTTTGCAGCCGTTTGAGCTAAGATTTTAAAATTATTCACATAATGAAAACCTATACTTTGTTTCAGGCGAGTTTCCCATTCAAATGCATGTAACAGTGAGAAATACACTGTCTTGGCGAAATAAAGCGTTTTTGAACAACTTCATATAAATCGCTGTAACTTTTGATAGAAGACTCAGACAAACATGTTTATGGCTTTATCTTATAGAACTCAATATCCCGTGCTGGGCAAACAGGTTTTGCAGCCGTTTGAGCTAAGATTTTAAAATTATTCACATAATGAAAACCTATACTTTGTTTCAGGCGAGTTTCCCATTCAAATGCATGTAACAGTGAGAAACGCATTGTCTTGGCGAAATAAAGCGTTTTTGAACAACTTCATATAAATCGCTGTAACTTTTGATAGAAGACTCAGACAAACATGTTTATGGCTTTATCTTATAGAACTCAATATCCCGTGCTGGGCAAACAGGTTTTGCAGCCGTTTGAGCTAAGATTTTAAAATTATTCACATAATGAAAACCTATACTTTGTTTCAGGCGAGTTTCCCATTCAAATGCATGTAACAGTGAGAAACGCATTGTCTTGGCGAAATAAAGCGTTTTCGTACAACTTCATATAAATCGCTGTAACTTTTGATAGAAGACTCAGACAAACATGTTTATGGCTTTATCTTATAGAACTCAATATCCCCGTGCTGGGCAAACAGAACAGGTTTTGCAGCCGTTTGAGCTAAGATTTTAAAATTATTCACATAATGAAAACCTATACTTTGTTTCAGGCGAGTTTCCCATTCAAATGCATGTAACAGTGAGAAACGCATTGTCTTGGCGAAATAAAGCGTTTTTGAACAACTTCATATAAATCGCTGTAACTTTTGATAGAAGACTCAGACAAACATGTTTATGGCTTTATCTTATAGAACTCAATATCCCCGTGCTGGGCAAACAGGTTTTGCAGCCGTTTGAGCTAAGATTTTAAAATTATTCACATAATGAAAACCTATACTTTGTTTCAGGCGAGTTTCCCATTCAAATGCATGTAACAGTGAGAAACGCATTGTCTTGGCGAAATAAAGCGTTTTTCAACCACTTCATATAAATCGCTGTAACTTTTGATAGAAGACTCAGACAAACATGTTTATGGCTTTATCTTATAGAACTCAATATCCCCGTGCTGGGCAAACAGGTTTTGCAGCCGTTTGAGCTAAGATTTTAAAATTATTCACATAATGAAAACCTATACTTTGTCTCAGGCGAGTTTCCCATTCAAATGCATGTAACAGTGAGAAATACACTGTCTTGGCGAAATAAAGCGTTTTTGAACAACTTCATATAAATCGCTGTAACTTTTGATAGAAGACTCAGACAAACATGTTTATGGCTTTATCTTATAGAACTCAATATCCCCGTGCTGGGCAAACAGGTTTTGCAGCCGTTTGAGCTAAGATTTTAAAATTATTCACATAATGAAAACCTATACTTTGTTTCAGGCGAGTTTCCCATTCAAATGCATGTAACAGTGAGAAACGCATTGTCTTGGCGAAATAAAGCGTTTTTGAACAACTTCATATAAATCGCTGTAACTTTTGATAGAAGACTCAGACAACATGTTTATGGCTTTATCTTATAGAACTCAATATCCCCGTGCTGGGCAAACAGAACAGGTTTTGCAGCCGTTTGAGCTAAGATTTTAAAATTATTCACATAATGAAAACCTATACTTTGTTTCAGGCGAGTTTCCCATTCAAATGCATGTAACAGTGAGAAATACACTGTCTTGGCGAAATAAAGCGTTTTTCAACCACTTCATATAAATCGCTGTAACTTTTGATAGAAGACTCAGACAAACATGTTTATGGCTTTATCTTATAGAACTCAATATCCCCGTGCTGGGCAAGCAGAACAGGTTTTGCAGCCGTTTGAGCTAAGATTTTAAAATTATTCACATAATGAAAACCTATACTTTGTTTCAGGCGAGTTTCCCATTCAAATGCATGTAACAGTGAGAAACGCATTGTCTTGGCGAAATAAAGCGTTTTTGAACAACTTCATATAAATCGCTGTAACTTTTGATAGAAGACTCAGACAAACATGTTTATGGCTTTATCTTATAGAACTCAAGGTCCCCATGCTGGGAAAACAGGATTTGCAGCCGTTTGAGATAAGATTTTAAAATTATTCACATAATGAAAACCTATACTTTGTTTCAGGCGAGTTTCCCATTCAAATGCATGTAACAGTGAGAAACGCATTGTCTTGGCGAAATAAAGCGTTTTCGTACAACTTCATATAAATCGCTGTAACTTTTGATAGAAGACTCAGACAAACATGTTTATGGCTTTATCTTATAGAACTCAATATCCCCGTGCTGGGCAAACAGGTTTTGCAGCCGTTTGAGCTAAGATTTTAAAATTATTCACATAATGAAAACCTATACTTTGTTTCAGGCGAGTTTCCCATTCAAATGCATGTAACAGTGAGAAATACACTGTCTTGGCGAAATAAAGCGTTTTTCAACCACTTCATATAAATCGCTGTAACTTTTGATAGAAGACTCAGACAAACATGTTTATGGCTTTATCTTATAGAACTCAATATCCCCGTGCTGGGCAAACAGGTTTTGCAGCCGTTTGAGCTAAGATTTTAAAATTATTCACATAATGAAAACCTATACTTTGTTTCAGGCGAGTTTCCCATTCAAATGCATGTAACAGTGAAAAATACACTGTCTTGGCGAAATAAAGCGTTTTTCAACCACTTCATATAAATCGCTGTAACTTTTGATAGAAGACTCAGACAAACATGTTTATGGCTTTATCTTATAGAACTCAATATCCCGTGCTGGGCAAGCAGAACAGGTTTTGCAGCCGTTTGAGCTAAGATTTTAAAATTATTCACATAATGAAAACCTATACTTTGTTTCAGGCGAGTTTCCCATTCAAATGCATGTAACAGTGAGAAACGCATTGTCTTGGCGAAATAAAGCGTTTTTGAACAACTTCATATAAATCGCTGTAACTTTTGATAGAAGACTCAGACAACATGTTTATGGCTTTATCTTATAGAACTCAATATCCCCGTGCTGGGCAAACAGAACAGGTTTTGCAGCCGTTTGAGCTAAGATTTTAAAATTATTCACATAATGAAAACCTATACTTTGTTTCAGGCGAGTTTCCCATTCAAATGCATGTAACAGTGAGAAATACACTGTCTTGGCGAAATAAAGCGTTTTTGAACAACTTCATATAAATCGCTGTAACTTTTGATAGAAGACTCAGACAAACATGTTTATGGCTTTATCTTATAGAACTCAATATCCCGTGCTGGGCAAACAGGTTTTGCAGCCGTTTGAGCTAAGATTTTAAAATTATTCACATAATGAAAACCTATACTTTGTTTCAGGCGAGTTTCCCATTCAAATGCATGTAACAGTGAGAAACGCATTGTCTTGGCGAAATAAAGCGTTTTTGAACAACTTCATATAAATCGCTGTAACTTTTGATAGAAGACTCAGACAAACATGTTTATGGCTTTATCTTATAGAACTCAATATCCCGTGCTGGGCAAACAGGTTTTGCAGCCGTTTGAGCTAAGATTTTAAAATTATTCACATAATGAAAACCTATACTTTGTTTCAGGCGAGTTTCCCATTCAAATGCATGTAACAGTGAGAAACGCATTGTCTTGGCGAAATAAAGCGTTTTCGTACAACTTCATATAAATCGCTGTAACTTTTGATAGAAGACTCAGACAAACATGTTTATGGCTTTATCTTATAGAACTCAATATCCCCGTGCTGGGCAAACAGAACAGGTTTTGCAGCCGTTTGAGCTAAGATTTTAAAATTATTCACATAATGAAAACCTATACTTTGTTTCAGGCGAGTTTCCCATTCAAATGCATGTAACAGTGAGAAACGCATTGTCTTGGCGAAATAAAGCGTTTTTGAACAACTTCATATAAATCGCTGTAACTTTTGATAGAAGACTCAGACAAACATGTTTATGGCTTTATCTTATAGAACTCAATATCCCCGTGCTGGGCAAACAGGTTTTGCAGCCGTTTGAGCTAAGATTTTAAAATTATTCACATAATGAAAACCTATACTTTGTTTCAGGCGAGTTTCCCATTCAAATGCATGTAACAGTGAGAAACGCATTGTCTTGGCGAAATAAAGCGTTTTTCAACCACTTCATATAAATCGCTGTAACTTTTGATAGAAGACTCAGACAAACATGTTTATGGCTTTATCTTATAGAACTCAATATCCCCGTGCTGGGCAAACAGGTTTTGCAGCCGTTTGAGCTAAGATTTTAAAATTATTCACATAATGAAAACCTATACTTTGTCTCAGGCGAGTTTCCCATTCAAATGCATGTAACAGTGAGAAATACACTGTCTTGGCGAAATAAAGCGTTTTTGAACAACTTCATATAAATCGCTGTAACTTTTGATAGAAGACTCAGACAAACATGTTTATGGCTTTATCTTATAGAACTCAATATCCCCGTGCTGGGCAAACAGGTTTTGCAGCCGTTTGAGCTAAGATTTTAAAATTATTCACATAATGAAAACCTATACTTTGTTTCAGGCGAGTTTCCCATTCAAATGCATGTAACAGTGAGAAACGCATTGTCTTGGCGAAATAAAGCGTTTTTGAACAACTTCATATAAATCGCTGTAACTTTTGATAGAAGACTCAGACAACATGTTTATGGCTTTATCTTATAGAACTCAATATCCCCGTGCTGGGCAAACAGAACAGGTTTTGCAGCCGTTTGAGCTAAGATTTTAAAATTATTCACATAATGAAAACCTATACTTTGTTTCAGGCGAGTTTCCCATTCAAATGCATGTAACAGTGAGAAATACACTGTCTTGGCGAAATAAAGCGTTTTTCAACCACTTCATATAAATCGCTGTAACTTTTGATAGAAGACTCAGACAAACATGTTTATGGCTTTATCTTATAGAACTCAATATCCCCGTGCTGGGCAAGCAGAACAGGTTTTGCAGCCGTTTGAGCTAAGATTTTAAAATTATTCACATAATGAAAACCTATACTTTGTTTCAGGCGAGTTTCCCATTCAAATGCATGTAACAGTGAGAAACGCATTGTCTTGGCGAAATAAAGCGTTTTTGAACAACTTCATATAAATCGCTGTAACTTTTGATAGAAGACTCAGACAAACATGTTTATGGCTTTATCTTATAGAACTCAAGGTCCCCATGCTGGGAAAACAGGATTTGCAGCCGTTTGAGATAAGATTTTAAAATTATTCACATAATGAAAACCTATACTTTGTTTCAGGCGAGTTTCCCATTCAAATGCATGTAACAGTGAGAAACGCATTGTCTTGGCGAAATAAAGCGTTTTCGTACAACTTCATATAAATCGCTGTAACTTTTGATAGAAGACTCAGACAAACATGTTTATGGCTTTATCTTATAGAACTCAATATCCCCGTGCTGGGCAAACAGGTTTTGCAGCCGTTTGAGCTAAGATTTTAAAATTATTCACATAATGAAAACCTATACTTTGTTTCAGGCGAGTTTCCCATTCAAATGCATGTAACAGTGAGAAATACACTGTCTTGGCGAAATAAAGCGTTTTTCAACCACTTCATATAAATCGCTGTAACTTTTGATAGAAGACTCAGACAAACATGTTTATGGCTTTATCTTATAGAACTCAATATCCCCGTGCTGGGCAAACAGGTTTTGCAGCCGTTTGAGCTAAGATTTTAAAATTATTCACATAATGAAAACCTATACTTTGTTTCAGGCGAGTTTCCCATTCAAATGCATGTAACAGTGAGAAACGCATTGTCTTGGCGAAATAAAGCCTTTTCGTACAACTTCATATAAATCGCTGTAACTTTTGATAGAAGACTCAGACAAACATGTTTATGGCTTTATCTTATAGAACTCAATATCCCCGTGCTGGGCAAACAGGTTTTGCAGCCGTTTGAGCTAAGATTTTAAAATTATTCACATAATGAAAACCTATACTTTGTCTCAGGCGAGTTTCCCATTCAAATGCATGTAACAGTGAGAAACGCATTGTCTTGGCGAAATAAAGCGTTTTTGAACAACTTCATATAAATCGCTGTAACTTTTGATAGAAGACTCAGACAAACATGTTTATGGCTTTATCTTATAGAACTCAATATCCCCGTGCTGGGCAAACAGGTTTTGCAGCCGTTTGAGCTAAGATTTTAAAATTATTCACATAATGAAAACCTATACTTTGTTTCAGGCGAGTTTCCCATTCAAATGCATGTAACAGTGAGAAATACACTGTCTTGGCGAAATAAAGCGTTTTTCAACCACTTCATATAAATCGCTGTAACTTTTGATAGAAGACTCAGACAAACATGTTTATGGCTTTATCTTATAGAACTCAATATCCCGTGCTGGGCAAGCAGAACAGGTTTTGCAGCCGTTTGAGCTAAGATTTTAAAATTATTCACATAATGAAAACCTATACTTTGTTTCAGGCGAGTTTCCCATTCAAATGCATGTAACAGTGAGAAACGCATTGTCTTGGCGAAATAAAGCGTTTTTGAACAACTTCATATAAATCACTGTAACTTTTGATAGAAGACTCAGACAAACATGTTTATGGCTTTATCTTATAGAACTCAATATCCCCGTGCTGGGCAAACAGGTTTTGCAGCCGTTTGAGCTAAGATTTTAAAATTATTCACATAATGAAAACCTATACTTTGTTTCAGGCGAGTTTCCCATTCAAATGCATGTAACAGTGAGAAACGCATTGTCTTGGCGAAATAAAGCCTTTTCGTACAACTTCATATAAATCGCTGTAACTTTTGATAGAAGACTCAGACAAACATGTTTATGGCTTTATCTTATAGAACTCAATATCCCCGTGCTGGGCAAACAGAACAGGTTTTGCAGACGTTTGAGCTAAGATTTTAAAATTATTCACATAATGAAAACCTATACTTTGTTTCAGGCGAGTTTCCCATTCAAATGCATGTAACAGTGAGAAATACACTGTCTTGGCGAAATAAAGCGTTTTTCAACCACTTCATATAAATCGCTGTAACTTTTGATAGAAGACTCAGACAAACATGTTTATGGCTTTATCTTATAGAACTCAATATCCCGTGCTGGGCAAGCAGAACAGGTTTTGCAGCCGTTTGAGCTAAGATTTTAAAATTATTCACATAATGAAAACCTATACTTTGTTTCAGGCGAGTTTCCCATTCAAATGCATGTAACAGTGAGAAACGCATTGTCTTGGCGAAATAAAGCGTTTTTGAACAACTTCATATAAATCGCTGTAACTTTTGATAGAAGACTCAGACAAACATGTTTATGGCTTTATCTTATAGAACTCAATATCCCCGTGCTGGGCAAACAGGTTTTGCAGCCGTTTGAGCTAAGATTTTAAAATTATTCACATAATGAAAACCTATACTTTGTTTCAGGCGAGTTTCCCATTCAAATGCATGTAACAGTGAGAAATACACTGTCTTGGCGAAATAAAGCGTTTTTCAACCACTTCATATAAATCGCTGTAACTTTTGATAGAAGACTCAGACAAACATGTTTATGGCTTTATCTTATAGAACTCAATATCCCGTGCTGGGCAAGCAGAACAGGTTTTGCAGCCGTTTGAGCTAAGATTTTAAAATTATTCACATAATGAAAACCTATACTTTGTTTCAGGCGAGTTTCCCATTCAAATGCATGTAACAGTGAGAAACGCATTGTCTTGGCGAAATAAAGCGTTTTTGAACAACTTCATATAAATCACTGTAACTTTTGATAGAAGACTCAGACAAACATGTTTATGGCTTTATCTTATAGAACTCAATATCCCCGTGCTGGGCAAACAGGTTTTGCAGCCGTTTGAGCTAAGATTTTAAAATTATTCACATAATGAAAACCTATACTTTGTTTCAGGCGAGTTTCCCATTCAAATGCATGTAACAGTGAGAAACGCATTGTCTTGGCGAAATAAAGCCTTTTCGTACAACTTCATATAAATCGCTGTAACTTTTGATAGAAGACTCAGACAAACATGTTTATGGCTTTATCTTATAGAACTCAATATCCCCGTGCTGGGCAAACAGAACAGGTTTTGCAGACGTTTGAGCTAAGATTTTAAAATTATTCACATAATGAAAACCTATACTTTGTTTCAGGCGAGTTTCCCATTCAAATGCATGTAACAGTGAGAAATACACTGTCTTGGCGAAATAAAGCGTTTTTCAACCACTTCATATAAATCGCTGTAACTTTTGATAGAAGACTCAGACAAACATGTTTATGGCTTTATCTTATAGAACTCAATATCCCCGTGCTGGGCAAACAGGTTTTGCAGCCGTTTGAGCTAAGATTTTAAAATTATTCACATAATGAAAACCTATACTTTGTTTCAGGCGAGTTTCCCATTCAAATGCATGTAACAGTGAGAAACGCATTGTCTTGGCGAAATAAAGCGTTTTTGAACAACTTCATATAAATCGCTGTAACTTTTGATAGAAGACTCAGACAAACATGTTTATGGCTTTATCTTATAGAACTCAATATCCCCGTGCTGGGCAAACAGGTTTTGCAGCCGTTTGAGCTAAGATTTTAAAATTATTCACATAATGAAAACCTATACTTTGTTTCAGGCGAGTTTCCCATTCAAATGCATGTAACAGTGAGAAATACACTGTCTTGGCGAAATAAAGCGTTTTTCAACCACTTCATATAAATAGCTGTAACTTTTGATAGAAGACTCAGACAAACATGTTTATGGCTTTATCTTATAGAACTCAATATCCCCGTGCTGGGCAAACAGGTTTTGCAGCCGTTTGAGCTAAGATTTTAAAATTATTCACATAATGAAAACCTATACTTTGTTTCAGGCGAGTTTCCCATTCAAATGCATGTAACAGTGAGAAACGCATTGTCTTGGCGAAATAAAGCGTTTTCGTACAACTTCATATAAATCGCTGTAACTTTTGATAGAAGACTCAGACAAACATGTTTATGGCTTTATCTTATAGAACTCAATATCCCCGTGCTGGGCAAACAGGTTTTGCAGCCGTTTGAGCTAAGATTTTAAAATTATTCACATAATGAAAACCTATACTTTGTCTCAGGCGAGTTTCCCATTCAAATGCATGTAACAGTGAGAAACGCATTGTCTTGGCGAAATAAAGCGTTTTTGAACAACTTCATATAAATCGCTGTAACTTTTGATAGAAGACTCAGACAAACATGTTTATGGCTTTATCTTATAGAACTCAATATCCCGTGCTGGGCAAGCAGAACAGGTTTTGCAGCCGTTTGAGCTAAGATTTTAAAATTATTCACATAATGAAAACCTATACTTTGTTTCAGGCGAGTTTCCCATTCAAATGCATGTAACAGTGAGAAACGCATTGTCTTGGCGAAATAAAGCGTTTTTGAACAACTTCATATAAATCGCTGTAACTTTTGATAGAAGACTCAGACAAACATGTTTATGGCTTTATCTTATAGAACTCAATATCCCGTGCTGGGCAAGCAGAACAGGTTTTGCAGCCGTTTGAGCTAAGATTTTAAAATTATTCACATAATGAAAACCTATACTTTGTTTCAGGCGAGTTTCCCATTCAAATGCATGTAACAGTGAGAAACGCATTGTCTTGGCGAAATAAAGCGTTTTTGAACAACTTCATATAAATCGCTGTAACTTTTGATAGAAGACTCAGACAACATGTTTATGGCTTTATCTTATAGAACTCAATATCCCCGTGCTGGGAAAAACAGGTTTTGCAGCCGTTTGAGCTAAGATTTTAAAATTATTCACATAATGAAAACCTATACTTTGTTTCAGGCGAGTTTCCCATTCAAATGCATGTAACAGTGAGAAACGCATTGTCTTGGCGAAATAAAGCGTTTTCGTACAACTTCATATAAATCGCTGTAACTTTTGATAGAAGACTCAGACAAACATGTTTATGGCTTTATCTTATAGAACTCAATATCCCCGTGCTGGGCAAACAGAACAGGTTTTGCAGCCGTTTGAGCTAAGATTTTAAAATTATTCACATAATGAAAACGTATACTTTGTTTCAGGCGAGTTTCCCATTCAAATGCATGTAACAGTGAGAAACGCATTGTCTTGGCGAAATAAAGCGTTTTTGAACAACTTCATATAAATCGCTGTAACTTTTGATAGAAGACTCAGACAACATGTTTATGGCTTTATCTTATAGAACTCAATATCCCCGTGCTGGGAAAAACAGGTTTTGCAGCCGTTTGAGCTAAGATTTTAAAATTATTCACATAATGAAAACCTATACTTTGTTTCAGGCGAGTTTCCCATTCAAATGCATGTAACAGTGAGAAACGCATTGTCTTGGCGAAATAAAGCGTTTTCGTACAACTTCATATAAATCGCTGTAACTTTTGATAGAAGACTCAGACAAACATGTTTATGGCTTTATCTTATAGAACTCAATATCCCCGTGCTGGGCAAACAGGTTTTGCAGCCGTTTGAGCTAAGATTTTAAAATTATTCACATAATGAAAACCTATACTTTGTTTCAGGCGAGTTTCCCATTCAAATGCATGTAACAGTGAGAAACGCATTGTCTTGGCGAAATAAAGCGTTTTTGAACAACTTCATATAAATCGCTGTAACTTTTGATAGAAGACTCAGACAACATGTTTATGGCTTTATCTTATAGAACTCAATATCCCCGTGCTGGGAAAAACAGGTTTTGCAGCCGTTTGAGCTAAGATTTTAAAATTATTCACATAATGAAAACCTATACTTTGTTTCAGGCGAGTTTCCCATTCAAATGCATGTAACAGTGAGAAATAAACTGTCTTGGCGAAATAAAGCGTTTTTCAACCACTTCATATAAATCGCTGTAACTTTTGATAGAAGACTCAGACAAACATGTTTCTGGCTTTATCTTATAGAACTCAATATCTGGGCAAACAGGTTTTGCAGCCGTTTGAGCTAAGATTTTAAAATTATTCACATAATGAAAACCTATACTTTGTTTCAGGCGAGTTTCCCATTCAAATGCATGTAACAGTGAGAAACGCATTGTCTTGGCGAAATAAAGCCTTTTCGTACAACTTCATATAAATCGCTGTAACTTTTGATAGAAGACTCAGACAAACATGTTTATGGCTTTATCTTATAGAACTCAATATCCCCGTGCTGGGCAAACAGAACAGGTTTTGCAGCCGTTTGAGCTAAGATTTTAAAATTATTCACATAATGAAAACCTATACTTTGTTTCAGGCGAGTTTCCCATTCAAATGCATGTAACAGTGAGAAACGCATTGTCTTGGCGAAATAAAGCGTTTTTGAACAACTTCATATAAATCGCTGTAACTTTTGATAGAAGACTCAGACAAACATGTTTATGGCTTTATCTTATAGAACTCAATATCCCCGTGCTGGGCAAACAGAACAGGTTTTGCAGCCGTTTGAGCTAAGATTTTAAAATTATGCACATAATGAAAACCTATACTTTGTTTCAGGCGAGTTTCCCATTCAAATGCATGTAACAGTGAGAAATACACTGTCTTGGCGAAATACAGTGTTTTTCAACCACTTCATATAAATCGCTGTAACTTTTGATAGAAGACTCAGACAAACATGTTTCTGGCTTTATCTTATAGAACTCAATATCTGGGCAAACAGGTTTTGCAGCCGTTTGAGCTAAGATTTTAAAATTATTCACATAATGAAAACCTATACTTTGTTTCAGGCGAGTTTCCCATTCAAATGCATGTAACAGTGAGAAACGCATTGTCTTGGCGAAATAAAGCCTTTTCGTACAACTTCATATAAATCGCTGTAACTTTTGATAGAAGACTCAGACAAACATGTTTATGGCTTTATCTTATAGAACTCAATATCCCTGTGCTGGGCAAACAGAACAGGTTTTGCAGCCGTTTGAGCTAAGATTTTAAAATTATTCACATAATGAAAACCTATACTTTGTTTCAGGCGAGTTTCCCATTCAAATGCATGTAACAGTGAGAAACGCATTGTCTTGGCGAAATAAAGCGTTTTTGAACAACTTCATATAAATCGCTGTAACTTTTGATAGAAGACTCAGACAAACATGTTTATGGCTTTATCTTATAGAACTCAATATCCCCGTGCTGGGCAAACAGAACAGGTTTTGCAGCCGTTTGAGCTAAGATTTTAAAATTATGCACATAATGAAAACCTATACTTTGTTTCAGGCGAGTTTCCCATTCAAATGCATGTAACAGTGAGAAATACACTGTCTTGGCGAAATACAGTGTTTTTCAACCACTTCATATAAATCGCTGTAACTTTTGATAGAAGACTCAGACAAACATGTTTATGGCTTTATCTTATAGAACTCAATATCCCCGTGCTGGGCAAACAGAACAGGTTTTGCAGCCGTTTGAGCTAAGATTTTAAAATTATGCACATAATGAAAACCTATACTTTGTTTCAGGCGAGTTTCCCATTCCAATGCATGTAACAGTGAGAAATACACTGTCTTGGCGAAATACAGTGTTTTTCAACCACTTCATATAAATCGCTGTAACTTTTGATAGAAGACTCAGACAAACATGTTTATGGCTTTATCTTATAGAACTCAATATCCCGTGCTGGGCAAACAGGTTTTGCAGCCGTTTGAGCTAAGATTTTAAAATTATTCACATAATGAAAACCTATACTTTGTTTCAGGCGAGTTTCCCATTCAAATGCATGTAACAGTGAGAAACGCATTGTCTTGGCGAAATAAAGCGTTTTTGAACAACTTCATATAAATCGCTGTAACTTTTGATAGAAGACTCAGACAAACATGTTTATGGCTTTATCTTATAGAACTCAATATCCCTGTGCTGGGCAAACAGGTTTTGCAGCCGTTTGAGCTAAGATTTTAAAATTATTCACATAATGAAAACCTATACTTTGTTTCAGGCGAGTTTCCCATTCAAATGCATGTAACAGTGAGAAACGCATTGTCTTGGCGAAATAAAGCGTTTTTGAACAACTTCATATAAATCGCTGTAACTTTTGATAGAAGACTCAGACAACATGTTTATGGCTTTATCTTATAGAACTCAATATCCCCGTGCTGGGAAAAACAGGTTTTGCAGCCGTTTGAGCTAAGATTTTAAAATTATTCACATAATGAAAACCTATACTTTGTTTCAGGTGAGTTTCCCATTCAAATGCATGTAACAGTGAGAAACGCATTGTCTTGGCGAAATAAAGCGTTTTCGTACAACTTCATATAAATCGCTGTAACTTTTGATAGAAGACTCAGACAAACATGTTTATGGCTTTATCTTATAGAACTCAATATCCCCGTGCTGGGCAAACAGAACAGGTTTTGCAGCCGTTTGAGCTAAGATTTTAAAATTATTCACATAATGAAAACGTATACTTTGTTTCAGGCGAGTTTCCCATTCAAATGCATGTAACAGTGAGAAACGCATTGTCTTGGCGAAATAAAGCGTTTTTGAACAACTTCATATAAATCGCTGTAACTTTTGATAGAAGACTCAGACAAACATGTTTATGGCTTTATCTTATAGAACTCAATATCTGGGCAAACAGGTTTTGCAGCCGTTTGAGCTAAGATTTTAAAATTATTCACATAATGAAAACCTATACTTTGTTTCAGGCGAGTTTCCCATTCAAATGCATGTAACAGTGAGAAACGCATTGTCTTGGCGAAATAAAGCCTTTTCGTACAACTTCATATAAATCGCTGTAACTTTTGATAGAAGACTCAGACAAACATGTTTATGGCTTTATCTTATAGAACTCAATATCCCCGTGCTGGGCAAACAGAACAGGTTTTGCAGCCGTTTGAGCTAAGATTTTAAAATTATTCACATAATGAAAACCTATACTTTGTTTCAGGCGAGTTTCCCATTCAAATGCATGTAACAGTGAGAAACGCATTGTCTTGGCGAAATAAAGCGTTTTTGAACAACTTCATATAAATCGCTGTAACTTTTGATAGAAGACTCAGACAAACATGTTTATGGCTTTATCTTATAGAACTCAATATCCCCGTGCTGGGCAAACAGAACAGGTTTTGCAGCCGTTTGAGCTAAGATTTTAAAATTATGCACATAATGAAAACCTATACTTTGTTTCAGGCGAGTTTCCCATTCAAATGCATGTAACAGTGAGAAATACACTGTCTTGGCGAAATACAGTGTTTTTCAACCACTTCATATAAATCGCTGTAACTTTTGATAGAAGACTCAGACAAACATGTTTCTGGCTTTATCTTATAGAACTCAATATCTGGGCAAACAGGTTTTGCAGCCGTTTGAGCTAAGATTTTAAAATTATTCACATAATGAAAACCTATACTTTGTTTCAGGCGAGTTTCCCATTCAAATGCATGTAACAGTGAGAAACGCATTGTCTTGGCGAAATAAAGCGTTTTCGTACAACTTCATATAAATCGCTGTAACTTTTGATAGAAGACTCAGACAAACATGTTTATGGCTTTATCTTATAGAACTCAATATCCCTGTGCTGGGCAAACAGAACAGGTTTTGCAGCCGTTTGAGCTAAGATTTTAAAATTATTCACATAATGAAAACCTATACTTTGTTTCAGGCGAGTTTCCCATTCAAATGCATGTAACAGTGAGAAACGCATTGTCTTGGCGAAATAAAGCGTTTTTGAACAACTTCATATAAATCGCTGTAACTTTTGATAGAAGACTCAGACAAACATGTTTATGGCTTTATCTTATAGAACTCAATATCCCCGTGCTGGGCAAACAGAACAGGTTTTGCAGCCGTTTGAGCTAAGATTTTAAAATTATGCACATAATGAAAACCTATACTTTGTTTCAGGCGAGTTTCCCATTCAAATGCATGTAACAGTGAGAAATACACTGTCTTGGCGAAATACAGTGTTTTTCAACCACTTCATATAAATCGCTGTAACTTTTGATAGAAGACTCAGACAAACATGTTTATGGCTTTATCTTATAGAACTCAATATCCCCGTGCTGGGCAAACAGAACAGGTTTTGCAGCCGTTTGAGCTAAGATTTTAAAATTATGCACATAATGAAAACCTATACTTTGTTTCAGGCGAGTTTCCCATTCCAATGCATGTAACAGTGAGAAATACACTGTCTTGGCGAAATACAGCGTTTTTCAACCACTTCATATAAATCGCTGTAACTTTTGATAGAAGACTCAGACAAACATGTTTATGGCTTTATCTTATAGAACTCAATATCCCGTGCTGGGCAAACAGGTTTTGCAGCCGTTTGAGCTAAGATTTTAAAATTATTCACATAATGAAAACCTATACTTTGTTTCAGGCGAGTTTCCCATTCAAATGCATGTAACAGTGAGAAACGCATTGTCTTGGCGAAATAAAGCGTTTTTGAACAACTTCATATAAATCGCTGTAACTTTTGATAGAAGACTCAGACAAACATGTTTATGGCTTTATCTTATAGAACTCAATATCCCTGTGCTGGGCAAACAGGTTTTGCAGCCGTTTGAGCTAAGATTTTAAAATTATTCACATAATGAAAACCTATACTTTGTTTCAGGCGAGTTTCCCATTCAAATGCATGTAACAGTGAGAAACGCATTGTCTTGGCGAAATAAAGCGTTTTTCAACCACTTCATATAAATCGCTGTAACTTTTGATAGAAGACTCAGACAAACATGTTTATGGCTTTATCTTATAGAACTCAATATCCCCGTGCTGGGCAAACAGGTTTTGCAGCCGTTTGAGCTAAGATTTTAAAATTATTCACATAATGAAAACCTATACTTTGTTTCAGGCGAGTTTCCCATTCAAATGCATGTAACAGTGAGAAACGCATTGTCTTGGCGAAATAAAGCGTTTTTGAACAACTTCATATAAATCGCTGTAACTTTTGATAGAAGACTCAGACAAACATGTTTATGGCTTTATCTTATAGAACTCAATATCCCCGTGCTGGGCAAACAGAACAGGTTTTGCAGCCGTTTGAGCTAAGATTTTAAAATTATGCACATAATGAAAACCTATACTTTGTTTCAGGCGAGTTTCCCATTCAAATGCATGTAACAGTGAGAAATACACTGTCTTGGCGAAATACAGTGTTTTTCAACCACTTCATATAAATCGCTGTAACTTTTGATAGAAGACTCAGACAAACATGTTTATGGCTTTATCTTATAGAACTCAATATCCCCGTGCTGGGCAAACAGAACAGGTTTTGCAGCCGTTTGAGCTAAGATTTTAAAATTATGCACATAATGAAAACCTATACTTTGTTTCAGGCGAGTTTCCCATTCAAATGCATGTAACAGTGAGAAATACACTGTCTTGGCGAAATACAGTGTTTTTCAACCACTTCATATAAATCGCTGTAACTTTTGATAGAAGACTCAGACAAACATGTTTATGGCTTTATCTTATAGAACTCAATATCCCGTGCTGGGCAAACAGGTTTTGCAGCCGTTTGAGCTAAGATTTTAAAATTATTCACATAATGAAAACCTATACTTTGTTTCAGGCGAGTTTCCCATTCAAATGCATGTAACAGTGAGAAACGCATTGTCTTGGCGAAATAAAGCGTTTTTGAACAACTTCATATAAATCGCTGTAACTTTTGATAGAAGACTCAGACAAACATGTTTATGGCTTTATCTTATAGAACTCAATATCCCCGTGCTGGGCAAACAGGTTTTGCAGCCGTTTGAGCTAAGATTTTAAAATTATTCACATAATGAAAACCTATACTTTGTTTCAGGCGAGTTTCCCATTCAAATGCATGTAACAGTGAGAAACGCATTGTCTTGGCGAAATAAAGCGTTTTCGTACAACTTCATATAAATCGCTGTAACTTTTGATAGAAGACTCAGACAAACATGTTTATGGCTTTATCTTATAGAACTCAATATCCCGTGCTGGGCAAGCAGAACAGGTTTTGCAGCCGTTTGAGCTAAGATTTTAAAATTATTCACATAATGAAAACCTATACTTTGTTTCAGGCGAGTTTCCCATTCAAATGCATGTAACAGTGAGAAACGCATTGTCTTGGCGAAATAAAGCGTTTTTGAACAACTTCATATAAATCGCTGTAACTTTTGATAGAAGACTCAGACAACATGTTTATGGCTTTATCTTATAGAACTCAATATCCCCGTGCTGGGCAAACAGAACAGGTTTTGCAGCCGTTTGAGCTAAGATTTTAAAATTATTCACATAATGAAAACCTATACTTTGTTTCAGGCGAGTTTCCCATTCAAATGCATGTAACAGTGAGAAATACACTGTCTTGGCGAAATAAAGCGTTTTTCAACCACTTCATATAAATCGCTGTAACTTTTGATAGAAGACTCAGACAAACATGTTTCTGGCTTTATCTTATAGAACTCAATATCTGGGCAAACAGGTTTTGCAGCCGTTTGAGCTAAGATTTTAAAATTATTCACATAATGAAAACCTATACTTTGTTTCAGGCGAGTTTCCCATTCAAATGCATGTAACAGTGAGAAATACACTGTCTTGGCGAAATACTGTGTTTTTCAACCACTTCATATAAATCGCTGTAACTTTTGATAGAAGACTCAGACAAACATGTTTATGGCTTTATCTTATAGAACTCAATATCCCGTGCTGGGCAAACAGGTTTTGCAGCCGTTTGAGCTAAGATTTTAAAATTATTCACATAATGAAAACCTATACTTTGTTTCAGGCGAGTTTCCCATTCAAATGCATGTAACAGTGAGAAACGCATTGTCTTGGCGAAATAAAGCGTTTTTGAACAACTTCATATAAATCGCTGTAACTTTTGATAGAAGACTCAGACAAACATGTTTATGGCTTTATCTTATAGAACTCAATATCCCCGTGCTGGGCAAACAGAACAGGTTTTGCAGCCGTTTGAGCTAAGATTTTAAAATTATGCACATAATGAAAACCTATACTTTGTTTCAGGCGAGTTTCCCATTCAAATGCATGTAACAGTGAGAAATACACTGTCTTGGCGAAATACAGTGTTTTTCAACCACTTCATATAAATCGCTGTAACTTTTGATAGAAGACTCAGACAAACATGTTTATGGCTTTATCTTATAGAACTCAATATCCCCGTGCTGGGCAAACAGAACAGGTTTTGCAGCCGTTTGAGCTAAGATTTTAAAATTATGCACATAATGAAAACCTATACTTTGTTTCAGGCGAGTTTCCCATTCCAATGCATGTAACAGTGAGAAATACACTGTCTTGGCGAAATACAGTGTTTTTCAACCACTTCATATAAATCGCTGTAACTTTTGATAGAAGACTCAGACAAACATGTTTATGGCTTTATCTTATAGAACTCAATATCCCGTGCTGGGCAAACAGGTTTTGCAGCCGTTTGAGCTAAGATTTTAAAATTATTCACATAATGAAAACCTATACTTTGTTTCAGGCGAGTTTCCCATTCAAATGCATGTAACAGTGAGAAACGCATTGTCTTGGCGAAATAAAGCGTTTTTGAACAACTTCATATAAATCGCTGTAACTTTTGATAGAAGACTCAGACAAACATGTTTATGGCTTTATCTTATAGAACTCAATATCCCTGTGCTGGGCAAACAGGTTTTGCAGCCGTTTGAGCTAAGATTTTAAAATTATTCACATAATGAAAACCTATACTTTGTTTCAGGCGAGTTTCCCATTCAAATGCATGTAACAGTGAGAAACGCATTGTCTTGGCGAAATAAAGCGTTTTCGTACAACTTCATATAAATCGCTGTAACTTTTGATAGAAGACTCAGACAAACATGTTTATGGCTTTATCTTATAGAACTCAATATCCCGTGCTGGGCAAGCAGAACAGGTTTTGCAGCCGTTTGAGCTAAGATTTTAAAATTATTCACATAATGAAAACCTATACTTTGTTTCAGGCGAGTTTCCCATTCAAATGCATGTAACAGTGAGAAACGCATTGTCTTGGCGAAATAAAGCGTTTTTGAACAACTTCATATAAATCGCTGTAACTTTTGATAGAAGACTCAGACAACATGTTTATGGCTTTATCTTATAGAACTCAATATCCCCATGCTGGGCAAACAGAACAGGTTTTGCAGCCGTTTGAGCTAAGATTTTAAAATTATTCACATAATGAAAACCTATACTTTGTTTCAGGCGAGTTTCCCATTCAAATGCATGTAACAGTGAGAAATACACTGTCTTGGCGAAATAAAGCGTTTTTCAACCACTTCATATAAATCGCTGTAACTTTTGATAGAAGACTCAGACAAACATGTTTCTGGCTTTATCTTATAGAACTCAATATCTGGGCAAACAGGTTTTGCAGCCGTTTGAGCTAAGATTTTAAAATTATTCACATAATGAAAACCTATACTTTGTTTCAGGCGAGTTTCCCATTCAAATGCATGTAACAGTGAGAAATACACTGTCTTGGCGAAATACTGTGTTTTTCAACCACTTCATATAAATCGCTGTAACTTTTGATAGAAGACTCAGACAAACATGTTTATGGCTTTATCTTATAGAACTCAATATCCCGTGCTGGGCAAACAGGTTTTGCAGCCGTTTGAGCTAAGATTTTAAAATTATTCACATAATGAAAACCTATACTTTGTTTCAGGCGAGTTTCCCATTCAAATGCATGTAACAGTGAGAAACGCATTGTCTTGGCGAAATAAAGCGTTTTCGTACAACTTCATATAAATCGCTGTAACTTTTGATAGAAGACTCAGACAAACATGTTTATGGCTTTATCTTATAGAACTCAATATCCCCGTGCTGGGCAAACAGAACAGGTTTTGCAGCCGTTTGAGCTAAGATTTTAAAATTATGCACATAATGAAAACCTATACTTTGTTTCAGGCGAGTTTCCCATTCAAATGCATGTAACAGTGAGAAATACACTGTCTTGGCGAAATACAGTGTTTTTCAACCACTTCATATAAATCGCTGTAACTTTTGATAGAAGACTCAGACAAACATGTTTATGGCTTTATCTTATAGAACTCAATATCCCCGTGCTGGGCAAACAGGTTTTGCAGCCGTTTGAGCTAAGATTTTAAAATTATTCACATAATGAAAACCTATACTTTGTCTCGGGTGAGTTTCCCATTCAAATGCATGTAACAGTGAGAAACACACTGTCTTGGCGAAATAAAGCGTTTTTGTACAACTTCATATAAATCGCTGTAACTTTTGATAGAAGACTCAGACAAACATGTTTATGGCTTTATCTTATAGAACTCAATATCCCCGTGCTGGGCAAACAGAACAGGTTTTGCAGCCGTTTGAGCTAAGATTTTAAAATTATTCACATAATGAAAACGTATACTTTGTTTCAGGCGAGTTTCCCATTCAAATGCATGTAACAGTGAGAAATACAGTCTTGGCGAAATAAAGCGTTTTCGTACAACTTCATATAAATCGCTGTAACTTTTGATAGAAGACTCAGACAAACATGTTTATGGCTTTATCTTATAGAACTCAATATCCCCGTGCTGGGCAAACAGGTTTTGCAGCCGTTTGAGCTAAGATTTTAAAATTATTCACATAATGAAAACCTATACTTTGTTTCAGGCGAGTTTCCCATTCAAATGCATGTAACAGTGAGAAACGCATTGTCTTGGCGAAATAAAGCGTTTTCGTACAACTTCATATAAATCGCTGTAACTTTTGATAGAAGACTCAGACAAACATGTTTATGGCTTTATCTTATAGAACTCAATATCCCCGTGCTGGGCAAACAGAACAGGTTTTGCAGCCGTTTGAGCTAAGATTTTAAAATTATGCACATAATGAAAACCTATACTTTGTTTCAGGCGAGTTTCCCATTCAAATGCATGTAACAGTGAGAAATACACTGTCTTGGCGAAATACAGTGTTTTTCAACCACTTCATATAAATCGCTGTAACTTTTGATAGAAGACTCAGACAAACATGTTTATGGCTTTATCTTATAGAACTCAATATCCCCGTGCTGGGCAAACAGGTTTTGCAGCCGTTTGAGCTAAGATTTTAAAATTATGCACATAATGAAAACCTATACTTTGTTTCAGGCGAGTTTCCCATTCAAATGCATGTAACAGTGAGAAATACACTGTCTTGGCGAAATACAGTGTTTTTCAACCACTTCATATAAATCGCTGTAACTTTTGATAGAAGACTCAGACAAACATGTTTATGGCTTTATCTTATAGAACTCAATATCCCGTGCTGGGCAAACAGGTTTTGCAGCCGTTTGAGCTAAGATTTTAAAATTATTCACATAATGAAAACCTATACTTTGTTTCAGGCGAGTTTCCCATTCAAATGCATGTAACAGTGAGAAACGCATTGTCTTGGCGAAATAAAGCGTTTTCGTACAACTTCATATAAATCGCTGTAACTTTTGATAGAAGACTCAGACAAACATGTTTATGGCTTTATCTTATAGAACTCAATATCCCCGTGCTGGGCAAACAGGTTTTGCAGCCGTTTGAGCTAAGATTTTAAAATTATTCACATAATGAAAACCTATACTTTGTCTCAGGCGAGTTTCCCATTCAAATGCATGTAACAGTGAGAAACGCATTGTCTTGGCGAAATAAAGCGTTTTTGAACAACTTCATATAAATCGCTGTAACTTTTGATAGAAGACTCAGACAAACATGTTTATGGCTTTATCTTATAGAACTCAATATCCCCGTGCTGGGCAAACAGGTTTTGCAGCCGTTTGAGCTAAGATTTTAAAATTATTCACATAATGAAAACCTATACTTTGTTTCAGGCGAGTTTCCCATTCAAATGCATGTAACAGTGAGAAACGCATTGTCTTGGCGAAATAAAGCGTTTTCGTACAACTTCATATAAATCGCTGTAACTTTTGATAGAAGACTCAGACAAACATGTTTATGGCTTTATCTTATAGAACTCAATATCCCCGTGCTGGGCAAACAGAACAGGTTTTGCAGCCGTTTGAGCTAAGATTTTAAAATTATGCACATAATGAAAACCTATACTTTGTTTCAGGCGAGTTTCCCATTCAAATGCATGTAACAGTGAGAAATACACTGTCTTGGCGAAATACAGTGTTTTTCAACCACTTCATATAAATCGCTGTAACTTTTGATAGAAGACTCAGACAAACATGTTTATGGCTTTATCTTATAGAACTCAATATCCCCGTGCTGGGCAAACAGGTTTTGCAGCCGTTTGAGCTAAGATTTTAAAATTATGCACATAATGAAAACCTATACTTTGTTTCAGGCGAGTTTCCCATTCAAATGCATGTAACAGTGAGAAATACACTGTCTTGGCGAAATACAGTGTTTTTCAACCACTTCATATAAATCGCTGTAACTTTTGATAGAAGACTCAGACAAACATGTTTATGGCTTTATCTTATAGAACTCAATATCCCGTGCTGGGCAAACAGGTTTTGCAGCCGTTTGAGCTAAGATTTTAAAATTATTCACATAATGAAAACCTATACTTTGTTTCAGGCGAGTTTCCCATTCAAATGCATGTAACAGTGAGAAACGCATTGTCTTGGCGAAATAAAGCGTTTTCGTACAACTTCATATAAATCGCTGTAACTTTTGATAGAAGACTCAGACAAACATGTTTATGGCTTTATCTTATAGAACTCAATATCCCCGTGCTGGGCAAACAGAACAGGTTTTGCAGCCGTTTGAGCTAAGATTTTAAAATTATGCACATAATGAAAACCTATACTTTGTTTCATGCGAGTTTCCCATTCAAATGCATGTAACAGTGAGAAATACACTGTCTTGGCGAAATACAGTGTTTTTCAACCACTTCATATAAATCGCTGTAACTTTTGATAGAAGACTCAGACAAACATGTTTATGGCTTTATCTTATAGAACTCAATATCCCCGTGCTGGGCAAACAGGTTTTGCAGCCGTTTGAGCTAAGATTTTAAAATTATTCACATAATGAAAACCTATACTTTGTCTCGGGTGAGTTTCCCATTCAAATGCATGTAACAGTGAGAAACACACTGTCTTGGCGAAATAAAGCGTTTTTGTACAACTTCATATAAATCGCTGTAACTTTTGATAGAAGACTCAGACAAACATGTTTATGGCTTTATCTTATAGAACTCAATATCCCCGTGCTGGGCAAACAGAACAGGTTTTGCAGCCGTTTGAGCTAAGATTTTAAAATTATTCACATAATGAAAACGTATACTTTGTTTCAGGCGAGTTTCCCATTCAAATGCATGTAACAGTGAGAAATACACTGTCTTGGCGAAATAAAGCGTTTTCGTACAACTTCATATAAATCGCTGTAACTTTTGATAGAAGACTCAGACAAACATGTTTATGGCTTTATCTTATAGAACTCAATATCCCCGTGCTGGGCAAACAGGTTTTGCAGCCGTTTGAGCTAAGATTTTAAAATTATTCACATAATGAAAACCTATACTTTGTTTCAGGCGAGTTTCCCATTCAAATGCATGTAACAGTGAGAAACGCATTGTCTTGGCGAAATAAAGCGTTTTCGTACAACTTCATATAAATCGCTGTAACTTTTGATAGAAGACTCAGACAAACATGTTTATGGCTTTATCTTATAGAACTCAATATCCCCGTGCTGGGCAAACAGGTTTTGCAGCCGTTTGAGCTAAGATTTTAAAATTATTCACATAATGAAAACCTATACTTTGTCTCAGGCGAGTTTCCCATTCAAATGCATGTAACAGTGAAAAACGCATTGTCTTGGCGAAATAAAGCGTTTTTGAACAACTTCATATAAATCGCTGTAACTTTTGATAGAAGACTCAGACAAACATGTTTATGGCTTTATCTTATAGAACTCAATATCCCCGTGCTGGGCAAACAGGTTTTGCAGCCGTTTGAGCTAAGATTTTAAAATTATTCACATAATGAAAACCTATACTTTGTTTCAGGCGAGTTTCCCATTCAAATGCATGTAACAGTGAGAAATACACTGTCTTGGCGAAATAAAGCGTTTTTCAACCACTTCATATAAATCGCTGTAACTTTTGATAGAAGACTCAGACAAACATGTTTATGGCTTTATCTTATAGAACTCAATATCCCGTGCTGGGCAAGCAGAACAGGTTTTGCAGCCGTTTGAGCTAAGATTTTAAAATTATTCACATAATGAAAACCTATACTTTGTTTCAGGCGAGTTTCCCATTCAAATGCATGTAACAGTGAGAAACGCATTGTCTTGGCGAAATAAAGCGTTTTTGAACAACTTCATATAAATCGCTGTAACTTTTGATAGAAGACTCAGACAAACATGTTTATGGCTTTATCTTATAGAACTCAATATCCCGTGCTGGGCAAACAGGTTTTGCAGCCGTTTGAGCTAAGATTTTAAAATTATTCACATAATGAAAACCTATACTTTGTTTCAGGCGAGTTTCCCATTCAAATGCATGTAACAGTGAGAAACGCATTGTCTTGGCGAAATAAAGCGTTTTCGTACAACTTCATATAAATCGCTGTAACTTTTGATAGAAGACTCAGACAAACATGTTTATGGCTTTATCTTATAGAACTCAATATCCCCGTGCTGGGCAAACAGAACAGGTTTTGCAGCCGTTTGAGCTAAGATTTTAAAATTATTCACATAATGAAAACGTATACTTTGTTTCAGGCGAGTTTCCCATTCAAATGCATGTAACAGTGAGAAACGCATTGTCTTGGCGAAATAAAGCGTTTTTGAACAACTTCATATAAATCGCTGTAACTTTTGATAGAAGACTCAGACAAACATGTTTATGGCTTTATCTTATAGAACTCAATATCCCCGTGCTGGGCAAACAGGTTTTGCAGCCGTTTGAGCTAAGATTTTAAAATTATTCACATAATGAAAACCTATACTTTGTTTCACGCGAGTTTCCCATTCAAATGCATGTAACAGTGAGAAACGCATTGTCTTGGCGAAATAAAGCGTTTTCGTACAACTTCATATAAATCGCTGTAACTTTTGATAGAAGACTCAGACAAACATGTTTATGGCTTTATCTTATAGAACTCAATATCCCCGTGCTGGGCAAACAGAACAGGTTTTGCAGCCGTTTGAGCTAAGATTTTAAAATTATTCACATAATGAAAACGTATACTTTGTTTCAGGCGAGTTTCCCATTCAAATGCATGTAACAGTGAGAAACGCATTGTCTTGGCGAAATAAAGCGTTTTTGAACAACTTCATATAAATCGCTGTAACTTTTGATAGAAGACTCAGACAAACATGTTTATGGCTTTATCTTATAGAACTCAATATCCCCGTGCTGGGCAAACAGGTTTTGCAGCCGTTTGAGCTAAGATTTTAAAATTATTCACATAATGAAAACCTATACTTTGTCTCAGGCGAGTTTCCCATTCAAATGCATGTAACAGTGAGAAATACACTGTCTTGGCAAAATAAAGCGTTTTTGAACAACTTCATATAAATCGCTGTAACTTTTGATAGAAGACTCAGACAAACATGTTTATGGCTTTATCTTATAGAACTCAATATCCCCGTGCTGGGCAAACAGGTTTTGCAGCCGTTTGAGCTAAGATTTTAAAATTATTCACATAATGAAAACCTATACTTTGTTTCAGGCGAGTTTCCCATTCAAATGCATGTAACAGTGAGAAACGCATTGTCTTGGCGAAATAAAGCGTTTTTGAACAACTTCATATAAATCGCTGTAACTTTTGATAGAAGACTCAGACAACATGTTTATGGCTTTATCTTATAGAACTCAATATCCCCGTGCTGGGCAAACAGAACAGGTTTTGCAGCCGTTTGAGCTAAGATTTTAAAATTATTCACATAATGAAAACCTATACTTTGTTTCAGGCGAGTTTCCCATTCAAATGCATGTAACAGTGAGAAATAAACTGTCTTGGCGAAATAAAGCGTTTTTCAACCACTTCATATAAATCGCTGTAACTTTTGATAGAAGACTCAGACAAACATGTTTCTGGCTTTATCTTATAGAACTCAATATCTGGGCAAACAGGTTTTGCAGCCGTTTGAGCTAAGATTTTAAAATTATTCACATAATGAAAACCTATACTTTGTTTCAGGCGAGTTTCCCATTCAAATGCATGTAACAGTGAGAAACGCATTGTCTTGGCGAAATAAAGCCTTTTCGTACAACTTCATATAAATCGCTGTAACTTTTGATAGAAGACTCAGACAAACATGTTTATGGCTTTATCTTATAGAACTCAATATCCCCGTGCTGGGCAAACAGAACAGGTTTTGCAGCCGTTTGAGCTAAGATTTTAAAATTATTCACATAATGAAAACCTATACTTTGTTTCAGGCGAGTTTCCCATTCAAATGCATGTAACAGTGAGAAACGCATTGTCTTGGCGAAATAAAGCCTTTTCGTACAACTTCATATAAATCGCTGTAACTTTTGATAGAAGACTCAGACAAACATGTTTATGGCTTTATCTTATAGAACTCAATATCCCCGTGCTGGGCAAACAGAACAGGTTTTGCAGCCGTTTGAGCTAAGATTTTAAAATTATTCACATAATGAAAACCTATACTTTGTTTCAGGCGAGTTTCCCATTCAAATGCATGTAACAGTGAGAAATAAACTGTCTTGGCGAAATAAAGCGTTTTTCAACCACTTCATATAAATCGCTGTAACTTTTGATAGAAGACTCAGACAAACATGTTTCTGGCTTTATCTTATAGAACTCAATATCTGGGCAAACAGGTTTTGCAGCCGTTTGAGCTAAGATTTTAAAATTATTCACATAATGAAAACCTATACTTTGTTTCAGGCGAGTTTCCCATTCAAATGCATGTAACAGTGAGAAACGCATTGTCTTGGCGAAATAAAGCCTTTTCGTACAACTTCATATAAATCGCTGTAACTTTTGATAGAAGACTCAGACAAACATGTTTATGGCTTTATCTTATAGAACTCAATATCCCCGTGCTGGGCAAACAGAACAGGTTTTGCAGCCGTTTGAGCTAAGATTTTAAAATTATTCACATAATGAAAACCTATACTTTGTTTCAGGCGAGTTTCCCATTCAAATGCATGTAACAGTGAGAAACGCATTGTCTTGGCGAAATAAAGCGTTTTTGAACAACTTCATATAAATCGCTGTAACTTTTGATAGAAGACTCAGACAAACATGTTTATGGCTTTATCTTATAGAACTCAATATCCCCGTGCTGGGCAAACAGAACAGGTTTTGCAGCCGTTTGAGCTAAGATTTTAAAATTATGCACATAATGAAAACCTATACTTTGTTTCAGGCGAGTTTCCCATTCCAATGCATGTAACAGTGAGAAATACACTGTCTTGGCGAAATACAGTGTTTTTCAACCACTTCATATAAATCGCTGTAACTTTTGATAGAAGACTCTGACAAACATGTTTATGGCTTTATCTTATAGAACTCAATATCCCGTGCTGGGCAAACAGGTTTTGCAGCCGTTTGAGCTAAGATTTTAAAATTATTCACATAATGAAAACCTATACTTTGTTTCAGGCGAGTTTCCCATTCAAATGCATGTAACAGTGAGAAACGCATTGTCTTGGCGAAATAAAGCGTTTTTCAACCACTTCATATAAATCGCTGTAACCTTTGATAGAAGACTCAGACAAACATGTTTATGGCTTTATCTTATAGAACTCAATATCCCCGTGCTGGGCAAACAGGTTTTGCAGCCGTTTGAGCTAAGATTTTAAAATTATTCACATAATGAAAACCTATACTTTGTCTCAGGCGAGTTTCCCATTCAAATGCATGTAACAGTGAGAAACGCATTGTCTTGGCGAAATAAAGCGTTTTTGAACAACTTCATATAAATCGCTGTAACTTTTGATAGAAGACTCAGACAAACATGTTTATGGCTTTATCTTATAGAACTCAATATCCCCGTGCTGGGCAAACAGGTTTTGCAGCCGTTTGAGCTAAGATTTTAAAATTATTCACATAATGAAAACCTATACTTTGTTTCAGGCGAGTTTCCCATTCAAATGCATGTAACAGTGAGAAACGCATTGTCTTGGCGAAATAAAGCGTTTTTGAACAACTTCATATAAATCGCTGTAACTTTTGATAGAAGACTCAGACAACATGTTTATGGCTTTATCTTATAGAACTCAATATCCCCATGCTGGGCAAACAGAACAGGTTTTGCAGCCGTTTGAGCTAAGATTTTAAAATTATTCACATAATGAAAACCTATACTTTGTTTCAGGCGAGTTTCCCATTCAAATGCATGTAACAGTGAGAAATACACTGTCTTGGCGAAATAAAGCGTTTTTCAACCACTTCATATAAATCGCTGTAACTTTTGATAGAAGACTCAGACAAACATGTTTCTGGCTTTATCTTATAGAACTCAATATCTGGGCAAACAGGTTTTGCAGCCGTTTGAGCTAAGATTTTAAAATTATTCACATAATGAAAACCTATACTTTGTTTCAGGCGAGTTTCCCATTCAAATGCATGTAACAGTGAGAAACGCATTGTCTTGGCGAAATAAAGCCTTTTCGTACAACTTCATATAAATCGCTGTAACTTTTGATAGAAGACTCAGACAAACATGTTTATGGCTTTATCTTATAGAACTCAATATCCCCGTGCTGGGCAAACAGAACAGGTTTTGCAGCCGTTTGAGCTAAGATTTTAAAATTATTCACATAATGAAAACCTATACTTTGTTTCAGGCGAGTTTCCCATTCAAATGCATGTAACAGTGAGAAACGCATTGTCTTGGCGAAATAAAGCGTTTTTGAACAACTTCATATAAATCGCTGTAACTTTTGATAGAAGACTCAGACAAACATGTTTATGGCTTTATCTTATAGAACTCAATATCCCCGTGCTGGGCAAACAGAACAGGTTTTGCAGCCGTTTGAGCTAAGATTTTAAAATTATTCACATAATGAAAACCTATACTTTGTTTCAGGCGAGTTTCCCATTCAAATGCATGTAACAGTGAGAAATACACTGTCTTGGCGAAATACAGTGTTTTTCAACCACTTCATATAAATCGCTGTAACTTTTGATAGAAGACTCAGACAAACATGTTTATGGCTTTATCTTATAGAACTCAATATCCCGTGCTGGGCAAACAGGTTTTGCAGCCGTTTGAGCTAAGATTTTAAAATTATTCACATAATGAAAACCTATACTTTGTTTCAGGCGAGTTTCCCATTCAAATGCATGTAACAGTGAGAAACGCATTGTCTTGGCGAAATAAAGCGTTTTCGTACAACTTCATATAAATCGCTGTAACTTTTGATAGAAGACTCAGACAAACATGTTTATGGCTTTATCTTATAGAACTCAATATCCCCGTGCTGGGCAAACAGAACAGGTTTTGCAGCCGTTTGAGCTAAGATTTTAAAATTATGCACATAATGAAAACCTATACTTTGTTTCAGGCGAGTTTCCCATTCAAATGCATGTAACAGTGAGAAATACACTGTCTTGGCGAAATACAGTGTTTTTCAACCACTTCATATAAATCGCTGTAACTTTTGATAGAAGACTCAGACAAACATGTTTATGGCTTTATCTTATAGAACTCAATATCCCCGTGCTGGGCAAACAGCCGTTTGAGCTAAGATTTTAAAATTATTCACATAATGAAAACCTATACTTTGTCTCGGGTGAGTTTCCCATTCAAATGCATGTAACAGTGAGAAACACACTGTCTTGGCGAAATAAAGCGTTTTTGTACAACTTCATATAAATCGCTGTAACTTTTGATAGAAGACTCAGACAAACATGTTTATGGCTTTATCTTATAGAACTCAATATCCCCGTGCTGGGCAAACAGAACAGGTTTTGCAGCCGTTTGAGCTAAGATTTTAAAATTATTCACATAATGAAAACCTATACTTTGTTTCAGGTGAGTTTCCCATTCAAATGCATGTAACAGTGAGAAACACACTGTCTTGGCGAAATAAAGCGTTTTTGTACAACTTCATATAAATCGCTGTAACTTTTGATAGAAGACTCAGACAAACATGTTTATGGCTTTATCTTATAGAACTCAATATCCCCGTGCTGGGCAAACAGGTTTTGCAGCCGTTTGAGCTAAGATTTTAAAATTATTCACATAATGAAAACCTATACTTTGTTTCAGGCGAGTTTCCCATTCAAATGCATGTAACAGTGAGAAACGCATTGTCTTGGCGAAATAAAGCGTTTTCGTACAACTTCATATAAATCGCTGTAACTTTTGATAGAAGACTCAGACAAACATGTTTATGGCTTTATCTTATAGAACTCAATATCCCCGTGCTGGGCAAACAGAACAGGTTTTGCAGCCGTTTGAGCTAAGATTTTAAAATTATTCACATAATGAAAACCTATACTTTGTTTCAGGCGAGTTTCCCATTCAAATGCATGTAACAGTGAGAAACGCATTGTCTTGGCGAAATAAAGCGTTTTCGTACAACTTCATATAAATCGCTGTAACTTTTGATAGAAGACTCAGACAAACATGTTTATGGCTTTATCTTATAGAACTCAATATCCCCGTGCTGGGCAAACAGAACAGGTTTTGCAGCCGTTTGAGCTAAGATTTTAAAATTATGCACATAATGAAAACCTATACTTTGTTTCAGGCGAGTTTCCCATTCAAATGCATGTAACAGTGAGAAATACACTGTCTTGGCGAAATAAAGCGTTTTTCAACCACTTCATATAAATCGCTGTAACTTTTGATAGAAGACTCAGACAAACATGTTTCTGGGTTTATCTTATAGAACTCAATATCCCGTGCTGGGCAAACAGGTTTTGCAGCCGTTTGAGCTAAGATTTTAAAATTATTCACATAATGAAAACCTATACTTTGTCTCGGGTGAGTTTCCCATTCAAATGCATGTAACAGTGAGAAACACACTGTCTTGGCGAAATAAAGAGTTTTTGTACAACTTCATATAAATCGCTGTAACTTTTGATAGAAGACTCAGACAAACATGTTTATGGCTTTATCTTATAGAACTCAATATCCCCGTGCTGGGCAAACAGGTTTTGCAGCCGTTTGAGCTAAGATTTTAAAATTATTCACATAATGAAAACCTATACTTTGTTTCAGGCGAGTTTCCCATTCAAATGCATGTAACAGTGAGAAACGCATTGTCTTGGCGAAATAAAGCGTTTTTGAACAACTTCATATAAATCGCTGTAACTTTTGATAGAAGACTCAGACAACATGTTTATGGCTTTATCTTATAGAACTCAATATCCCCGTGCTGGGCAAACAGAACAGGTTTTGCAGCCGTTTGAGCTAAGATTTTAAAATTATTCACATAATGAAAACCTATACTTTGTTTCAGGCGAGTTTCCCATTCAAATGCATGTAACAGTGAGAAATAAACTGTCTTGGCGAAATAAAGCGTTTTTCAACCACTTCATATAAATCGCTGTAACTTTTGATAGAAGACTCAGACAAACATGTTTCTGGCTTTATCTTATAGAACTCAATATCTGGGCAAACAGGTTTTGCAGCCGTTTGAGCTAAGATTTTAAAATTATTCACATAATGAAAACCTATACTTTGTTTCAGGCGAGTTTCCCATTCAAATGCATGTAACAGTGAGAAACGCATTGTCTTGGCGAAATAAAGCCTTTTCGTACAACTTCATATAAATCGCTGTAACTTTTGATAGAAGACTCAGACAAACATGTTTATGGCTTTATCTTATAGAACTCAATATCCCCGTGCTGGGCAAACAGAACAGGTTTTGCAGCCGTTTGAGCTAAGATTTTAAAATTATTCACATAATGAAAACCTATACTTTGTTTCAGGCGAGTTTCCCATTCAAATGCATGTAACAGTGAGAAACGCATTGTCTTGGCGAAATAAAGCCTTTTCGTACAACTTCATATAAATCGCTGTAACTTTTGATAGAAGACTCAGACAAACATGTTTATGGCTTTATCTTATAGAACTCAATATCCCCGTGCTGGGCAAACAGAACAGGTTTTGCAGCCGTTTGAGCTAAGATTTTAAAATTATTCACATAATGAAAACCTATACTTTGTTTCAGGCGAGTTTCCCATTCAAATGCATGTAACAGTGAGAAATAAACTGTCTTGGCGAAATAAAGCGTTTTTCAACCACTTCATATAAATCGCTGTAACTTTTGATAGAAGACTCAGACAAACATGTTTCTGGCTTTATCTTATAGAACTCAATATCTGGGCAAACAGGTTTTGCAGCCGTTTGAGCTAAGATTTTAAAATTATTCACATAATGAAAACCTATACTTTGTTTCAGGCGAGTTTCCCATTCAAATGCATGTAACAGTGAGAAACGCATTGTCTTGGCGAAATAAAGCCTTTTCGTACAACTTCATATAAATCGCTGTAACTTTTGATAGAAGACTCAGACAAACATGTTTATGGCTTTATCTTATAGAACTCAATATCCCCGTGCTGGGCAAACAGAACAGGTTTTGCAGCCGTTTGAGCTAAGATTTTAAAATTATTCACATAATGAAAACCTATACTTTGTTTCAGGCGAGTTTCCCATTCAAATGCATGTAACAGTGAGAAACGCATTGTCTTGGCGAAATAAAGCGTTTTTGAACAACTTCATATAAATCGCTGTAACTTTTGATAGAAGACTCAGACAAACATGTTTATGGCTTTATCTTATAGAACTCAATATCCCCGTGCTGGGCAAACAGAACAGGTTTTGCAGCCGTTTGAGCTAAGATTTTAAAATTATGCACATAATGAAAACCTATACTTTGTTTCAGGCGAGTTTCCCATTCCAATGCATGTAACAGTGAGAAATACACTGTCTTGGCGAAATACAGTGTTTTTCAACCACTTCATATAAATCGCTGTAACTTTTGATAGAAGACTCTGACAAACATGTTTATGGCTTTATCTTATAGAACTCAATATCCCGTGCTGGGCAAACAGGTTTTGCAGCCGTTTGAGCTAAGATTTTAAAATTATTCACATAATGAAAACCTATACTTTGTTTCAGGCGAGTTTCCCATTCAAATGCATGTAACAGTGAGAAACGCATTGTCTTGGCGAAATAAAGCGTTTTTCAACCACTTCATATAAATCGCTGTAACCTTTGATAGAAGACTCAGACAAACATGTTTATGGCTTTATCTTATAGAACTCAATATCCCCGTGCTGGGCAAACAGGTTTTGCAGCCGTTTGAGCTAAGATTTTAAAATTATTCACATAATGAAAACCTATACTTTGTCTCAGGCGAGTTTCCCATTCAAATGCATGTAACAGTGAGAAACGCATTGTCTTGGCGAAATAAAGCGTTTTTGAACAACTTCATATAAATCGCTGTAACTTTTGATAGAAGACTCAGACAAACATGTTTATGGCTTTATCTTATAGAACTCAATATCCCCGTGCTGGGCAAACAGGTTTTGCAGCCGTTTGAGCTAAGATTTTAAAATTATTCACATAATGAAAACCTATACTTTGTTTCAGGCGAGTTTCCCATTCAAATGCATGTAACAGTGAGAAACGCATTGTCTTGGCGAAATAAAGCGTTTTTGAACAACTTCATATAAATCGCTGTAACTTTTGATAGAAGACTCAGACAACATGTTTATGGCTTTATCTTATAGAACTCAATATCCCCATGCTGGGCAAACAGAACAGGTTTTGCAGCCGTTTGAGCTAAGATTTTAAAATTATTCACATAATGAAAACCTATACTTTGTTTCAGGCGAGTTTCCCATTCAAATGCATGTAACAGTGAGAAATACACTGTCTTGGCGAAATAAAGCGTTTTTCAACCACTTCATATAAATCGCTGTAACTTTTGATAGAAGACTCAGACAAACATGTTTCTGGCTTTATCTTATAGAACTCAATATCTGGGCAAACAGGTTTTGCAGCCGTTTGAGCTAAGATTTTAAAATTATTCACATAATGAAAACCTATACTTTGTTTCAGGCGAGTTTCCCATTCAAATGCATGTAACAGTGAGAAACGCATTGTCTTGGCGAAATAAAGCCTTTTCGTACAACTTCATATAAATCGCTGTAACTTTTGATAGAAGACTCAGACAAACATGTTTATGGCTTTATCTTATAGAACTCAATATCCCCGTGCTGGGCAAACAGAACAGGTTTTGCAGCCGTTTGAGCTAAGATTTTAAAATTATTCACATAATGAAAACCTATACTTTGTTTCAGGCGAGTTTCCCATTCAAATGCATGTAACAGTGAGAAACGCATTGTCTTGGCGAAATAAAGCGTTTTTGAACAACTTCATATAAATCGCTGTAACTTTTGATAGAAGACTCAGACAAACATGTTTATGGCTTTATCTTATAGAACTCAATATCCCCGTGCTGGGCAAACAGAACAGGTTTTGCAGCCGTTTGAGCTAAGATTTTAAAATTATTCACATAATGAAAACCTATACTTTGTTTCAGGCGAGTTTCCCATTCAAATGCATGTAACAGTGAGAAATACACTGTCTTGGCGAAATACAGTGTTTTTCAACCACTTCATATAAATCGCTGTAACTTTTGATAGAAGACTCAGACAAACATGTTTATGGCTTTATCTTATAGAACTCAATATCCCGTGCTGGGCAAACAGGTTTTGCAGCCGTTTGAGCTAAGATTTTAAAATTATTCACATAATGAAAACCTATACTTTGTTTCAGGCGAGTTTCCCATTCAAATGCATGTAACAGTGAGAAACGCATTGTCTTGGCGAAATAAAGCGTTTTCGTACAACTTCATATAAATCGCTGTAACTTTTGATAGAAGACTCAGACAAACATGTTTATGGCTTTATCTTATAGAACTCAATATCCCCGTGCTGGGCAAACAGAACAGGTTTTGCAGCCGTTTGAGCTAAGATTTTAAAATTATGCACATAATGAAAACCTATACTTTGTTTCAGGCGAGTTTCCCATTCAAATGCATGTAACAGTGAGAAATACACTGTCTTGGCGAAATACAGTGTTTTTCAACCACTTCATATAAATCGCTGTAACTTTTGATAGAAGACTCAGACAAACATGTTTATGGCTTTATCTTATAGAACTCAATATCCCCGTGCTGGGCAAACAGCCGTTTGAGCTAAGATTTTAAAATTATTCACATAATGAAAACCTATACTTTGTCTCGGGTGAGTTTCCCATTCAAATGCATGTAACAGTGAGAAACACACTGTCTTGGCGAAATAAAGCGTTTTTGTACAACTTCATATAAATCGCTGTAACTTTTGATAGAAGACTCAGACAAACATGTTTATGGCTTTATCTTATAGAACTCAATATCCCCGTGCTGGGCAAACAGGTTTTGCAGCCGTTTGAGCTAAGATTTTAAAATTATTCACATAATGAAAACCTATACTTTGTTTCAGGCGAGTTTCCCATTCAAATGCATGTAACAGTGAGAAACGCATTGTCTTGGCGAAATAAAGCGTTTTCGTACAACTTCATATAAATCGCTGTAACTTTTGATAGAAGACTCAGACAAACATGTTTATGGCTTTATCTTATAGAACTCAATATCCCCGTGCTGGGCAAACAGAACAGGTTTTGCAGCCGTTTGAGCTAAGATTTTAAAATTATTCACATAATGAAAACCTATACTTTGTTTCAGGCGAGTTTCCCATTCAAATGCATGTAACAGTGAGAAACGCATTGTCTTGGCGAAATAAAGCGTTTTCGTACAACTTCATATAAATCGCTGTAACTTTTGATAGAAGACTCAGACAAACATGTTTATGGCTTTATCTTATAGAACTCAATATCCCCGTGCTGGGCAAACAGAACAGGTTTTGCAGCCGTTTGAGCTAAGATTTTAAAATTATGCACATAATGAAAACCTATACTTTGTTTCAGGCGAGTTTCCCATTCAAATGCATGTAACAGTGAGAAATACACTGTCTTGGCGAAATAAAGCGTTTTTCAACCACTTCATATAAATCGCTGTAACTTTTGATAGAAGACTCAGACAAACATGTTTCTGGGTTTATCTTATAGAACTCAATATCCCGTGCTGGGCAAACAGGTTTTGCAGCCGTTTGAGCTAAGATTTTAAAATTATTCACATAATGAAAACCTATACTTTGTTTCAGGCGAGTTTCCCATTCAAATGCATGTAACAGTGAGAAACGCATTGTCTTGGCGAAATAAAGCGTTTTTGAACAACTTCATATAAATCGCTGTAACTTTTGATAGAAGACTCAGACAACATGTTTATGGCTTTATCTTATAGAACTCAATATCCCCATGCTGGGCAAACAGAACAGGTTTTGCAGCCGTTTGAGCTAAGATTTTAAAATTATTCACATAATGAAAACCTATACTTTGTTTCAGGCGAGTTTCCCATTCAAATGCATGTAACAGTGAGAAATACACTGTCTTGGCGAAATAAAGCGTTTTTCAACCACTTCATATAAATCGCTGTAACTTTTGATAGAAGACTCAGACAAACATGTTTCTGGCTTTATCTTATAGAACTCAATATCTGGGCAAACAGGTTTTGCAGCCGTTTGAGCTAAGATTTTAAAATTATTCACATAATGAAAACCTATACTTTGTTTCAGGCGAGTTTCCCATTCAAATGCATGTAACAGTGAGAAACGCATTGTCTTGGCGAAATAAAGCCTTTTCGTACAACTTCATATAAATCGCTGTAACTTTTGATAGAAGACTCAGACAAACATGTTTATGGCTTTATCTTATAGAACTCAATATCCCCGTGCTGGGCAAACAGAACAGGTTTTGCAGCCGTTTGAGCTAAGATTTTAAAATTATTCACATAATGAAAACCTATACTTTGTTTCAGGCGAGTTTCCCATTCAAATGCATGTAACAGTGAGAAACGCATTGTCTTGGCGAAATAAAGCGTTTTTGAACAACTTCATATAAATCGCTGTAACTTTTGATAGAAGACTCAGACAAACATGTTTATGGCTTTATCTTATAGAACTCAATATCCCCGTGCTGGGCAAACAGAACAGGTTTTGCAGCCGTTTGAGCTAAGATTTTAAAATTATTCACATAATGAAAACCTATACTTTGTTTCAGGCGAGTTTCCCATTCAAATGCATGTAACAGTGAGAAATACACTGTCTTGGCGAAATACAGTGTTTTTCAACCACTTCATATAAATCGCTGTAACTTTTGATAGAAGACTCAGACAAACATGTTTATGGCTTTATCTTATAGAACTCAATATCCCGTGCTGGGCAAACAGGTTTTGCAGCCGTTTGAGCTAAGATTTTAAAATTATTCACATAATGAAAACCTATACTTTGTTTCAGGCGAGTTTCCCATTCAAATGCATGTAACAGTGAGAAACGCATTGTCTTGGCGAAATAAAGCGTTTTCGTACAACTTCATATAAATCGCTGTAACTTTTGATAGAAGACTCAGACAAACATGTTTATGGCTTTATCTTATAGAACTCAATATCCCCGTGCTGGGCAAACAGAACAGGTTTTGCAGCCGTTTGAGCTAAGATTTTAAAATTATGCACATAATGAAAACCTATACTTTGTTTCAGGCGAGTTTCCCATTCAAATGCATGTAACAGTGAGAAATACACTGTCTTGGCGAAATACAGTGTTTTTCAACCACTTCATATAAATCGCTGTAACTTTTGATAGAAGACTCAGACAAACATGTTTATGGCTTTATCTTATAGAACTCAATATCCCCGTGCTGGGCAAACAGCCGTTTGAGCTAAGATTTTAAAATTATTCACATAATGAAAACCTATACTTTGTCTCGGGTGAGTTTCCCATTCAAATGCATGTAACAGTGAGAAACACACTGTCTTGGCGAAATAAAGCGTTTTTGTACAACTTCATATAAATCGCTGTAACTTTTGATAGAAGACTCAGACAAACATGTTTATGGCTTTATCTTATAGAACTCAATATCCCCGTGCTGGGCAAACAGAACAGGTTTTGCAGCCGTTTGAGCTAAGATTTTAAAATTATTCACATAATGAAAACCTATACTTTGTTTCAGGTGAGTTTCCCATTCAAATGCATGTAACAGTGAGAAACACACTGTCTTGGCGAAATAAAGCGTTTTTGTACAACTTCATATAAATCGCTGTAACTTTTGATAGAAGACTCAGACAAACATGTTTATGGCTTTATCTTATAGAACTCAATATCCCCGTGCTGGGCAAACAGGTTTTGCAGCCGTTTGAGCTAAGATTTTAAAATTATTCACATAATGAAAACCTATACTTTGTTTCAGGCGAGTTTCCCATTCAAATGCATGTAACAGTGAGAAACGCATTGTCTTGGCGAAATAAAGCGTTTTCGTACAACTTCATATAAATCGCTGTAACTTTTGATAGAAGACTCAGACAAACATGTTTATGGCTTTATCTTATAGAACTCAATATCCCCGTGCTGGGCAAACAGAACAGGTTTTGCAGCCGTTTGAGCTAAGATTTTAAAATTATTCACATAATGAAAACCTATACTTTGTTTCAGGCGAGTTTCCCATTCAAATGCATGTAACAGTGAGAAACGCATTGTCTTGGCGAAATAAAGCGTTTTCGTACAACTTCATATAAATCGCTGTAACTTTTGATAGAAGACTCAGACAAACATGTTTATGGCTTTATCTTATAGAACTCAATATCCCCGTGCTGGGCAAACAGAACAGGTTTTGCAGCCGTTTGAGCTAAGATTTTAAAATTATGCACATAATGAAAACCTATACTTTGTTTCAGGCGAGTTTCCCATTCAAATGCATGTAACAGTGAGAAATACACTGTCTTGGCGAAATAAAGCGTTTTTCAACCACTTCATATAAATCGCTGTAACTTTTGATAGAAGACTCAGACAAACATGTTTCTGGGTTTATCTTATAGAACTCAATATCCCGTGCTGGGCAAACAGGTTTTGCAGCCGTTTGAGCTAAGATTTTAAAATTATTCACATAATGAAAACCTATACTTTGTCTCGGGTGAGTTTCCCATTCAAATGCATGTAACAGTGAGAAACACACTGTCTTGGCGAAATAAAGAGTTTTTGTACAACTTCATATAAATCGCTGTAACTTTTGATAGAAGACTCAGACAAACATGTTTATGGCTTTATCTTATAGAACTCAATATCCCCGTGCTGGGCAAACAGGTTTTGCAGCCGTTTGAGCTAAGATTTTAAAATTATTCACATAATGAAAACCTATACTTTGTTTCAGGCGAGTTTCCCATTCAAATGCATGTAACAGTGAGAAATACACTGTCTTGGCGAAATAAAGCGTTTTTCAACCACTTCATATAAATCGCTGTAACTTTTGATAGAAGACTCAGACAAACATATTTATGGCTTTATCTTATAGAACTCAATATCCCCGTGCTGGGCAAACAGAACAGGTTTTGCAGCCGTTTGAGCTAAGATTTTTAAAATTATTCACATAATGAAAACCTATACTTTGTTTCAGGCGAGTTTCCCATTCAAATGCATGTAACAGTGAGAAACGCATTGTCTTGGCGAAATAAAGCGTTTTTGAACAACTTCATATAAATCGCTGTAACTTTTGATAGAAGACTCCGACAAACATGTTTATGGCTTTATCTTATAGAACTCAATATCCCCGTGCTGGGCAAACAGAACAGGTTTTGCAGCCGTTTGAGCTAAGATTTTAAAATTATTCACATAATGAAAACCTATACTTTGTATCAGGCGAGTTTCCCATTCAAATGCATGTAACAGTGAGAAATACACTGTCTTGGCAAAATAAAGCGTTTTTCAACCACTTCATATAAATCGCTGTAACTTTTGATAGAAGACTCAGACAAACATGTTTATGGCTTTATCTTATAGAACTCAATATCCCCGTGCTGGGCAAACAGGTTTTGCAGCCGTTTGAGCTAAGATTTTAAAATTATTCACATAATGAAAACCTATACTTTGTCCCATTCAAATGCATGTAACAGTGAGAAACACACTGTCTTGGCGAAATAAAGCGTTTTTGTACAACTTCATATAAATCGCTGTAACTTTTGATAGAAGACTCAGACAAACATGTTTATGGCTTTATCTTATAGAACTCAATATCCCCGTGCTGGGCAAACAGAACAGGTTTTGCAGCCGTTTGAGCTAAGATTTTAAAATTATTCACATAATGAAAACCTATACTTTGTTTCAGGCGAGTTTCCCATTCAAATGCATGTAACAGTGAGAAACGCATTGTCTTGGCGAAATAAAGCGTTTTTGAACAACTTCATATAAATCGCTGTAACTTTTGATAGAAGACTCAGACAAACATGTTTATGGCTTTATCTTATAGAACTCAATATCCCCGTGCTGGGCAAACAGGTTTTGCAGCCGTTTGAGCTAAGATTTTAAAATTATTCACATAATGAAAACCTATACTTTGTTTCAGGCGAGTTTCCCATTCAAATGCATGTAACAGTGAGAAACGCATTGTCTTGGCGAAATAAAGCGTTTTCGTACAACTTCATATAACTCGCTGTAACTTTTGATAGAAGACTCAGACAAACATGTTTATGGCTTTATCTTATAGAACTCAATATCCCCGTGCTGGGCAAACAGAACAGGTTTTGCAGCCGTTTGAGCTAAGATTTTAAAATTATGCACATAATGAAAACCTATACTTTGTTTCAGGCGAGTTTCCCATTCAAATGCATGTAACAGTGAGAAATACACTGTCTTGGCGAAATACAGTGTTTTTCAACCACTTCATATAAATCGCTGTAACTTTTGATAGAAGACTCAGACAAACATGTTTATGGCTTTATCTTATAGAACTCAATATCCCCGTGCTGGGCAAACAGGTTTTGCAGCCGTTTGAGCTAAGATTTTAAAATTATTCACATAATGAAAACCTATACTTTGTTTCAGGCGAGTTTCCCATTCAAATGCATGTAACAGTGAGAAACGCATTGTCTTGGCGAAATAAAGCGTTTTCGTACAACTTCATATAAATCGCTGTAACTTTTGATAGAAGACTCAGACAAACATGTTTATGGCTTTATCTTATAGAACTCAATATCCCCGTGCTGGGCAAACAGAACAGGTTTTGCAGCCGTTTGAGCTAAGATTTTAAAATTATTCACATAATGAAAACCTATACTTTGTTTCAGGCGAGTTTCCCATTCAAATGCATGTAACAGTGAGAAACGCATTGTCTTGGCGAAATAAAGCGTTTTTCAACCACTTCATATAAATCGCTGTAACTTTTGATAGAAGACTCAGACAAACATGTTTATGGCTTTATCTTATAGAACTCAATATCCCCGTGCTGGGCAAACAGAACAGGTTTTGCAGCCGTTTGAGCTAAGATTTTAAAATTATTCACATAATGAAAACCTATACTTTGTTTCAGGCGAGTTTCCCATTCAAATGCATGTAACAGTGAGAAACGCATTGTCTTGGCGAAATAAAGCGTTTTCGTACAACTTCATATAAATCGCTGTAACTTTTGATAGAAGACTCAGACAAACATGTTTATGGCTTTATCTTATAGAACTCAATATCCCTGTGCTGGGCAAACAGAACAGGTTTTGCAGCCGTTTGAGCTAAGATTTTAAAATTATTCACATAATGAAAACCTATACTTTGTTTCAGGCGAGTTTCCCATTCAAATGCATGTAACAGTGAGAAACGCATTGTCTTGGCGAAATAAAGCCTTTTCGTACAACTTCATATAAATCGCTGTAACTTTTGATAGAAGACTCAGACAAACATGTTTATGGCTTTATCTTATAGAACTCAATATCCCCGTGCTGGGCAAACAGGTTTTGCAGCCGTTTGAGCTAAGATTTTAAAATTATTCACATAATGAAAACCTATACTTTGTTTCAGGCGAGTTTCCCATTCAAATGCATGTAACAGTGAGAAATACACTGTCTTGGCGAAATAAAGCGTTTTTCAACCACTTCATATAAATCGCTGTAACTTTTGATAGAAGACTCAGACAAACATATTTATGGCTTTATCTTATAGAACTCAATATCCCCGTGCTGGGCAAACAGGTTCTGCAGCCGTTTGAGCTAAGATTTTAAAATTATTCACATAATGAAAACCTATACTTTGTCTCGGGTGAGTTTCCCATTCAAATGCATGTAACAGTGAGAAACACACTGTCTTGGCGAAATAAAGCGTTTTTGTACAACTTCATATAAATCGCTGTAACTTTTGATAGAAGACTCAGACAAACATGTTTATGGCTTTATCTTATAGAACTCAATATCCCCGTGCTGGGCAAACAGGTTTTGCAGCCGTTTGAGCTAAGATTTTAAAATTATTCACATAATGAAAACCTATACTTTGTTTCAGGCGAGTTTCCCATTCAAATGCATGTAACAGTGAGAAACGCATTGTCTTGGCGAAATAAAGCGTTTTCGTACAACTTCATATAAATCGCTGTAACTTTTGATAGAAGACTCAGACAAACATGTTTATGGCTTTATCTTATAGAACTCAATATCCCCGTGCTGGGCAAACAGAACAGGTTTTGCAGCCGTTTGAGCTAAGATTTTAAAATTATGCACATAATGAAAACCTATACTTTGTTTCAGGCGAGTTTCCCATTCAAATGCATGTAACAGTGAGAAATACACTGTCTTGGCGAAATAAAGCGTTTTCGTACAACTTCATATAAATCGCTGTAACTTTTGATAGAAGACTCAGACAAACATGTTTATGGCTTTATCTTATAGAACTCAATATCCCCATGCTGGGCAAACAGGTTTTGCAGCCGTTTGAGCTAAGATTTTAAAATTATTCACATAATGAAAACCTATACTTTGTCTCGGGTGAGTTTCCCATTCAAATGCATGTAACAGTGAGAAACACACTGTCTTGGCGAAATAAAGCGTTTTTGTACAACTTCATATAAATCGCTGTAACGTTTGATAGAAGACTCAGACAAACATATTTATGGCTTTATCTTATAGAACTCAATATCCCCGTGCTGGGCAAACAGGTTTTGCAGCCGTTTGAGCTAAGATTTTAAAATTATTCACATAATGAAAACCTATACTTTGTTTCAGGCGAGTTTCCCATTCAAATGCATGTAACAGTGAGAAACGCATTGTCTTGGCGAAATAAAGCGTTTTCGTACAACTTCATATAAATCGCTGTAACTTTTGATAGAAGACTCAGACAAACATGTTTATGGCTTTATCTTATAGAACTCAATATCCCCGTGCTGGGCAAACAGAACAGGTTTTGCAGCCGTTTGAGCTAAGATTTTAAAATTATGCACATAATGAAAACCTATACTTTGTTTCAGGCGAGTTTCCCATTCAAATGCATGTAACAGTGAGAAATACACTGTCTTGGCGAAATAAAGCGTTTTTCAACCACTTCATATAAATCGCTGTAACTTTTGATAGAATACTCAGACAAACATGTTTATGGCTTTATCTTATAGAACTCAATATCCCCGTGCTGGGCAAACAGAACAGGTTTTGCAGCCGTTTGAGCTAAGATTTTAAAATTATTCACATAATGAAAACCTATACTTTGTTTCAGGCGAGTTTCCCATTCAAATGCATGTAACAGTGAGAAATACACTGTCTTGGCGAAATAAAGCGTTTTTCAACCACTTCATATAAATCGCTGTAACTTTTGATAGAAGACTCAGACAAACATGTTTATGGCTTTATCTTATAGAACTCAATATCCCCGTGCTGGGCAAACAGAACAGGTTTTGCAGCCGTTTGAGCTAAGATTTTAAAATTATTCACATAATGAAAACCTATACTTTGTATCAGGCGAGTTTCCCATTCAAATGCATGTAACAGTGAGAAATACACTGTCTTGGCGAAATAAAGCGTTTTTCAACCACTTCATATAAATCGCTGTAACTTTTGATAGAAGACTCAGACAAACATATTTATGGTTTATCTTATAGAACTCAATATCCCCGTGCTGGGCAAACAGGTTTTGCAGCCGTTTGAGCTAAGATTTTAAAATTATTCACATAATGAAAACCTATACTTTGTTTCAGGCGAGTTTCCCATTCAAATGCATGTAACAGTGAGAAATACACTGTCTTGGCGAAATAAAGCGTTTTTCAACAACTTCATATAAATCGCTGTAACGTTTGATAGAAGACTCAGACAAACATATTTATGGCTTTATCTTATAGAACTCAATATCCCCGTGCTGGGCAAACAGGTTTTGCAGCCGTTTGAGCTAAGATTTTAAAATTATTCACATAATGAAAACCTATACTTTGTTTCAGGCGAGTTTCCCATTCAAATGCATGTAACAGTGAGAAACGCATTGTCTTGGCGAAATAAAGCGTTTTCGTACAACTTCATATAAATCGCTGTAACTTTTGATAGAAGACTCAGACAAACATGTTTATGGCTTTATCTTATAGAACTCAATATCCCCGTGCTGGGCAAACAGAACAGGTTTTGCAGCCGTTTGAGCTAAGATTTTAAAATTATGCACATAATGAAAACCTATACTTTGTTTCAGGCGAGTTTCCCATTCAAATGCATGTAACAGTGAGAAACGCATTGTCTTGGCGAAATAAAGCGTTTTCCTACAACTTCATATAAATCGCTGTAACTTTTGATAGAAGACTCAGACAAACATGTTTATGGCTTTATCTTATAGAACTCAATATCCCCGTGCTGGGCAAACAGGTTTTGCAGCCGTTTGAGCTAAGATTTTAAAATTATTCACATAATGAAAACCTATACTTTGTTTCAGGCGAGTTTCCCATTCAAATGCATGTAACAGTGAGAAACGCATTGTCTTGGCGAAATAAAGCGTTTTCGTACAACTTCATATAAATTGCTGTAACTTTTGATAGAAGACTCAGACAAACATGTTTATGGCTTTATCTTATAGAACTCAATATCCCCGTGCTGGGCAAACAGAACAGGTTTTGCAGCCGTTTGAGCTAAGATTTTAAAATTATTCACATAATGAAAACCTATACTTTGTCTCGGGTGAGTTTCCCATTCAAATGCATGTAACAGTGAGAAACACACTGTCTTGGCGAAATAAAGCGTTTTTGTACAACTTCATATAAATCGCTGTAACTTTTGATAGAAGACTCAGACAAACATGTTTATGGCTTTATCTTATAGAACTCAATATCCCCGTGCTGGGCAAACAGGTTTTGCAGCTGTTTGAGCTAAGATTTTAAAATTATTCACATAATGAAAACCTATACTTTGTTTCAGGCGAGTTTCCCATTCAAATGCATGTAACAGTGAGAAACGCATTGTCTTGGCGAAATAAAGCGTTTTCGTACAACTTCATATAAATCGCTGTAACTTTTGATAGAAGACTCAGACAAACATGTTTATGGCTTTATCTTATAGAACTCAATATCCCCGTGCTGGGCAAACAGAACAGGTTTTGCAGCCGTTTGAGCTAAGATTTTAAAATTATGCACATAATGAAAACCTATACTTTGTTTCAGGCGAGTTTCCCATTCAAATGCATGTAACAGTGAGAAATACACTGTCTTGGCGAAATACAGTGTTTTTCAACCACTTCATATAAATCGCTGTAACTTTTGATAGAAGACTCAGACAAACATGTTTATGGCTTTATCTTATAGAACTCAATATCCCCGTGCTGGGCAAACAGGTTTTGCAGCCGTTTGAGCTAAGATTTTAAAATTATTCACATAATGAAAACCTATACTTTGTTTCAGGCGAGTTTCCCATTCAAATGCATGTAACAGTGAGAAATACACTGTCTTGGCGAAATAAAGCGTTTTCGTACAACTTCATATAAATCGCTGTAACTTTTGATAGAAGACTCAGACAAACATGTTTATGGCTTTATCTTATAGAACTCAATATCCCCGTGCTGGGCAAACAGAACAGGTTTTGCAGCCGTTTGAGCTAAGATTTTAAAATTATTCACATAATGAAAACGTATACTTTGTTTCAGGCGAGTTTCCCATTCAAATGCATGTAACAGTGAGAAACGCATTGTCTTGGCGAAATAAAGCCTTTTTGAACAACTTCATATAAATCGCTGTAACTTTTGATAGAAGACTCAGACAAACATGTTTATGGCTTTATCTTATAGAACTCAATATCCCCGTGCTGGGCAAACAGGTTTTGCAGCCGTTTGAGCTAAGATTTTAAAATTATTCACATAATGAAAACCTATACTTTGTTTCAGGCGAGTTTCCCATTCAAATGCATGTAACAGTGAGAAACGCATTGTCTTGGCGAAATAAAGCGTTTTCGTACAACTTCATATAAATCGCTGTAACTTTTGATAGAAGACTCAGACAAACATGTTTATGGCTTTATCTTATAGAACTCAATATCCCCGTGCTGGGCAAACAGGTTTTGCAGCCGTTTGAGCTAAGATTTTAAAATTATTCACATAATGAAAACCTATACTTTGTTTCAGGCGAGTTTCCCATTCAAATGCATGTAACAGTGAGAAACGCATTGTCTTTGCGAAATAAAGCGTTTTTGAAAAACTTCATATAAATCGCTGTAACTTTTGATAGAAGACTCAGACAAACATGTTTATGGCTTTATCTTATAGAACTCAATATCCCCGTGCTGGGCAAACAGAACAGGTTTTGCAGCCGTTTGAGCTAAGATTCTAAAATTATTCACATAATGAAAACCTATACTTTGTCTCAGGCGAGTTTCCCATTCAAATGCATGTAACAGTGAGAAACGCATTGTCTTTGCGAAATAAAGCGTTTTTGAAAAACTTCATATAAATCGCTGTAACTTTTGATAGAAGACTCAGACAAACATGTTTATGGCTTTATCTTATAGAACTCAATATCCCCGTGCTGGGCAAACAGAACAGGTTTTGCAGCCGTTTGAGCTAAGATTTTAAAATTATTCACATAATGAAAACCTATACTTTGTCTCGGGTGAGTTTCCCATTCAAATGCATGTAACAGTGAGAAACACACTGTCTTGGCGAAATAAAGCGTTTTTGTACAACTTCATATAAATCGCTGTAACGTTTGATAGAAGACTCAGACAAACATATTTATGGCTTTATCTTATAGAACTCAATATCCCCGTGCTGGGCAAACAGGTTTTGCAGCCGTTTGAGCTAAGATTTTAAAATTATTCACATAATGAAAACCTATACTTTGTTTCAGGCGAGTTTCCCATTCAAATGCATGTAACAGTGAGAAACGCATTGTCTTGGCGAAATAAAGCGTTTTCGTACAACTTCATATAAATCGCTGTAACTTTTGATAGAAGACTCAGACAAACATGTTTATGGCTTTATCTTATAGAACTCAATATCCCCGTGCTGGGCAAACAGAACAGGTTTTGCAGCCGTTTGAGCTAAGATTTTAAAATTATGCACATAATGAAAACCTATACTTTGTTTCAGGCGAGTTTCCCATTCAAATGCATGTAACAGTGAGAAATACACTGTCTTGGCGAAATAAAGCGTTTTTCAACCACTTCATATAAATCGCTGTAACTTTTGATAGAATACTCAGACAAACATGTTTATGGCTTTATCTTATAGAACTCAATATCCCCGTGCTGGGCAAACAGAACAGGTTTTGCAGCCGTTTGAGCTAAGATTTTAAAATTATTCACATAATGAAAACCTATACTTTGTTTCAGGCGAGTTTCCCATTCAAATGCATGTAACAGTGAGAAATACACTGTCTTGGCGAAATAAAGCGTTTTTCAACCACTTCATATAAATCGCTGTAACTTTTGATAGAAGACTCAGACAAACATGTTTATGGCTTTATCTTATAGAACTCAATATCCCCGTGCTGGGCAAACAGAACAGGTTTTGCAGCCGTTTGAGCTAAGATTTTAAAATTATTCACATAATGAAAACCTATACTTTGTATCAGGCGAGTTTCCCATTCAAATGCATGTAACAGTGAGAAATACACTGTCTTGGCGAAATAAAGCGTTTTTCAACCACTTCATATAAATCGCTGTAACTTTTGATAGAAGACTCAGACAAACATATTTATGGTTTATCTTATAGAACTCAATATCCCCGTGCTGGGCAAACAGGTTTTGCAGCCGTTTGAGCTAAGATTTTAAAATTATTCACATAATGAAAACCTATACTTTGTTTCAGGCGAGTTTCCCATTCAAATGCATGTAACAGTGAGAAATACACTGTCTTGGCGAAATAAAGCGTTTTTCAACAACTTCATATAAATCGCTGTAACGTTTGATAGAAGACTCAGACAAACATATTTATGGCTTTATCTTATAGAACTCAATATCCCCGTGCTGGGCAAACAGGTTTTGCAGCCGTTTGAGCTAAGATTTTAAAATTATTCACATAATGAAAACCTATACTTTGTTTCAGGCGAGTTTCCCATTCAAATGCATGTAACAGTGAGAAACGCATTGTCTTGGCGAAATAAAGCGTTTTCGTACAACTTCATATAAATCGCTGTAACTTTTGATAGAAGACTCAGACAAACATGTTTATGGCTTTATCTTATAGAACTCAATATCCCCGTGCTGGGCAAACAGAACAGGTTTTGCAGCCGTTTGAGCTAAGATTTTAAAATTATGCACATAATGAAAACCTATACTTTGTTTCAGGCGAGTTTCCCATTCAAATGCATGTAACAGTGAGAAACGCATTGTCTTGGCGAAATAAAGCGTTTTCCTACAACTTCATATAAATCGCTGTAACTTTTGATAGAAGACTCAGACAAACATGTTTATGGCTTTATCTTATAGAACTCAATATCCCCGTGCTGGGCAAACAGGTTTTGCAGCCGTTTGAGCTAAGATTTTAAAATTATTCACATAATGAAAACCTATACTTTGTTTCAGGCGAGTTTCCCATTCAAATGCATGTAACAGTGAGAAACGCATTGTCTTGGCGAAATAAAGCGTTTTCGTACAACTTCATATAAATTGCTGTAACTTTTGATAGAAGACTCAGACAAACATGTTTATGGCTTTATCTTATAGAACTCAATATCCCCGTGCTGGGCAAACAGAACAGGTTTTGCAGCCGTTTGAGCTAAGATTTTAAAATTATTCACATAATGAAAACCTATACTTTGTCTCGGGTGAGTTTCCCATTCAAATGCATGTAACAGTGAGAAACACACTGTCTTGGCGAAATAAAGCGTTTTTGTACAACTTCATATAAATCGCTGTAACTTTTGATAGAAGACTCAGACAAACATGTTTATGGCTTTATCTTATAGAACTCAATATCCCCGTGCTGGGCAAACAGGTTTTGCAGCTGTTTGAGCTAAGATTTTAAAATTATTCACATAATGAAAACCTATACTTTGTTTCAGGCGAGTTTCCCATTCAAATGCATGTAACAGTGAGAAACGCATTGTCTTGGCGAAATAAAGCGTTTTCGTACAACTTCATATAAATCGCTGTAACTTTTGATAGAAGACTCAGACAAACATGTTTATGGCTTTATCTTATAGAACTCAATATCCCCGTGCTGGGCAAACAGAACAGGTTTTGCAGCCGTTTGAGCTAAGATTTTAAAATTATGCACATAATGAAAACCTATACTTTGTTTCAGGCGAGTTTCCCATTCAAATGCATGTAACAGTGAGAAATACACTGTCTTGGCGAAATACAGTGTTTTTCAACCACTTCATATAAATCGCTGTAACTTTTGATAGAAGACTCAGACAAACATGTTTATGGCTTTATCTTATAGAACTCAATATCCCCGTGCTGGGCAAACAGGTTTTGCAGCCGTTTGAGCTAAGATTTTAAAATTATTCACATAATGAAAACCTATACTTTGTTTCAGGCGAGTTTCCCATTCAAATGCATGTAACAGTGAGAAATACACTGTCTTGGCGAAATAAAGCGTTTTCGTACAACTTCATATAAATCGCTGTAACTTTTGATAGAAGACTCAGACAAACATGTTTATGGCTTTATCTTATAGAACTCAATATCCCCGTGCTGGGCAAACAGAACAGGTTTTGCAGCCGTTTGAGCTAAGATTTTAAAATTATTCACATAATGAAAACGTATACTTTGTTTCAGGCGAGTTTCCCATTCAAATGCATGTAACAGTGAGAAACGCATTGTCTTGGCGAAATAAAGCCTTTTTGAACAACTTCATATAAATCGCTGTAACTTTTGATAGAAGACTCAGACAAACATGTTTATGGCTTTATCTTATAGAACTCAATATCCCCGTGCTGGGCAAACAGGTTTTGCAGCCGTTTGAGCTAAGATTTTAAAATTATTCACATAATGAAAACCTATACTTTGTTTCAGGCGAGTTTCCCATTCAAATGCATGTAACAGTGAGAAACGCATTGTCTTGGCGAAATAAAGCGTTTTCGTACAACTTCATATAAATCGCTGTAACTTTTGATAGAAGACTCAGACAAACATGTTTATGGCTTTATCTTATAGAACTCAATATCCCCGTGCTGGGCAAACAGGTTTTGCAGCCGTTTGAGCTAAGATTTTAAAATTATTCACATAATGAAAACCTATACTTTGTTTCAGGCGAGTTTCCCATTCAAATGCATGTAACAGTGAGAAATACACTGTCTTGGCGAAATAAAGCGTTTTTCAACCACTTCATATAAATCGCTGTAACTTTTGATAGAAGACTCAGACAAACATATTTATGGCTTTATCTTATAGAACTCAATATCCCCGTGCTGGGCAAACAGGTTCTGCAGCCGTTTGAGCTAAGATTTTAAAATTATTCACATAATGAAAACCTATACTTTGTCTCGGGTGAGTTTCCCATTCAAATGCATGTAACAGTGAGAAACACACTGTCTTGGCGAAATAAAGCGTTTTTGTACAACTTCATATAAATCGCTGTAACTTTTGATAGAAGACTCAGACAAACATGTTTATGGCTTTATCTTATAGAACTCAATATCCCCGTGCTGGGCAAACAGAACAGGTTTTGCAGCCGTTTGAGCTAAGATTTTAAAATTATTCACATAATGAAAACCTATACTTTGTTTCAGGCGAGTTTCCCATTCAAATGCATGTAACAGTGAGAAACGCATTGTCTTGGCGAAATAAAGCGTTTTCGTACAACTTCATATAAATCGCTGTAACTTTTGATAGAAGACTCAGACAAACATGTTTATGGCTTTATCTTATAGAACTCAATATCCCCGTGCTGGGCAAACAGAACAGGTTTTGCAGCCGTTTGAGCTAAGATTTTAAAATTATGCACATAATGAAAACCTATACTTTGTTTCAGGCGAGTTTCCCATTCAAATGCATGTAACAGTGAGAAATACACTGTCTTGGCGAAATACAGTGTTTTTCAACCACTTCATATAAATCGCTGTAACTTTTGATAGAAGACTCAGACAAACATGTTTATGGCTTTATCTTATAGAACTCAATATCCCCGTGCTGGGCAAACAGGTTTTGCAGCCGTTTGAGCTAAGATTTTAAAATTATTCACATAATGAAAACCTATACTTTGTTTCAGGCGAGTTTCCCATTCAAATGCATGTAACAGTGAGAAACGCATTGTCTTGGCGAAATAAAGCGTTTTCGTACAACTTCATATAAATCGCTGTAACTTTTGATAGAAGACTCAGACAAACATGTTTATGGCTTTATCTTATAGAACTCAATATCCCCGTGCTGGGCAAACAGAACAGGTTTTGCAGCCGTTTGAGCTAAGATTTTAAAATTATGCACATAATGAAAACCTATACTTTGTTTCAGGCGAGTTTCCCATTCAAATGCATGTAACAGTGAGAAATACACTGTCTTGGCGAAATACAGTGTTTTTCAACCACTTCATATAAATCGCTGTAACTTTTGATAGAAGACTCAGACAAACATGTTTATGGCTTTATCTTATAGAACTCAATATCCCCGTGCTGGGCAAACAGGTTTTGCAGCCGTTTGAGCTAAGATTTTAAAATTATTCACATAATGAAAACCTATACTTTGTTTCAGGCGAGTTTCCCATTCAAATGCATGTAACAGTGAGAAATACACTGTCTTGGCGAAATAAAGCGTTTTCGTACAACTTCATATAAATCGCTGTAACTTTTGATAGAAGACTCAGACAAACATGTTTATGGCTTTATCTTATAGAACTCAATATCCCCATGCTGGGCAAACAGGTTTTGCAGCCGTTTGAGCTAAGATTTTAAAATTATTCACATAATGAAAACCTATACTTTGTCTCGGGTGAGTTTCCCATTCAAATGCATGTAACAGTGAGAAACACACTGTCTTGGCGAAATAAAGCGTTTTTGTACAACTTCATATAAATCGCTGTAACGTTTGATAGAAGACTCAGACAAACATATTTATGGCTTTATCTTATAGAACTCAATATCCCCGTGCTGGGCAAACAGGTTTTGCAGCCGTTTGAGCTAAGATTTTAAAATTATTCACATAATGAAAACCTATACTTTGTTTCAGGCGAGTTTCCCATTCAAATGCATGTAACAGTGAGAAATACACTGTCTTGGCGAAATAAAGCGTTTTTCAACCACTTCATATAAATCGCTGTAACTTTTGATAGAATACTCAGACAAACATGTTTATGGCTTTATCTTATAGAACTCAATATCCCCGTGCTGGGCAAACAGAACAGGTTTTGCAGCCGTTTGAGCTAAGATTTTAAAATTATTCACATAATGAAAACGTATACTTTGTTTCAGGCGAGTTTCCCATTCAAATGCATGTAACAGTGAGAAATACACTGTCTTGGCGAAATAAAGCGTTTTTCAACCACTTCATATAAATCGCTGTAACTTTTGATAGAAGACTCAGACAAACATGTTTATGGCTTTATCTTATAGAACTCAATATCCCCGTGCTGGGCAAACAGAACAGGTTTTGCAGCCGTTTGAGCTAAGATTTTAAAATTATTCACATAATGAAAACCTATACTTTGTATCAGGCGAGTTTCCCATTCAAATGCATGTAACAGTGAGAAATACACTGTCTTGGCGAAATAAAGCGTTTTTCAACCACTTCATATAAATCGCTGTAACTTTTGATAGAAGACTCAGACAAACATATTTATGGTTTATCTTATAGAACTCAATATCCCCGTGCTGGGCAAACAGGTTTTGCAGCCGTTTGAGCTAAGATTTTAAAATTATTCACATAATGAAAACCTATACTTTGTTTCAGGCGAGTTTCCCATTCAAATGCATGTAACAGTGAGAAATACACTGTCTTGGCGAAATAAAGCGTTTTTCAACAACTTCATATAAATCGCTGTAACGTTTGATAGAAGACTCAGACAAACATATTTATGGCTTTATCTTATAGAACTCAATATCCCCGTGCTGGGCAAACAGGTTTTGCAGCCGTTTGAGCTAAGATTTTAAAATTATTCACATAATGAAAACCTATACTTTGTTTCAGGCGAGTTTCCCATTCAAATGCATGTAACAGTGAGAAACGCATTGTCTTGGCGAAATAAAGCGTTTTCGTACAACTTCATATAAATCGCTGTAACTTTTGATAGAAGACTCAGACAAACATGTTTATGGCTTTATCTTATAGAACTCAATATCCCCGTGCTGGGCAAACAGAACAGGTTTTGCAGCCGTTTGAGCTAAGATTTTAAAATTATGCACATAATGAAAACCTATACTTTGTTTCAGGCGAGTTTCCCATTCAAATGCATGTAACAGTGAGAAACGCATTGTCTTGGCGAAATAAAGCGTTTTCGTACAACTTCATATAAATTGCTGTAACTTTTGATAGAAGACTCAGACAAACATGTTTATGGCTTTATCTTATAGAACTCAATATCCCCGTGCTGGGCAAACAGAACAGGTTTTGCAGCCGTTTGAGCTAAGATTTTAAAATTATTCACATAATGAAAACCTATACTTTGTCTCGGGTGAGTTTCCCATTCAAATGCATGTAACAGTGAGAAACACACTGTCTTGGCGAAATAAAGCGTTTTTGTACAACTTCATATAAATCGCTGTAACTTTTGATAGAAGACTCAGACAAACATGTTTATGGCTTTATCTTATAGAACTCAATATCCCCGTGCTGGGCAAACAGGTTTTGCAGCTGTTTGAGCTAAGATTTTAAAATTATTCACATAATGAAAACCTATACTTTGTTTCAGGCGAGTTTCCCATTCAAATGCATGTAACAGTGAGAAACGCATTGTCTTGGCGAAATAAAGCGTTTTCGTACAACTTCATATAAATCGCTGTAACTTTTGATAGAAGACTCAGACAAACATGTTTATGGCTTTATCTTATAGAACTCAATATCCCCGTGCTGGGCAAACAGAACAGGTTTTGCAGCCGTTTGAGCTAAGATTTTAAAATTATGCACATAATGAAAACCTATACTTTGTTTCAGGCGAGTTTCCCATTCAAATGCATGTAACAGTGAGAAATACACTGTCTTGGCGAAATACAGTGTTTTTCAACCACTTCATATAAATCGCTGTAACTTTTGATAGAAGACTCAGACAAACATGTTTATGGCTTTATCTTATAGAACTCAATATCCCCGTGCTGGGCAAACAGGTTTTGCAGCCGTTTGAGCTAAGATTTTAAAATTATTCACATAATGAAAACCTATACTTTGTTTCAGGCGAGTTTCCCATTCAAATGCATGTAACAGTGAGAAATACACTGTCTTGGCGAAATACAGTGTTTTTCAACCACTTCATATAAATCGCTGTAACTTTTGATAGAAGACTCAGACAAACATGTTTATGGCTTTATCTTATAGAACTCAATATCCCCGTGCTGGGCAAACAGGTTTTGCAGCCGTTTGAGCTAAGATTTTAAAATTATTCACATAATGAAAACGTATACTTTGTTTCAGGCGAGTTTCCCATTCAAATGCATGTAACAGTGAGAAATACACTGTCTTGGCGAAATAAAGCGTTTTCGTACAACTTCATATAAATCGCTGTAACTTTTGATAGAAGACTCAGACAAACATATTTATGGTTTATCTTATAGAACTCAATATCCCCGTGCTGGGCAAACAGGTTTTGCAGCCGTTTGAGCTAAGATTTTAAAATTATTCACATAATGAAAACCTATACTTTGTTTCAGGCGAGTTTCCCATTCAAATGCATGTAACAGTGAGAAACGCATTGTCTTGGCGAAATAAAGCGTTTTTGAACAACTTCATATAAATCGCTGTAACTTTTGATAGAAGACTCAGACAAACATGTTTATGGCTTTATCTTATAGAACTCAATATCCCCGTGCTGGGCAAACAGAACAGGTTTTGCAGCCGTTTGAGCTAAGATTTTAAAATTATTCACATAATGAAAACCTATACTTTGTTTCAGGCGAGTTTCCCATTCAAATGCATGTAACAGTGAGAAACGCATTGTCTTGGCGAAATAAAGCGTTTTCGTACAACTTCATATAAATCGCTGTAACTTTTGATAGAAGACTCATACAAATATGTTTATGGCTTTATCTTATAGAACTCAATATCCCCGTGCTGGGCAAACAGAACAGGTTTTGCAGCCGTTTGAGCTAAGATTTTAAAATTATTCACATAATGAAAACCTATACTTTGTCTCGGGTGAGTTTCCCATTCAAATGCATGTAACAGTGAGAAACACACTGTCTTGGCGAAATAAAGCGTTTTTGTACAACTTCATATAAATCGCTGTAACTTTTGATAGAAGACTCAGACAAACATGTTTATGGCTTTATCTTATAGAACTCAATATCCCCGTGCTGGGCAAACAGGTTTTGCAGCTGTTTGAGCTAAGATTTTAAAATTATTCACATAATGAAAACCTATACTTTGTTTCAGGCGAGTTTCCCATTCAAATGCATGTAACAGTGAGAAACGCATTGTCTTGGCGAAATAAAGCGTTTTCGTACAACTTCATATAAATCGCTGTAACTTTTGATAGAAGACTCAGACAAACATGTTTATGGCTTTATCTTATAGAACTCAATATCCCCGTGCTGGGCAAACAGAACAGGTTTTGCAGCCGTTTGAGCTAAGATTTTAAAATTATTCACATAATGAAAACCTATACTTTGTTTCAGGCGAGTTTCCCATTCAAATGCATGTAACAGTGAGAAATACACTGTCTTGGCGAAATACAGTGTTTTTCAACCACTTCATATAAATCGCTGTAACTTTTGATAGAAGACTCAGACAAACATGTTTATGGCTTTATCTTATAGAACTCAATATCCCCGTGCTGGGCAAACAGGTTTTGCAGCCGTTTGAGCTAAGATTTTAAAATTATTCACATAATGAAAACCTATACTTTGTTTCAGGCGAGTTTCCCATTCAAATGCATGTAACAGTGAGAAACGCATTGTCTTGGCGAAATAAAGCGTTTTCGTACAACTTCATATAAATCGCTGTAACTTTTGATAGAAGACTCAGACAAACATGTTTATGGCTTTATCTTATAGAACTCAATATCCCCGTGCTGGGCAAACAGAACAGGTTTTGCAGCCGTTTGAGCTAAGATTTTAAAATTATGCACATAATGAAAACCTATACTTTGTTTCAGGCGAGTTTCCCATTCAAATGCATGTAACAGTGAGAAATACACTGTCTTGGCGAAATACAGTGTTTTTCAACCACTTCATATAAATCGCTGTAACTTTTGATAGAAGACTCAGACAAACATGTTTATGGCTTTATCTTATAGAACTCAATATCCCCGTGCTGGGCAAACAGGTTTTGCAGCCGTTTGAGCTAAGATTTTAAAATTATTCACATAATGAAAACCTATACTTTGTTTCAGGCGAGTTTCCCATTCAAATGCATGTAACAGTGAGAAATACACTGTCTTGGCGAAATAAAGCGTTTTCGTACAACTTCATATAAATCGCTGTAACTTTTGATAGAAGACTCAGACAAACATGTTTATGGCTTTATCTTATAGAACTCAATATCCCCGTGCTGGGCAAACAGAACAGGTTTTGCAGCCGTTTGAGCTAAGATTTTAAAATTATTCACATAATGAAAACGTATACTTTGTTTCAGGCGAGTTTCCCATTCAAATGCATGTAACAGTGAGAAACGCATTGTCTTGGCGAAATAAAGCCTTTTTGAACAACTTCATATAAATCGCTGTAACTTTTGATAGAAGACTCAGACAAACATGTTTATGGCTTTATCTTATAGAACTCAATATCCCCGTGCTGGGCAAACAGGTTTTGCAGCCGTTTGAGCTAAGATTTTAAAATTATTCACATAATGAAAACCTATACTTTGTTTCAGGCGAGTTTCCCATTCAAATGCATGTAACAGTGAGAAACGCATTGTCTTGGCGAAATAAAGCGTTTTCGTACAACTTCATATAAATCGCTGTAACTTTTGATAGAAGACTCAGACAAACATGTTTATGGCTTTATCTTATAGAACTCAATATCCCCGTGCTGGGCAAACAGGTTTTGCAGCCGTTTGAGCTAAGATTTTAAAATTATTCACATAATGAAAACCTATACTTTGTTTCAGGCGAGTTTCCCATTCAAATGCATGTAACAGTGAGAAACGCATTGTCTTGGCGAAATAAAGCGTTTTCGTACAACTTCATATAAATCGCTGTAACTTTTGATAGAAGACTCAGACAAACATGTTTATGGCTTTATCTTATAGAACTCAATATCCCCGTGCTGGGCAAACAGAACAGGTTTTGCAGCCGTTTGAGCTAAGATTTTAAAATTATGCACATAATGAAAACCTATACTTTGTTTCAGGCGAGTTTCCCATTCAAATGCATGTAACAGTGAGAAATACACTGTCTTGGCGAAATACAGTGTTTTTCAACCACTTCATATAAATCGCTGTAACTTTTGATAGAAGACTCAGACAAACATGTTTATGGCTTTATCTTATAGAACTCAATATCCCCGTGCTGGGCAAACAGGTTTTGCAGCCGTTTGAGCTAAGATTTTAAAATTATTCACATAATGAAAACGTATACTTTGTTTCAGGCGAGTTTCCCATTCAAATGCATGTAACAGTGAGAAATACACTGTCTTGGCGAAATAAAGCGTTTTCGTACAACTTCATATAAATCGCTGTAACTTTTGATAGAAGACTCAGACAAACATATTTATGGTTTATCTTATAGAACTCAATATCCCCGTGCTGGGCAAACAGGTTTTGCAGCCGTTTGAGCTAAGATTTTAAAATTATTCACATAATGAAAACCTATACTTTGTTTCAGGCGAGTTTCCCATTCAAATGCATGTAACAGTGAGAAACGCATTGTCTTGGCGAAATAAAGCGTTTTTGAACAACTTCATATAAATCGCTGTAACTTTTGATAGAAGACTCAGACAAACATGTTTATGGCTTTATCTTATAGAACTCAATATCCCCGTGCTGGGCAAACAGAACAGGTTTTGCAGCCGTTTGAGCTAAGATTTTAAAATTATTCACATAATGAAAACCTATACTTTGTTTCAGGCGAGTTTCCCATTCAAATGCATGTAACAGTGAGAAACGCATTGTCTTGGCGAAATAAAGCGTTTTCGTACAACTTCATATAAATCGCTGTAACTTTTGATAGAAGACTCATACAAATATGTTTATGGCTTTATCTTATAGAACTCAATATCCCCGTGCTGGGCAAACAGGTTTTGCAGCCGTTTGAGCTAAGATTTTAAAATTATTCACATAATGAAAACCTATACTTTGTCTCGGGTGAGTTTCCCATTCAAATGCATGTAACAGTGAGAAACACACTGTCTTGGCGAAATAAAGCGTTTTTGTACAACTTCATATAAATCGCTGTAACTTTTGATAGAAGACTCAGACAAACATGTTTATGGCTTTATCTTATAGAACTCAATATCCCCGTGCTGGGCAAACAGGTTTTGCAGCTGTTTGAGCTAAGATTTTAAAATTATTCACATAATGAAAACCTATACTTTGTTTCAGGCGAGTTTCCCATTCAAATGCATGTAACAGTGAGAAACGCATTGTCTTGGCGAAATAAAGCGTTTTCGTACAACTTCATATAAATCGCTGTAACTTTTGATAGAAGACTCAGACAAACATGTTTATGGCTTTATCTTATAGAACTCAATATCCCCGTGCTGGGCAAACAGAACAGGTTTTGCAGCCGTTTGAGCTAAGATTTTAAAATTATTCACATAATGAAAACCTATACTTTGTTTCAGGCGAGTTTCCCATTCAAATGCATGTAACAGTGAGAAATACACTGTCTTGGCGAAATACAGTGTTTTTCAACCACTTCATATAAATCGCTGTAACTTTTGATAGAAGACTCAGACAAACATGTTTATGGCTTTATCTTATAGAACTCAATATCCCCGTGCTGGGCAAACAGGTTTTGCAGCCGTTTGAGCTAAGATTTTAAAATTATTCACATAATGAAAACCTATACTTTGTTTCAGGCGAGTTTCCCATTCAAATGCATGTAACAGTGAGAAACGCATTGTCTTGGCGAAATAAAGCGTTTTCGTACAACTTCATATAAATCGCTGCAACTTTTGATAGAAGACTCAGACAAACATGTTTATGGCTTTATCTTATAGAACTCAATATCCCCGTGCTGGGCAAACAGAACAGGTTTTGCAGCCGTTTGAGCTAAGATTTTAAAATTATGCACATAATGAAAACCTATACTTTGTTTCAGGCGAGTTTCCCATTCAAATGCATGTAACAGTGAGAAATACACTGTCTTGGCGAAATACAGTGTTTTTCAACCACTTCATATAAATCGCTGTAACTTTTGATAGAAGACTCAGACAAACATGTTTATGGCTTTATCTTATAGAACTCAATATCCCCGTGCTGGGCAAACAGGTTTTGCAGCCGTTTGAGCTAAGATTTTAAAATTATTCACATAATGAAAACCTATACTTTGTTTCAGGCGAGTTTCCCATTCAAATGCATGTAACAGTTTGAAATACACTGTCTTGGCGAAATAAAGCGTTTTCGTACAACTTCATATAAATCGCTGTAACTTTTGATAGAAGACTCAGACAAACATGTTTATGGCTTTATCTTATAGAACTCAATATCCCCGTGCTGGGCAAACAGAACAGGTTTTGCAGCTGTTTGAGCTAAGATTTTAAAATTATTCACATAATGAAAACCTATACTTTGTTTCAGGCGAGTTTCCCATTCAAATGCATGTAACAGTGAGAAACGCATTGTCTTGGCGAAATAAAGCGTTTTCGTACAACTTCATATAAATCGCTGTAACTTTTGATAGAAGACTCAGACAAACATGTTTATGGCTTTATCTTATAGAACTCAATATCCCCGTGCTGGGCAAACAGAACAGGTTTTGCAGCCGTTTGAGCTAAGATTTTAAAATTATGCACATAATGAAAACCTATACTTTGTTTCAGGCGAGTTTCCCATTCAAATGCATGTAACAGTGAGAAATACACTGTCTTGGCGAAATACAGTGTTTTTCAACCACTTCATAAAAATCGCTGTAACTTTTGATAGAAGACTCAGACAAACATGTTTATGGCTTTATCTTATAGAACTCAATATCCCCGTGCTGGGCAAACAGGTTTTGCAGCCGTTTGAGCTAAGATTTTAAAATTATTCACATAATGAAAACCTATACTTTGTTTCAGGCGAGTTTCCCATTCAAATGCATGTAACAGTGAGAAATACACTGTCTTGGCGAAATAAAGCGTTTTCGTACAACTTCATATAAATCGCTGTAACTTTTGATAGAAGACTCAGACAAACATGTTTATGGCTTTATCTTATAGAACTCAATATCCCCGTGCTGGGCAAACAGAACAGGTTTTGCAGCCGTTTGAGCTAAGATTTTAAAATTATTCACATAATGAAAACGTATACTTTGTTTCAGGCGAGTTTCCCATTCAAATGCATGTAACAGTGAGAAACGCATTGTCTTGGCGAAATAAAGCCTTTTTGAACAACTTCATATAAATCGCTGTAACTTTTGATAGAAGACTCAGACAAACATGTTTATGGCTTTATCTTATAGAACTCAATATCCCCGTGCTGGGCAAACAGGTTTTGCAGCCGTTTGAGCTAAGATTTTAAAATTATTCACATAATGAAAACCTATACTTTGTTTCAGGCGAGTTTCCCATTCAAATGCATGTAACAGTGAGAAACGCATTGTCTTGGCGAAATAAAGCGTTTTCGTACAACTTCATATAAATCGCTGTAACTTTTGATAGAAGACTCAGACAAACATGTTTATGGCTTTATCTTATAGAACTCAATATCCCCGTGCTGGGCAAACAGAACAGGTTTTGCAGCCGTTTGAGCTAAGATTTTAAAATTATGCACATAATGAAAACCTATACTTTGTTTCAGGCGAGTTTCCCATTCAAATGCATGTAACAGTGAGAAATACACTGTCTTGGCGAAATACAGTGTTTTTCAACCACTTCATATAAATCGCTGTAACTTTTGATAGAAGACTCAGACAAACATGTTTATGGCTTTATCTTATAGAACTCAATATCCCCGTGCTGGGCAAACAGGTTTTGCAGCCGTTTGAGCTAAGATTTTAAAATTATTCACATAATGAAAACGTATACTTTGTTTCAGGCGAGTTTCCCATTCAAATGCATGTAACAGTGAGAAATACACTGTCTTGGCGAAATAAAGCGTTTTCGTACAACTTCATATAAATCGCTGTAACTTTTGATAGAAGACTCAGACAAACATATTTATGGTTTATCTTATAGAACTCAATATCCCCGTGCTGGGCAAACAGGTTTTGCAGCCGTTTGAGCTAAGATTTTAAAATTATTCACATAATGAAAACCTATACTTTGTTTCAGGCGAGTTTCCCATTCAAATGCATGTAACAGTGAGAAACGCATTGTCTTGGCGAAATAAAGCGTTTTTGAACAACTTCATATAAATCGCTGTAACTTTTGATAGAAGACTCAGACAAACATGTTTATGGCTTTATCTTATAGAACTCAATATCCCCGTGCTGGGCAAACAGAACAGGTTTTGCAGCCGTTTGAGCTAAGATTTTAAAATTATTCACATAATGAAAACCTATACTTTGTTTCAGGCGAGTTTCCCATTCAAATGCATGTAACAGTGAGAAACGCATTGTCTTGGCGAAATAAAGCGTTTTCGTACAACTTCATATAAATCGCTGTAACTTTTGATAGAAGACTCATACAAATATGTTTATGGCTTTATCTTATAGAACTCAATATCCCCGTGCTGGGCAAACAGGTTTTGCAGCCGTTTGAGCTAAGATTTTAAAATTATTCACATAATGAAAACCTATACTTTGTCTCGGGTGAGTTTCCCATTCAAATGCATGTAACAGTGAGAAACACACTGTCTTGGCGAAATAAAGCGTTTTTGTACAACTTCATATAAATCGCTGTAACTTTTGATAGAAGACTCAGACAAACATGTTTATGGCTTTATCTTATAGAACTCAATATCCCCATGCTGGGCAAACAGGTTTTGCAGCTGTTTGAGCTAAGATTTTAAAATTATTCACATAATGAAAACCTATACTTTGTTTCAGGCGAGTTTCCCATTCAAATGCATGTAACAGTGAGAAACGCATTGTCTTGGCGAAATAAAGCGTTTTCGTACAACTTCATATAAATCGCTGTAACTTTTGATAGAAGACTCAGACAAACATGTTTATGGCTTTATCTTATAGAACTCAATATCCCCGTGCTGGGCAAACAGAACAGGTTTTGCAGCCGTTTGAGCTAAGATTTTAAAATTATTCACATAATGAAAACCTATACTTTGTTTCAGGCGAGTTTCCCATTCAAATGCATGTAACAGTGAGAAATACACTGTCTTGGCGAAATACAGTGTTTTTCAACCACTTCATATAAATCGCTGTAACTTTTGATAGAAGACTCAGACAAACATGTTTATGGCTTTATCTTATAGAACTCAATATCCCCGTGCTGGGCAAACAGAACAGGTTTTGCAGCCGTTTGAGCTAAGATTTTAAAATTATGCACATAATGAAAACCTATACTTTGTTTCAGGCGAGTTTCCCATTCAAATGCATGTAACAGTGAGAAATACACTGTCTTGGCGAAATACAGTGTTTTTCAACCACTTCATATAAATCGCTGTAACTTTTGATAGAAGACTCAGACAAACATGTTTATGGCTTTATCTTATAGAACTCAATATCCCCGTGCTGGGCAAACAGGTTTTGCAGCCGTTTGAGCTAAGATTTTAAAATTATTCACATAATGAAAACGTATACTTTGTTTCAGGCGAGTTTCCCATTCAAATGCATGTAACAGTGAGAAATACACTGTCTTGGCGAAATAAAGCGTTTTCGTACAACTTCATATAAATCGCTGTAACTTTTGATAGAAGACTCAGACAAACATGTTTATGGCTTTATCTTATAGAACTCAATATCCCCGTGCTGGGCAAACAGAACAGGTTTTGCAGCCGTTTGAGCTAAGATTTTAAAATTATTCACATAATGAAAACCTATACTTTGTATCAGGCGAGTTTCCCATTCAAATGCATGTAACAGTGAGAAATACACTGTCTTGGCGAAATAAAGCGTTTTTCAACCACTTCATATAAATCGCTGTAACTTTTGATAGAAGACTCAGACAAACATATTTATGGTTTATCTTATAGAACTCAATATCCCCGTGCTGGGCAAACAGGTTTTGCAGCCGTTTGAGCTAAGATTTTAAAATTATTCACATAATGAAAACCTATACTTTGTCTCGGGTGAGTTTCCCATTCAAATGCATGTAACAGTGAGAAACACACTGTCTTGGCGAAATAAAGCGTTTTTGTACAACTTCATATAAATCGCTGTAACTTTTGATAGAAGACTCAGACAAACATGTTTATGGCTTTATCTTATAGAACTCAATATCCCCGTGCTGGGCAAACAGAACAGGTTTTGCAGCCGTTTGAGCTAAGATTTTAAAATTATTCACATAATGAAAACCTATACTTTGTTTCAGGCGAGTTTCCCATTCAAATGCATGTAACAGTGAGAAACACACTGTCTTGGCGAAATAAAGCGTTTTTGTACAACTTCATATAAATCGCTGTAACTTTTGATAGAAGACTCAGACAAACATGTTTATGGCTTTATCTTATAGAACTCAATATCCCCGTGCTGGGCAAACAGAACAGGTTTTGCAGCCGTTTGAGCTAAGATTTTAAAATTATTCACATAATGAAAACCTATACTTTGTCTCGGTTGAGTTTCCCATTCAAATGCATGTAACAGTGAGAAACACACTGTCTTGGCGAAATAAAGCGTTTTTGTACAACTTCATATAAATCGCTGTAACTTTTGATAGAAGACTCAGACAAACATGTTTATGGCTTTATCTTATAGAACTCAATATCCCCGTGCTGGGCAAACAGGTTTTGCAGCCGTTTGAGCTAAGATTTTAAAATTATTCACATAATGAAAACCTATACTTTGTTTCAGGCGAGTTTCCCATTCAAATGCATGTAACAGTGAGAAACGCATTGTCTTGGCGAAATAAAGCGTTTTCGTACAACTTCATATAAATCGCTGTAACTTTTGATAGAAGACTCAGACAAACATGTTTATGGCTTTATCTTATAGAACTCAATATCCCCGTGCTGGGCAAACAGAACAGGTTTTGCAGCCGTTTGAGCTAAGATTTTAAAATTATTCACATAATAAAAACCTATACTTTGTTTCAGGCGAGTTTCCCATTCAAATGCATGTAACAGTGAGAAACACACTGTCTTGGCGAAATAAAGCGTTTTTGTACAACTTCATATAAATCGCTGTAACTTTTGATAGAAGACTCAGACAAACATGTTTATGGCTTTATCTTATAGAACTCAATATCCCCGTGCTGGGCAAACAGGTTTTGCAGCCGTTTGAGCTAAGATTTTAAAATTATTCACATAATGAAAACCTATACTTTGTTTCAGGCGAGTTTCCCATTCAAATGCATGTAACAGTGAGAAATACACTGTCTTGGCGAAATAAAGCGTTTTTCAACCACTTCATATAAATCGCTGTAACTTTTGATAGAAGACTCAGACAAACATGTTTATGGCTTTATCTTATAGAACTCAATATCCCCGTGCTGGGCAAACAGAACAGGTTTTGCAGCCGTTTGAGCTAAGATTTTAAAATTATTCACATAATGAAAACCTATACTTTGTTTCAGGCGAGTTTCCCATTCAAATGCATGTAACAGTGAGAAACGCATTGTCTTGGCGAAATAAAGCGTTTTCGTACAACTTCATATAAATCGCTGTAACTTTTGATAGAAGACTCAGACAAACATGTTTATGGCTTTATCTTATAGAACTCAATATCCCCGTGCTGGGCATACAGGTTTTGCAGCCGTTTGAGCTAAGATTTTAAAATTATTCACATAATGAAAACCTATTCTTTGTTTCAGGCGAGTTTCCCATTCAAATGCATGTAACAGTGAGAAATACACTGTCTTGGCGAAATAAAGCGTTTTTCAACCACTTCATATAAATCGCTGTAACTTTTGATAGAAGACTCAGACAAACATATTTATGGCTTTATCTTATAGAACTCAATATCCCCGTGCTGGGCAAACAGGTTTTGCAGCCGTTTGAGCTAAGATTTTAAAATTATTCACATAATAAAAACCTATACTTTGTTTCAGGCGAGTTTCCCATTCAAATGCATGTAACAGTGAGAAACACACTGTCTTGGCGAAATAAAGCGTTTTTGTACAACTTCATATAAATCGCTGTAACTTTTGATAGAAGACTCAGACAAACATGTTTATGGCTTTATCTTATAGAACTCAATATCCCCGTGCTGGGCAAACAGGTTTTGCAGCCGTTTGAGCTAAGATTTTAAAATTATTCACATAATGAAAACCTATACTTTGTTTCAGGCGAGTTTCCCATTCAAATGCATGTAACAGTGAGAAACACACTGTCTTGGCGAAATAAAGCGTTTTTGTACAACTTCATATAAATCGCTGTAACTTTTGATAGAAGACTCAGACAAACATGTTTATGGCTTTATCTTATAGAACTCAATATCCCCGTGCTGGGCAAACAGGTTTTGCAGCCGTTTGAGCTAAGATTTTAAAATTATTCACATAATGAAAACCTATACTTTGTTTCAGGCGAGTTTCCCATTCAAATGCATGTAACAGTGAGAAATACACTGTCTTGGCGAAATAAAGCGTTTTTCAACCACTTCATATAAATCGCTGTAACGTTTGATAGAAGACTCAGACAAACATATTTATGGCTTTATCTTATAGAACTCAATATCCCCGTGCTGGGCAAACAGGTTTTGCAGCCGTTTGAGCTAAGATTTTAAAATTATTCACATAATAAAAACCTATACTTTGTTTCAGGCGAGTTTCCCATTCAAATGCATGTAACAGTGAGAAACACACTGTCTTGGCGAAATAAAGCGTTTTTGTACAACTTCATATAAATCGCTGTAACTTTTGATAGAAGACTCAGACAAACATGTTTATGGCTTTATCTTATAGAACTCAATATCCCCGTGCTGGGCAAACAGAACAGGTTTTGCAGCCGTTTGAGCTAAGATTTTAAAATTATTCACATAATGAAAACGTATACTTTGTTTCAGGCGAGTTTCCCATTCAAATGCATGTAACAGTGAGAAATACACTGTCTTGGCGAAATAAAGCGTTTTCGTACAACTTCATATAAATCGCTGTAACTTTTGATAGAAGACTCAGACAAACATGTTTATGGCTTTATCTTATAGAACTCAATATCCCCGTGCTGGGCAAACAGAACAGGTTTTGCAGCCGTTTGAGCTAAGATTTTAAAATTATTCACATAATGAAAACCTATACTTTGTTTCAGGCGAGTTTCCCATTCAAATGCATGTAACAGTGAGAAATACACTGTCTTGGCGAAATACAGTGTTTTTCAACCACTTCATATAAATCGCTGTAACTTTTGATAGAAGACTCAGACAAACATGTTTATGGCTTTATCTTATAGAACTCAATATCCCCGTGCTGGGCAAACAGGTTTTGCAGCCGTTTGAGCTAAGATTTTAAAATTATTCACATAATGAAAACCTATACTTTGTTTCAGGCGAGTTTCCCATTCAAATGCATGTAACAGTGAGAAACGCATTGTCTTGGCGAAATAAAGCGTTTTCGTACAACTTCATATAAATCGCTGTAACTTTTGATAGAAGACTCAGACAAACATGTTTATGGCTTTATCTTATAGAACTCAATATCCCCGTGCTGGGCAAACAGAACAGGTTTTGCAGCCGTTTGAGCTAAGATTTTAAAATTATGCACATAATGAAAACCTATACTTTGTTTCAGGCGAGTTTCCCATTCAAATGCATGTAACAGTGAGAAATACACTGTCTTGGCGAAATACAGTGTTTTTCAACCACTTCATATAAATCGCTGTAACTTTTGATAGAAGACTCAGACAAACATGTTTATGGCTTTATCTTATAGAACTCAATATCCCCGTGCTGGGCAAACAGGTTTTGCAGCCGTTTGAGCTAAGATTTTAAAATTATTCACATAATGAAAACGTATACTTTGTTTCAGGCGAGTTTCCCATTCAAATGCATGTAACAGTGAGAAATACACTGTCTTGGCGAAATAAAGCGTTTTCGTACAACTTCATATAAATCGCTGTAACTTTTGATAGAAGACTCAGACAAACATGTTTATGGCTTTATCTTATAGAACTCAATATCCCCGTGCTGGGCAAACAGAACAGGTTTTGCAGCCGTTTGAGCTAAGATTTTAAAATTATTCACATAATGAAAACCTATACTTTGTATCAGGCGAGTTTCCCATTCAAATGCATGTAACAGTGAGAAATACACTGTCTTGGCGAAATAAAGCGTTTTTCAACCACTTCATATAAATCGCTGTAACTTTTGATAGAAGACTCAGACAAACATATTTATGGTTTATCTTATAGAACTCAATATCCCCGTGCTGGGCAAACAGGTTTTGCAGCCGTTTGAGCTAAGATTTTAAAATTATTCACATAATAAAAACCTATACTTTGTTTCAGGCGAGTTTCCCATTCAAATGCATGTAACAGTGAGAAACACACTGTCTTGGCGAAATAAAGCGTTTTTGTACAACTTCATATAAATCGCTGTAACTTTTGATAGAAGACTCAGACAAACATGTTTATGGCTTTATCTTATAGAACTCAATATCCCCGTGCTGGGCAAACAGGTTTTGCAGCCGTTTGAGCTAAGATTTTAAAATTATTCACATAATGAAAACCTATACTTTGTTTCAGGCGAGTTTCCCATTCAAATGCATGTAACAGTGAGAAACACACTGTCTTGGCGAAATAAAGCGTTTTTGTACAACTTCATATAAATCGCTGTAACTTTTGATAGAAGACTCAGACAAACATGTTTATGGCTTTATCTTATAGAACTCAATATCCCCGTGCTGGGCAAACAGGTTTTGCAGCCGTTTGAGCTAAGATTTTAAAATTATTCACATAATGAAAACCTATACTTTGTTTCAGGCGAGTTTCCCATTCAAATGCATGTAACAGTGAGAAATACACTGTCTTGGCGAAATAAAGCGTTTTTCAACCACTTCATATAAATCGCTGTAACGTTTGATAGAAGACTCAGACAAACATATTTATGGCTTTATCTTATAGAACTCAATATCCCCGTGCTGGGCAAACAGGTTTTGCAGCCGTTTGAGCTAAGATTTTAAAATTATTCACATAATAAAAACCTATACTTTGTTTCAGGCGAGTTTCCCATTCAAATGCATGTAACAGTGAGAAACACACTGTCTTGGCGAAATAAAGCGTTTTTGTACAACTTCATATAAATCGCTGTAACTTTTGATAGAAGACTCAGACAAACATGTTTATGGCTTTATCTTATAGAACTCAATATCCCCGTGCTGGGCAAACAGGTTTTGCAGCCGTTTGAGCTAAGATTTTAAAATTATTCACATAATGAAAACCTATACTTTGTTTCAGGCGAGTTTCCCATTCAAATGCATGTAACAGTGAGAAACGCATTGTCTTGGCGAAATAAAGCGTTTTCGTACAACTTCATATAAATCGCTGTAACTTTTGATAGAAGACTCAGACAAACATGTTTATGGCTTTATCTTATAGAACTCAATATCCCCGTGCTGGGCAAACAGAACAGGTTTTGCAGCCGTTTGAGCTAAGATTTTAAAATTATTCACATAATAAAAACCTATACTTTGTTTCAGGCGAGTTTCCCATTCAAATGCATGTAACAGTGAGAAACACACTGTCTTGGCGAAATAAAGCGTTTTTGTACAACTTCATATAAATCGCTGTAACTTTTGATAGAAGACTCAGACAAACATGTTTATGGCTTTATCTTATAGAACTCAATATCCCCGTGCTGGGCAAACAGGTTTTGCAGCCGTTTGAGCTAAGATTTTAAAATTATTCACATAATGAAAACCTATACTTTGTTTCAGGCGAGTTTCCCATTCAAATGCATGTAACAGTGAGAAATACACTGTCTTGGCGAAATAAAGCGTTTTTCAACCACTTCATATAAATCGCTGTAACTTTTGATAGAAGACTCAGACAAACATGTTTATGGCTTTATCTTATAGAACTCAATATCCCCGTGCTGGGCAAACAGAACAGGTTTTGCAGCCGTTTGAGCTAAGATTTTAAAATTATTCACATAATGAAAACCTATACTTTGTTTCAGGCGAGTTTCCCATTCAAATGCATGTAACAGTGAGAAACACACTGTCTTGGCGAAATAAAGCGTTTTTGTACAACTTCATATAAATCGCTGTAACTTTTGATAGAAGACTCAGACAAACATGTTTATGGCTTTATCTTATAGAACTCAATATCCCCGTGCTGGGCAAACAGGTTTTGCAGCCGTTTGAGCTAAGATTTTAAAATTATTCACATAATGAAAACCTATACTTTGTCTCGGGTGAGTTTCCCATTCAAATGCATGTAACAGTGAGAAACACACTGTCTTGGCGAAATAAAGCGTTTTTCAACCACTTCATATAAATCGCTGTAACTTTTGATAGAAGACTCAGACAAACATGTTTATGGCTTTATCTTATAGAACTCAATATCCCCGTGCTGGGCAAACAGAACAGGTTTTGCAGCCGTTTGAGCTAAGATTTTAAAATTATTCACATAATGAAAACCTATACTTTGTTTCAGGCGAGTTTCCCATTCAAATGCATGTAACAGTGAGAAATACACTGTCTTGGCGAAATAAAGCGTTTTTCAACCACTTCATATAAATCGCTGTAACGTTTGATAGAAGACTCAGACAAACATGTTTATGGCTTTATCTTATAGAACTCAATATCCCCGTGCTGGGCAAACAGAACAGGTTTTGCAGCCGTTTGAGCTAAGATTTTAAAATTATTCACATAATGAAAACCTATACTTTGTTTCAGGCGAGTTTCCCATTCAAATGCATGTAACAGTGAGAAACGCATTGTCTTGGCGAAATAAAGCGTTTTTGAACAACTTCATATAAATCGCTGTAACTTTTGATAGAAGACTCAGACAAACATGTTTATGGCTTTATCTTATAGAACTCAATATCCCCGTGCTGGGCAAACAGGTTTTGCAGCCGTTTGAGCTAAGATTTTAAAATTATTCACATAATGAAAACCTATACTTTGTTTCAGGCGAGTTTCCCATTCAAATGCATGTAACAGTGAGAAACGCATTGTCTTGGCGAAATAAAGCGTTTTCGTACAACTTCATATAAATCGCTGTAACTTTTGATAGAAGACTCAGACAAACATGTTTGTGGCTTTATCTTATAGAACTCAATATCCCCGTGCTGGGCAAACAGAACAGGTTTTGCAGCCGTTTGAGCTAAGATTCTAAAATTATTCACATAATGAAAACCTATACTTTGTCTCGGGTGAGTTTCCCATTCAAATGCATGTAACAGTGAGAAACACACTGTCTTGGCGAAATAAAGCGTTTTTGTACAACTTCATATAAATCGCTGTAACTTTTGATAGAAGACTCTTGAAAACACGCAGTTCTTTGAATCTTTGGGCTGAAGGAGGGACAATACTCGGTGTATAAATGCTCAATCAACAATCATTTATTTCCATACAATTCAACAGTCAGAGCATTACAACGTCCGGACGGGAGAGATGCTACCAGAGGGTCAGGCACATGTCTCAAAATGGTGACGGGTTGCTCAGCTTTTTATAGTCTCTAGTGGCCCCCAGCTAGTCGTAAAAGCCAAAACATCACATTTTTTCTCTGTTACAGCGCCTAAGTTATGACCTCGGCAGTTGTTTCTCTGCTTTCTGTAAGGTGGGGGTGTGGAATGTGGTCTATCTATCTCCCCTGTCTTTAGACACAGAGTCTCCTGCTTACAACCTTCTCTTCATGATTCAAGAATTAAGCATGTCAAGAAAACAGTGTAACACATTCCCAGCAGATCAAGGATGCACCTTTATCTAATGAACTAATATGTGAATATGTTCTGTTAACTCAAAAGTATAATGAGAACTAAACTACATACAGATCACACACTCTATTTTAAAGGGTATAATATGATCTACAACAATATCATAATTCAACTATTTTGATTACATCTATAAGGTAACATATAATAACAGAATAATATCACAATACCCTCTTTTGATCTCTCATTAAAGAGATCACTAATAACATGCACTTCAGCGTTGCAAGGTCCAGGTTTTCTTGATCCTGAGGCCCTCTGTCCCCCTTTAACGGGTGGACCATATGGGGGATGACCTCTGTGTTCACGCAGTTCAGATGCAAGCAAAGTTAGCTTTACAACCATAACAGCAGTTACAGATGACACTCCCATCACTCCCCATTTTCCCACAGCTTTATTTTTGTGCTCCAGTTTTCCACCCCCTTTGATGCCACCTAATAGCTTTCAAATGTACTTAGACTAGAACCTCTGTTTAAGGAGCTTTTAACCTTTATTTTTATTGCTGCAGCTACCAGTGTCTTCCAGTTGGGTGATTCTCAGCTTCTTTCTTCGACCTCCGGGGTTAGACCACCCTTTAGTCATTGCACAGTTCTGGGGATTATTCTGCCCCGATTTCAAACAAGGATCTGTGTGTTTTGGGTTCACCGGCGTGTCCCCCTTTTTGCCAAGAGCCTCTCGAACCTCGTTGGTCTGGTGTTCCTGGTTTTCGCCAACCCCTTCATGGTTATTGCTGTGTTTGTGGGATCCATCTTCTCCAGGAGCCCAAACGTCATGACACTTGACCCCAGTTGCTGTCTCGGCAGTCCCTACATCTGTCCCTGCTGTGAAGGGTCCTCACATCTCCGGGTCCCCGTCTGGTGTCTGTTCCTTTCTCTGCAAGAGACAGAAAACCAAAACACCTCTCTCCCTAGCCTTGATAATCTAATATTGTTATCCATTGTTCTTCTAATGATTCAAATTTGGTTTAAAATATTATGTTCAGGACTTATTCTAATTCTAATCATAATCTATGTGTGTGTAAAAGAAATCAAAAATTGGTGAACCCTTTCTAAGTCTAACACATTATAAGCTTAAGTTTTACCATAGCTAATTTATTAAACACAAAAATAAACTCATAGAAATTTTCATATCACCATTGTTTGATGTTCAAACTCAACTCCCCCTTTTTGACACACTCCCATGTGTCAATTCATTGGAGCTAGACAATTAAAAGAGAAGGTTGGTGACATCATATCTCAGAAAGTATCAGAAATTCTTCTCTCGAGTACCGTTGCTCCAGCCTTGTCATCCCTGAGGATCTTCGATCCCGAAAATGTCCCTTCTCCTCATGTAATAAAGTCTGTCATCTTTCCATGCCCTGGTAACTGGTCCATCCAGAGCTGTAACATTTTGAAATGTACATACAACAAGCCAAACCACACCTTGGTCACACCAACCCTCTTCCGCCCCGAAGATGTCCAATGCCATCCTAGTATGGACTGTCAAAAGTGGCTTTAACGCTGACTATCCTGACAATCCATTTTATAACGTTTCCTGGTCAGATTTGCCAATCTCTGCACCAGGGTTTAAAACTTTTCGCCATTTCCATTAGTTGTTATTTTTATTTAGTTTCGACTCCAGATTTTCAATTTTTACCAGTTGTAATTAGTTTTTACCAATTCTTTGCTAGTTTAGTTTAGTTTTTATTTTCTGAAAATCCTTAGTTTCAATTTAGTTTTATTTGTGTTTTGCAAAAATTAAGTGTAACAAAATCCCAGTTCCATCATATCAGTCATGCTCTTCTGGTTATCCTTGGGTGTTGAGACTAATAACTATTAACTCTTGCCGCACCGGGTGTTCCTAATTTTGGTTCAAGTGAATTGATAACCTTTTGAAGGCGATTGTTTCACACCTTTATTTAGATGTCCCAGTCCTGTTGTCTCGGGATACATCACGCTGCCTTATCTGGGGTTAGCTGTTTTCTGGGGATGCGGGTTGAGTGGGTGAGCTCTTCAAGGAGGGGGAGTGTGCTCCCCCTGATGAGGTCTTCTAGGTAAGCTAGGTTAACCTTCTTGTGTGGGCTTTTCAAGTGCACTTTAAGGTTAGTGGGACTTTTAGTTTTATAAATGTCCCTCATGACCCCCTGATGACCCAGTATTTCATTTTTGCACACTGTAGTACACATTTTAGTTTTTGCTTGTAGCTCGCATACTCTACTTGCCACTCCTCTAATTCCTGATGTTTCTTAGAGAGGGCAACAGTACCTTTAAAATTATATCACATGTGTGGGGGTGTGGCCTTGCCAATTGTTTTGCCCACCTTTTCAAAATGGCTGGCGTGCCCACTAGCACATTTCATGGAAAAAGAAAGGTAAGCTTGATATTTACATTCAAACTGTTTTGTTAAACTCAGATTTTTATTTTATTCTTTTTGCAAGTACCCCTCCTCGGTGGCGAGAAACTGTTGGTGTGGTCAAGTGGGTGCTCTGGAAACAACCGCTCAGGACAGAACAGTTATCAGTCATGTACTTCCTACAAATTTTGCATATGTTTTATTCCATATTGATCCTCTGAGTGTAATGGTACATTTTAATTTGAATTTATCCAAACTAAACACAATATTTTCTTTATTTACTTTGCTCTTGTTCTTTTTCAGTACCACATCCTATCAAATGTCCCTGTCGATTATATTCTACATTTAATAACTTACTATTTCAAGTGAGAACCTAAATCACGTGGACCAATGTTTATTATTGCATATCTCTATTCTGAATGTGGCCAGTCATTCATAGGTATTGTTCAATTTTGGCGATTTTCCTCTATAAAATTTAATTGACTTTTTTACAGTGGCCTGCTGTGGTTAATAGTAACATATTCCAGTCATGAGTGATATCAAAAGTCTTCTCCACTGTAGCATTTGGCATTCCCAATAATATAACATGATACCTTAATCAAAACACAGTTAATATAGCACAGTTTTCTTGATGCAAACATCAGTAACTCAAAATCAGCAACCACAGTGTTAAGTCTGCAGTTCATACTTATGTGAAGCTAGAGTCTCCTCCTCCAGTCTCTCTTATCCTCCTGCTCCTGAAAAAACAAAACAAAACAAAGCGAAGCATCCACCCTTCTCTTGTCGGCTGGGTGACTTGTTTATTGGCATTTACTAATCCTACAGTGGGTGCAGTCATTGTCTCAGTATCAAGTCAGTCAAAACTTTTAGTTGTCAGTCCATCACAGTCCATTCACATGCATACCTCCCTACACATTCATACCAGATGTTGCTGATAATGGAGTCTCCCGCGCAACCTATTCGAGCCTCCATCACCAGAAAGATGACGTCATCATTTTAAAGGAAAACAATTCCTTGTTGTTTTTTTTTTTGCCGGATTGACTCGGTGCAATCCTTTTAGACTCAGAACTTCTCAGTGTTCCCTATAAGTGAATTTCTCCCAAGCCAATTACAATCATGGAGAAGCACACTTTGCAACTGTTTTTGTAAGAATATTTCATAGCGCTTTAAATTTCAATCTTTCAGGCCTGGTTTAAAGAGCTGATTGTTAAATTATGAACTCACAAAATATCAACATATCACCATATCACCACCGGTGGATCACACCTCTCAGATGTTTTTTTTCTCCAGTGCACTGTAACAAAAACGAAAACAGACATAACCAACAAAATACTACTAAAATAACACAAACTAGGGCCCGTTGCAGACATGTCCAAGCATAAAACTATCCCTCTCTCGCTTACGAGAAAGAACACAAGCCAAAGCTCACTGATAAAATCAAGCTAGCGCTAAACAAAACCAAACAATCAACCAGAAATTCACAGGAACATTTTGCTTCCTGCCGGGACAATATTGTGTGGGAATGAGAACCTCAGGTGCCGTAACACCTTTTGTTCCTCCTTGAATTAAAACTCAATCACAGAAAATGCCGTACTCCAACCTAACCTTACACTATTAATTCATCATTTTCACTCTGTGCCACTGTTCCTCATCAGGGCTGTGTGAAGCACAGCAAAGAATTCAGTCAAGGCCTTGAGCCATAAACAGACATCACGCACAGACATTGTTTTCATAACCAAACTTTTTTAGACCTTATTAACTCTACATAAATGCCTTCTAGGTGACATATAACACATTCTAAGTAATCAATGGTAATCAATGGAAATCAATGGCTCCTCATAAAAATTATGCATTGGGATGTTTGTGTGCAGCATTTTGCATATCAGCATAAGCAAAGCATTCTTCATTGCATCAGCGTGTATGTGTGTGTGCGTATGGATCACTCTTCATTGCACAAGCGTGTGCATGTGTATGTGTGCATCACTTCTCAGTGAATCAACATTCCCGTGTGTGTGTGTGTGTGTGTGTGTGTGTGTTTGTGTTCATCACTTTCCTGTTCTGGTGTTCTGGGTAAACCACAGCCTGAAGCGTGCCCTGGGGTCCTGCCCCCTCCTTTTTCAGTTTGTTTGCGACCATTGCTGCTGCTGCTCCTGCTCAAAATTCAGTCCGTCCTGGTTCTGACCCCAATTGGGGCAGTCCTTTCTCCAGTGTCGATGTTCACCGCAGGTGAAACCTGCATCTTCTTCTGTGTTTTTGTCCATTCTGAGGTGCCTTCTGACCTCAGTTACTCCTCCTGTCTCGGTCACGCCCTTTTTCGCCACCCGATCATCCGTGTTGGTCCATCACTGTCCTGCACAGTGTGAATGCAAAGTTATCAAGGTCAGCATTCTTTCGCTCGGCCTTACTTTTCATTCGGGCTTGGCGGGCGTCTCGTCACAGCTCTGTCAGCTGACGCAGTCTGGGAATTTTTCCCCCGTGTAGTGAAACGGGCCTTAGGTTTAGTGCTCTCCGTCTCGGCTGCATGAGATCACATTCCTGCAGGTCTGTTGACATTCTCAGGTCGTTGTTGTGGGTCCAGCTGTTGCAGCATTTGGTCAGTGTCACGTATGGGGGAGAGCAGGAGTCCAGTCAGCCTCGGCTTTCAGGGCCGGCAAAGCAGCCTGTAATTAAATATGTATAGAAAAAACAAAAACAAAACAAAACAACAAAACAAAAACAAACAAAAAACAAAAACAAAAACAAACGAAAAGGAAAATGTTGTTGTGTTGGCTGTGTTATTCAGAGGGGAGACAATGGGGCCAGGCCCTATGTCAGCCTTCTCTCCCCCTTTTTTTGTTTTTTGTCTCCCGATATAATCAACTCCTAACCCACCAAGTTGACAGGACAACACCGGTATATGTTAAAATTCTTAAGATCATGTTTAAAAGCCCAAAAAAGGAACTTTCTTTCATTCAGTAATCACTTTTATTAATCAATCAACAGAAAACATGTCACAATTTGAATCTTTTAACCACTAAATTTGTTGTGTCTTGCCTGGTTGGTTAGACCAGTGTTCCTTTTTTTTTTTTAGTTAAATTGTTGTCCTGCAACCCAGAGGGTTTCTTTGTCAGTAATGTATAGACTTCATCATTTAAGTATGTTAATTTTTCTTTAACCTTGCTGGAAAATCTTCACGTGTTCATGAGTGTAAGCTGTTTCTTCATTGCGTGTATGTGCATTTGTATAAAAGCAGGTTAATTTTATCTTTTCTCAAACTAGGCGTTACCTTAAAAGGAGCCTTTCTCTCAGATTTCTCTGCTTGTGTGTGTTTTTGTTTCACCTTTTTGTTGTGATGCTCCGGACGCCTTCCCAACCTCCACAAGTCCGTTGGCCCCAATTTTATGTGTTAAAACTTCTCTTAATTTCTCCTCTAATTCTCTCCTCGCTGCTGTCTGTTTCACAGCTGCTGATTCGTGCTGGGTGTGGTTCCCATTACCTATAATTTTGCTTCGGCCGCTGTGCTTGTGGGGGCAGTTGGTCCAGGTCCGCAGCTTCCTGTATTAACACACTAAGAGATTTATTTTAATTTCATTTTCATCACTTTTAAACCGATAAGCAGGCAACACGCCTACCTTGACAGCGTAAACTGTACGCCAGTCTCCCAACACATTCCTCTCTGTACTCCTCCATAATTCTCCACTGCACACCTCTTACTATCTCTCCTTTTTATTTTTATTACACCACAGAGTAATACACCCAATTATGCCCGTCTATCTCTATGTGGCTCCAAATTCCCTCTTTATTTTAATTTCACACTCGTCAGGGGACAGGCACACAACAATTTCAACCACTGAAACGAGGAATTCAACCTTTTTATATTTCTTTACTAATCTAGACTCAACGTTTGGTCGCAAAATGTGTCTTGTTCTAGTCCGGAATAAATGTGAACCCGTGATTACACGGCCGTTCCAGTGTTATTTCCGTAGCTATGCGGGAGCCCTCACCTCCCCAAGTCACCACCTCGGCACCCGGACAACGCCGGTCCTGGCCACGCGTCCACGGACAGGAGGGTCGCCACTCCTAGGGCAAAGTTCCACAGGTACACTAGGCATCAACCTTTGATCCTAAAATGTGTATTTGCTCTAATGTCCTCCTAATCAAATACACCAACCGTCACTGTCACTGTGTTCACGCTTCACACTCCACACAAAAAACACACTCAGAGCGCGCCTCACTCACACTCTCACTCAGTGCGCGCTTTACCCACAAGACAGCACCCAGAGCGCGCCTCGCAGCTTCACACACACACTCTCACCCAGAGCGCGCTTTCACACTCACACACAACAATTTTACACAGAAACCTCTGAGCTCAACTATTAGATCTTCTTAAAGCACACTGCACCATAGACCAAAATAGCCCTTTCTCTGCGCTTATGACCGCCACAACGGGGCAAAGTCGCATCATAAAAGTGATGCTTGCATCCCCGAAGTTATACCCGACATCATAAACCAGGTTTTGCTCTATGTACTTCTTGGCAAGTAAAATTTTACTTTGTTTTATGACCGCAGCCCTTAAAAAAAAAACTCGACTGACGCCACAAACCACCGTCAAGCCTCTGTTCAATGTACTAAAATTAGCACCAACCACTACTGCACTTCACGGCCGCACCACCGGAACACGGCCATATCATAAACCAAACCTACGGACGTGTTTCGCTCTCGCGTTGCCAGCGTTCAACCGCACCGTGAAGCCAGCATCTGCTTTTCCTTAAATCAACTTCTATTTCATAGCCGGCAAGAGCCAGGACATAACCGACACCATAAACAAACTAAACAAACCTCGACTTCAATGTACTGGACTAATGGCCGCGTCTTCAGAATAAATTCTAATGTATTATTGCTACAGAAGCCAGTATTAGACAAAATTAAATGTGGAAGGTAAAGTGGCTGCAACTAGTCCAACGTAGTATGTTATTAGTATCTCGGTAGAAGCAGATTACTGCAACTAGACCAACGTAGTATGTTATTAGTATCTCGGTAGAAGCAGTTTATTTAACACACTGGAATTCAGCCTCAACTTATGTTGTTAGTATCTTGCGCCAAAAACCAGACACCGACAAATTTACTGTGAAAATACATGTGACTCAGCGAACAGATTAATTTGGAAAGCCCAATATGCACATTTGGTATTTATAATACAACAGGCTGTGCTTACCTTTCTGTTTTAGGCCGGCCTTCTGTTCACTTTGCCCCACGATCTCACCAAAGGCCAAATCTACACCTCCTCAGCACACCAAAGATCCGGGTCACACGGCACCAAGTTGTTGAAAACACGCAGTTCTTTGAATCTTTGGGCTGAAGGAGTGACAATACTCGGTGTATAAATGCTCAATCAACAATCATTTATTTCCATACAATTCAACAGTCAGAGCATTACAACGTCCGGACGGGAGAGATGCTACCAGACGGTGAGGCACATGTCTCAAAATGGTGACGGGTTGCTCAGCTTTTTATAGTCTCTAGTGGCCCCCAGCTAGTCGTAAAAGCCAAAACATCACATTTTTTCTCTGTTACAGCGCCTAAGTTATGACCTCGGCAGTTGTTTCTCTGCTTTCTGTAAGGTGGGGGTGTGGACTCAGACAAACATGTTTATGGCTTTATCTTATAGAACTCAATATCCCCGTGCTGGGCAAACAGAACAGGTTTTGCAGCCGTTTGAGCTAAGATTTTAAAATTATTCACATAATGAAAACCTATACTTTGTCTCGGGTGAGTTTCCCATTCAAATGCATGTAACAGTGAGAAACACACTGTCTTGGCGAAATAAAGCGTTTTTGTACAACTTCATATAAATCGCTGTAACTTTTGATAGAAGACTCAGACAAACATGTTTATGGCTTTATCTTATAGAACTCAATATCCCCGTGCTGGGCAAACAGGTTTTGCAGCCGTTTGAGCTAAGATTTTAAAATTATTCACATAATGAAAACCTATACTTTGTCTCGGGTGAGTTTCCCATTCAAATGCATGTAACAGTGAGAAACACACTGTCTTGGCGAAATAAAGCATTTTTGTACAACTTCATATAAATCGCTGTAACTTTTGATAGAAGACTCAGACAAACATGTTTATGGCTTTATCTTATAGAACTCAATATCCCCATGCTGGGCAAACAGAACAGGTTTTGCAGCCGTTTGAGCTAAGATTTTAAAATTATTCACATAATGAAAACCTATACTTTGTTTCAGTCGAGTTTCCCATTCAAATGCATGTAACAGTGAGAAATACACTGTCTTGGCGAAATAAAGCGTTTTTCAACCACTTCATATAAATCGCTGTAACGTTTGATAGAAGACTCAGACAAACATATTTATGGCTTTATCTTATAGAACTCAATATCCCCGTGCTGGGCAAACAGGTTTTGCAGCCGTTTGAGCTAAGATTTTAAAATTATTCACATAATGAAAACCTATACTTTGTTTCAGGCGAGTTTCCCATTCAAATGCATGTAACAGTGAGAAACGCATTGTCTTGGCGAAATAAAGCGTTTTCGTACAACTTCATATAAATCGCTGTAACTTTTGATAGAAGACTCAGACAAACATGTTTATGGCTTTATCTTATAGAACTCAATATCCCCATGCTGGGCAAACAGAACAGGTTTTGCAGCCGTTTGAGCTAAGATTTTAAAATTATTCACATAATGAAAACCTATACTTTGTTTCAGGCGAGTTTCCCATTCAAATGCATGTAACAGTGAGAAACGCATTGTCTTGGCGAAATAAAGCGTTTTCGTACAACTTCATATAAATCGCTGTAACTTTTGATAGAAGACTCAGACAAACATGTTTATGGCTTTATCTTATAGAACTCAATATCCCCGTGCTGGGCAAACAGAACAGGTTTTGCAGCCGTTTGAGCTAAGATTTTAAAATTATTCACATAATGAAAACCTATACTTTGTTTCAGTCGAGTTTCCCATTCAAATGCATGTAACAGTGAGAAATACACTGTCTTGGCGAAATAAAGCGTTTTTCAACCACTTCATATAAATCGCTGTAACGTTTGATAGAAGACTCAGACAAACATATTTATGGCTTTATCTTATAGAACTCAATATCCCCGTGCTGGGCAAACAGGTTTTGCAGCCGTTTGAGCTAAGATTTTAAAATTATTCACATAATGAAAACCTATACTTTGTTTCAGGTGAGTTTCCCATTCAAATGCATGTAACAGTGAGAAACGCATTGTCTTGGCGAAATAAAGCGTTTTCGTACAACTTCATATAAATCGCTGTAACTTTTGATAGAAGACTCAGACAAACATGTTTATGGCTTTATCTTATAGAACTCAATATCCCCGTGCTGGGCAAACAGAACAGGTTTTGCAGCCGTTTGAGCTAAGATTTTAAAATTATTCACATAATGAAAACCTATACTTTGTTTCAGGCGAGTTTCCCATTCAAATGCATGTAACAGTGAGAAACGCATTGTCTTGGCGAAATAAAGCGTTTTTGAACAACTTCATATAAATCGCTGTAACTTTTGATAGAAGACTCAGACAAACATGTTTATGGCTTTATCTTATAGAACTCAATATCCCCGTGCTGGGCAAGCAGGTTTTGCAGCCGTTTGAGCTAAGATTTTAAAATTATTCACATAATGAAAACCTATACTTTGTTTCAGGCGAGTTTCCCATTCAAATGCATGTAACAGTGAGAAACGCATTGTCTTGGCGAAATAAAGCGTTTTTGAACAACTTCATATAAATCGCTGTAACTTTTGATAGAAGACTCAGACAAACATGTTTATGGCTTTATCTTATAGAACTCAATATCGCCGTGCTGGGCAAACAGGTTTTGCAGCCGTTTGAGCTAAGATTTTAAAATTATTCACATAATGAAAACCTATACTTTGTTTCAGGCGAGTTTCCCATTCAAATGCATGTAACAGTGAGAAATACACTGTCTTGGCGAAATAAAGCGTTTTTCAACCACTTCATATAAATCGCTGTAACTTTTGATAGAAGACTCAGACAAACATATTTATGGCTTTATCTTATAGAACTCAATATCCCCGTGCTGGGCAAACAGGTTTTGCAGCCGTTTGAGCTAAGATTTTAAAATTATTCACATAATGAAAACCTATACTTTGTCTCGGGTGAGTTTCCCATTCAAATGCATGTAACAGTGAGAAACACACTGTCTTGGCGAAATAAAGCATTTTTGTACAACTTCATATAAATCGCTGTAACTTTTGATAGAAGACTCAGACATACATGTTTATGGCTTTATCTTATAGAACTCAATATCCCCATGCTGGGCAAACAGAACAGGTTTTGCAGCCGTTTGAGCTAAGATTTTAAAATTATTCACATAATGAAAACCTATACTTTGTTTCAGTCGAGTTTCCCATTCAAATGCATGTAACAGTGAGAAATACACTGTCTTGGCGAAATAAAGCGTTTTTCAACCACTTCATATAAATCGCTGTAACGTTTGATAGAAGACTCAGACAAACATATTTATGGCTTTATCTTATAGAACTCAATATCCCCGTGCTGGGCAAACAGGTTTTGCAGCCGTTTGAGCTAAGATTTTAAAATTATTCACATAATGAAAACCTATACTTTGTTTCAGGCGAGTTTCCCATTCAAATGCATGTAACAGTGAGAAACGCATTGTCTTGGCGAAATAAAGCGTTTTCGTACAACTTCATATAAATCGCTGTAACTTTTGATAGAAGACTCAGACAAACATGTTTATGGCTTTATCTTATAGAACTCAATATCCCCGTGCTGGGCAAACAGAACAGGTTTTGCAGCCGTTTGAGCTAAGATTTTAAAATTATTCACATAATGAAAACCTATACTTTGTTTCAGGCGAGTTTCCCATTCAAATGCATGTAACAGTGAGAAATACACTGTCTTGGCGAAATAAAGCGTTTTTCAACCACTTCATATAAATCGCTGTAACTTTTGATAGAAGACTCAGACAAACATATTTATGGCTTTATCTTATAGAACTCAATATCCCCGTGCTGGGCAAACAGGTTTTGCAGCCGTTTGAGCTAAGATTTTAAAATTATTCACATAATGAAAACCTATACTTTGTCTCGGGTGAGTTTCCCATTCAAATGCATGTAACAGTGAGAAACACACTGTCTTGGCGAAATAAAGCGTTTTTGTACAACTTCATATAAATCGCTGTAACTTTTGATAGAAGACTCAGACAAACATGTTTATGGCTTTATCTTATAGAACTCAATATCCCCATGCTGGGCAAACAGAACAGGTTTTGCAGCCGTTTGAGCTAAGATTTTAAAATTATTCACATAATGAAAACCTATACTTTGTTTCAGTCGAGTTTCCCATTCAAATGCATGTAACAGTGAGAAATACACTGTCTTGGCGAAATAAAGCGTTTTTCAACCACTTCATATAAATCGCTGTAACTTTTGATAGAAGACTCAGACAAACATATTTATGGCTTTATCTTATAGAACTCAATATCCCCGTGCTGGGCAAACAGAACAGGTTTTGCAGCCGTTTGAGCTAAGATTTTAAAATTATTCACATAATGAAAACCTATACTTTGTTTCAGTCGAGTTTCCCATTCAAATGCATGTAACAGTGAGAAATACACTGTCTTGGCGAAATAAAGCGTTTTTCAACCACTTCAAATAAATCGCTGTAACGTTTGATAGAAGACTCAGACAAACATATTTATGGCTTTATCTTATAGAACTCAATATCCCCGTGCTGGGCAAACAGGTTTTGCAGCCGTTTGAGCTAAGATTTTAAAATTATTCACATAATGAAAACCTATACTTTGTTTCAGGCGAGTTTCCCATTCAAATGCATGTAACAGTGAGAAACGCATTGTCTTGGCGAAATAAAGCGTTTTCGTACAACTTCATATAAATCGCTGTAACTTTTGATAGAAGACTCAGACAAAGATGTTTATGGCTTTATCTTATAGAACTCAATATCCCCGTGCTGGGCAAACAGGTTTTGCAGCCGTTTGAGCTAAGATTTTAAAATTATTCACATAATGAAAACCTATACTTTGTTTCAGGCGAGTTTCCCATTCAAATGCATGTAACAGTGAGAAATACACTGTCTTGGCGAAATAAAGCGTTTTTCAACCACTTCATATAAATCGCTGTAACTTTTGATAGAAGACTCAGACAAACATATTTATGGCTTTATCTTATAGAACTCAATATCCCCGTGCTGGGCAAACAGGTTTTGCAGCCGTTTGAGCTAAGATTTTAAAATTATTCACATAATGAAAACCTATACTTTGTTTCAGGCGAGTTTCCCATTCAAATGCATGTAACAGTGAGAAATACACTGTCTTGGCGAAATAAAGCGTTTTTCAACCACTTCATATAAATCACTGTAACTTTTGATAGAAGACTCAGACAAACATATTTATGGCTTTATCTTATAGAACTCAATATCCCCGTGCTGGGCAAACAGAACAGGTTTTGCAGCCGTTTGAGCTAAGATTTTAAAATTATTCACATAATGAAAACCTATACTTTGTCTCGGGTGAGTTTCCCATTCAAATGCATGTAACAGTGAGAAACACACTGTCTTGGCGAAATAAAGCGTTTTTGTACAACTTCATATAAATCGCTGTAACTTTTGATAGAAGACTCAGACAAACATGTTTATGGCTTTATCTTATAGAACTCAATATCCCCATGCTGGGCAAACAGAACAGGTTTTGCAGCCGTTTGAGCTAAGATTTTAAAATTATTCACATAATGAAAACCTATACTTTGTTTCAGGCGAGTTTCCCATTCAAATGCATGTAACAGTGAGAAATACACTGTCTTGGCGAAATAAAGCGTTTTTCAACCACTTCATATAAATCGCTGTAACTTTTGATAGAAGACTCAGACAAACATGTTTATGGCTTTATCTTATAGAACTCAATATCCCCGTGCTGGGCAAACAGGTTTTGCAGCCGTTTGAGCTAAGATTTTAAAATTATTCACATAATGAAAACCTATACTTTGTTTCAGTCGAGTTTCCCATTCAAATGCATGTAACAGTGAGAAATACACTGTCTTGGCGAAATAAAGCGTTTTTCAACCACTTCATATAAATCGCTGTAACTTTTGATAGAAGACTCAGACAAACATATTTATGGCTTTATCTTATAGAACTCAATATCCCCGTGCTGGGCAAACAGAACAGGTTTTGCAGCCGTTTGAGCTAAGATTTTAAAATTATTCACATAATGAAAACCTATACTTTGTTTCAGTCGAGTTTCCCATTCAAATGCATGTAACAGTGAGAAATACACTGTCTTGGCGAAATAAAGCGTTTTTCAACCACTTCAAATAAATCGCTGTAACGTTTGATAGAAGACTCAGACAAACATATTTATGGCTTTATCTTATAGAACTCAATATCCCCGTGCTGGGCAAACAGGTTTTGCAGCCGTTTGAGCTAAGATTTTAAAATTATTCACATAATGAAAACCTATACTTTGTTTCAGGCGAGTTTCCCATTCAAATGCATGTAACAGTGAGAAACGCATTGTCTTGGCGAAATAAAGCGTTTTCGTACAACTTCATATAAATCGCTGTAACTTTTGATAGAAGACTCAGACAAAGATGTTTATGGCTTTATCTTATAGAACTCAATATCCCCGTGCTGGGCAAACAGGTTTTGCAGCCGTTTGAGCTAAGATTTTAAAATTATTCACATAATGAAAACCTATACTTTGTTTCAGGCGAGTTTCCCATTCAAATGCATGTAACAGTGAGAAATACACTGTCTTGGCGAAATAAAGCGTTTTTCAACCACTTCATATAAATCGCTGTAACTTTTGATAGAAGACTCAGACAAACATATTTATGGCTTTATCTTATAGAACTCAATATCCCCGTGCTGGGCAAACAGGTTTTGCAGCCGTTTGAGCTAAGATTTTAAAATTATTCACATAATGAAAACCTATACTTTGTTTCAGGCGAGTTTCCCATTCAAATGCATGTAACAGTGAGAAATACACTGTCTTGGCGAAATAAAGCGTTTTTCAACCACTTCATATAAATCGCTGTAACTTTTGATAGAAGACTCAGACAAACATGTTTATGGCTTTATCTTATAGAACTCAATATCCCCGTGCTGGGCAAACAGGTTTTGCAGCCGTTTGAGCTAAGATTTTAAAATTATTCACATAATGAAAACCTATACTTTGTTTCAGGCGAGTTTCCCATTCAAATGCATGTAACAGTGAGAAACGCATTGTCTTGGCGAAATAAAGCGTTTTCGTACAACTTCATATAAATCGCTGTAACTTTTGATAGAAGACTCAGACAAACATGTTTATGGCTTTATCTTATAGAACTCAATATCCCCGTGCTGGGCAAACAGAACAGGTTTTGCAGCCGTTTGAGCTAAGATTTTAAAATTATGCACATAATGAAAACCTATACTTTGTTTCAGGCGAGTTTCCCATTCAAATGCATGTAACAGTGAGAAATACACTGTCTTGGCGAAATAAAGCGTTTTTCAACCACTTCATATAAATCGCTGTAACTTTTGATAGAAGACTCAGACAAACATGTTTATGGCTTTATCTTATAGAACTCAATATCCCCGTGCTGGGCAAACAGGTTTTGCAGCCGTTTGAGCTAAGATTTTAAAATTATTCACATAATGAAAACCTATACTTTGTTTCAGGCGAGTTTCCCATTCAAATGCATGTAACAGTGAGAAACGCATTGTCTTGGCGAAATAAAGCGTTTTCGTACAACTTCATATAAATCGCTGTAACTTTTGATAGAAGACTCAGACAAACATGTTTATGGCTTTATCTTATAGAACTCAATATCCCCGTGCTGGGCGAACAGGTTTTGCAGCCGTTTGAGCTAAGATTTTAAAATTATTCACATAATGAAAACCTATACTTTGTCTCGGGTGAGTTTCCCATTCAAATGCATGTAACAGTGAGAAACACACTGTCTTGGCGAAATAAAGCATTTTTGTACAACTTCATATAAATCGCTGTAACTTTTGATAGAAGACTCAGACAAACATGTTTATGGCTTTATCTTATAGAACTCAATATCCCCATGCTGGGCAAACAGAACAGGTTTTGCAGCCGTTTGAGCTAAGATTTTAAAATTATTCACATAATGAAAACCTATACTTTGTTTCAGTCGAGTTTCCCATTCAAATGCATGTAACAGTGAGAAATACACTGTCTTGGCGAAATAAAGCGTTTTTCAACCACTTCATATAAATCGCTGTAACGTTTGATAGAAGACTCAGACAAACATATTTATGGCTTTATCTTATAGAACTCAATATCCCCGTGCTGGGCAAACAGGTTTTGCAGCCGTTTGAGCTAAGATTTTAAAATTATTCACATAATGAAAACCTATACTTTGTTTCAGGCGAGTTTCCCATTCAAATGCATGTAACAGTGAGAAACGCATTGTCTTGGCGAAATAAAGCGTTTTCGTACAACTTCATATAAATCGCTGTAACTTTTGATAGAAGACTCAGACAAACATGTTTATGGCTTTATCTTATAGAACTCAATATCCCCGTGCTGGGCAAACAGAACAGGTTTTGCAGCCGTTTGAGCTAAGATTTTAAAATTATTCACATAATGAAAACCTATACTTTGTTTCAGGCGAGTTTCCCATTCAAATGCATGTAACAGTGAGAAACGCATTGTCTTGGCGAAATAAAGCGTTTTCGTACAACTTCATATAAATCGCTGTAACTTTTGATAGAAGACTCAGACAAACATGTTTATGGCTTTATCTTATAGAACTCAATATCCCCGTGCTGGGCAAACAGAACAGGTTTTGCAGCCGTTTGAGCTAAGATTTTAAAATTATTCACATAATGAAAACCTATACTTTGTTTCAGTCGAGTTTCCCATTCAAATGCATGTAACAGTGAGAAATACACTGTCTTGGCGAAATAAAGCGTTTTTCAACCACTTCATATAAATCGCTGTAACGTTTGATAGAAGACTCAGACAAACATATTTATGGCTTTATCTTATAGAACTCAATATCCCCGTGCTGGGCAAACAGGTTTTGCAGCCGTTTGAGCTAAGATTTTAAAATTATTCACATAATGAAAACCTATACTTTGTTTCAGGTGAGTTTCCCATTCAAATGCATGTAACAGTGAGAAACGCATTGTCTTGGCGAAATAAAGCGTTTTCGTACAACTTCATATAAATCGCTGTAACTTTTGATAGAAGACTCAGACAAACATGTTTATGGCTTTATCTTATAGAACTCAATATCCCCGTGCTGGGCAAACAGAACAGGTTTTGCAGCCGTTTGAGCTAAGATTTTAAAATTATTCACATAATGAAAACCTATACTTTGTTTCAGGCGAGTTTCCCATTCAAATGCATGTAACAGTGAGAAACGCATTGTCTTGGCGAAATAAAGCGTTTTTGAACAACTTCATATAAATCGCTGTAACTTTTGATAGAAGACTCAGACAAACATGTTTATGGCTTTATCTTATAGAACTCAATATCCCCGTGCTGGGCAAGCAGGTTTTGCAGCCGTTTGAGCTAAGATTTTAAAATTATTCACATAATGAAAACCTATACTTTGTTTCAGGCGAGTTTCCCATTCAAATGCATGTAACAGTGAGAAACGCATTGTCTTGGCGAAATAAAGCGTTTTTGAACAACTTCATATAAATCGCTGTAACTTTTGATAGAAGACTCAGACAAACATGTTTATGGCTTTATCTTATAGAACTCAATATCCCCGTGCTGGGCAAACAGGTTTTGCAGCCGTTTGAGCTAAGATTTTAAAATTATTCACATAATGAAAACCTATACTTTGTTTCAGGCGAGTTTCCCATTCAAATGCATGTAACAGTGAGAAATACACTGTCTTGGCGAAATAAAGCGTTTTTCAACCACTTCATATAAATCGCTGTAACTTTTGATAGAAGACTCAGACAAACATATTTATGGCTTTATCTTATAGAACTCAATATCCCCGTGCTGGGCAAACAGGTTTTGCAGCCGTTTGAGCTAAGATTTTAAAATTATTCACATAATGAAAACCTATACTTTGTCTCGGGTGAGTTTCCCATTCAAATGCATGTAACAGTGAGAAACACACTGTCTTGGCGAAATAAAGCATTTTTGTACAACTTCATATAAATCGCTGTAACTTTTGATAGAAGACTCAGACAAACATGTTTATGGCTTTATCTTATAGAACTCAATATCCCCATGCTGGGCAAACAGAACAGGTTTTGCAGCCGTTTGAGCTAAGATTTTAAAATTATTCACATAATGAAAACCTATACTTTGTTTCAGTCGAGTTTCCCATTCAAATGCATGTAACAGTGAGAAATACACTGTCTTGGCGAAATAAAGCGTTTTTCAACCACTTCATATAAATCGCTGTAACGTTTGATAGAAGACTCAGACAAACATATTTATGGCTTTATCTTATAGAACTCAATATCCCCGTGCTGGGCAAACAGGTTTTGCAGCCGTTTGAGCTAAGATTTTAAAATTATTCACATAATGAAAACCTATACTTTGTTTCAGGCGAGTTTCCCATTCAAATGCATGTAACAGTGAGAAACGCATTGTCTTGGCGAAATAAAGCGTTTTCGTACAACTTCATATAAATCGCTGTAACTTTTGATAGAAGACTCAGACAAACATGTTTATGGCTTTATCTTATAGAACTCAATATCCCCGTGCTGGGCAAACAGAACAGGTTTTGCAGCCGTTTGAGCTAAGATTTTAAAATTATTCACATAATGAAAACCTATACTTTGTTTCAGGCGAGTTTCCCATTCAAATGCATGTAACAGTGAGAAATACACTGTCTTGGCGAAATAAAGCGTTTTTCAACCACTTCATATAAATCGCTGTAACTTTTGATAGAAGACTCAGACAAACATATTTATGGCTTTATCTTATAGAACTCAATATCCCCGTGCTGGGCAAACAGGTTTTGCAGCCGTTTGAGCTAAGATTTTAAAATTATTCACATAATGAAAACCTATACTTTGTCTCGGGTGAGTTTCCCATTCAAATGCATGTAACAGTGAGAAACACACTGTCTTGGCGAAATAAAGCGTTTTCGTACAACTTCATATAAATCGCTGTAACTTTTGATAGAAGACTCAGACAAACATGTTTATGGCTTTATCTTATAGAACTCAATATCCCCGTGCTGGGCAAACAGAACAGGTTTTGCAGCCGTTTGAGCTAAGATTTTAAAATTATTCACATAATGAAAACCTATACTTTGTTTCAGGCGAGTTTCCCATTCAAATGCATGTAACAGTGAGAAACGCATTGTCTTGGCGAAATAAAGCGTTTTTGAACAACTTCATATAAATCGCTGTAACTTTTGATAGAAGACTCAGACAAACATGTTTATGGCTTTATCTTATAGAACTCAATATCCCCGTGCTGGGCAAGCAGGTTTTGCAGCCGTTTGAGCTAAGATTTTAAAATTATTCACATAATGAAAACCTATACTTTGTTTCAGGCGAGTTTCCCATTCAAATGCATGTAACAGTGAGAAACGCATTGTCTTGGCGAAATAAAGCGTTTTTGAACAACTTCATATAAATCGCTGTAACTTTTGATAGAAGACTCAGACAAACATGTTTATGGCTTTATCTTATAGAACTCAATATCCCCGTGCTGGGCAAACAGGTTTTGCAGCCGTTTGAGCTAAGATTTTAAAATTATTCACATAATGAAAACCTATACTTTGTTTCAGGCGAGTTTCCCATTCAAATGCATGTAACAGTGAGAAATACACTGTCTTGGCGAAATAAAGCGTTTTTCAACCACTTCATATAAATCGCTGTAACTTTTGATAGAAGACTCAGACAAACATATTTATGGCTTTATCTTATAGAACTCAATATCCCCGTGCTGGGCAAACAGGTTTTGCAGCCGTTTGAGCTAAGATTTTAAAATTATTCACATAATGAAAACCTATACTTTGTCTCGGGTGAGTTTCCCATTCAAATGCATGTAACAGTGAGAAACACACTGTCTTGGCGAAATAAAGCATTTTTGTACAACTTCATATAAATCGCTGTAACTTTTGATAGAAGACTCAGACAAACATGTTTATGGCTTTATCTTATAGAACTCAATATCCCCATGCTGGGCAAACAGAACAGGTTTTGCAGCCGTTTGAGCTAAGATTTTAAAATTATTCACATAATGAAAACCTATACTTTGTTTCAGTCGAGTTTCCCATTCAAATGCATGTAACAGTGAGAAATACACTGTCTTGGCGAAATAAAGCGTTTTTCAACCACTTCAAATAAATCGCTGTAACGTTTGATAGAAGACTCAGACAAACATATTTATGGCTTTATCTTATAGAACTCAATATCCCCGTGCTGGGCAAACAGGTTTTGCAGCCGTTTGAGCTAAGATTTTAAAATTATTCACATAATGAAAACCTATACTTTGTTTCAGGCGAGTTTCCCATTCAAATGCATGTAACAGTGAGAAACGCATTGTCTTGGCGAAATAAAGCGTTTTCGTACAACTTCATATAAATCGCTGTAACTTTTGATAGAAGACTCAGACAAAGATGTTTATGGCTTTATCTTATAGAACTCAATATCCCCGTGCTGGGCAAACAGGTTTTGCAGCCGTTTGAGCTAAGATTTTAAAATTATTCACATAATGAAAACCTATACTTTGTTTCAGGCGAGTTTCCCATTCAAATGCATGTAACAGTGAGAAATACACTGTCTTGGCGAAATAAAGCGTTTTTCAACCACTTCATATAAATCGCTGTAACTTTTGATAGAAGACTCAGACAAACATATTTATGGCTTTATCTTATAGAACTCAATATCCCCGTGCTGGGCAAACAGGTTTTGCAGCCGTTTGAGCTAAGATTTTAAAATTATTCACATAATGAAAACCTATACTTTGTTTCAGGCGAGTTTCCCATTCAAATGCATGTAACAGTGAGAAATACACTGTCTTGGCGAAATAAAGCGTTTTTCAACCACTTCATATAAATCACTGTAACTTTTGATAGAAGACTCAGACAAACATATTTATGGCTTTATCTTATAGAACTCAATATCCCCGTGCTGGGCAAACAGAACAGGTTTTGCAGCCGTTTGAGCTAAGATTTTAAAATTATTCACATAATGAAAACCTATACTTTGTCTCGGGTGAGTTTCCCATTCAAATGCATGTAACAGTGAGAAACACACTGTCTTGGCGAAATAAAGCGTTTTTGTACAACTTCATATAAATCGCTGTAACTTTTGATAGAAGACTCAGACAAACATGTTTATGGCTTTATCTTATAGAACTCAATATCCCCATGCTGGGCAAACAGAACAGGTTTTGCAGCCGTTTGAGCTAAGATTTTAAAATTATTCACATAATGAAAACCTATACTTTGTTTCAGGCGAGTTTCCCATTCAAATGCATGTAACAGTGAGAAATACACTGTCTTGGCGAAATAAAGCGTTTTTCAACCACTTCATATAAATCGCTGTAACTTTTGATAGAAGACTCAGACAAACATGTTTATGGCTTTATCTTATAGAACTCAATATCCCCGTGCTTGGCAAACAGGTTTTGCAGCCGTTTGAGCTAAGATTTTAAAATTATTCACATAATGAAAACCTATACTTTGTTTCAGTCGAGTTTCCCATTCAAATGCATGTAACAGTGAGAAATACACTGTCTTGGCGAAATAAAGCGTTTTTCAACCACTTCATATAAATCGCTGTAACTTTTGATAGAAGACTCAGACAAACATATTTATGGCTTTATCTTATAGAACTCAATATCCCCGTGCTGGGCAAACAGAACAGGTTTTGCAGCCGTTTGAGCTAAGATTTTAAAATTATTCACATAATGAAAACCTATACTTTGTTTCAGTCGAGTTTCCCATTCAAATGCATGTAACAGTGAGAAATACACTGTCTTGGCGAAATAAAGCGTTTTTCAACCACTTCAAATAAATCGCTGTAACGTTTGATAGAAGACTCAGACAAACATATTTATGGCTTTATCTTATAGAACTCAATATCCCCGTGCTGGGCAAACAGGTTTTGCAGCCGTTTGAGCTAAGATTTTAAAATTATTCACATAATGAAAACCTATACTTTGTTTCAGGCGAGTTTCCCATTCAAATGCATGTAACAGTGAGAAACGCATTGTCTTGGCGAAATAAAGCGTTTTTCAACCACTTCATATAAATCGCTGTAACTTTTGATAGAAGACTCAGACAAACATATTTATGGCTTTATCTTATAGAACTCAATATCCCCGTGCTGGGCAAACAGGTTTTGCAGCCGTTTGAGCTAAGATTTTAAAATTATTCACATAATGAAAACCTATACTTTGTTTCAGGCGAGTTTCCCATTCAAATGCATGTAACAGTGAGAAATACACTGTCTTGGCGAAATAAAGCGTTTTTCAACCACTTCATATAAATCACTGTAACTTTTGATAGAAGACTCAGACAAACATATTTATGGCTTTATCTTATAGAACTCAATATCCCCGTGCTGGGCAAACAGAACAGGTTTTGCAGCCGTTTGAGCTAAGATTTTAAAATTATTCACATAATGAAAACCTATACTTTGTCTCGGGTGAGTTTCCCATTCAAATGCATGTAACAGTGAGAAACACACTGTCTTGGCGAAATAAAGCGTTTTTGTACAACTTCATATAAATCGCTGTAACTTTTAATAGAAGACTCAGACAAACATGTTTATGGCTTTATCTTATAGAACTCAATATCCCCATGCTGGGCAAACAGAACAGGTTTTGCAGCCGTTTGAGCTAAGATTTTAAAATTATTCACATAATGAAAACCTATACTTTGTTTCAGGCGAGTTTCCCATTCAAATGCATGTAACAGTGAGAAATACACTGTCTTGGCGAAATAAAGCGTTTTTCAACCACTTCATATAAATCGCTGTAACGTTTGATAGAAGACTCAGACAAACATATTTATGGCTTTATCTTATAGAACTCAATATCCCCGTGCTGGGCAAACAGGTTTTGCAGCCGTTTGAGCTAAGATTTTAAAATTATTCACATAATGAAAACCTATACTTTGTTTCAGGCGAGTTTCCCATTCAAATGCATGTAACAGTGAGAAACGCATTGTCTTGGCGAAATAAAGCGTTTTCGTACAACTTCATATAAATCGCTGTAACTTTTGATAGAAGACTCAGACAAACATATTTATGGCTTTATCTTATAGAACTCAATATCCCCGTGCTGGGCAAACAGGTTTTGCAGCCGTTTGAGCTAAGATTTTAAAATTATTCACATAATAAAAACCTATACTTTGTCTCGGGTGAGTTTCCCATTCAAATGCATGTAACAGTGAGAAACACACTGTCTTGGCGAAATAAAGCGTTTTCGTACAACTTCATATAAATCGCTGTAACTTTTGATAGAAGACTCAGACAAACATGTTTATGGCTTTATCTTATAGAACTCAATATCCCCGAGCTGGGCAAACAGAACAGGTTTTGCAGCCGTTTGAGCTAAGATTTTAAAATTATTCACATAATGAAAACCTATACTTTGTTTCAGGCGAGTTTCCCATTCAAATGCATGTAACAGTGAGAAACGCATTGTCTTGGTGAAATAAAGCGTTTTTGAACAACTTCATATAAATCGCTGTAACTTTTGATAGAAGACTCAGACAAACATGTTTATGGCTTTATCTTATAGAACTCAATATCCCCGTGCTGGGAAAGCAGGTTTTGCAGCCGTTTGAGCTAAGATTTTAAAATTATTCACATAATGAAAACCTATACTTTGTTTCAGGCGAGTTTCCCATTCAAATGCATGTAACAGTGAGAAACGCATTGTCTTGGCCAAATAAAGCGTTTTTGAACAACTTCATATAAATCGCTGTAACTTTTGATAGAAGACTCAGACAAACATGTTTATGGATTTATCTTATAGAACTCAATATCCCCGTGCTGGGCAAACAGGTTTTGCAGCCGTTTGAGCTAAGATTTTAAAATTATTCACATAATGAAAACCTATACTTTGTTTCAGGCGAGTTTCCCATTCAAATGCATGTAACAGTGAGAAATACACTGTCTTGGCGAAATAAAGCGTTTTTCAACCACTTCATATAAATCGCTGTAACTTTTGATAGAAGACTCAGACAAACATATTTATGGCTTTATCTTATAGAACTCAATATCCCCGTGCTGGGCAAACAGGTTTTGCAGCCGTTTGAGCTAAGATTTTAAAATTATTCACATAATGAAAACCTATACTTTGTCTCGGGTGAGTTTCCCATTCAAATGCATGTAACAGTGAGAAACACACTGTCTTGGCGAAATAAAGCGTTTTTGTACAACTTCATATAAATCGCTGTAACTTTTGATAGAAGACTCAGACAAACATGTTTATGGCTTTATCTTATAGAACTCAATATCCCCATGCTGGGCAAACAGAACAGGTTTTGCAGCCGTTTGAGCTAAGATTTTAAAATTATTCACATAATGAAAACCTATACTTTGTTTCAGTCGAGTTTCCCATTCAAATGCATGTAACAGTGAGAAATACACTGTCTTGGCGAAATAAAGCGTTTTTCAACCACTTCATATAAATCGCTGTAACGTTTGATAGAAGACTCAGACAAACATATTTATGGCTTTATCTTATAGAACTCAATATCCCCGTGCTGGGCAAACAGGTTTTGCAGCCGTTTGAGCTAAGATTTTAAAATTATTCACATAATGAAAACCTATACTTTGTTTCAGGCGAGTTTCCCATTCAAATGCATGTAACAGTGAGAAACGCATTGTCTTGGCGAAATAAAGCGTTTTCGTACAACTTCATATAAATCGCTGTAACTTTTGATAGAAGACTCAGACAAACATGTTTATGGCTTTATCTTATAGAACTCAATATCCCCGTGCTGGGCAAACAGAACAGGTTTTGCAGCCGTTTGAGCTAAGATTTTAAAATTATTCACATAATGAAAACCTATACTTTGTTTCAGTCGAGTTTCCCATTCAAATGCATGTAACAGTGAGAAATACACTGTCTTGGCGAAATAAAGCGTTTTTCAACCACTTCATATAAATCGCTGTAACGTTTGATAGAAGACTCAGACAAACATATTTATGGCTTTATCTTATAGAACTCAATATCCCCGTGCTGGGCAAACAGGTTTTGCAGCCGTTTGAGCTAAGATTTTAAAATTATTCACATAATGAAAACCTATACTTTGTTTCAGGCGAGTTTCCCATTCAAATGCATGTAACAGTGAGAAACGCATTGTCTTGGCGAAATAAAGCGTTTTTGAACAACTTCATATAAATCGCTGTAACTTTTGATAGAAGACTCAGACAAACATGTTTATGGCTTTATCTTATAGAACTCAATATCCCCGTGCTGGGCAAGCAGGTTTTGCAGCCGTTTGAGCTAAGATTTTAAAATTATTCACATAATGAAAACCTATACTTTGTTTCAGGCGAGTTTCCCATTCAAATGCATGTAACAGTGAGAAACGCATTGTCTTGGCGAAATAAAGCGTTTTTGAACAACTTCATATAAATCGCTGTAACTTTTGATAGAAGACTCAGACAAACATGTTTATGGCTTTATCTTATAGAACTCAATATCCCCGTGCTGGGCAAGCAGGTTTTGCAGCCGTTTGAGCTAAGATTTTAAAATTATTCACATAATGAAAACCTATACTTTGTTTCAGGCGAGTTTCCCATTCAAATGCATGTAACAGTGAGAAATACACTGTCTTGGCGAAATAAAGCGTTTTTCAACCACTTCATATAAATCGCTGTAACTTTTGATAGAAGACTCAGACAAACATATTTATGGCTTTATCTTATAGAACTCAATATCCCCGTGCTGGGCAAACAGGTTTTGCAGCCGTTTGAGCTAAGATTTAAAAATTATTCACATAATGAAAACCTATACTTTGTCTCGGGTGAGTTTCCCATTCAAATGCATGTAACAGTGAGAAACACACTGTCTTGGCGAAATAAAGCGTTTTTGTACAACTTCATATAAATCGCTGTAACTTTTGATAGAAGACTCAGACAAACATGTTTATGGCTTTATCTTATAGAACTCAATATCCCCATGCTGGGCAAACAGAACAGGTTTTGCAGCCGTTTGAGCTAAGATTTTAAAATTATTCACATAATGAAAACCTATACTTTGTTTCAGGCGAGTTTCCCATTCAAATGCATGTAACAGTGAGAAATACACTGTCTTGGCGAAATAAAGCGTTTTTCAACCACTTCATATAAATCGCTGTAACGTTTGATAGAAGACTCAGACAAACATATTTATGGCTTTATCTTATAGAACTCAATATCCCCGTGCTGGGCAAACAGGTTTTGCAGCCGTTTGAGCTAAGATTTTAAAATTATTCACATAATGAAAACCTATACTTTGTTTCAGGCGAGTTTCCCATTCAAATGCATGTAACAGTGAGAAACGCATTGTCTTGGCGAAATAAAGCGTTTTCGTACAACTTCATATAAATCGCTGTAACTTTTGATAGAAGACTCAGACAAACATGTTTATGGCTTTATCTTATAGAACTCAATATCCCCGTGCTGGGCAAACAGAACAGGTTTTGCAGCCGTTTGAGCTAAGATTTTAAAATTATTCACATAATGAAAACCTATACTTTGTTTCAGGCGAGTTTCCCATTCAAATGCATGTAACAGTGAGAAACGCATTGTCTTGGCGAAATAAAGCGTTTTTCAACCACTTCATATAAATCGCTGTAACTTTTGATAGAAGACTCAAACAAAGATGTTTATGGCTTTATCTTATAGAACTCAATATCCCCGTGCTGGGCAAACAGGTTTTGCAGCCGTTTGAGCTAAGATTTTAAAATTATTCACATAATGAAAACCTATACTTTGTTTCAGGCGAGTTTCCCATTCAAATGCATGTAACAGTGAGAAATACACTGTCTTGGCGAAATAAAGCGTTTTTCAACCACTTCATATAAATCGCTGTAACTTTTGATAGAAGACTCAGACAAACATGTTTATGGCTTTATCTTATAGAACTCAATATCCCCGTGCTGGGCAAACAGGTTTTGCAGCCGTTTGAGCTAAGATTTTAAAATTATTCACATAATGAAAACCTATACTTTGTTTCAGGCGAGTTTCCCATTCAAATGCATGTAACAGTGAGAAACGCATTGTCTTGGCGAAATAAAGCGTTTTCGTACAACTTCATATAAATCGCTGTAACTTTTGATAGAAGACTCAGACAAACATGTTTATGGCTTTATCTTATAGAACTCAATATCCCCGTGCTGGGCAAACAGAACAGGTTTTGCAGCCGTTTGAGCTAAGATTTTAAAATTATTCACATAATGAAAACCTATACTTTGTTTCAGGCGAGTTTCCCATTCAAATGCATGTAACAGTGAGAAACGCATTGTCTTGGCGAAATAAAGCGTTTTTGAACAACTTCATATAAATCGCTGTAACTTTTGATAGAAGACTCAGACAAACATGTTTATGGCTTTATCTTATAGAACTCAATATCCCCGTGCTGGGCAAGCAGGTTTTGCAGCCGTTTGAGCTAAGATTTTAAAATTATTCACATAATGAAAACCTATACTTTGTTTCAGGCGAGTTTCCCATTCAAATGCATGTAACAGTGAGAAATACACTGTCTTGGCGAAATAAAGCGTTTTTCAACCACTTCATATAAATCGCTGTAACTTTTGATAGAAGACTCAGACAAACATATTTATGGCTTTATCTTATAGAACTCAATATCCCCGTGCTGGGCAAACAGGTTTTGCAGCCGTTTGAGCTAAGATTTAAAAATTATTCACATAATGAAAACCTATACTTTGTCTCGGGTGAGTTTCCCATTCAAATGCATGTAACAGTGAGAAACACACTGTCTTGGCGAAATAAAGCGTTTTTGTACAACTTCATATAAATCGCTGTAACTTTTGATAGAAGACTCAGACAAACATGTTTATGGCTTTATCTTATAGAACTCAATATCCCCGTGCTGGGCAAACAGAACAGGTTTTGCAGCCGTTTGAGCTAAGATTTTAAAATTATTCACATAATGAAAACCTATACTTTGTTTCAGTCGAGTTTCCCATTCAAATGCATGTAACAGTGAGAAATACACTGTCTTGGCGAAATAAAGCGTTTTTCAACCACTTCATATAAATCGCTGTAACGTTTGATAGAAGACTCAGACAAACATATTTATGGCTTTATCTTATAGAACTCAATATCCCCGTGCTGGGCAAACAGGTTTTGCAGCCGTTTGAGCTAAGATTTTAAAATTATTCACATAATGAAAACCTATACTTTGTTTCAGGCGAGTTTCCCATTCAAATGCATGTAACAGTGAGAAACACATTGTCTTGGCGAAATAAAGCGTTTTCGTACAACTTCATATAAATCGCTGTAACTTTTGATAGAAGACTCAGACAAACATGTTTATGGCTTTGTCTTATAGAACTCAATATCCCCGTGCTGGGCAAACAGAACAGGTTTTGCAGCCGTTTGAGCTAAGATTTTAAAATTATTCACATAATGAAAACCTATACTTTGTTTCAGGCGAGTTTCCCATTCAAATGCATGTAACAGTGAGAAACGCATTGTCTTGGCGAAATAAAGCGTTTTTCAACCACTTCATATAAATCGCTGTAACTTTTGATAGAAGACTCAAACAAAGATGTTTATGGCTTTATCTTATAGAACTCAATATCCCCGTGCTGGGCAAACAGGTTTTGCAGCCGTTTGAGCTAAGATTTTAAAATTATTCACATAATGAAAACCTATACTTTGTTTCAGGCGAGTTTCCCATTCAAATGCATGTAACAGTGAGAAATACACTGTCTTGGCGAAATAAAGCGTTTTTCAACCACTTCATATAAATCGCTGTAACTTTTGATAGAAGACTCAGACAAACATATTTATGGCTTTATCTTATAGAACTCAATATCCCCGTGCTGGGCAAACAGAACAGGTTTTGCAGCCGTTTGAGCTAAGATTTAAAAATTATTCACATAATGAAAACCTATACTTTGTCTCGGGTGAGTTTCCCATTCAAATGCATGTAACAGTGAGAAACACACTGTCTTGGCAAAATAAAGCGTTTTTGTACAACTTCATATAAATCGCTGTAACTTTTGATAGAAGACTCAGACAAACATGTTTATGGCTTTATCTTATAGAACTCAATATCCCCATGCTGGGCAAACAGAACAGGTTTTGCAGCCGTTTGAGCTAAGATTTTAAAATTATTCACATAATGAAAACCTATACTTTGTTTCAGTCGAGTTTCCCATTCAAATGCATGTAACAGTGAGAAATACACTGTCTTGGCGAAATAAAGCGTTTTTCAACCACTTCATATAAATCGCTGTAACGTTTGATAGAAGACTCAGACAAACATATTTATGGCTTTATCTTATAGAACTCAATATCCCCGTGCTGGGCAAACAGGTTTTGCAGCCGTTTGAGCTAAGATTTAAAATTATTCACATAATGAAAACCTATACTTTGTTTCAGGCGAGTTTCCCATTCAAATGCATGTAACAGTGAGAAACGCATTGTCTTGGCGAAATAAAGCGTTTTCGTACAACTTCATATAAATCGCTGTAACTTTTGATAGAAGACTCAGACAAACATGTTTATGGCTTTATCTTATAGAACTCAATATCCCCGTGCTGGGCAAACAGAACAGGTTTTGCAGCCGTTTGAGCTAAGATTTTAAAATTATTCACATAATGAAAACCTATACTTTGTTTCAGGCGAGTTTCCCATTCAAATGCATGTAACAGTGAGAAACGCATTGTCTTGGCGAAATAAAGCGTTTTTCAACCACTTCATATAAATCGCTGTAACTTTTGATAGAAGACTCAAACAAAGATGTTTATGGCTTTATCTTATAGAACTCAATATCCCCGTGCTGGGCAAACAGGTTTTGCAGCCGTTTGAGCTAAGATTTTAAAATTATTCACATAATGAAAACCTATACTTTGTTTCAGGCGAGTTTCCCATTCAAATGCATGTAACAGTGAGAAATACACTGTCTTGGCGAAATAAAGCGTTTTTCAACCACTTCATATAAATCGCTGTAACTTTTGATAGAAGACTCAGACAAACATATTTATGGCTTTATCTTATAGAACTCAATATCCCCGTGCTGGGCAAACAGAACAGGTTTTGCAGCCGTTTGAGCTAAGATTTTAAAATTATTCACATAATGAAAACCTATACTTTGTTTCAGGCGAGTTTCCCATTCAAATGCATGTAACAGTGAGAAACGCATTGTCTTGGCGAAATAAAGCGTTTTCGTACAACTTCATATAAATCGCTGTAACTTTTGATAGAAGACTCAGACAAACATGTTTATGGCTTTATCTTATAGAACTCAATATCCCCGTGCTGGGCAAACAGAACAGGTTTTGCAGCCGTTTGAGCTAAGATTTTAAAATTATTCACATAATGAAAACCTATACTTTGTTTCAGTCGAGTTTCCCATTCAAATGCATGTAACAGTGAGAAATACACTGTCTTGGCGAAATAAAGCGTTTTTCAACCACTTCATATAAATCGCTGTAACGTTTGATAGAAGACTCAGACAAGCATATTTATGGCTTTATCTTATAGAACTCAATATCCCCGTGCTGGGCAAACAGGTTTTGCAGCCGTTTGAGCTAAGATTTTAAAATTATTCACATAATGAAAACCTATACTTTGTTTCAGGTGAGTTTCCCATTCAAATGCATGTAACAGTGAGAAACGCATTGTCTTGGCGAAATAAAGCGTTTTCGTACAACTTCATATAAATCGCTGTAACTTTTGATAGAAGACTCAGACAAACATGTTTATGGCTTTATCTTATAGAACTCAATATCCCCGTGCTGGGCAAACAGAACAGGTTTTGCAGCCGTTTGAGCTAAGATTTTAAAATTATTCACATAATGAAAACCTATACTTTGTTTCAGGCGAGTTTCCCATTCAAATGCATGTAACAGTGAGAAACGCATTGTCTTGGCGAAATAAAGCGTTTTCGTACAACTTCATATAAATCGCTGTAACTTTTGATAGAAGACTCAGACAAACATGTTTATGGCTTTATCTTATAGAACTCAATATCCCCGTGCTGGGCAAACAGAACAGGTTTTGCAGCCGTTTGAGCTAAGATTTTAAAATTATTCACATAATGAAAACCTATACTTTGTTTCAGTCGAGTTTCCCATTCAAATGCATGTAACAGTGAGAAATACACTGTCTTGGCGAAATAAAGCGTTTTTCAACCACTTCATATAAATCGCTGTAACGTTTGATAGAAGACTCAGACAAACATATTTATGGCTTTATCTTATAGAACTCAATATCCCCGTGCTGGGCAAACAGGTTTTGCAGCCGTTTGAGCTAAGATTTTAAAATTATTCACATAATGAAAACCTATACTTTGTTTCAGGTGAGTTTCCCATTCAAATGCATGTAACAGTGAGAAACGCATTGTCTTGGCGAAATAAAGCGTTTTCGTACAACTTCATATAAATCGCTGTAACTTTTGATAGAAGACTCAGACAAACATGTTTATGGCTTTATCTTATAGAACTCAATATCCCCATGCTGGGCAAACAGAACAGGTTTTGCAGCCGTTTGAGCTAAGATTTTAAAATTATTCACATAATGAAAACCTATACTTTGTTTCAGGCGAGTTTCCCATTCAAATGCATGTAACAGTGAGAAACGCATTGTCTTGGCGAAATAAAGCGTTTTTGAACAACTTCATATAAATCGCTGTAACTTTTGATAGAAGACTCAGACAAACATGTTTATGGCTTTATCTTATAGAACTCAATATCCCCGTGCTGGGCAAGCAGGTTTTGCAGCCGTTTGAGCTAAGATTTTAAAATTATTCACATAATGAAAACCTATACTTTGTTTCAGGCGAGTTTCCCATTCAAATGCATGTAACAGTGAGAAACGCATTGTCTTGGCGAAATAAAGCGTTTTTGAACAACTTCATATAAATCGCTGTAACTTTTGATAGAAGACTCAGACAAACATGTTTATGGCTTTATCTTATAGAACTCAATATCCCCGTGCTGGGCAAGCAGGTTTTGCAGCCGTTTGAGCTAAGATTTTAAAATTATTCACATAATGAAAACCTATACTTTGTTTCAGGCGAGTTTCCCATTCAAATGCATGTAACAGTGAGAAATACACTGTCTTGGCGAAATAAAGCGTTTTTCAACCACTTCATATAAATCGCTGTAACTTTTGATAGAAGACTCAGACAAACATATTTATGGCTTTATCTTATAGAACTCAATATCCCCGTGCTGGGCAAACAGGTTTTGCAGCCGTTTGAGCTAAGATTTAAAAATTATTCACATAATGAAAACCTATACTTTGTCTCGGGTGAGTTTCCCATTCAAATGCATGTAACAGTGAGAAACACACTGTCTTGGCGAAATAAAGCGTTTTTGTACAACTTCATATAAATCGCTGTAACTTTTGATAGAAGACTCAGACAAACATGTTTATGGCTTTATCTTATAGAACTCAATATCCCCATGCTGGGCAAACAGAACAGGTTTTGCAGCCGTTTGAGCTAAGATTTTAAAATTATTCACATAATGAAAACCTATACTTTGTTTCAGTCGAGTTTCCCATTCAAATGCATGTAACAGTGAGAAATACACTGTCTTGGCGAAATAAAGCGTTTTTCAACCACTTCATATAAATCGCTGTAACGTTTGATAGAAGACTCAGACAAACATATTTATGGCTTTATCTTATAGAACTCAATATCCCCGTGCTGGGCAAACAGGTTTTGCAGCCGTTTGAGCTAAGATTTTAAAATTATTCACATAATGAAAACCTATACTTTGTTTCAGGCGAGTTTCCCATTCAAATGCATGTAACAGTGAGAAACGCATTGTCTTGGCGAAATAAAGCGTTTTCGTACAACTTCATATAAATCGCTGTAACTTTTGATAGAAGACTCAGACAAACATGTTTATGGCTTTATCTTATAGAACTCAATATCCCCGTGCTGGGCAAACAGAACAGGTTTTGCAGCCGTTTGAGCTAAGATTTTAAAATTATTCACATAATGAAAACCTATACTTTGTTTCAGGCGAGTTTCCCATTCAAATGCATGTAACAGTGAGAAACGCATTGTCTTGGCGAAATAAAGCGTTTTTCAACCACTTCATATAAATCGCTGTAACTTTTGATAGAAGACTCAGACAAAGATGTTTATGGCTTTATCTTATAGAACTCAATATCCCCGTGCTGGGCAAACAGGTTTTGCAGCCGTTTGAGCTAAGATTTTAAAATTATTCACATAATGAAAACCTATACTTTGTTTCAGGCGAGTTTCCCATTCAAATGCATGTAACAGTGAGAAACGCATTGTCTTGGCGAAATAAAGCGTTTTCGTACAACTTCATATAAATCGCTGTAACTTTTGATAGAAGACTCAGACAAACATGTTTATGGCTTTATCTTATAGAACTCAATATCCCCGTGCTGGGCAAACAGAACAGGTTTTGCAGCCGTTTGAGCTAAGATTTTAAAATTATTCACATAATGAAAACCTATACTTTGTTTCAGTCGAGTTTCCCATTCAAATGCATGTAACAGTGAGAAATACACTGTCTTGGCGAAATAAAGCGTTTTTCAACCACTTCATATAAATCGCTGTAACGTTTGATAGAAGACTCAGACAAACATATTTATGGCTTTATCTTATAGAACTCAATATCCCCGTGCTGGGCAAACAGGTTTTGCAGCCGTTTGAGCTAAGATTTTAAAATTATTCACATAATGAAAACCTATACTTTGTTTCAGGTGAGTTTCCCATTCAAATGCATGTAACAGTGAGAAATACACTGTCTTGGCGAAATAAAGCGTTTTCGTACAACTTCATATAAATCGCTGTAACTTTTGATAGAAGACTCAGACAAACATGTTTATGGCTTTATCTTATAGAACTCAATATCCCCGTGCTGGGCAAACAGAACAGGTTTTGCAGCCGTTTGAGCTAAGATTTTAAAATTATTCACATAATGAAAACCTATACTTTGTTTCAGGCGAGTTTCCCATTCAAATGCATGTAACAGTGAGAAACGCATTGTCTTGGCGAAATAAAGCGTTTTTGAACAACTTCATATAAATCGCTGTAACTTTTGATAGAAGACTCAGACAAACATGTTTATGGCTTTATCTTATAGAACTCAATATCCCCGTGCTGGGCAAACAGAACAGGTTTTGCAGCCGTTTGAGCTAAGATTTTAAAATTATTCACATAATGAAAACCTATACTTTGTTTCAGGCGAGTTTCCCATTCAAATGCATGTAACAGTGAGAAACGCATTGTCTTGGCGAAATAAAGCGTTTTCGTACAACTTCATATAAATCGCTGTAACTTTTGATAGAAGACTCAGACAAACATGTTTATGGCTTTATCTTATAGAACTCAATATCCCCGTGCTGGGCAAACAGAACAGGTTTTGCAGCCGTTTGAGCTAAGATTTTAAAATTATTCACATAATGAAAACCTATACTTTGTTTCAGGCGAGTTTCCCATTCAAATGCATGTAACAGTGAGAAACGCATTGTCTTGGCGAAATAAAGCGTTTTCGTACAACTTCATATAAATCGCTGTAACTTTTGATAGAAGACTCAGACAAACATGTTTATGGCTTTATCTTATAGAACTCAATATCCCCGTGCTGGGCAAACAGAACAGGTTTTGCAGCCGTTTGAGCTAAGATTTTAAAATTATTCACATAATGAAAACCTATACTTTGTTTCCCAGAAACGATGTGGGCTTCATAGATAATTGGCAAACCTTCTGGAGGAAACCTGGTCTTGTTAGGAGAGACGGCATCCATCCCACTTTGGATGGAGCAGCTCTCATTTCTAGAAATATGGACAAATTTATTAAACCCCCCAAAATATGACTATCCAGAGTTGGGACCAGGAAGCAGAGTTGCAGTCTTACACGCTTCTCTGCAGCTTCTCTCCTCCTGCTACCCCCCCAAAAACCCATCTCCATAGAGACTGTGTCAGCTTCCAAAAAGACAAAAAACAAACTAAAAACCAGCAACAAACAACTTAAACATAAACAATCACAAAGAAAGAACAATACAGTATCCACATCTGAACCAAAGAGTAAAACAGTGAAATGTGGATTATTAAATATTAGGTCTCTCTCCTCCAAGTCTCTGTTAGTACATGACTTAATAATTGATCAACAAATTGATTTACTCTGCCTTACAGAAACCTGGTTGCAGCAGGATGATTATGTTAGTTTAAATGAATCAACACCCCCGAGCCATTCTAACTACCAGAAATCTCGAAGCACAGGCCGAGGGGGCGGTGTGGCAGCAATTTTTCACACCAGCCTGTTAATTAATGAAAGACCAAGACAGACTTTTAATTCATTTGAAAGCCTGATGCTTAACATTGTCCACCCCAGCTGTGAAACTCAGAAACCAGTCTTACTTGTTATCATCTATCGTCCACCTGGGCCTTACACAGAGTTTCTGTCTGATTTCTCAGACTTTATATCTAATTTAGTTCTGAGCTCAGATAAAATAATTATTGTGGGTGATTTTAACATCCATGTAGATGCTAAAAATGACAGCCTCAACATGGCATTTAATCTGTTATTAGACTCAATTGGTTTCTCTCAAAATGTAAAAGAACCCACCCACCACTTTAATCACACTCTAGATCTTGTTCTAACATATGGCATCGAACCTGAACATTTAACAGTGTTTCCTGAAAACCCTCTCCTGTCTGATCATTTCCTGATAACATTTACTTTTACAATAATTGATTACACAGCGGTGAAGAGTAGACTTTATCAAAGTAGATGTCTTTCTGAAAGCACTGTAACTAAGTTTAAGAATATAATCCACCCACTGTTATCATCTTCAATGCCCTGTACCAACACAGAGCAGAGTAGCTATCTGAACGCTACCCCAACAGAGGTCGATTATCTTGTTAATAATTTCACCTCCTCACTACGTACGACTCTGGATACTGTAGCTCCTGTGAAAACTAAGGCCTCAAATCAGAAGTACCTGACTCCGTGGTATAATTCTGAAACACGTACCCTAAAGCAGATGACTCGTAATCTGGAGAGGAAATGGCGTGTCACAAATCTAGAGGATCATCATTTAGCCTGGAGAAATAGTTTGCTGCTTTATAAGAAAGCCCTCCGCAAAGCCAGAACATCTTACTATTCATCACTGATTGAAGAAAATAAGAACAACCCTAGGTTTCTCTTCAGCACTGTAGCCAGGCTGACAAAAAGTCAGAGCTCTTTTGAGCCAACCATCCCTTTAACGTTAACTAGTAATGACTTCATGAACTTCTTCACAAATAAAATTTTTATCATTAGAGAAAAAATTACCAATAATCATCCCACAGATGTAATATTATCTACAGCTACTCTTAGTACCATTGATATTAAGTTAGACTCTTTTTCTCCAATTGATCTTTCTGAGTTAACTTCAATAATTACTTCCTCCAAACCATCAACGTGTCTTTTAGACCCCATTCCTACAAAACTGCTCAAAGAAGTCCTGCCATTAATTAATTCTTCGATCTTAAATATGATCAACCTATCTCTAATAATCGGCTATGTACCACAGGCCTTCAAGCTGGCTGTAGTTAAACCTTTACTCAAAAAGCCATCTCTAGACCCAGCAGTCTTAGCTAATTATAGGCCAATCTCCAACCTTCCTTTCATATCAAAAATCCTTGAAAGAGTAGTTGTCAAACAGCTAACAGATCATCTGCAGAGGAATGGTTTATTTGAAGAGTTTCAGTCAGGTTTCAGAGCTCAGCACAGCACAGAAACAGCTTTAGTGAAGGTTACAAATGATCTTCTTATGGCCTCTGACAGTGGACTCATCTCTGTGCTTGTCCTGCTAGACCTCAGTGCAGCGTTCGATACTGTTGATCATAATATCCTATTAGAGCGATTAGAACATGCTGTAGGTATTACAGGTACTGCACTGCAGTGGTTTGTATCATATCTATCTAATAGACTCCAATTCGTGCATGTAAATGGAGAGTCCTCTTCACACACTGAGGTTAATTATGGAGTTCCACAGGGTTCAGTGCTAGGACCAATTCTGTTTACATTATACATGCTTCCCTTAGGCAGCATCATTAGAAGACATAGCATACATTTTCACTGCTATGCAGATGACACCCAGCTCTATCTGTCCATGAAGCCAGATAACACACACCAATTAGTTAAACTGCAGGAATGTCTTAAAGACATAAAGACCTGGATGGCCGCTAACTTTCTGCTTCTTAATTCAGATAAAACTGAGGTTATTGTACTCGGCCCTGAAAATCTTAGAAATATGGTATCTAATCAGATTCTTACTCTGGATGGCATTACCTTGGCCTCCAGTAACGCTGTGAGGAACCTTGGAGTCATTTTTGACCAGGACATGTCCTTCAACGCACATATTAAACAAATATGTAAGACTGCTTTCTTCCATTTGCGCAACATCTCTAAAATTAGAAATATCCTGTCTCAGAGTGACGCTGAAAAACTAGTTCATGCATTTATTACTTCCAGGCTGGACTACTGTAATTCATTATTATCAGGATGTCCAAAAAACTCACTGAAAAGCCTTCAGCTAATCCAAAATGCTGCAGCAAGAGTCCTGACAGGGACTAGAAAGAGAGAGCATATTTCTCCTGTTTTGGCTTCCCTTCATTGGCTTCCTGTTAAATCCAGAATTGAATTCAAAATCCTGCTCCTCACATACAAGGTCTTAAATAATCAGGCCCCATCTTATCTTAATGACCTTGTAGTACCATATCACCCTATTAGAGCGCTCCGCTCTCGCTCTGCAGGCCTACTTGTTGTTCCTAGAGTATTTAAAAGTAGAATGGGAGGGAGAGCCTTCAGTTTTCAGGCCCCTCTTCTGTGGAACCAGCTTCCAGTTTGGATTCGGGAGACAGACACTATCTCTACTTTTAAGATTAGGCTTAAAACTTTCCTTTTTTCTAAAGCATATAGTTAGGGCTGGACCAGGTGACCCTGAATCCTCCCTTTGTTATGCTGCAATAGATGTAGGCTGCCGGGGGATTCCCATGATGCATTGAGTTTTTCCTTTCCAGTCACCTTTCTCATTCACTATGTATTAATAGACCTCTCTGCATTGAATCATATCTGTTATTAACCTCTGTCTCTCTTCCACAGCATGTCTTTATCCTGTCTTCCTTCTCTCACCCCAACCGGTCGCAGCAGATGGCCGCCCCTCCCTGAGCCTGGTTCTGCCGGAGGTTTCTTCCTGTTAAAAGGGAGTTTTTCCTTCCCACTGTCGCCAAAGTGCTTGCTCATAGGGGGTCATATGATTGTTGGGTTTTTCTCTGTATCTATGAAGCGCCTTGAGGCGACTTTTGTTGTGATTTGGCGCTATATAAATAAAATTGAATTGAATTGAATTGAATTGAATTTCAGTCGAGTTTCCCATTCAAATGCATGTAACAGTGAGAAATACACTGTCTTGGCGAAATAAAGCGTTTTTCAACCACTTCATATAAATCGCTGTAACGTTTGATAGAAGACTCAGACAAACATATTTATGGCTTTATCTTATAGAACTCAATATCCCCGTGCTGGGCAAACAGGTTTTGCAGCCGTTTGAGCTAAGATTTTAAAATTATTCACATAATGAAAACCTATACTTTGTCTCAGGAGAGTTTCCCATTCAAATGCATGTAACAGTGAGAAACGCATTGTCTTGGCGAAATAAAGCGTTTTCGTACAACTTCATATAAATCGCTGTAACTTTTGATAGAAGACTCAGACAAACATGTTTATGGCTTTATCTTATAGAACTCAATATCCCCGTGCTGGGCAAACAGAACAGGTTTTGCAGCCGTTTGAGCTAAGATTTTAAAATTATTCACATAATGAAAACCTATACTTTGTTTCAGGCGAGTTTCCCATTCAAATGCATGTAACAGTGAGAAACGCATTGTCTTGGCGAAATAAAGCGTTTTTGAACAACTTCATATAAATCGCTGTAACTTTTGATAGAAGACTCAGACAAACATGTTTATGGCTTTATCTTATAGAACTCAATATCCCCGTGCTGGGCAAGCAGGTTTTGCAGCCGTTTGAGCTAAGATTTTAAAATTATTCACATAATGAAAACCTATACTTTGTTTCAGGCGAGTTTCCCATTCAAATGCATGTAACAGTGAGAAACGCATTGTCTTGGCGAAATAAAGCGTTTTTGAACAACTTCATATAAATCGCTGTAACTTTTGATAGAAGACTCAGACAAACATGTTTATGGCTTTATCTTATAGAACTCAATATCCCCGTGCTGGGCAAGCAGGTTTTGCAGCCGTTTGAGCTAAGATTTTAAAATTATTCACATAATGAAAACCTATACTTTGTTTCAGGCGAGTTTCCCATTCAAATGCATGTAACAGTGAGAAATACACTGTCTTGGCGAAATAAAGCGTTTTTCAACCACTTCATATAAATCGCTGTAACTTTTGATAGAAGACTCAGACAAACATATTTATGGCTTTATCTTATAGAACTCAATATCCCCGTGCTGGGCAAACAGGTTTTGCAGCCGTTTGAGCTAAGATTTAAAAATTATTCACATAATGAAAACCTATACTTTGTCTCGGGTGAGTTTCCCATTCAAATGCATGTAACAGTGAGAAACACACTGTCTTGGCGAAATAAAGCGTTTTTGTACAACTTCATATAAATCGCTGTAACTTTTGATAGAAGACTCAGACAAACATGTTTATGGCTTTATCTTATAGAACTCAATATCCCCATGCTGGGCAAACAGAACAGGTTTTGCAGCCGTTTGAGCTAAGATTTTAAAATTATTCACATAATGAAAACCTATACTTTGTTTCAGTCGAGTTTCCCATTCAAATGCATGTAACAGTGAGAAATACACTGTCTTGGCGAAATAAAGCGTTTTTCAACCACTTCATATAAATCGCTGTAACGTTTGATAGAAGACTCAGACAAACATATTTATGGCTTTATCTTATAGAACTCAATATCCCCGTGCTGGGCAAACAGGTTTTGCAGCCGTTTGAGCTAAGATTTTAAAATTATTCACATAATGAAAACCTATACTTTGTTTCAGGCGAGTTTCCCATTCAAATGCATGTAACAGTGAGAAACGCATTGTCTTGGCGAAATAAAGCGTTTTTGAACAACTTCATATAAATCGCTGTAACTTTTGATAGAAGACTCAGACAAACATGTTTATGGCTTTATCTTATAGAACTCAATATCCCCGTGCTGGGCAAGCAGGTTTTGCAGCCGTTTGAGCTAAGATTTTAAAATTATTCACATAATGAAAACCTATACTTTGTTTCAGGCGAGTTTCCCATTCAAATGCATGTAACAGTGAGAAATACACTGTCTTGGCGAAATAAAGCGTTTTTCAACCACTTCATATAAATCGCTGTAACTTTTGATAGAAGACTCAGACAAACATATTTATGGCTTTATCTTATAGAACTCAATATCCCCGTGCTGGGCAAACAGGTTTTGCAGCCGTTTGAGCTAAGATTTTAAAATTATTCACATAATGAAAACCTATACTTTGTCTCGGGTGAGTTTCCCATTCAAATGCATGTAACAGTGAGAAACACACTGTCTTGGCGAAATAAAGCGTTTTTGTACAACTTCATATAAATCGCTGTAACTTTTGATAGAAGACTCAGACAAACATGTTTATGGCTTTATCTTATAGAACTCAATATCCCCGTGCTGGGCAAACAGAACAGGTTTTGCAGCCGTTTGAGCTAAGATTTTAAAATTATTCACATAATGAAAACCTATACTTTGTTTCAGGCGAGTTTCCCATTCAAATGCATGTAACAGTGAGAAACGCATTGTCTTGGCGAAATAAAGCGTTTTCGTACAACTTCATATAAATCGCTGTAACTTTTGATAGAAGACTCAGACAAACATGTTTATGGCTTTATCTTATAGAACTCAATATCCCCGTGCTGGGCAAGCAGGTTTTGCAGCCGTTTGAGCTAAGATTTTAAAATTATTCACATAATGAAAACCTATACTTTGTTTCAGGCGAGTTTCCCATTCAAATGCATGTAACAGTGAGAAACGCATTGTCTTGGCGAAATAAAGCGTTTTTGAACAACTTCATATAAATCGCTGTAACTTTTGATAGAAGACTCAGACAAACATGTTTATGGCTTTATCTTATAGAACTCAATATCCCCGTGCTGGGCAAGCAGGTTTTGCAGCCGTTTGAGCTAAGATTTTAAAATTATTCACATAATGAAAACCTATACTTTGTTTCAGGCGAGTTTCCCATTCAAATGCATGTAACAGTGAGAAATACACTGTCTTGGCGAAATAAAGCGTTTTTCAACCACTTCATATAAATCGCTGTAACTTTTGATAGAAGACTCAGACAAACATATTTATGGCTTTATCTTATAGAACTCAATATCCCCGTGCTGGGCAAACAGGTTTTGCAGCCGTTTGAGCTAAGATTTAAAAATTATTCACATAATGAAAACCTATACTTTGTCTCGGGTGAGTTTCCCATTCAAATGCATGTAACAGTGAGAAACACACTGTCTTGGCGAAATAAAGCGTTTTTGTACAACTTCATATAAATCGCTGTAACTTTTGATAGAAGACTCAGACAAACATGTTTATGGCTTTATCTTATAGAACTCAATATCCCCATGCTGGGCAAACAGAACAGGTTTTGCAGCCGTTTGAGCTAAGATTTTAAAATTATTCACATAATGAAAACCTATACTTTGTTTCAGTCGAGTTTCCCATTCAAATGCATGTAACAGTGAGAAATACACTGTCTTGGCGAAATAAAGCGTTTTTCAACCACTTCATATAAATCGCTGTAACGTTTGATAGAAGACTCAGACAAACATATTTATGGCTTTATCTTATAGAACTCAATATCCCCGTGCTGGGCAAACAGGTTTTGCAGCCGTTTGAGCTAAGATTTTAAAATTATTCACATAATGAAAACCTATACTTTGTTTCAGGCGAGTTTCCCATTCAAATGCATGTAACAGTGAGAAACGCATTGTCTTGGCGAAATAAAGCGTTTTTGAACAACTTCATATAAATCGCTGTAACTTTTGATAGAAGACTCAGACAAACATGTTTATGGCTTTATCTTATAGAACTCAATATCCCCGTGCTGGGCAAGCAGGTTTTGCAGCCGTTTGAGCTAAGATTTTAAAATTATTCACATAATGAAAACCTATACTTTGTTTCAGGCGAGTTTCCCATTCAAATGCATGTAACAGTGAGAAATACACTGTCTTGGCGAAATAAAGCGTTTTTCAACCACTTCATATAAATCGCTGTAACTTTTGATAGAAGACTCAGACAAACATATTTATGGCTTTATCTTATAGAACTCAATATCCCCGTGCTGGGCAAACAGGTTTTGCAGCCGTTTGAGCTAAGATTTTAAAATTATTCACATAATGAAAACCTATACTTTGTCTCGGGTGAGTTTCCCATTCAAATGCATGTAACAGTGAGAAACACACTGTCTTGGCGAAATAAAGCGTTTTTGTACAACTTCATATAAATCGCTGTAACTTTTGATAGAAGACTCAGACAAACATGTTTATGGCTTTATCTTATAGAACTCAATATCCCCGTGCTGGGCAAACAGAACAGGTTTTGCAGCCGTTTGAGCTAAGATTTTAAAATTATTCACATAATGAAAACCTATACTTTGTTTCAGGCGAGTTTCCCATTCAAATGCATGTAACAGTGAGAAACGCATTGTCTTGGCGAAATAAAGCGTTTTCGTACAACTTCATATAAATCGCTGTAACTTTTGATAGAAGACTCAGACAAACATGTTTATGGCTTTATCTTATAGAACTCAATATCCCCGTGCTGGGCAAACAGAACAGGTTTTGCAGCCGTTTGAGCTAAGATTTTAAAATTATTCACATAATGAAAACCTATACTTTGTTTCAGTCGAGTTTCCCATTCAAATGCATGTAACAGTGAGAAATACACTGTCTTGGCGAAATAAAGCGTTTTTCAACCACTTCATATAAATCGCTGTAACGTTTGATAGAAGACTCAGACAAGCATATTTATGGCTTTATCTTATAGAACTCAATATCCCCGTGCTGGGCAAACAGGTTTTGCAGCCGTTTGAGCTAAGATTTTAAAATTATTCACATAATGAAAACCTATACTTTGTTTCAGGTGAGTTTCCCATTCAAATGCATGTAACAGTGAGAAACGCATTGTCTTGGCGAAATAAAGCGTTTTCGTACAACTTCATATAAATCGCTGTAACTTTTGATAGAAGACTCAGACAAACATGTTTATGGCTTTATCTTATAGAACTCAATATCCCCGTGCTGGGCAAACAGAACAGGTTTTGCAGCCGTTTGAGCTAAGATTTTAAAATTATTCACATAATGAAAACCTATACTTTGTTTCAGGCGAGTTTCCCATTCAAATGCATGTAACAGTGAGAAACGCATTGTCTCGGCGAAATAAAGCGTTTTTGAACAACTTCATATAAATCGCTGTAACTTTTGATAGAAGACTCAGACAAACATGTTTATGGCTTTATCTTATAGAACTCAATATCCCCGTGCTGGGCAAGCAGGTTTTGCAGCCGTTTGAGCTAAGATTTTAAAATTATTCACATAATGAAAACCTATACTTTGTTTCAGGTGAGTTTCCCATTCAAATGCATGTAACAGTGAGAAACGCATTGTCTTGGCGAAATAAAGCGTTTTCGTACAACTTCACATAAATCGCTGTAACTTTTGATAGAAGACTCAGACAAACATGTTTATGGCTTTATCTTATAGAACTCAATATCCCCGTGCTGGGCAAACAGGTTTTGCAGCCGTTTGAGCTAAGATTTTAAAATTATTCACATAATGAAAACCTATACTTTGTTTCAGGCGAGTTTCCCATTCAAATGCATGTAACAGTGAGAAACGCATTGTCTTGGCGAAATAAAGCGTTTTCGTACAACTTCATATAAATCGCTGTAACTTTTGATAGAAGACTCAGACAAACATGTTTATGGCTTTATCTTATAGAACTCAATATCCCCGTGCTGGGCAAACAGGTTTTGCAGCCGTTTGAGCTAAGATTTTAAAATTATTCACATAATGAAAACCTATACTTTGTTTCAGGCGAGTTTCCCATTCAAATGCATGTAACAGTGAGAAACGCATTGTCTTGGCGAAATAAAGCGTTTTCGTACAACTTCATATAAATCGCTGTAACTTTTGATAGAAGACTCAGACAAACATGTTTATGGCTTTATCTTATAGAACTCAATATCCCCGTGCTGGGCAAACAGAACAGGTTTTGCAGCCGTTTGAGCTAAGATTTTAAAATTATTCACATAATGAAAACCTATACTTTGTTTCAGTCGAGTTTCCCATTCAAATGCATGTAACAGTGAGAAATACACTGTCTTGGCGAAATAAAGCGTTTTTCAACCACTTCATATAAATCGCTGTAACTTTTGATAGAAGACTCAGACAAACATATTTATGGCTTTATCTTATAGAACTCAATATCCCCGTGCTGGGCAAACAGGTTTTGCAGCCGTTTGAGCTAAGATTTTAAAATTATTCACATAATGAAAACCTATACTTTGTTTCAGTCGAGTTTCCCATTCAAATGCATGTAACAGTGAGAAACGCATTGTCTTGGCGAAATAAAGCGTTTTCGTACAACTTCATATAAATCGCTGTAACTTTTGATAGAAGACTCAGACAAACATGTTTATGGCTTTATCTTATAGAACTCAATATCCCCGTGCTGGGCAAACAGAACAGGTTTTGCAGCCGTTTGAGCTAAGATTTTAAAATTATTCACATAATGAAAACCTATACTTTGTTTCAGTCGAGTTTCCCATTCAAATGCATGTAACAGTGAGAAATACACTGTCTTGGCGAAATAAAGCGTTTTTCAACCACTTCATATAAATCGCTGTAACTTTTGATAGAAGACTCAGACAAACATATTTATGGCTTTATCTTATAGAACTCAATATCCCCGTGCTGGGCAAACAGGTTTTGCAGCCGTTTGAGCTAAGATTTTAAAATTATTCACATAATGAAAACCTATACTTTGTTTCAGTCGAGTTTCCCATTCAAATGCATGTAACAGTGAGAAATACACTGTCTTGGCGAAATAAAGCGTTTTTCAACCACTTCATATAAATCGCTGTAACGTTTGATAGAAGACTCAGACAAACATATTTATGGCTTTATCTTATAGAACTCAATATCCCCGTGCTGGGCAAACAGGTTTTGCAGCCGTTTGAGCTAAGATTTTAAAATTATTCACATAATGAAAACCTATACTTTGTTTCAGGCGAGTTTCCCATTCAAATGCATGTAACAGTGAGAAACGCATTGTCTTGGCGAAATAAAGCGTTTTCGTACAACTTCATATAAATCGCTGTAACTTTTGATAGAAGACTCAGACAAACATGTTTATGGCTTTATCTTATAGAACTCAATATCCCCGTGCTGGGCAAACAGAACAGGTTTTGCAGCCGTTTGAGCTAAGATTTTAAAATTATTCACATAATGAAAACCTATACTTTGTTTCAGGCGAGTTTCCCATTCAAATGCATGTAACAGTGAGAAACGCATTGTCTTGGCGAAATAAAGCGTTTTTCAACCACTTCATATAAATCGCTGTAACTTTTGATAGAAGACTCAGACAAAGATGTTTATGGCTTTATCTTATAGAACTCAATATCCCCGTGCTGGGCAAACAGATTTTGCAGCCGTTTGAGCTAAGATTTTAAAATTATTCACATAATGAAAACCTATACTTTGTTTCAGGCGAGTTTCCCATTCAAATGCATGTAACAGTGAGAAATACACTGTCTTGGCGAAATAAAGCGTTTTTCAACCACTTCATATAAATCGCTGTAACTTTTGATAGAAGACTCAGACAAACATATTTATGGCTTTATCTTATAGAACTCAATATCCCCGTGCTGGGCAAGCAGGTTTTGCAGCCGTTTGAGCTAAGAGTTTAAAATTATTCACATAATGAAAACCTATACTTTGTCTCGGGTGAGTTTCCCATTCAAATGCATGTAACAGTGAGAAACACACTGCCTTGGCGAAATAAAGCGTTTTTGTACAACTTCATATAAATCGCTGTAACTTTTGATAGAAGACTCAGACAAACATGTTTATGGCTTTATCTTATAGAACTCAACATCCCCATGCTGGGCAAACAGAACAGGTTTTGCAGCCGTTTGAGCTAAGATTTTAAAATTATTCACATAATGAAAACCTATACTTTGTTTCAGTCGAGTTTCCCATTCAAATGCATGTAACAGTGAGAAATACACTGTCTTGGCGAAATAAAGCGTTTTTCAACCACTTCATATAAATCGCTGTAACGTTTGATAGAAGACTCAGACAAACATATTTATGGCTTTATCTTATAGAACTCAATATCCCCGTGCTGGGCAAACAGGTTTTGCAGCCGTTTGAGCTAAGATTTTAAAATTATTCACATAATGAAAACCTATACTTTGTTTCAGGCGAGTTTCCCATTCAAATGCATGTAACAGTGAGAAATGCATTGTCTTGGCGAAATAAAGCGTTTTCGTACAACTTCATATAAATCGCTGTAACTTTTGATAGAAGACTCAGACAAACATGTTTATGGCTTTATCTTATAGAACTCAATATCCCCGTGCTGGGCAAACAGAACAGGTTTTGCAGCCGTTTGAGCTAAGATTTTAAAATTATGCACATAATGAAAACCTATACTTTGTTTCAGGCGAGTTTCCCATTCAAATGCATGTAACAGTGAGAAATACACTGTCTTGGCGAAATAAAGCGTTTTTCAACCACTTCATATAAATCGCTGTAACTTTTGATAGAAGACTCAGACAAACATGTTTATGGCTTTATCTTATAGAACTCAATATCCCCGTGCTGGGCAAACAGGTTTTGCAGCCGTTTGAGCTAAGATTTTAAAATTATTCACATAATGAAAACCTATACTTTGTTTCAGGTGAGTTTCCCATTCAAATGCATGTAACAGTGAGAAATACACTGTCTTGGCGAAATAAAGCGTTTTTCAACCACTTCATATAAATCGCTGTAACTTTTGATAGAAGACTCAGACAAACATATTTATGGCTTTATCTTATAGAACTCAATATCCCCGTGCTGGGCAAACAGGTTTTGCAGCCGTTTGAGCTAAGATTTTAAAATTATTCACATAATGAAAACCTATACTTTGTCTCGGGTGAGTTTCCCATTCAAATGCATGTAACAGTGAGAAACACACTGTCTTGGCGAAATAAAGCGTTTTTGTACAACTTCATATAAATCGCTGTAACTTTTGATAGAAGACTCAGACAAACATGTTTATGGCTTTATCTTATAGAACTCAATATCCCCGTGCTGGGCAAACAGAACAGGTTTTGCAGCCGTTTGAGCTAAGATTTTAAAATTATTCACATAATGAAAACCTATACTTTGTTTCAGTCGAGTTTCCCATTCAAATGCATGTAACAGTGAGAAATACACTGTCTTGGCGAAATAAAGCGTTTTTCAACCACTTCATATAAATCGCTGTAACGTTTGATAGAAGACTCAGACAAACATATTTATGGCTTTATCTTATAGAACTCAATATCCCCGTGCTGGGCAAACAGGTTTTGCAGCCGTTTGAGCTAAGATTTTAAAATTATTCACATAATGAAAACCTATACTTTGTTTCAGGCGAGTTTCCCATTCAAATGCATGTAACAGTGAGAAACACACTGTCTTGGCGAAATAAAGCGTTTTTGTACAACTTCATATAAATCGCTGTAACGTTTGATAGAAGACTCAGACAAGCATATTTATGGCTTTATCTTATAGAACTCAATATCCCCGTGCTGGGCAAACAGGTTTTGCAGCCGTTTGAGCTAAGATTTTAAAATTATTCACATAATGAAAACCTATACTTTGTTTCAGGTGAGTTTCCCATTCAAATGCATGTAACAGTGAGAAACGCATTGTCTTGGCGAAATAAAGCGTTTTCGTACAACTTCATATAAATCGCTGTAACTTTTGATAGAAGACTCAGACAAACATGTTTATGGCTTTATCTTATAGAACTCAATATCCCCGTGCTGGGCAAACAGAACAGGTTTTGCAGCCGTTTGAGCTAAGATTTTAAAATTATTCACATAATGAAAACCTATACTTTGTTTCAGGCGAGTTTCCCATTCAAATGCATGTAACAGTGAGAAACGCATTGTCTCGGCGAAATAAAGCGTTTTTGAACAACTTCATATAAATCGCTGTAACTTTTGATAGAAGACTCAGACAAACATGTTTATGGCTTTATCTTATAGAACTCAATATCCCCGTGCTGGGCAAGCAGGTTTTGCAGCCGTTTGAGCTAAGATTTTAAAATTATTCACATAATGAAAACCTATACTTTGTTTCAGGTGAGTTTCCCATTCAAATGCATGTAACAGTGAGAAACGCATTGTCTTGGCGAAATAAAGCGTTTTCGTACAACTTCACATAAATCGCTGTAACTTTTGATAGAAGACTCAGACAAACATGTTTATGGCTTTATCTTATAGAACTCAATATCCCCGTGCTGGGCAAACAGGTTTTGCAGCCGTTTGAGCTAAGATTTTAAAATTATTCACATAATGAAAACCTATACTTTGTTTCAGGCGAGTTTCCCATTCAAATGCATGTAACAGTGAGAAACGCATTGTCTTGGCGAAATAAAGCGTTTTCGTACAACTTCATATAAATCGCTGTAACTTTTGATAGAAGACTCAGACAAACATATTTATGGCTTTATCTTATAGAACTCAATATCCCCGTGCTGGGCAAGCAGGTTTTGCAGCCGTTTGAGCTAAGAGTTTAAAATTATTCACATAATGAAAACCTATACTTTGTCTCGGGTGAGTTTCCCATTCAAATGCATGTAACAGTGAGAAACACACTGCCTTGGCGAAATAAAGCGTTTTTGTACAACTTCATATAAATCGCTGTAACTTTTGATAGAAGACTCAGACAAACATGTTTATGGCTTTATCTTATAGAACTCAATATCCCCATGCTGGGCAAACAGAACAGGTTTTGCAGCCGTTTGAGCTAAGATTTTAAAATTATTCACATAATGAAAACCTATACTTTGTTTCAGTCGAGTTTCCCATTCAAATGCATGTAACAGTGAGAAATACACTGTCTTGGCGAAATAAAGCGTTTTTCAACCACTTCATATAAATCGCTGTAACGTTTGATAGAAGACTCAGACAAACATATTTATGGCTTTATCTTATAGAACTCAATATCCCCGTGCTGGGCAAACAGGTTTTGCAGCCGTTTGAGCTAAGATTTTAAAATTATTCACATAATGAAAACCTATACTTTGTTTCAGGCGAGTTTCCCATTCAAATGCATGTAACAGTGAGAAATGCATTGTCTTGGCGAAATAAAGCGTTTTCGTACAACTTCATATAAATCGCTGTAACTTTTGATAGAAGACTCAGACAAACATGTTTATGGCTTTATCTTATAGAACTCAATATCCCCGTGCTGGGCAAACAGAACAGGTTTTGCAGCCGTTTGAGCTAAGATTTTAAAATTATGCACATAATGAAAACCTATACTTTGTTTCAGGCGAGTTTCCCATTCAAATGCATGTAACAGTGAGAAATACACTGTCTTGGCGAAATAAAGCGTTTTTCAACCACTTCATATAAATCGCTGTAACTTTTGATAGAAGACTCAGACAAACATGTTTATGGCTTTATCTTATAGAACTCAATATCCCCGTGCTGGGCAAACAGGTTTTGCAGCCGTTTGAGCTAAGATTTTAAAATTATTCACATAATGAAAACCTATACTTTGTTTCAGGCGAGTTTCCCATTCAAATGCATGTAACAGTGAGAAACACACTGTCTTGGCGAAATAAAGCGTTTTTGTACAACTTCATATAAATCGCTGTAACTTTTGATAGAAGACTCAGACAAACATGTTTATGGCTTTATCTTATAGAACTCAATATCCCCATGCTGGGCAAACAGAACAGGCTTTGCAGCCGTTTGAGCTAAGATTTTAAAATTATTCACATAATGAAAACCTATACTTTGTTTCAGTCGAGTTTCCCATTCAAATGCATGTAACAGTGAGAAATACACTGTCTTGGCGAAATAAAGCGTTTTTCAACCACTTCATATAAATCGCTGTAACTTTTGATAGAAGACTCAGACAAAGATGTTTATGGCTTTATCTTATAGAACTCAATATCCCCGTGCTGGGCAAACAGGTTTTGCAGCCGTTTGAGCTAAGATTTTAAAATTATTCACATAATGAAAACCTATACTTTGTTTCAGGCGAGTTTCCCATTCAAATGCATGTAACAGTGAGAAATACACTGTCTTGGCGAAATAAAGCGTTTTTCAACCACTTCATATAAATCGCTGTAACTTTTGATAGAAGACTCAGACAAACATATTTATGGCTTTATCTTATAGAACTCAATATCCCCGTGCTGGGCAAACAGGTTTTGCAGCCGTTTGAGCTAAGATTTTAAAATTATTCACATAATGAAAACCTATACTTTGTTTCAGGCGAGTTTCCCATTCAAATGCATGTAACAGTGAGAAACACACTGTCTTGGCGAAATAAAGCGTTTTTGTACAACTTCATATAAATCGCTGTAACTTTTGATAGAAGACTCAGACAAACATGTTTATGGCTTTATCTTATAGAACTCAATATCCCCATGCTGGGCAAACAGAACAGGCTTTGCAGCCGTTTGAGCTAAGATTTTAAAATTATTCACATAATGAAAACCTATACTTTGTTTCAGTCGAGTTTCCCATTCAAATGCATGTAACAGTGAGAAATACACTGTCTTGGCGAAATAAAGCGTTTTTCAACCACTTCATATAAATCGCTGTAACGTTTGATAGAAGACTCAGACAAACATATTTATGGCTTTATCTTATAGAACTCAATATCCCCGTGCTGGGCAAACAGGTTTTGCAGCCGTTTGAGCTAAGATTTTAAAATTATTCACATAATGAAAACCTATACTTTGTTTCAGGCGAGTTTCCCATTCAAATGCATGTAACAGTGAGAAACGCATTGTCTTGGCGAAATAAAGCGTTTTCGTACAACTTCATATAAATCGCTGTAACTTTTGATAGAAGACTCAGACAAACATGTTTATGGCTTTATCTTATAGAACTCAATATCCCCGTGCTGGGCAAACAGGTTTTGCAGCCGTTTGAGCTAAGATTTTAAAATTATTCACATAATGAAAACCTATACTTTGTCTCAGGCGAGTTTCCCATTCAAATGCATGTAACAGTGAGAAACACACTGTCTTGGCGAAATAAAGCGTTTTCGTACAACTTCATATAAATCGCTGTAACTTTTGATAGAAGACTCAGACAAACATGTTTATGGCTTTATCTTATAGAACTCAATATCCCCGTGCTGGGCAAACAGGTTTTGCAGCCGTTTGAGCTAAGATTTTAAAATTATTCACATAATAAAAACCTATACTTTGTCTCGGGTGAGTTTCCCATTCAAATGCATGTAACAGTGAGAAACACACTGTCTTGGCGAAATAAAGCGTTTTCGTACAACTTCATATAAATCGCTGTAACTTTTGATAGAAGACTCAGACAAACATGTTTATGGCTTTATCTTATAGAACTCAATATCCCCGTGCTGGGCAAACAGAACAGGTTTTGCAGCCGTTTGAGCTAAGATTTTAAAATTATTCACATAATGAAAACCTATACTTTGTTTCAGGCGAGTTTCCCATTCAAATGCATGTAACAGTGAGAAACGCATTGTCTTGGCGAAATAAAGCGTTTTTGAACAACTTCATATAAATCGCTGTAACTTTTGATAGAAGACTCAGACAAACATGTTTATGGCTTTATCTTATAGAACTCAATATCCCCGTGCTGGGCAAGCAGGTTTTGCAGCCGTTTGAGCTAAGATTTTAAAATTATTCACATAATGAAAACCTATACTTTGTTTCAGGCGAGTTTCCCATTCAAATGCATGTAACAGTGAGAAACGCATTGTCTTGGCGAAATAAAGCGTTTTTGAACAACTTCATATAAATCGCTGTAACTTTTGATAGAAGACTCAGACAAACATGTTTATGGCTTTATCTTATAGAACTCAATATCCCCGTGCTGGGCAAACAGGTTTTGCAGCCGTTTGAGCTAAGATTTTAAAATTATTCACATAATGAAAACCTATACTTTGTTTCAGGCGAGTTTCCCATTCAAATGCATGTAACAGTGAGAAATACACTGTCTTGGCGAAATAAAGCGTTTTTCAACCACTTCATATAAATCGCTGTAACTTTTGATAGAAGACTCAGACAAACATATTTATGGCTTTATCTTATAGAACTCAATATCCCCGTGCTGGGCAAACAGAACAGGTTTTGCAGCCGTTTGAGCTAAGATTTTAAAATTATTCACATAATGAAAACCTATACTTTGTCTCGGGTGAGTTTCCCATTCAAATGCATGTAACAGTGAGAAACACACTGTCTTGGCGAAATAAAGCGTTTTTGTACAACTTCATATAAATCGCTGTAACTTTTGATAGAAGACTCAGACAAACATGTTTATGGCTTTATCTTATAGAACTCAATATCCCCATGCTGGGTTAACAGAACAGGTTTTGCAGCCGTTTGAGCTAAGATTTTAAAATTATTCACATAATGAAAACCTATACTTTGTTTCAGTCGAGTTTCCCATTCAAATGCATGTAACAGTGAGAAATACACTGTCTTGGCGAAATAAAGCGTTTTTCAACCACTTCATATAAATCGCTGTAACGTTTGATAGAAGACTCAGACAAACATGTTTATGGCTTTATCTTATAGAACTCAATATCCCCGTGCTGGGCAAACAGGTTTTGCAGCCGTTTGAGCTAAGATTTTAAAATTATTCACATAATGAAAACCTATACTTTGTTTCAGGCGAGTTTCCCATTCAAATGCATGTAACAGTGAGAAACGCATTGTCTTGGCGAAATAAAGCGTTTTCGTACAACTTCATATAAATCGCTGTAACTTTTGATAGAAGACTCAGACAAAGATGTTTATGGCTTTATCTTATAGAACTCAATATCCCCGTGCTGGGCAAACAGGTTTTGCAGCCGTTTGAGCTAAGATTTTAAAATTATTCACATAATGAAAACCTATACTTTGTTTCAGGCGAGTTTCCCATTCAAATGCATGTAACAGTGAGAAATACACTGTCTTGGCGAAATAAAGCGTTTTTCAACCACTTCATATAAATCGCTGTAACTTTTGATAGAAGACTCAGACAAACATATTTATGGCTTTATCTTATAGAACTCAATATCCCCGTGCTGGGCAAACAGAACAGGTTTTGCAGCCGTTTGAGCTAAGATTTTAAAATTATTCACATAATGAAAACGTATACTTTGTTTCAGGCGAGTTTCCCATTCAAATGCATGTAACAGTGAGAAACGCATTGTCTTGGCGAAATAAAGCGTTTTTGAACAACTTCATATAAATCGCTGTAACTTTTGATAGAAGACTCAGACAAACATGTTTATGGCTTTATCTTATAGAACTCAATATCCCCGTGCTGGGCAAGCAGGTTTTGCAGCCGTTTGAGCTAAGATTTTAAAATTATTCACATAATGAAAACCTATACTTTGTTTCAGGCGAGTTTCCCATTCAAATGCATGTAACAGTGAGAAACGCATTGTCTTGGCGAAATAAAGCGTTTTTGAACAACTTCATATAAATCGCTGTAACTTTTGATAGAAGACTCAGACAAACATGTTTATGGCTTTATCTTATAGAACTCAATATCCCCGTGCTGGGCAAACAGGTTTTGCAGCCGTTTGAGCTAAGATTTTAAAATTATTCACATAATGAAAACCTATACTTTGTTTCAGGTGAGTTTCCCATTCAAATGCATGTAACAGTGAGAAACGCATTGTCTTGGCGAAATAAAGCGTTTTCGTACAACTTCATATAAATCGCTGTAACTTTTGATAGAAGACTCAGACAAACATGTTTATGGCTTTATCTTATAGAACTCAATATCCCCGTGCTGGGCAAACAGAACAGGTTTTGCAGCCGTTTGAGCTAAGATTTTAAAATTATTCACATAATGAAAACCTATACTTTGTTTCAGGCGAGTTTCCCATTCAAATGCATGTAACAGTGAGAAACGCATTGTCTTGGCGAAATAAAGCATTTTTGAACAACTTCATATAAATCGCTGTAACTTTTGATAGAAGACTCAGACAAACATGTTTATGGCTTTATCTTATAGAACTCAATATCCCCGTGCTGGGCAAACAGGTTTTGCAGCCGTTTGAGCTAAGATTTTAAAATTATTCACATAATGAAAACCTATACTTTGTTTCAGGCGAGTTTCCCATTCAAATGCATGTAACAGTGAGAAATACACTGTCTTGGCGAAATAAAGCGTTTTCGTACAACTTCATATAAATCGCTGTAACTTTTGATAGAAGACTCAGACAAACATATTTATGGCTTTATCTTATAGAACTCAATATCCCCGTGCTGGGCAAACAGAACAGGTTTTGCAGCCGTTTGAGCTAAGATTTTAAAATTATTCACATAATGAAAACCTATACTTTGTCTCGGGTGAGTTTCCCATTCAAATGCATGTAACAGTGAGAAATACACTGTCTTGGCGAAATAAAGCGTTTTTGTACAACTTCATATAAATCGCTGTAACTTTTGATAGAAGACTCAGACAAACATATTTATGGCTTTATCTTATAGAACTCAATATCCCCGTGCTGGGCAAACAGGTTTTGCAGCCGTTTGAGCTAAGATTTTAAAATTATTCACATAATGAAAACCTATACTTTGTTTCAGGCGAGTTTCCCATTCAAATGCATGTAACAGTGAGAAATACACTGTCTTGGCGAAATAAAGCGTTTTTCAACCACTTCATATAAATCGCTGTAACTTTTGATAGAAGACTCAGACAAACATATTTATGGCTTTATCTTATAGAACTCAATATCCCCGTGCTGGGCAAACAGAACAGGTTTTGCAGCCGTTTGAGCTAAGATTTTAAAATTATTCACATAATGAAAACCTATACTTTGTTTCAGGCGAGTTTCCCATTCAAATGCATGTAACAGTGAGAAACGCATTGTCTTGGCGAAATAAAGCGTTTTTGAACAACTTCATATAAATCGCTGTAACTTTTGATAGAAGACTCAGACAAACATGTTTATGGCTTTATCTTATAGAACTCAATATCCCCGTGCTGGGCAAACAGAACAGGTTTTGCAGCCGTTTGAGCTAAGATTTTAAAATTATTCACATAATGAAAACCTATACTTTGTTTCAGGCGAGTTTCCCATTCAAATGCATGTAACAGTGAGAAACGCATTGTCTTGGCGAAATAAAGCGTATTCGAACAACTTCATATAAATCGCTGTAACTTTTGATAGAAGACTCAGACAAACATGTTTATGGCTTTATCTTATAGAACTCAATATCCCCGTGCTGGGCAAACAGAACAGGTTTTGCAGCCGTTTGAGCTAAGATTTTAAAATTATTCACATAATGAAAACCTATACTTTGTTTCAGGCGAGTTTCCCATTCAAATGCATGTAACAGTGAGAAACGCATTGTCTTGGCGAAATAAAGCGTTTTTGAACAACTTCATATAAATCGCTGTAACTTTTGATAGAAGACTCAGACAAACATGTTTATGGCTTTATCTTATAGAACTCAATATCCCCGTGCTGGGCAAACAGGTTTTGCAGCCGTTTGAGCTAAGATTTTAAAATTATTCACATAATGAAAACCTATACTTTGTTTCAGGCGAGTTTCCCATTCAAATGCATGTAACAGTGAGAAATACACTGTCTTGGCGAAATAAAGCGTTTTTCAACCACTTCACATAAATCGCTGTAACGTTTGATAGAAGACTCAGACAAACATGTTTATGGCTTTATCTTATAGAACTCAATATCCCCGTGCTGGGCAAACAGGTTTTGCAGCCGTTTGAGCTAAGATTTTAAAATTATTCACATAATGAAAACCTATACTTTGTTTCAGGCGAGTTTCCCATTCAAATGCATGTAACAGTGAGAAATACACTGTCTTGGCGAAATAAAGCGTTTTTCAACCACTTCACATAAATCGCTGTAACGTTTGATAGAAGACTCAGACAAACATGTTTATGGCTTTATCTTATAGAACTCAATATCCCCGTGCTGGGCAAACAGGTTTTGCAGCCGTTTGAGCTAAGATTTTAAAATTATTCACATAATGAAAACCTATACTTTGTTTCAGGCGAGTTTCCCATTCAAATGCATGTAACAGTGAGAAATACACTGTCTTGGCGAAATAAAGCGTTTTTCAACCACTTCATATAAATCGCTGTAACTTTTGATAGAAGACTCAGACAAACATATTTATGGCTTTATCTTATAGAACTCAATATCCCCGTGCTGGGCAAACAGAACAGGTTTTGCAGCCGTTTGAGCTAAGATTTTAAAATTATTCACATAATGAAAACCTATACTTTGTTTCAGGCGAGTTTCCCATTCAAATGCATGTAACAGTGAGAAACGCATTGTCTTGGCGAAATAAAGCGTTTTTGAACAACTTCATATAAATCGCTGTAACTTTTGATAGAAGACTCAGACAAACATGTTTATGGCTTTATCTTATAGAACTCAATATCCCCGTGCTGGGCAAGCAGGTTTTACAGCCGTTTGAGCTAAGATTTTAAAATTATTCACATAATGAAAACCTATACTTTGTTTCAGGCGAGTTTCCCATTCAAATGCATGTAACAGTGAGAAACGCATTGTCTTGGCGAAATAAAGCGTTTTTGAACAACTTCATATAAATCGCTGTAACTTTTGATAGAAGACTCAGACAAACATGTTTATGGCTTTATCTTATAGAACTCAATATCCCCGTGCTGGGCAAACAGGTTTTGCAGCCGTTTGAGCTAAGATTTTAAAATTATTCACATAATGAAAACCTATACTTTGTTTCAGGCGAGTTTCCCATTCAAATGCATGTAACAGTGAGAAATACACTGTCTTGGCGAAATAAAGCGTTTTCGTACAACTTCATATAAATCGCTGTAACTTTTGATAGAAGACTCAGACAAACATATTTATGGCTTTATCTTATAGAACTCAATATCCCCGTGCTGGGCAAACAGGTTTTGCAGCCGTTTGAGCTAAGATTTTAAAATTATTCACATAATGAAAACCTATACTTTGTTTCAAGCGAGTTTCCCATTCAAATGCATGTAACAGTGAGAAATGCATTGTCTTGGCGAAATAAAGCGTTTTCGTACAACTTCATATAAATCGCTGTAACTTTTGATAGAAGACTCAGACAAACATGTTTATGGCTTTATCTTATAGAACTCAATATCCCCGTGCTGGGCAAACAGGTTTTGCAGCCGTTTGAGCTAAGATTTTAAAATTATTCACATAATGAAAACCTATACTTTGTTTCAGGCGAGTTTCCCATTCAAATGCATGTAACAGTGAGAAATACACTGTCTTGGCGAAATAAAGCGTTTTCGTACAACTTCATATAAATCGCTGTAACTTTTGATAGAAGACTCAGACAAACATGTTTATGGCTTTATCTTATAGAACTCAATATCCCCGTGCTGGGCAAACAGAACAGGTTTTGCAGCCGTTTGAGCTAAGATTTTAAAATTATTCACATAATGAAAACCTATACTTTGTCTCGGGTGAGTTTCCCATTCAAATGCATGTAACAGTGAGAAACACACTGTCTTGGCGAAATAAAGCGTTTTTGTACAACTTCATATAAATCGCTGTAACTTTTGATAGAAGACTCAGACAAACATGTTTATGGCTTTATCTTATAGAACTCAATATCCCCGTGCTGGGCAAACAGAACAGGTTTTGCAGCCGTTTGAGCTAAGATTTTAAAATTATTCACATAATGAAAACCTATACTTTGTTTCAGGCGAGTTTCCCATTCAAATGCATGTAACAGTGAGAAACGCATTGTCTTGGCGAAATAAAGCGTTTTCGAACAACTTCATATAAATCGCTGTAACTTTTGATAGAAGACTCAGACAAACATGTTTATGGCTTTATCTTATAGAACTCAATATCCCCGTGCTGGGCAAACAGAACAGGTTTTGCAGCCGTTTGAGCTAAGATTTTAAAATTATTCACATAATGAAAACCTATACTTTGTTTCAGGTGAGTTTCCCATTCAAATGCATGTAACAGTGAGAAACACACTGTCTTGGCGAAATAAAGCGTTTTTGTACAACTTCATATAAATCGCTGTAACTTTTGATAGAAGACTCAGACAAACATGTTTATGGCTTTATCTTATAGAACTCAATATCCCCGTGCTGGGCAAACAGAACAGGTTTTGCAGCCGTTTGAGCTAAGATTTTAAAATTATTCACATAATGAAAACCTATACTTTGTTTCAGTCGAGTTTCCCATTCAAATGCATGTAACAGTGAGAAATACACTGTCTTGGCGAAATAAAGCGTTTTTCAACCACTTCATATAAATCGCTGTAACGTTTGATAGAAGACTCAGACAAACATATTTATGGCTTTATCTTATAGAACTCAATATCCCCGTGCTGGGCAAACAGAACAGGTTTTGCAGCCGTTTGAGCTAAGATTTTAAAATTATTCACATAATGAAAACCTATACTTTGTTTCAGTCGAGTTTCCCATTCAAATGCATGTAACAGTGAGAAATACACTGTCTTGGCGAAATAAAGCGTTTTTCAACCACTTCATATAAATCGCTGTAACGTTTGATAGAAGACTCAGACAAACATATTTATGGCTTTATCTTATAGAACTCAATATCCCCGTGCTGGGCAAACAGGTTTTGCAGCCGTTTGAGCTAAGATTTTAAAATTATTCACATAATAAAAACCTATACTTTGTTTCAGGCGAGTTTCCCATTCAAATGCATGTAACAGTGAGAAACGCATTGTCTTAGCGAAATAAAGGGTTTTCGTACAACTTCATATAAATCGCTGTAACTTTTGATAGAAGACTCAGACAAACATGTTTATGGCTTTATCTTATAGAACTCAATATCCCCGTGCTGGGCAAACAGAACAGGTTTTGCAGCCGTTTGAGCTAAGATTTTAAAATTATTCACATAATGAAAACCTATACTTTGTTTCAGGCGAGTTTCCCATTCAAATGCATGTAACAGTGAGAAACGCATTGTCTTGGCGAAATAAAGCGTTTTCGAACAACTTCATATAAATCGCTGTAACTTTTGATAGAAGACTCAGACAAACATGTTTATGGCTTTATCTTATAGAACTCAATATCCCCGTGCTGGGCAAACAGAACAGGTTTTGCAGCCGTTTGAGCTAAGATTTTAAAATTATTCACATAATGAAAACCTATACTTTGTTTCAGGTGAGTTTCCCATTCAAATGCATGTAACAGTGAGAAACACGCTGTCTTGGCGAAATAAAGCGTTTTTGTACAACTTCATATAAATCGCTGTAACTTTTGATAGAAGACTCAGACAAACATGTTTATGGCTTTATCTTATAGAACTCAATATCCCCGTGCTGGGCAAACAGAACAGGTTTTGCAGCCGTTTGAGCTAAGATTTTAAAATTATTCACATAATGAAAACCTATACTTTGTTTCAGTCGAGTTTCCCATTCAAATGCATGTAACAGTGAGAAATACACTGTCTTGGCGAAATAAAGCGTTTTTCAACCACTTCATATAAATCGCTGTAACTTTTGATAGAAGACTCAGACAAACATATTTATGACTTTATCTTATAGAACTCAATATCCCCGTGCTGGGCAAACAGAACAGGTTTTGCAGCCGTTTGAGCTAAGATTTTAAAATTATTCACATAATGAAAACCTATACTTTGTCTCGGGTGAGTTTCCCATTCAAATGCATGTAACAGTGAGAAACACACTGTCTTGGCGAAATAAAGCGTTTTTGTACAACTTCATATAAATCGCTGTAACTTTTGATAGAAGACTCAGACAAACATGTTTATGGCTTTATCTTATAGAACTCAATATCCCCGTGCTGGGCAAACAGAACAGGTTTTGCAGCCGTTTGAGCTAAGATTTTAAAATTATTCACATAATGAAAACCTATACTTTGTTTCAGTCGAGTTTCCCATTCAAATGCATGTAACAGTGAGAAATACACTGTCTTGGCGAAATAAAGCGTTTTTCAACCACTTCATATAAATCGCTGTAACGTTTGATAGAAGACTCAGACAAACATGTTTATGGCTTTATCTTATAGAACTCAATATCCCCGTGCTGGGCAAACAGGTTTTGCAGCCGTTTGAGCTAAGATTTTAAAATTATTCACATAATGAAAACCTATACTTTGTTTCAGGCGAGTTTCCCATTCAAATGCATGTAACAGTGAGAAACGCATTGTCTTGGCGAAATAAAGCGTTTTCGTACAACTTCATATAAATCGCTGTAACTTTTGATAGAAGACTCAGACAAAGATGTTTATGGCTTTATCTTATAGAACTCAATATCCCCGTGCTGGGCAAACAGGTTTTGCAGCCGTTTGAGCTAAGATTTTAAAATTATTCACATAATGAAAACCTATACTTTGTTTCAGGCGAGTTTCCCATTCAAATGCATGTAACAGTGAGAAATACACTGTCTTGGCGAAATAAAGCGTTTTTCAACCACTTCATATAAATCGCTGTAACTTTTGATAGAAGACTCAGACAAACATATTTATGGCTTTATCTTATAGAACTCAATATCCCCGTGCTGGGCAAACAGGTTTTGCAGCCGTTTGAGCTAAGATTTTAAAATTATTCACATAATGAAAACCTATACTTTGTCTCGGGTGAGTTTCCCATTCAAATGCATGTAACAGTGAGAAACACACTGTCTTGGCGAAATAAAGCGTTTTTGTACAACTTCATATAAATCGCTGTAACTTTTGATAGAAGACTCAGACAAACATGTTTATGGCTTTATCTTATAGAACTCAATATCCCCGTGCTGGGCAAACAGAACAGGTTTTGCAGCCGTTTGAGCTAAGATTTTAAAATTATTCACATAATGAAAACCTATACTTTGTTTCAGTCGAGTTTCCCATTCAAATGCATGTAACAGTGAGAAATACACTGTCTTGGCGAAATAAAGCGTTTTTCAACCACTTCATATAAATCGCTGTAACGTTTGATAGAAGACTCAGACAAACATATTTATGGCTTTATCTTATAGAACTCAATATCCCCGTGCTGGGCAAACAGAACAGGTTTTGCAGCCGTTTGAGCTAAGATTTTAAAATTATTCACATAATGAAAACCTATACTTTGTTTCAGTCGAGTTTCCCATTCAAATGCATGTAACAGTGAGAAATACACTGTCTTGGCGAAATAAAGCGTTTTTCAACCACTTCATATAAATCGCTGTAACGTTTGATAGAAGACTCAGACAAACATATTTATGGCTTTATCTTATAGAACTCAATATCCCCGTGCTGGGCAAACAGGTTTTGCAGCCGTTTGAGCTAAGATTTTAAAATTATTCACATAATGAAAACCTATACTTTGTTTCAGGCGAGTTCCCCATTCAAATGCATGTAACAGTGAGAAACACACTGTCTTGGCGAAATAAAGCGTTTTTGTACAACTTCATATAAATCGCTGTAACTTTTGATAGAAGACTCAGACAAACATGTTTATGGCTTTATCTTATAGAACTCAATATCCCCATGCTGGGCAAACAGAACAGGCTTTGCAGCCGTTTGAGCTAAGATTTTAAAATTATTCACATAATGAAAACCTATACTTTGTTTCAGTCGAGTTTCCCATTCAAATGCATGTAACAGTGAGAAATACACTGTCTTGGCGAAATAAAGCGTTTTTCAACCACTTCATATAAATCGCTGTAACGTTTGATAGAAGACTCAGACAAACATATTTATGGCTTTATCTTATAGAACTCAATATCCCCGTGCTGGGCAAACAGGTTTTGCAGCCGTTTGAGCTAAGATTTTAAAATTATTCACATAATGAAAACCTATACTTTGTTTCAGGCGAGTTTCCCATTCAAATGCATGTAACAGTGAGAAACGCATTGTCTTGGCGAAATAAAGCGTTTTTGTACAACTTCATATAAATCGCTGTAACTTTTGATAGAAGACTCAGACAAACATGTTTATGGCTTTATCTTATAGAACTCAATATCCCCGTGCTGGGCAAACAGGTTTTGCAGCCGTTTGAGCTAAGATTTTAAAATTATTCACATAATGAAAACCTATACTTTGTCTCAGGCGAGTTTCCCATTCAAATGCATGTAACAGTGAGAAACGCATTGTCTTGGCGAAATAAAGCGTTTTCGTACAACTTCATATAAATCGCTGTAACTTTTGATAGAAGAATCAGACAAACATATTTATGACTTTATCTTATAGAACTCAATATCCCCGTGCTGGGCAAACAGGTTTTGCAGCCGTTTGAGCTAAGATTTTAAAATTATTCACATAATAAAAACCTATACTTTGTCTCGGGTGAGTTTCCCATTCAAATGCATGTAACAGTGAGAAACACACTGTCTTGGCGAAATAAAGCGTTTTCGTACAACTTCATATAAATCGCTGTAACTTTTGATAGAAGACTCAGACAAACATGTTTATGGCTTTATCTTATAGAACTCAATATCCCCGTGCTGGGCAAACAGAACAGGTTTTGCAGCCGTTTGAGCTAAGATTTTAAAATTATTCACATAATGAAAACCTATACTTTGTTTCAGGCGAGTTTCCCATTCAAATGCATGTAACAGTGAGAAACGCATTGTCTTGGCGAAATAAAGCGTTTTTGAACAACTTCATATAAATCGCTGTAACTTTTGATAGAAGACTCAGACAAACATGTTTATGGCTTTATCTTATAGAACTCAATATCCCCGTGCTGGGCAAGCAGGTTTTGCAGCCGTTTGAGCTAAGATTTTAAAATTATTCACATAATGAAAACCTATACTTTGTTTCAGGCGAGTTTCCCATTCAAATGCATGTAACAGTGAGAAACGCATTGTCTTGGCGAAATAAAGCGTTTTTGAACAACTTCATATAAATCGCTGTAACTTTTGATAGAAGACTCAGACAAACATGTTTATGGCTTTATCTTATAGAACTCAATATCCCCGTGCTGGGCAAACAGGTTTTGCAGCCGTTTGAGCTAAGATTTTAAAATTATTCACATAATGAAAACCTATACTTTGTTTCAGGCGAGTTTCCCATTCAAATGCATGTAACAGTGAGAAATACACTGTCTTGGCGAAATAAAGCGTTTTTCAACCACTTCATATAAATCGCTGTAACTTTTGATAGAAGACTCAGACAAACATATTTATGACTTTATCTTATAGAACTCAATATCCCCGTGCTGGGCAAACAGAACAGGTTTTGCAGCCGTTTGAGCTAAGATTTTAAAATTATTCACATAATGAAAACCTATACTTTGTCTCGGGTGAGTTTCCCATTCAAATGCATGTAACAGTGAGAAACACACTGTCTTGGCGAAATAAAGCGTTTTTGTACAACTTCATATAAATCGCTGTAACTTTTGATAGAAGACTCAGACAAACATGTTTATGGCTTTATCTTATAGAACTCAATATCCCCGTGCTGGGCAAACAGAACAGGTTTTGCAGCCGTTTGAGCTAAGATTTTAAAATTATTCACATAATGAAAACCTATACTTTGTTTCAGTCGAGTTTCCCATTCAAATGCATGTAACAGTGAGAAATACACTGTCTTGGCGAAATAAAGCGTTTTTCAACCACTTCATATAAATCGCTGTAACGTTTGATAGAAGACTCAGACAAACATGTTTATGGCTTTATCTTATAGAACTCAATATCCCCGTGCTGGGCAAACAGGTTTTGCAGCCGTTTGAGCTAAGATTTTAAAATTATTCACATAATGAAAACCTATACTTTGTTTCAGGCGAGTTTCCCATTCAAATGCATGTAACAGTGAGAAACGCATTGTCTTGGCGAAATAAAGCGTTTTCGTACAACTTCATATAAATCGCTGTAACTTTTGATAGAAGACTCAGACAAAGATGTTTATGGCTTTATCTTATAGAACTCAATATCCCCGTGCTGGGCAAACAGGTTTTGCAGCCGTTTGAGCTAAGATTTTAAAATTATTCACATAATGAAAACCTATACTTTGTTTCAGGCGAGTTTCCCATTCAAATGCATGTAACAGTGAGAAATACACTGTCTTGGCGAAATAAAGCGTTTTTCAACCACTTCATATAAATCGCTGTAACTTTTGATAGAAGACTCAGACAAACATATTTATGGCTTTATCTTATAGAACTCAATATCCCCGTGCTGGGCAAACAGAACAGGTTTTGCAGCCGTTTGAGCTAAGATTTTAAAATTATTCACATAATGAAAACCTATACTTTGTTTCAGGCGAGTTTCCCATTCAAATGCATGTAACAGTGAGAAACGCATTGTCTTGGCGAAATAAAGCGTTTTCGTACAACTTCATATAAATCGCTGTAACTTTTGATAGAAGACTCAGACAAACATGTTTATGGCTTTATCTTATAGAACTCAATATCCCCGTGCTGGGCAAACAGAACAGGTTTTGCAGCCGTTTGAGCTAAGATTTTAAAATTATTCACATAATGAAAACCTATACTTTGTTTCAGGCGAGTTTCCCATTCAAATGCATGTAACAGTGAGAAACGCATTGTCTTGGCGAAATAAAGCGTTTTTGAACAACTTCATATAAATCGCTGTAACTTTTGATAGAAGACTCAGACAAACATGTTTATGGCTTTATCTTATAGAACTCAATATCCCCGTGCTGGGCAAGCAGGTTTTGCAGCCGTTTGAGCTAAGATTTTAAAATTATTCACATAATGAAAACCTATACTTTGTTTCAGGCGAGTTTCCCATTCAAATGCATGTAACAGTGAGAAACGCATTGTCTTGGCGAAATAAAGCGTTTTTGAACAACTTCATATAAATCGCTGTAACTTTTGATAGAAGACTCAGACAAACATGTTTATGGCTTTATCTTATAGAACTCAATATCCCCGTGCTGGGCAAACAGGTTTTGCAGCCGTTTGAGCTAAGATTTTAAAATTATTCACATAATGAAAACCTATACTTTGTTTCAGGTGAGTTTCCCATTCAAATGCATGTAACAGTGAGAAACGCATTGTCTTGGCGAAATAAAGCGTTTTCGTACAACTTCATATAAATCGCTGTAACTTTTGATAGAAGACTCAGACAAACATGTTTATGGCTTTATCTTATAGAACTCAATATCCCCGTGCTGGGCAAACAGAACAGGTTTTGCAGCCGTTTGAGCTAAGATTTTAAAATTATTCACATAATGAAAACCTATACTTTGTTTCAGGCGAGTTTCCCATTCAAATGCATGTAACAGTGAGAAACGCATTGTCTTGGCGAAATAAAGCGTTTTTGAACAACTTCATATAAATCGCTGTAACTTTTGATAGAAGACTCAGACAAACATGTTTATGGCTTTATCTTATAGAACTCAATATCCCCGTGCTGGGCAAACAGGTTTTGCAGCCGTTTGAGCTAAGATTTTAAAATTATTCACATAATGAAAACCTATACTTTGTTTCAGGCGAGTTTCCCATTCAAATGCATGTAACAGTGAGAAATACACTGTCTTGGCGAAATAAAGCGTTTTTCAACCACTTCATATAAATCGCTGTAACTTTTGATAGAAGACTCAGACAAACATATTTATGGCTTTATCTTATAGAACTCAATATCCCCGTGCTGGGCAAACAGAACAGGTTTTGCAGCCGTTTGAGCTAAGATTTTAAAATTATTCACATAATGAAAACCTATACTTTGTTTCAGTCGAGTTTCCCATTCAAATGCATGTAACAGTGAGAAATACACTGTCTTGGCGAAATAAAGCGTTTTTCAACCACTTCATATAAATCGCTGTAACGTTTGATAGAAGACTCAGACAAACATATTTATGGCTTTATCTTATAGAACTCAATATCCCCGTGCTGGGCAAACAGGTTTTGCAGCCGTTTGAGCTAAGATTTTAAAATTATTCACATAATGAAAACCTATACTTTGTTTCAAGCGAGTTTCCCATTCAAATGCATGTAACAGTGAGAAATGCATTGTCTTGGCGAAATAAAGCGTTTTCGTACAAATTCATATAAATCGCTGTAACTTTTGATAGAAGACTCAGACAAACATGTTTATGGCTTTATCTTATAGAACTCAATATCCCCGTGCTGGGCAAACAGGTTTTGCAGCCGTTTGAGCTAAGATTTTAAAATTATTCACATAATGAAAACCTATACTTTGTTTCAGGCGAGTTTCCCATTCAAATGCATGTAACAGTGAGAAATACACTGTCTTGGCGAAATAAAGCGTTTTTCAACCACTTCATATAAATCGCTGTAACTTTTGATAGAAGACTCAGACAAACATATTTATGGCTTTATCTTATAGAACTCAATATCCCCGTGCTGGGCAAACAGAACAGGTTTTGCAGCCGTTTGAGCTAAGATTTTAAAATTATTCACATAATGAAAACCTATACTTTGTTTCAGGCGAGTTTCCCATTCAAATGCATGTAACAGTGAGAAACGCATTGTCTTGGCGAAATAAAGCGTTTTCGAACAACTTCATATAAATCGCTGTAACTTTTGATAGAAGACTCAGACAAACATGTTTATGGCTTTATCTTATAGAACTCAATATCCCCGTGCTGGGCAAACAGAACAGGTTTTGCAGCCGTTTGAGCTAAGATTTTAAAATTATTCACATAATGAAAACCTATACTTTGTTTCAGGCGAGTTTCCCATTCAAATGCATGTAACAGTGAGAAACGCATTGTCTTGGCGAAATAAAGCGTTTTCGTACAACTTCATATAAATCGCTGTAACTTTTGATAGAAGACTCAGACAAACATGTTTATGGCTTTATCTTATAGAACTCAATATCCCCGTGCTGGGCAAACAGGTTTTGCAGCCGTTTGAGCTAAGATTTTAAAATTATTCACATAATGAAAACCTATACTTTGTTTCAGGCGAGTTTCCCATTCAAATGCATGTAACAGTGAGAAATACACTGTCTTGGCGAAATAAAGCGTTTTTCAACCACTTCATATAAATCGCTGTAACTTTTGATAGAAGACTCAGACAAACATATTTATGGCTTTATCTTATAGAACTCAATATCCCCGTGCTGGGCAAACAGAACAGGTTTTGCAGCCGTTTGAGCTAAGATTTTAAAATTATTCACATAATGAAAACCTATACTTTGTTTCAGTCGAGTTTCCCATTCAAATGCATGTAACAGTGAGAAATACACTGTCTTGGCGAAATAAAGCGTTTTTCAACCACTTCATATAAATCGCTGTAACGTTTGATAGAAGACTCAGACAAACATATTTATGGCTTTATCTTATAGAACTCAATATCCCCGTGCTGGGCAAACAGGTTTTGCAGCCGTTTGAGCTAAGATTTTAAAATTATTCACATAATGAAAACCTATACTTTGTTTCAAGCGAGTTTCCCATTCAAATGCATGTAACAGTGAGAAATGCATTGTCTTGGCGAAATAAAGCGTTTTCGTACAACTTCATATAAATCGCTGTAACTTTTGATAGAAGACTCAGACAAACATGTTTATGGCTTTATCTTATAGAACTCAATATCCCCGTGCTGGGCAAACAGGTTTTGCAGCTGTTTGAGCTAAGATTTTAAAATTATTCACATAATGAAAACCTATACTTTGTTTCAGGCGAGTTTCCCATTCAAATGCATGTAACAGTGAGAAATACACTGTCTTGGCGAAATAAAGCGTTTTTCAACCACTTCATATAAATCGCTGTAACTTTTGATAGAAGACTCAGACAAACATATTTATGGCTTTATCTTATAGAACTCAATATCCCCGTGCTGGGCAAACAGAACAGGTTTTGCAGCCGTTTGAGCTAAGATTTTAAAATTATTCACATAATGAAAACCTATACTTTGTTTCAGGCGAGTTTCCCATTCAAATGCATGTAACAGTGAGAAACGCATTGTCTTGGCGAAATAAAGCGTTTTCGTACAACTTCATATAAATCGCTGTAACTTTTGATAGAAGACTCAGACAAACATGTTTATGGCTTTATCTTATAGAACTCAATATCCCCGTGCTGGGCAAACAGGTTTTGCAGCCGTTTGAGCTAAGATTTTAAAATTATTCACATAATGAAAACCTATACTTTGTTTCAGGCGAGTTTCCCATTCAAATGCATGTAACAGTGAGAAACGCATTGTCTTGGCGAAATAAAGCGTTTTCGTACAACTTCATATAAATCGCTGTAACTTTTGATAGAAGACTCAGACAAACATGTTTATGGCTTTATCTTATAGAACTCAATATCCCCGTGCTGGGCAAACAGAACAGGTTTTGCAGCCGTGTGAGCTAAGATTTTAAAATTATTCACATAATGAAAACCTATACTTTGTTTCAGTCGAGTTTCCCATTCAAATGCATGTAACAGTGAGAAATACACTGTCTTGGCGAAATAAAGCGTTTTTGTACAACTTCATATAAATCGCTGTAACGTTTGATAGAAGACTCAGACAAACATATTTATGGCTTTATCTTATAGAACTCAATATCCCCGTGCTGGGCAAACAGGTTTTGCAGCCGTTTGAGCTAAGATTTTAAAATTATTCACATAATGAAAATCTATACTTTGTTTCAGGCGAGTTTCCCATTCAAATGCATGTAACAGTGAGAAACGCATTGTCTTGGCGAAATAAAGCGTTTTTGAACAACTTCATATAAATCGCTGTAACTTTTGATAGAAGACTCAGACAAACATGTTTATGGCTTTATCTTATAGAACTCAATATCCCCGTGCTGGGCAAACAGGTTTTGCAGCCGTTTGAGCTAAGATTTTAAAATTATTCACATAATGAAAACCTATACTTTGTTTCAGGCGAGTTTCCCATTCAAATGCATGTAACAGTGAGAAATACACTGTCTTGGCGAAATAAAGCGTTTTTCAACCACTTCATATAAATCGCTGTAACTTTTGATAGAAGACTCAGACAAACATGTTTATGGCTTTATCTTATAGAACTCAATATCCCCGTGCTGGGCAAACAGGTTTTGCAGCCGTTTGAGCTAAGATTTTAAAATTATTCACATAATGAAAACCTATACTTTGTTTCAGGCGAGTTTCCCATTCAAATGCATGTAACAGTGAGAAACGCACTGTCTTGGCGAAATAAAGCGTTTTTCAACCACTTCATATAAATCGCTGTAACTTTTGATAGAAGACTCAGACAAACATATTTATGGCTTTATCTTATAGAACTCAATATCCCCGTGCTGGGCAAACAGGTTTTGCAGCCGTTTGAGCTAAGATTTTAAAATTATTCACATAATGAAAACCTATACTTTGTTTCAGGCGAGTTTCCCATTCAAATGCATGTAACAGTGAGAAATACACTGTCTTGGCGAAATAAAGCGTTTTTCAACCACTTCATATAAATCGCTGTAACTTTTGATAGAAGACTCAGACAAACATGTTTATGGCTTTATCTTATAGAACTCAATATCCCCGTGCTGGGCAAACAGGTTTTGCAGCCGTTTGAGCTAAGATTTTAAAATTATTCACATAATGAAAACCTATACTTTGTTTCAGGCGAGTTTCCCATTCAAATGCATGTAACAGTGAGAAACGCACTGTCTTGGCGAAATAAAGCGTTTTTCAACCACTTCATATAAATCGCTGTAACTTTTGATAGAAGACTCAGACAAACATATTTATGGCTTTATCTTATAGAACTCAATATCCCCGTGCTGGGCAAACAGGTTTTGCAGCTGTTTGAGCTAAGATTTTAAAATTATTCACATAATGAAAACCTATACTTTGTTTCAGGCGAGTTTCCCATTCAAATGCATGTAACAGTGAGAAATACACTGTCTTGGCGAAATAAAGCGTTTTTCAACCACTTCATATAAATCGCTGTAACTTTTGATAGAAGACTCAGACAAACATATTTATGGCTTTATCTTATAGAACTCAATATCCCCGTGCTGGGCAAACAGGTTTTGTAGCCGTTTGAGCTAAGATTTTAAAATTATTCACATAATGAAAACCTATACTTTGTCTCGGGTGAGTTTCCCATTCAAATGCATGTAACAGTGAGAAACACACTGTCTTGGCGAAATAAAGCGTTTTTGTACAACTTCATATAAATCGCTGTAACTTTTGATAGAAGACTCAGACAAACATGTTTATGGCTTTATCTTATAGAACTCAATATCCCCGTGCTGGGCAAACAGAACAGGTTTTGCAGCCGTTTGAGCTAAGATTTTAAAATTATTCACATAATGAAAACCTATACTTTGTTTCAGTCGAGTTTCCCATTCAAATGCATGTAACAGTGAGAAATACACTGTCTTGGCGAAATAAAGCGTTTTTCAACCACTTCATATAAATCGCTGTAACGTTTGATAGAAGACTCAGACAAACATATTTATGGCTTTATCTTATAGAACTCAATATCCCCGTGCTGGGCAAACAGGTTTTGCAGCCGTTTGAGCTAAGATTTTAAAATTATTCACATAATGAAAACCTATACTTTGTTTCAGGCGAGTTTCCCATTCAAATGCATGTAACAGTGAGAAATACACTGTCTTGGCGAAATAAAGCGTTTTTCAACCACTTCATATAAATCGCTGTAACTTTTGATAGAAGACTCAGACAAACATGTTTATGGCTTTATCTTATAGAACTCAATATCCCCGTGCTGGGCAAACAGGTTTTGCAGCCGTTTGAGCTAAGATTTTAAAATTATTCACATAATGAAAACCTATACTTTGTTTCAGGCGAGTTTCCCATTCAAATGCATGTAACAGTGAGAAACGCATTGTCTTGGCGAAATAAAGCGTTTTTGAACAACTTCATATAAATCGCTGTAACTTTTGATAGACGACTCAGACAAACATATTTATGGCTTTATCTTATAGAACTCAATATCCCCGTGCTGGGCAAACAGGTTTTGCAGCCGTTTGAGCTAAGATTTTAAAATTATTCACATAATGAAAACCTATACTTTGTTTCAGGCGAGTTTCCCATTCAAATGCATGTAACAGTGAGAAATACACTGTCTTGGCGAAATAAAGCGTTTTTGTACAACTTCATATAAATCGCTGTAACTTTTGATAGAAGACTCAGACAAACATGTTTATGGCTTTATCTTATAGAACTCAATATCCCCGTGCTGGGCAAACAGAACAGGTTTTGCAGCCGTTTGAGCTAAGATTTTAAAATTATTCACATAATGAAAACCTATACTTTGTTTCAGTCGAGTTTCCCATTCAAATGCATGTAACAGTGAGAAATACACTGTCTTGGCGAAATAAAGCGTTTTTCAACCACTTCATATAAATCGCTGTAACGTTTGATAGAAGACTCAGACAAACATATTTATGGCTTTATCTTATAGAACTCAATATCCCCGTGCTGGGCAAACAGGTTTTGCAGCCGTTTGAGCTAAGATTTTAAAATTATTCACATAATGAAAACCTATACTTTGTTTCAGGCGAGTTTCCCATTCAAATGCATGTAACAGTGAGAAACGCATTGTCTTGGCGAAATAAAGCGTTTTTGAACAACTTCATATAAATCGCTGTAACTTTTGATAGAAGACTCAGACAAACATATTTATGGCTTTATCTTATAGAACTCAATATCCCCGTGCTGGGCAAACAGGTTTTGCAGCCGTTTGAGCTAAGATTTTAAAATTATTCACATAATGAAAACCTATACTTTGTTTCAGGCGAGTTTCCCATTCAAATGCATGTAACAGTGAGAAATACACTGTCTTGGCGAAATAAAGCGTTTTTCAACCACTTCATATAAATCGCTGTAACTTTTGATAGAAGACTCAGACAAACATGTTTATGGCTTTATCTTATAGAACTCAATATCCCCGTGCTGGGCAAACAGAACAGGTTTTGCAGCCGTTTGAGCTAAGATTTTAAAATTATTCACATAATGAAAACCTATACTTTGTTTCAGGCGAGTTTCCCATTCAAATGCATGTAACAGTGAGAAACGCATTGTCTTGGCGAAATAAAGCGTTTTTGAACAACTTCATATAAATCGCTGTAACTTTTGATAGAAGACTCAGACAAACATGTTTATGGCTTTATCTTATAGAACTCAATATCCCCGTGCTGGGCAAACAGGTTTTGCAGCCGTTTGAGCTAAGATTTTAAAATTATTCACATAATGAAAAGCTATACTTTGTTTCAGGCGAGTTTCCCATTCAAATGCATGTAACAGTGAGAAACGCATTGTCTTGGCGAAATAAAGCGTTTTTGAACAACTTCATATAAATCGCTGTAACTTTTGATAGAAGACTCAGACAAACATGTTTATGGCTTTATCTTATAGAACTCAATATCCCCGTGCTGGGCAAACAGGTTTTGCAGCCGTTTGAGCTAAGATTTTAAAATTATTCACATAATGAAAACCTATACTTTGTTTCAGGCGAGTTTCCCATTCAAATGCATGTAACAGTGAGAAACGCATTGTCTTGGCGAAATAAAGCGTTTTTGAACAACTTCATATAAATCGCTGTAACTTTTGATAGAATACTCAGACAAACATGTTTATGGCTTTATCTTATAGAACTCAATATCCCCGTGCTGGGCAAACAGGTTTTGCAGCCGTTTGAGCTAAGATTTTAAAATTATTCACATAATGAAAACCTATACTTTGTTTCAGGCGAGTTTCCCATTCAAATGCATGTAACAGTGAGAAACGCATTGTCTTGGCGAAATAAAGCGTTTTTGAACAACTTCATATAAATCGCTGTAACTTTTGATAGAAGACTCAGACAAACATGTTTATGGCTTTATCTTATAGAACTCAATATCCCCGTGCTGGGCAAACAGGTTTTGCAGCCGTTTGAGCTAAGATTTTAAAATTATTCACATAATGAAAACCTATACTTTGTTTCAGGCGAGTTTCCCATTCAAATGCATGTAACAGTGAGAAATACACTGTCTTGGCGAAATAAAGCGTTTTTCAACCACTTCATATAAATCGCTGTAACTTTTGATAGAAGACTCAGACAAACATATTTATGGCTTTATCTTATAGAACTCAATATCCCCGTGCTGGGCAAACAGAACAGGTTTTGCAGCCGTTTGAGCTAAGATTTTAAAATTATTCACATAATGAAAACCTATACTTTGTTTCAGGCGAGTTTCCCATTCAAATGCATGTAACAGTGAGAAACGCATTGTCTTGGCGAAATAAAGCGTTTTCGTACAACTTCATATAAATCGCTGTAACTTTTGATAGAAGACTCAGACAAACATGTTTATGGCTTTATCTTATAGAACTCAATATCCCCGTGCTGGGCAAACAGGTTTTGCAGCCGTTTGAGCTAAGATTTTAAAATTATTCACATAATGAAAACCTATACTTTGTTTCAGGCGAGTTTCCCATTCAAATGCATGTAACAGTGAGAAACGCATTGTCTTGGCGAAATAAAGCGTTTTTGAACAACTTCATATAAATCGCTATAACTTTTGATAGAAGACTCAGACAAACATGTTTATGGCTTTATCTTATAGAACTCAATATCCCCGTGCTGGGCAAACAGGTTTTGCAGCCGTTTGAGCTAAGATTTTAAAATTATTCACATAATGAAAACCTATACTTTGTTTCAGGCGAGTTTCCCATTCAAATGCATGTAACAGTGAGAAACGCATTGTCTTGGCGAAATAAAGCGTTTTTCAACCACTTCATATAAATCGCTGTAACTTTTGATAGAAGACTCAGACAAACATGTTTATGGCTTTATCTTATAGAACTCAATATCCCTGTGCTGGGCAAACAGGTTTTGCAGCCGTTTGAGCTAAGATTTTAAAATTATTCACATAATGAAAACCTATACTTTGTTTCAGGCGAGTTTCCCATTCAAATGCATGTAACAGTGAGAAACGCATTGTCTTGGCGAAATAAAGCGTTTTTCAACCACTTCATATAAATCGCTGTAACTTTTGATAGAAGACTCAGACAAACATGTTTATGGCTTTATCTTATAGAACTCAATATCCCCGTGCTGGGCAAACAGAACAGGTTTTGCAGCCGTTTGAGCTAAGGTTTTAAAATTATTCACATAATGAAAACCTATACTTTGTCTCGGGTGAGTTTCCCATTCAAATGCATGTAACAGTGAGAAACACACTGTCTTGGCAAAATAAAGCGTTTTTGTACAACTTCATATAAATCGCTGTAACTTTTGATAGAAGACTCAGACAAACATGTTTATTGCTTTATCTTATAGAACTCAATATCCCCGTGCTGGGCAAACAGGTTTTGCAGCCGTTTGAGCTAAGATTTTAAAATTATTCACATAATGAAAACCTATACTTTGTTTCAGGCGAGTTTCCCATTCAAATGCATGTAACAGTGAGAAACGCATTGTCTTGGCGACATAAAGCGTTTTTGAACAACTTCATATAAATCGCTGTAACTTTTGATAGAAGACTCAGACAAAGATGTTCATGGCTTTATCTTATAGAACTCAATATCCCCGTGCTGGGCAAACAGGTTTTGCAGCCGTTTGAGCTAAGATTTTAAAATTATTCACATAATGAAAACCTATACTTTGTTTCAGGCGAGTTTCCCATTCAAATGCATGTAACAGTGAGAAATACACTGTCTTGGCGAAATAAAGCGTTTTTCAACCACTTCATATAAATCGCTGTAACTTTTGATAGAAGACTCAGACAAACATATTTATGGCTTTATCTTATAGAACTCAATATCCCCGTGCTGGGCAAACAGGTTTTGCAGCCGTTTGAGCTAAGATTTTAAAATTATTCACATAATGAAAACCTATACTTTGTCTCGGGTGAGTTTCCCATTCAAATGCATGTAACAGTGAGAAACACACTGTCTTGGCGAAATAAAGCGTTTTTGTACAACTTCATATAAATCGCTGTAACTTTTGATAGAAGACTCAGACAAACATGTTTATGGCTTTATCTTATAGAACTCAATATCCCCGTGCTGGGCAAACAGAACAGGTTTTGCAGCCGTTTGAGCTAAGATTTTAAAATTATTCACATAATGAAAACCTATACTTTGTTTCAGGCGAGTTTCCCATTCAAATGCATGTAACAGTGAGAAACGCATTGTCTTGGCGAAATAAAGCGTTTTTGAACAACTTCATATAAATCGCTGTAACTTTTGATAGAAGACTCAGACAAACATGTTTATGGCTTTATCTTATAGAACTCAATATCCCCGTGCTGGGCAAACAGGTTTTGCAGCCGTTTGAGCTAAGATTTTAAAATTATTCACATAATGAAAAGCTATACTTTGTTTCAGGCGAGTTTCCCATTCAAATGCATGTAACAGTGAGAAACGCATTGTCTTGGCGAAATAAAGCGTTTTTGAACAACTTCATATAAATCGCTGTAACTTTTGATAGAATACTCAGACAAACATGTTTATGGCTTTATCTTATAGAACTCAATATCCCCGTGCTGGGCAAACAGGTTTTGCAGCCGTTTGAGCTAAGATTTTAAAATTATTCACATAATGAAAACCTATACTTTGTTTCAGGCGAGTTTCCCATTCAAATGCATGTAACAGTGAGAAACGCATTGTCTTGGCGAAATAAAGCGTTTTTGAACAACTTCATATAAATCGCTGTAACTTTTGATAGAAGACTCAGACAAACATGTTTATGGCTTTATCTTATAGAACTCAATATCCCCGTGCTGGGCAAACAGGTTTTGCAGCCGTTTGAGCTAAGATTTTAAAATTATTCACATAATGAAAACCTATACTTTGTTTCAGGCGAGTTTCCCATTCAAATGCATGTAACAGTGAGAAATACACTGTCTTGGCGAAATAAAGCGTTTTTCAACCACTTCATATAAATCGCTGTAACTTTTGATAGAAGACTCAGACAAACATATTTATGGCTTTATCTTATAGAACTCAATATCCCCGTGCTGGGCAAACAGAACAGGTTTTGCAGCCGTTTGAGCTAAGATTTTAAAATTATTCACATAATGAAAACCTATACTTTGTTTCAGGCGAGTTTCCCATTCAAATGCATGTAACAGTGAGAAACGCATTGTCTTGGCGAAATAAAGCGTTTTCGTACAACTTCATATAAATCGCTGTAACTTTTGATAGAAGACTCAGACAAACATGTTTATGGCTTTATCTTATAGAACTCAATATCCCCGTGCTGGGCAAACAGGTTTTGCAGCCGTTTGAGCTAAGATTTTAAAATTATTCACATAATGAAAACCTATACTTTGTTTCAGGCGAGTTTCCCATTCAAATGCATGTAACAGTGAGAAACGCATTGTCTTGGCGAAATAAAGCGTTTTTGAACAACTTCATATAAATCGCTATAACTTTTGATAGAAGACTCAGACAAACATGTTTATGGCTTTATCTTATAGAACTCAATATCCCCGTGCTGGGCAAACAGGTTTTGCAGCCGTTTGAGCTAAGATTTTAAAATTATTCACATAATGAAAACCTATACTTTGTTTCAGGCGAGTTTCCCATTCAAATGCATGTAACAGTGAGAAACGCATTGTCTTGGCGAAATAAAGCGTTTTTCAACCACTTCATATAAATCGCTGTAACTTTTGATAGAAGACTCAGACAAACATGTTTATGGCTTTATCTTATAGAACTCAATATCCCTGTGCTGGGCAAACAGGTTTTGCAGCCGTTTGAGCTAAGATTTTAAAATTATTCACATAATGAAAACCTATACTTTGTTTCAGGCGAGTTTCCCATTCAAATGCATGTAACAGTGAGAAACGCATTGTCTTGGCGAAATAAAGCGTTTTTCAACCACTTCATATAAATCGCTGTAACTTTTGATAGAAGACTCAGACAAACATGTTTATGGCTTTATCTTATAGAACTCAATATCCCCGTGCTGGGCAAACAGAACAGGTTTTGCAGCCGTTTGAGCTAAGGTTTTAAAATTATTCACATAATGAAAACCTATACTTTGTCTCGGGTGAGTTTCCCATTCAAATGCATGTAACAGTGAGAAACACACTGTCTTGGCAAAATAAAGCGTTTTTGTACAACTTCATATAAATCGCTGTAACTTTTGATAGAAGACTCAGACAAACATGTTTATTGCTTTATCTTATAGAACTCAATATCCCCGTGCTGGGCAAACAGGTTTTGCAGCCGTTTGAGCTAAGATTTTAAAATTATTCACATAATGAAAACCTATACTTTGTCTCGGGTGAGTTTCCCATTCAAATGCATGTAACAGTGAGAAACACACTGTCTTGGCGAAATAAAGCGTTTTTGAACAACTTCATATAAATCGCTGTAACTTTTGATAGAAGACTCAGACAAACATGTTTATGGCTTTATCTTATAGAACTCAATATCCCCGTGCTGGGCAAACAGGTTTTGCAGCCGTTTGAGCTAAGATTTTAAAATTATTCACATAATGAAAACCTATACTTTGTTTCAGGCGAGTTTCCCATTCAAATGCATGTAACAGTGAGAAATACACTGTCTTGGCGAAATAAAGCGTTTTTCAACCACTTCATATAAATCGCTGTAACTTTTGATAGAAGACTCAGACAAACATATTTATGGCTTTATCTTATAGAACTCAATATCCCCGTGCTGGGCAAACAGGTTTTGCAGCCGTTTGAGCTAAGATTTTAAAATTATTCACATAATGAAAACCTATACTTTGTCTCGGGTGAGTTTCCCATTCAAATGCATGTAACAGTGAGAAACACACTGTCTTGGCGAAATAAAGCGCTTTTGTACAACTTCATATAAATCGCTGTAACTTTTGATAGAAGACTCAGACAAACATGTTTATGGCTTTATCTTATAGAACTCAATATCCCCGTGCTGGGCAAACAGAACAGGTTTTGCAGCCGTTTGAGCTAAGATTTTAAAATTATTCACATAATGAAAACCTATACTTTGTTTCAGGCGAGTTTCCCATTCAAATGCATGTAACAGTGAGAAACGCATTGTCTTGGCGAAATAAAGCGTTTTTGAACAACTTCATATAAATCGCTGTAACTTTTGATAGAAGACTCAGACAAACATGTTTATGGCTTTATCTTATAGAACTCAATATCCCCGTGCTGGGCAAACAGGTTTTGCAGCCGTTTGAGCTAAGATTTTAAAATTATTCACATAATGAAAACCTATACTTTGTTTCAGGCGAGTTTCCCATTCAAATGCATGTAACAGTGAGAAATACACTGTCTTGGCGAAATAAAGCGTTTTTCAACCACTTCATATAAATCGCTGTAACTTTTGATAGAAGACTCAGACAAACATATTTATGGCTTTATCTTATAGAACTCAATATCCCCGTGCTGGGCAAACAGGTTTTGCAGCCCTTTGAGATAAGATTTTAAAATTATTCACATAATGAAAACCTATACTTTGTCTCGGGTGAGTTTCCCATTCAAATGCATGTAACAGTGAGAAACACACTGTCTTGGCGAAATAAAGCGTTTTCGTACAACTTCATATAAATCGCTGTAACTTTTGATAGAAGACTCAGACAAACATGTTTATGGCTTTATCTTATAGAACTCAATATCCCCGTGCTGGGCAAACAGGTTTTGCAGCCGTTTGAGCTAAGATTTTAAAATTATTCACATAATGAAAACCTATACTTTGTCTCGGGTGAGTTTCCCATTCAAATGCATGTAACAGTGAGAAACACACTGTCTTGGCGAAATAAAGCGTTTTCGTACAACTTCATATAAATCGCTGTAACTTTTGATAGAAGACTCAGACAAACATGTTTATGGCTTTATCTTATAGAACTCAATATCCCCGTGCTGGGCAAACAGGTTTTGCAGCCGTTTGAGCTAAGATTTTAAAATTATTCACATAATGAAAACCTATACTTTGTTTCAGGCGAGTTTCCCATTCAAATGCATGTAACAGTGAGAAACGCATTGTCTTGGCGAAATAAAGCGTTTTTGAACAACTTCATATAAATCGCTGTAACTTTTGATAGAAGACTCAGACAAACATATTTATGGCTTTATCTTATAGAACTCAATATCCCCGTGCTGGGCAAACAGGTTTTGCAGCCGTTTGAGCTAAGATTTTAAAATTATTCACATAATGAAAACCTATACTTTGTTTCAGGCGAGTTTCCCATTCAAATGCATGTAACAGTGAGAAATACACTGTCTTGGCGAAATAAAGCGTTTTTCAACCACTTCATATAAATCGCTGTAACTTTTGATAGAAGACTCAGACAAACATGTTTATGGCTTTATCTTATAGAACTCAATATCCCCGTGCTGGGCAAACAGAACAGGTTTTGCAGCTGTTTGAGCTAAGATTTTAAAATTATTCACATAATGAAAACCTATACTTTGTTTCAGGCGAGTTTCCCATTCAAATGCATGTAACAGTGAGAAACGCATTGTCTTGGCGAAATAAAGCGTTTTTGAACAACTTCATATAAATCGCTGTAACTTTTGATAGAAGACTCAGACAAACATGTTTATGGCTTTATCTTATAGAACTCAATATCCCCGTGCTGGGCAAACAGGTTTTGCAGCCGTTTGAGCTAAGATTTTAAAATTATTCACATAATGAAAAGCTATACTTTGTTTCAGGCGAGTTTCCCATTCAAATGCATGTAACAGTGAGAAACGCATTGTCTTGGCGAAATAAAGCGTTTTTGAACAACTTCATATAAATCGCTGTAACTTTTGATAGAAGACTCAGACAAACATGTTTATGGCTTTATCTTATAGAACTCAATATCCCCGTGCTGGGCAAACAGGTTTTGCAGCCGTTTGAGCTAAGATTTTAAAATTATTCACATAATGAAAAGCTATACTTTGTTTCAGGCGAGTTTCCCATTCAAATGCATGTAACAGTGAGAAACGCATTGTCTTGGCGAAATAAAGCGTTTTTGAACAACTTCATATAAATCGCTGTAACTTTTGATAGAATACTCAGACAAACATGTTTATGGCTTTATCTTATAGAACTCAATATCCCCGTGCTGGGCAAACAGGTTTTGCAGCCGTTTGAGCTAAGATTTTAAAATTATTCACATAATGAAAACCTATACTTTGTTTCAGGCGAGTTTCCCATTCAAATGGATGTAACAGTGAGAAACGCATTGTCTTGGCGAAATAAAGCGTTTTTGAACAACTTCATATAAATCGCTGTAACTTTTGATAGAAGACTCAGACAAACATGTTTATGGCTTTATCTTATAGAACTCAATATCCCCGTGCTGGGCAAACAGGTTTTGCAGCCGTTTGAGCTAAGATTTTAAAATTATTCACATAATGAAAACCTATACTTTGTTTCAGGCGAGTTTCCCATTCAAATGCATGTAACAGTGAGAAATACACTGTCTTGGCGAAATAAAGCGTTTTTCAACCACTTCATATAAATCGCTGTAACTTTTGATAGAAGACTCAGACAAACATATTTATGGCTTTATCTTATAGAACTCAATATCCCCGTGCTGGGCAAACAGGTTTTGCAGCCGTTTGAGATAAGATTTTAAAATTATTCACATAATGAAAACCTATACTTTGTCTCGGGTGAGTTTCCCATTCAAATGCATGTAACAGTGAGAAACACACTGTCTTGGCGAAATAAAGCGTTTTCGTACAACTTCATATAAATCGCTGTAACTTTTGATAGAAGACTCAGACAAACATGTTTATGGCTTTATCTTATAGAACTCAATATCCCCGTGCTGGGCAAACAGGTTTTGCAGCCGTTTGAGCTAAGATTTTAAAATTATTCACATAATGAAAACCTATACTTTGTCTCGGGTGAGTTTCCCATTCAAATGCATGTAACAGTGAGAAACACACTGTCTTGGCGAAATAAAGCGTTTTCGTACAACTTCATATAAATCGCTGTAACTTTTGATAGAAGACTCAGACAAACATGTTTATGGCTTTATCTTATAGAACTCAATATCCCCGTGCTGGGCAAACAGAACAGGTTTTGCAGCCGTTTGAGCTAAGATTTTAAAATTATTCACATAATGAAAACCTATACTTTGTTTCAGGCGAGTTTCCCATTCAAATGCATGTAACAGTGAGAAACGCATTGTCTTGGCGAAATAAAGCGTTTTTGAACAACTTCATATAAATCGCTGTAACTTTTGATAGAAGACTCAGACAAACATGTTTATGGCTTTATCTTATAGAACTCAATATCCCCGTGCTGGGCAAACAGGTTTTGCAGCCGTTTGAGCTAAGATTTTAAAATTATTCACATAATGAAAACCTATACTTTGTTTCAGGCGAGTTTCCCATTCAAATGCATGTAACAGTGAGAAATACACTGTCTTGGCGAAATAAAGCGTTTTTCAACCACTTCATATAAATCGCTGTAACTTTTGATAGAAGACTCAGACAAACATATTTATGGCTTTATCTTATAGAACTCAATATCCCCGTGCTGGGCAAACAGGTTTTGCAGCCGTTTGAGCTAAGATTTTAAAATTATTCACATAATGAAAACCTATACTTTGTCTCGGGTGAGTTTCCCATTCAAATGCATGTAACAGTGAGAAACACACTGTCTTGGCGAAATAAAGCGTTTTTGTACAACTTCATATAAATCGCTGTAACTTTTGATAGAAGACTCAGACAAACATGTTTATGGCTTTATCTTATAGAACTCAATATCCCCGTGCTGGGCAAACAGAACAGGTTTTGCAGCCGTTTGAGCTAAGGTTTTAAAATTATTCACATAATGAAAACCTATACTTTGTCTCGGGTGAGTTTCCCATTCAAATGCATGTAACAGTGAGAAACACACTGTCTTGGCGAAATAAAGCGTTTTTGTACAACTTCATATAAATCGCTGTAACTTTTGATAGAAGACTCAGACAAACATGTTTATGGCTTTATCTTATAGAACTCAATATCCCCGTGCTGGGCAAACAGGTTTTGCAGCCGTTTGAGCTAAGATTTTAAAATTATTCACATAATGAAAACCTATACTTTGTCTCGGGTGAGTTTCCCATTCAAATGCATGTAACAGTGAGAAACACACTGTCTTGGCGAAATAAAGCGTTTTCGTACAACTTCATATAAATTGCTGTAACTTTTGATAGAAGACTCAGACAAACATGTTTATGGCTTTATCTTATAGAACTCAATATCCCCGTGCTGGGCAAACAGAACAGGTTTTGCAGCCGTTTGAGCTAAGATTTTAAAATTATTCACATAATGAAAACCTATACTTTGTTTCAGGCGAGTTTCCCATTCAAATGCATGTAACAGTGAGAAATACACTGTCTTGGCGAAATAAAGCGTTTTTCAACCACTTCATATAAATCGCTGTAACTTTTGATAGAAGACTCAGACAAACATATTTATGGCTTTATCTTATAGAACTCAATATCCCCGTGCTGGGCAAACAGGTTTTGCAGCCGTTTGAGCTAAGATTTTAAAATTATTCACATAATGAAAACCTATACTTTGTCTCGGGTGAGTTTCCCATTCAAATGCATGTAACAGTGAGAAACACACTGTCTTGGCGAAATAAAGCGTTTTTGTACAACTTCATATAAATCGCTGTAACTTTTGATAGAAGACTCAGACAAACATGTTTATGGCTTTATCTTATAGAACTCAATATCCCCGTGCTGGGCAAACAGAACAGGTTTTGCAGCCGTTTGAGCTAAGATTTTAAAATTATTCACATAATGAAAACCTATACTTTGTTTCAGGCGAGTTTCCCATTCAAATGCATGTAACAGTGAGAAACGCATTGTCTTGGCGAAATAAAGCGTTTTTGAACAACTTCATATAAATCGCTGTAACTTTTGATAGAAGACTCAGACAAACATGTTTATGGCTTTATCTTATAGAACTCAATATCCCCGTGCTGGGCAAACAGGTTTTGCAGCCGTTTGAGCTAAGATTTTAAAATTATTCACATAATGAAAACCTATACTTTGTTTCAGGCGAGTTTCCCATTCAAATGGATGTAACAGTGAGAAACGCATTGTCTTGGCGACATAAAGCGTTTTTGAACAACTTCATATAAATCGCTGTAACTTTTGATAGAAGACTCAGACAAACATATTTATGGCTTTATCTTATAGAACTCAATATCCCCGTGCTGGGCAAACAGGTTTTGCAGCCGTTTGAGCTAAGATTTTAAAATTATTCACATAATGAAAACCTATACTTTGTTTCAGGCGAGTTTCCCATTCAAATGCATGTAACAGTGAGAAATACACTGTCTTGGCGAAATAAAGCGTTTTTCAACCACTTCATATAAATCGCTGTAACTTTTGATAGGAGACTCAGACAAACATATTTATGGCTTTATCTTATAGAACTCAATATCCCCGTGCTGGGCAAACAGGTTTTGCAGCCGTTTGAGCTAAGATTTTAAAATTATTCACATAATGAAAACCTATACTTTGTCTCGGGTGAGTTTCCCATTCAAATGCATGTAACAGTGAGAAACACACTGTCTTGGCGAAATAAAGCGTTTTTGTACAACTTCATATAAATCGCTGTAACTTTTGATAGAAGACTCAGACAAACATGTTTATGGCTTTATCTTATAGAACTCAATATCCCCGTGCTGGGCAAACAGAACAGGTTTTGCAGCCGTTTGAGCTAAGATTTTAAAATTATTCACATAATGAAAACCTATACTTTGTTTCAGGCGAGTTTCCCATTCAAATGCATGTAACAGTGAGAAACGCATTGTCTTGGCGAAATAAAGCGTTTTTGAACAACTTCATATAAATCGCTGTAACTTTTGATAGAAGACTCAGACAAACATGTTTATGGCTTTATCTTATAGAACTCAATATCCCCGTGCTGGGCAAACAGGTTTTGCAGCCGTTTGAGCTAAGATTTTAAAATTATTCACATAATGAAAACCTATACTTTGTCTCGGGTGAGTTTCCCATTCAAATGCATGTAACAGTGAGAAACACACTGTCTTGGCGAAATAAAGCGTTTTCGTACAACTTCATATAAATCGCTGTAACTTTTGATAGAAGACTCAGACAAACATGTTTATGGCTTTATCTTATAGAACTCAATATCCCCGTGCTGGGCAAACAGAACAGGTTTTGCAGCCGTTTGAGCTAAGATTTTAAAATTATTCACATAATGAAAACCTATACTTTGTTTCAGGCGAGTTTCCCATTCAAATGCATGTAACAGTGAGAAACGCATTGTCTTGGCGAAATAAAGCGTTTTTGAACAACTTCATATAAATCGCTGTAACTTTTGATAGAAGACTCAGACAAACATGTTTATGGCTTTATCTTATAGAACTCAATATCCCCGTGCTGGGCAAACAGGTTTTGCAGCCGTTTGAGCTAAGATTTTAAAATTATTCACATAATGAAAACCTATACTTTGTTTCAGGCGAGTTTCCCATTCAAATGCATGTAACAGTGAGAAATACACTGTCTTGGCGAAATAAAGCGTTTTTCAACCACTTCATATAAATCGCTGTAACTTTTGATAGAAGACTCAGACAAACATATTTATGGCTTTATCTTATAGAACTCAATATCCCCGTGCTGGGCAAACAGGTTTTGCAGCCGTTTGAGCTAAGATTTTAAAATTATTCACATAATGAAAACCTATACTTTGTCTCGGGTGAGTTTCCCATTCAAATGCATGTAACAGTGAGAAACACACTGTCTTGGCAAAATAAAGCGTTTTTGTACAACTTCATATAAATCGCTGTAACTTTTGATAGAAGACTCAGACAAACATGTTTATGGCTTTATCTTATAGAACTCAATATCCCCGTGCTGGGCAAACAGAACAGGTTTTGCAGCCGTTTGAGCTAAGATTTTAAAATTATTCACATAATGAAAACCTATACTTTGTTTCAGGCGAGTTTCCCATTCAAATGCATGTAACAGTGAGAAACACACTGTCTTGGCGAAATAAAGCGTTTTTGTACAACTTCATATAAATCGCTGTAACTTTTGATAGAAGACTCAGACAAACATGTTTATGGCTTTATCTTATAGAACTCAATATCCCCGTGCTGGGCAAACAGAACAGGTTTTGCAGCCGTTTGAGCTAAGATTTTAAAATTATTCACATAATGAAAACCTATACTTTGTTTCAGGCGAGTTTCCCATTCAAATGCATGTAACAGTGAGAAACACACTGTCTTGGCGAAATAAAGCGTTTTTGTACAACTTCATATAAATCGCTGTAACTTTTGATAGAAGACTCAGACAAACATGTTTATGGCTTTATCTTATAGAACTCAATATCCCCGTGCTGGGCAAACAGAACAGGTTTTGCAGCCGTTTGAGCTAAGATTTTAAAATTATTCACATAATGAAAACCTATACTTTGTTTCAGGCGAGTTTCCCATTCAAATGCATGTAACAGTGAGAAATACACTGTCTTGGCGAAATAAAGCGTTTTTCAACCACTTCATATAAATCGCTGTAACTTTTGATAGGAGACTCAGACAAACATATTTATGGCTTTATCTTATAGAACTCAATATCCCCGTGCTGGGCAAACAGGTTTTGCAGCCGTTTGAGCTAAGATTTTAAAATTATTCACATAATGAAAACCTATACTTTGTCTCGGGTGAGTTTCCCATTCAAATGCATGTAACAGTGAGAAACACACTGTCTTGGCGAAATAAAGCGTTTTTGTACAACTTCATATAAATCGCTGTAACTTTTGATAGAAGACTCAGACAAACATGTTTATGGCTTTATCTTATAGAACTCAATATCCCCGTGCTGGGCAAACAGAACAGGTTTTGCAGCCGTTTGAGCTAAGATTTTAAAATTATTCACATAATGAAAACCTATACTTTGTTTCAGGCGAGTTTCCCATTCAAATGCATGTAACAGTGAGAAACGCATTGTCTTGGCGAAATAAAGCGTTTTTGAACAACTTCATATAAATCGCTGTAACTTTTGATAGAAGACTCAGACAAACATGTTTATGGCTTTATCTTATAGAACTCAATATCCCCGTGCTGGGCAAACAGGTTTTGCAGCCGTTTGAGCTAAGATTTTAAAATTATTCACATAATGAAAACCTATACTTTGTCTCGGGTGAGTTTCCCATTCAAATGCATGTAACAGTGAGAAACACACTGTCTTGGCGAAATAAAGCGTTTTCGTACAACTTCATATAAATCGCTGTAACTTTTGATAGAAGACTCAGACAAACATGTTTATGGCTTTATCTTATAGAACTCAATATCCCCGTGCTGGGTAAACAGAACAGGTTTTGCAGCCGTTTGAGCTAAGATTTTAAAATTATTCACATAATGAAAACCTATACTTTGTTTCAGGCGAGTTTCCCATTCAAATGCATGTAACAGTGAGAAACGCATTGTCTTGGCGAAATAAAGCGTTTTTGAACAACTTCATATAAATCGCTGTAACTTTTGATAGAAGACTCAGACAAACATGTTTATGGCTTTATCTTATAGAACTCAATATCCCCGTGCTGGGCAAACAGGTTTTGCAGCCGTTTGAGCTAAGATTTTAAAATTATTCACATAATGAAAACCTATACTTTGTTTCAGGCGAGTTTCCCATTCAAATGCATGTAACAGTGAGAAATACACTGTCTTGGCGAAATAAAGCGTTTTTCAACCACTTCATATAAATCGCTGTAACTTTTGATAGAAGACTCAGACAAACATATTTATGGCTTTATCTTATAGAACTCAATATCCCCGTGCTGGGCAAACAGGTTTTGCAGCCGTTTGAGCTAAGATTTTAAAATTATTCACATAATGAAAACCTATACTTTGTCTCGGGTGAGTTTCCCATTCAAATGCATGTAACAGTGAGAAACACACTGTCTTGGCGAAATAAAGCGTTTTTGTACAACTTCATATAAATCGCTGTAACTTTTGATAGAAGACTCAGACAAACATGTTTATGGCTTTATCTTATAGAACTCAATATCCCCGTGCTGGGCAAACAGGTTTTGCAGCCGTTTGAGCTAAGATTTTAAAATTATTCACATAATGAAAACCTATACTTTGTCTCGGGTGAGTTTCCCATTCAAATGCATGTAACAGTGAGAAACACACTGTCTTGGCAAAATAAAGCGTTTTTGTACAACTTCATATAAATCGCTGTAACTTTTGATAGAAGACTCAGACAAACATGTTTATGGCTTTATCTTATAGAACTCAATATCCCCGTGCTGGGCAAACAGAACAGGTTTTGCAGCCGTTTGAGCTAAGATTTTAAAATTATTCACATAATGAAAACCTATACTTTGTTTCAGGCGAGTTTCCCATTCAAATGCATGTAACAGTGAGAAATACACTGTCTTGGCGAAATAAAGCGTTTTTGTACAACTTCATATAAATCGCTGTAACTTTTGATAGAAGACTCAGACAAACATGTTTATGGCTTTATCTTATAGAACTCAATATCCCCGTGCTGGGCAAACAGAACAGGTTTTGCAGCCGTTTGAGCTAAGATTTTAAAATTATTCACATAATGAAAACCTATACTTTGTTTCAGGCGAGTTTCCCATTCAAATGCATGTAACAGTGAGAAACACACTGTCTTGGCGAAATAAAGCGTTTTTGTACAACTTCATATAAATCGCTGTAACTTTTGATAGAAGACTCAGACAAACATGTTTATGGCTTTATCTTATAGAACTCAATATCCCCGTGCTGGGCAAACAGAACAGGTTTTGCAGCCGTTTGAGCTAAGATTTTAAAATTATTCACATAATGAAAACCTATACTTTGTTTCAGGCGAGTTTCCCATTCAAATGCATGTAACAGTGAGAAACGCATTGTCTTGGCGAAATAAAGCGTTTTTGAACAACTTCATATAAATCGCTGTAACTTTTGATAGAAGACTCAGACAAACATGTTTATGGCTTTATCTTATAGAACTCAATATCCCCGTGCTGGGCAAACAGGTTTTGCAGCCGTTTGAGCTAAGATTTTAAAATTATTCACATAATGAAAACCTATACTTTGTCTCGGGTGAGTTTCCCATTCAAATGCATGTAACAGTGAGAAACACACTGTCTTGGCGAAATAAAGCGTTTTCGTACAACTTCATATAAATCGCTGTAACTTTTGATAGAAGACTCAGACAAACATGTTTATGGCTTTATCTTATAGAACTCAATATCCCCGTGCTGGGCAAACAGAACAGGTTTTGCAGCCGTTTGAGCTAAGATTTTAAAATTATTCACATAATGAAAACCTATACTTTGTTTCAGGCGAGTTTCCCATTCAAATGCATGTAACAGTGAGAAACGCATTGTCTTGGCGAAATAAAGCGTTTTTGAACAACTTCATATAAATCGCTGTAACTTTTGATAGAAGACTCAGACAAACATGTTTATGGCTTTATCTTATAGAACTCAATATCCCCGTGCTGGGCAAACAGGTTTTGCAGCCGTTTGAGCTAAGATTTTAAAATTATTCACATAATGAAAACCTATACTTTGTTTCAGGCGAGTTTCCCATTCAAATGCATGTAACAGTGAGAAATACACTGTCTTGGCGAAATAAAGCGTTTTTCAACCACTTCATATAAATCGCTGTAACTTTTGATAGAAGACTCAGACAAACATATTTATGGCTTTATCTTATAGAACTCAATATCCCCGTGCTGGGCAAACAGGTTTTGCAGCCGTTTGAGCTAAGATTTTAAAATTATTCACATAATGAAAACCTATACTTTGTCTCGGGTGAGTTTCCCATTCAAATGCATGTAACAGTGAGAAACACACTGTCTTGGCGAAATAAAGCGTTTTTGTACAACTTCATATAAATCGCTGTAACTTTTGATAGAAGACTCAGACAAACATGTTTATGGCTTTATCTTATAGAACTCAATATCCCCGTGCTGGGCAAACAGGTTTTGCAGCCGTTTGAGCTAAGATTTTAAAATTATTCACATAATGAAAACCTATACTTTGTCTCGGGTGAGTTTCCCATTCAAATGCATGTAACAGTGAGAAACACACTGTCTTGGCAAAATAAAGCGTTTTTGTACAACTTCATATAAATCGCTGTAACTTTTGATAGAAGACTCAGACAAACATGTTTATGGCTTTATCTTATAGAACTCAATATCCCCGTGCTGGGCAAACAGAACAGGTTTTGCAGCCGTTTGAGCTAAGATTTTAAAATTATTCACATAATGAAAACCTATACTTTGTTTCAGGCGAGTTTCCCATTCAAATGCATGTAACAGTGAGAAACACACTGTCTTGGCGAAATAAAGCGTTTTTGTACAACTTCATATAAATCGCTGTAACTTTTGATAGAAGACTCAGACAAACATGTTTATGGCTTTATCTTATAGAACTCAATATCCCCGTGCTGGGCAAACAGGTTTTGCAGCCGTTTGAGCTAAGATTTTAAAATTATTCACATAATGAAAACCTATACTTTGTTTCAGGCGAGTTTCCCATTCAAATGTATGTAACAGTGAGAAATACACTGTCTTGGCGAAATAAAGCGTTTTTCAACCACTTCATATAAATCGCTGTAACTTTTGATAGAAGACTCAGACAAACATATTTATGGCTTTATCTTATAGAACTCAATATCCCCGTGCTGGGCAAACAGGTTTTGCAGCCGTTTGAGCTAAGATTTTAAAATTATTCACATAATGAAAACCTATACTTTGTTTCAGGCGAGTTTCCCATTCAAATGGATGTAACAGTGAGAAACGCATTGTCTTGGCGACATAAAGCGTTTTTGAACAACTTCATATAAATCGCTGTAACTTTTGATAGAAGACTCAGACAAACATATTTATGGCTTTATCTTATAGAACTCAATATCCCCGTGCTGGGCAAACAGGTTTTGCAGCCGTTTGAGCTAAGATTTTAAAATTATTCACATAATGAAAACCTATACTTTGTTTCAGGCGAGTTTCCCATTCAAATGCATGTAACAGTGAGAAATACACTGTCTTGGCGAAATAAAGCGTTTTTCAACCACTTCATATAAATCGCTGTAACTTTTGATAGGAGACTCAGACAAACATATTTATGGCTTTATCTTATAGAACTCAATATCCCCGTGCTGGGCAAACAGGTTTTGCAGCCGTTTGAGCTAAGATTTTAAAATTATTCACATAATGAAAACCTATACTTTGTCTCGGGTGAGTTTCCCATTCAAATGCATGTAACAGTGAGAAACACACTGTCTTGGCGAAATAAAGCGTTTTTGTACAACTTCATATAAATCGCTGTAACTTTTGATAGAAGACTCAGACAAACATGTTTATGGCTTTATCTTATAGAACTCAATATCCCCGTGCTGGGCAAACAGAACAGGTTTTGCAGCCGTTTGAGCTAAGATTTTAAAATTATTCACATAATGAAAACCTATACTTTGTCTCGGGTGAGTTTCCCATTCAAATGCATGTAACAGTGAGAAACACACTGTCTTGGCAAAATAAAGCGTTTTTGTACAACTTCATATAAATCGCTGTAACTTTTGATAGAAGACTCAGACAAACATGTTTATGGCTTTATCTTATAGAACTCAATATCCCCGTGCTGGGCAAACAGAACAGGTTTTGCAGCCGTTTGAGCTAAGATTTTAAAATTATTCACATAATGAAAACCTATACTTTGTTTCAGGCGAGTTTCCCATTCAAATGCATGTAACAGTGAGAGAAACACTGTCTTGGCGAAATAAAGCGTTTTTGTACAACTTCATATAAATCGCTGTAACTTTTGATAGAAGACTCAGACAAACATGTTTATGGCTTTATCTTATAGAACTCAATATCCCCGTGCTGGGCAAACAGGTTTTGCAGCCGTTTGAGCTAAGATTTTAAAATTATTCACATAATGAAAACCTATACTTTGTCTCGGGTGAGTTTCCCATTCAAATGCATGTAACAGTGAGAAACACACTGTCTTGGCGAAATAAAGCGTTTTTGTACAACTTCATATAAATCGCTGTAACTTTTGATAGAAGACTCAGACAAACATGTTTATGGCTTTATCTTATAGAACTCAATATCCCCGTGCTGGGCAAACAGAACAGGTTTTGCAGCCGTTTGAGCTAAGATTTTAAAATTATTCACATAATGAAAACCTATACTTTGTTTCAGGCGAGTTTCCCATTCAAATGCATGTAACAGTGAGAAATACACTGTCTTGGCGAAATAAAGCGTTTTTCAACCACTTCATATAAATCGCTGTAACTTTTGATAGAAGACTCAGACAAACATATTTATGGCTTTATCTTATAGAACTCAATATCCCCGTGCTGGGCAAACAGGTTTTGCAGCCGTTTGAGCTAAGATTTTAAAATTATTCACATAATGAAAACCTATACTTTGTCTCGGGTGAGTTTCCCATTCAAATGCATGTAACAGTGAGAAACACACTGTCTTGGCGAAATAAAGCGTTTTTGTACAACTTCATATAAATCGCTGTAACTTTTGATAGAAGACTCAGACAAACATGTTTATGGCTTTATCTTATAGAACTCAATATCCCCGTGCTGGGCAAACAGAACAGGTTTTGCAGCCGTTTGAGCTAAGATTTTAAAATTATTCACATAATGAAAACCTATACTTTGTCTCGGGTGAGTTTCCCATTCAAATGCATGTAACAGTGAGAAACACACTGTCTTGGCAAAATAAAGCGTTTTTGTACAACTTCATATAAATCGCTGTAACTTTTGATAGAAGACTCAGACAAACATGTTTATGGCTTTATCTTATAGAACTCAATATCCCCGTGCTGGGCAAACAGAACAGGTTTTGCAGCCGTTTGAGCTAAGATTTTAAAATTATTCACATAATGAAAACCTATACTTTGTTTCAGGCGAGTTTCCCATTCAAATGCATGTAACAGTGAGAAACACACTGTCTTGGCGAAATAAAGCGTTTTTGTACAACTTCATATAAATCGCTGTAACTTTTGATAGAAGACTCAGACAAACATGTTTATGGCTTTATCTTATAGAACTCAATATCCCCGTGCTGGGCAAACAGAACAGGTTTTGCAGCCGTTTGAGCTAAGATTTTAAAATTATTCACATAATGAAAACCTATACTTTGTTTCAGGCGAGTTTCCCATTCAAATGCATGTAACAGTGAGAAACACACTGTCTTGGCGAAATAAAGCGTTTTTGTACAACTTCATATAAATCGCTGTAACTTTTGATAGAAGACTCAGACAAACATGTTTATGGCTTTATCTTATAGAACTCAATATCCCCGTGCTGGGCAAACAGAACAGGTTTTGCAGCCGTTTGAGCTAAGATTTTAAAATTATTCACATAATGAAAACCTATACTTTGTTTCAGTCGAGTTTCCCATTCAAATGCATGTAACAGTGAGAAATATACTGTCTTGGCGAAATAAAGCGTTTTTCAACCACTTCATATAAATCGCTGTAACGTTTGATAGAAGACTCAGACAAACATATTTATGGCTTTATCTTATAGAACTCAATATCCCCGTGCTGGGCAAACAGGTTTTGCAGCCGTTTGAGCTAAGATTTTAAAATTATTCACATAATGAAAACCTATACTTTGTTTCAGGCGAGTTTCCCATTCAAATGCATGTAACAGTGAGAAATACACTGTCTTGGCGAAATAAAGCGTTTTTCAACCACTTCATATAAATCGCTGTAACTTTTGATAGAAGACTCAGACAAACATGTTTATGGCTTTATCTTATAGAACTCAATATCCCCGTGCTGGGCAAACAGAACAGGTTTTGCAGCCGTTTGAGCTAAGATTTTAAAATTATTCACATAATGAAAACCTATACTTTGTTTCAGGCGAGTTTCCCATTCAAATGCATGTAACAGTGAGAAACGCATTGTCTTGGCGAAATAAAGCGTTTTTGAACAACTTCATATAAATCGCTGTAACTTTTGATAGAAGACTCAGACAAACATGTTTATGGCTTTATCTTATAGAACTCAATATCCCCGTGCTGGGCAAACAGGTTTTGCAGCCGTTTGAGCTAAGATTTTAAAATTATTCACATAATGAAAACCTATACTTTGTCTCGGGTGAGTTTCCCATTCAAATGCATGTAACAGTGAGAAACACACTGTCTTGGCGAAATAAAGCGTTTTCGTACAACTTCATATAAATCGCTGTAACTTTTGATAGAAGACTCAGACAAACATGTTTATGGCTTTATCTTATAGAACTCAATATCCCCGTGCTGGGCAAACAGAACAGGTTTTGCAGCCGTTTGAGCTAAGATTTTAAAATTATTCACATAATGAAAACCTATACTTTGTTTCAGGCGAGTTTCCCATTCAACTGCATGTAACAGTGAGAAACGCATTGTCTTGGCGAAATAAAGCGTTTTTGAACAACTTCATATAAATCGCTGTAACTTTTGATAGAAGACTCAGACAAACATGTTTATGGCTTTATGTTATAGAACTCAATATCCCCGTGCTGGGCAAACAGGTTTTGCAGCCGTTTGAGCTAAGATTTTAAAATTATTCACATAATGAAAACCTATACTTTGTTTCAGGCGAGTTTCCCATTCAAATGCATGTAACAGTGAGAAATACACTGTCTTGGCGAAATAAAGCGTTTTTCAACCACTTCATATAAATCGCTGTAACTTTTGATAGAAGACTCAGACAAACATATTTATGGCTTTATCTTATAGAACTCAATATCCCCGTGCTGGGCAAACAGGTTTTGCAGCCGTTTGAGCTAAGATTTTAAAATTATTCACATAATGAAAACCTATACTTTGTCTCGGGTGAGTTTCCCATTCAAATGCATGTAACAGTGAGGAACACACTGTCTTGGCGAAATAAAGCGTTTTTGTACAACTTCATATAAATCGCTGTAACTTTTGATAGAAGACTCAGACAAACATGTTTATGGCTTTATCTTATAGAACTCAATATCCCCGTGCTGGGCAAACAGAACAGGTTTTGCAGCCGTTTGAGCTAAGATTTTAAAATTATTCACATAATGAAAACCTATACTTTGTTTCAGGCGAGTTTCCCATTCAAATGCATGTAACAGTGAGAAACACACTGTCTTGGCGAAATAAAGCGTTTTTGTACAACTTCATATAAATCGCTGTAACTTTTGATAGAAGACTCAGACAAACATGTTTATGGCTTTATCTTATAGAACTCAATATCCCCGTGCTGGGCAAACAGAACAGGTTTTGCAGCCGTTTGAGCTAAGATTTTAAAATTATTCACATAATGAAAACCTATACTTTGTTTCAGGCGAGTTTCCCATTCAAATGCATGTAACAGTGAGAAATATACTGTCTTGGCGAAATAAAGCGTTTTTCAACCACTTCATATAAATCGCTGTAACGTTTGATAGAAGACTCAGACAAACATATTTATGGCTTTATCTTATAGAACTCAATATCCCCGTGCTGGGCAAACAGGTTTTGCAGCCGTTTGAGCTAAGATTTTAAAATTATTCACATAATGAAAACCTATACTTTGTTTCAGGCGAGTTTCCCATTCAAATGCATGTAACAGTGAGAAATACACTGTCTTGGCGAAATAAAGCGTTTTTCAACCACTTCATATAAATCGCTGTAACTTTTGATAGAAGACTCAGACAAACATGTTTATGGCTTTATCTTATAGAACTCAATATCCCCGTGCTGGGCAAACAGAACAGGTTTTGCAGCCGTTTGAGCTAAGATTTTAAAATTATTCACATAATGAAAACCTATACTTTGTTTCAGGCGAGTTTCCCATTCAAATGCATGTAACAGTGAGAAACGCATTGTCTTGGCGAAATAAAGCGTTTTTGAACAACTTCATATAAATCGCTGTAACTTTTGATAGAAGACTCAGACAAACATGTTTATGGCTTTATCTTATAGAACTCAATATCCCCGTGCTGGGCAAACAGGTTTTGCAGCCGTTTGAGCTAAGATTTTAAAATTATTCACATAATGAAAACCTATACTTTGTCTCGGGTGAGTTTCCCATTCAAATGCATGTAACAGTGAGAAACACACTGTCTTGGCGAAATAAAGCGTTTTCGTACAACTTCATATAAATCGCTGTAACTTTTGATAGAAGACTCAGACAAACATGTTTATGGCTTTATCTTATAGAACTCAATATCCCCGTGCTGGGCAAACAGAACAGGTTTTGCAGCCGTTTGAGCTAAGATTTTAAAATTATTCACATAATGAAAACCTATACTTTGTTTCAGGCGAGTTTCCCATTCAAATGCATGTAACAGTGAGAAACGCATTGTCTTGGCGAAATAAAGCGTTTTTGAACAACTTCATATAAATCGCTGTAACTTTTGATAGAAGACTCAGACAAACATGTTTATGGCTTTATCTTATAGAACTCAATATCCCCGTGCTGGGCAAACAGAACAGGTTTTGCAGCCGTTTGAGCTAAGATTTTAAAATTATTCACATAATGAAAACCTATACTTTGTTTCAGGCGAGTTTCCCATTCAAATGCATGTAACAGTGAGAAATACACTGTCTTGGCGAAATAAAGCGTTTTTCAACCACTTCATATAAATCGCTGTAACTTTTGATAGAAGACTCAGACAAACATATTTATGGCTTTATCTTATAGAACTCAATATCCCCGTGCTGGGCAAACAGGTTTTGCAGCCGTTTGAGCTAAGATTTTAAAATTATTCACATAATGAAAACCTATACTTTGTCTCGGGTGAGTTTCCCATTCAAATGCATGTAACAGTGAGAAACACACTGTCTTGGCGAAATAAAGCGTTTTTGTACAACTTCATATAAATCGCTGTAACTTTTGATAGAAGACTCAGACAAACATGTTTATGGCTTTATCTTATAGAACTCAATATCCCCGTGCTGGGCAAACAGGTTTTGCAGCCGTTTGAGCTAAGATTTTAAAATTATTCACATAATGAAAACCTATACTTTGTCTCGGGTGAGTTTCCCATTCAAATGCATGTAACAGTGAGAAACACACTGTCTTGGCAAAATAAAGCGTTTTTGTACAACTTCATATAAATCGCTGTAACTTTTGATAGAAGACTCAGACAAACATGTTTATGGCTTTATCTTATAGAACTCAATATCCCCGTGCTGGGCAAACAGAACAGGTTTTGCAGCCGTTTGAGCTAAGATTTTAAAATTATTCACATAATGAAAACCTATACTTTGTTTCAGGCGAGTTTCCCATTCAAATGCATGTAACAGTGAGAAACACACTGTCTTGGCGAAATAAAGCGTTTTTGTACAACTTCATATAAATCGCTGTAACTTTTGATAGAAGACTCAGACAAACATGTTTATGGCTTTATCTTATAGAACTCAATATCCCCGTGCTGGGCAAACAGATTTTGCAGCCGTTTGAGCTAAGATTTTAAAATTATTCACATAATGAAAACCTATACTTTGTTTCAGGCGAGTTTCCCATTCAAATGCATGTAACAGTGAGAAACGCATTGTCTTGGCGAAATAAAGCATTTTTGTACAACTTCATATAAATCGCTGTAACTTTTGATAGAAGACTCAGACAAACATGTTTATGGCTTTATCTTATAGAACTCAATATCCCCGTGCTGGGCGGCAAACAGGTTTTGCAGCCGTTTGAGCTAAGATTTTAAAATTATTCACATAATGAAAACCTATACTTTGTTTCAGGCGAGTTTCCCATTCAAATGTATGTAACAGTGAGAAATACACTGTCTTGGCGAAATAAAGCGTTTTTCAACCACTTCATATAAATCGCTGTAACTTTTGATAGAAGACTCAGACAAACATATTTATGGCTTTATCTTATAGAACTCAATATCCCCGTGCTGGGCAAACAGGTTTTGCAGCCGTTTGAGCTAAGATTTTAAAATTATTCACATAATGAAAACCTATACTTTGTTTCAGGCGAGTTTCCCATTCAAATGCATGTAACAGTGAGAAATACACTGTCTTGGCGAAATAAAGCGTTTTTCAACCACTTCATATAAATCGCTGTAACTTTTGATAGGAGACTCAGACAAACATATTTATGGCTTTATCTTATAGAACTCAATATCCCCGTGCTGGGCAAACAGGTTTTGCAGCCGTTTGAGCTAAGATTTTAAAATTATTCACATAATGAAAACCTATACTTTGTCTCGGGTGAGTTTCCCATTCAAATGCATGTAACAGTGAGAAACACACTGTCTTGGCGAAATAAAGCGTTTTTGTACAACTTCATATAAATCGCTGTAACTTTTGATAGAAGACTCAGACAAACATGTTTATGGCTTTATCTTATAGAACTCAATATCCCCGTGCTGGGCAAACAGAACAGGTTTTGCAGCCGTTTGAGCTAAGATTTTAAAATTATTCACATAATGAAAACCTATACTTTGTTTCAGGCGAGTTTCCCATTCAAATGCATGTAACAGTGAGAAACGCATTGTCTTGGCGAAATAAAGCGTTTTTGAACAACTTCATATAAATCGCTGTAACTTTTGATAGAAGACTCAGACAAACATGTTTATGGCTTTATCTTATAGAACTCAATATCCCCGTGCTGGGCAAACAGGTTTTGCAGCCGTTTGAGCTAAGATTTTAAAATTATTCACATAATGAAAACCTATACTTTGTCTCGGGTGAGTTTCCCATTCAAATGCATGTAACAGTGAGAAACACACTGTCTTGGCGAAATAAAGCGTTTTCGTACAACTTCATATAAATCGCTGTAACTTTTGATAGAAGACTCAGACAAACATGTTTATGGCTTTATCTTATAGAACTCAATATCCCCGTGCTGGGCAAACAGAACAGGTTTTGCAGCCGTTTGAGCTAAGATTTTAAAATTATTCACATAATGAAAACCTATACTTTGTTTCAGGCGAGTTTCCCATTCAAATGCATGTAACAGTGAGAAACGCATTGTCTTGGCGAAATAAAGCGTTTTTGAACAACTTCATATAAATCGCTGTAACTTTTGATAGAAGACTCAGACAAACATGTTTATGGCTTTATCTTATAGAACTCAATATCCCCGTGCTGGGCAAACAGGTTTTGCAGCCGTTTGAGCTAAGATTTTAAAATTATTCACATAATGAAAACCTATACTTTGTCTCGGGTGAGTTTCCCATTCAAATGCATGTAACAGTGAGAAACACACTGTCTTGGCGAAATAAAGCGTTTTTGTACAACTTCATATAAATCGCTGTAACTTTTGATAGAAGACTCAGACAAACATGTTTATGGCTTTATCTTATAGAACTCAATATCCCCGTGCTGGGCAAACAGGTTTTGCAGCCGTTTGAGCTAAGATTTTAAAATTATTCACATAATGAAAACCTATACTTTGTTTCAGGCGAGTTTCCCATTCAAATGCATGTAACAGTGAGAAATACACTGTCTTGGCGAAATAAAGCGTTTTTCAACCACTTCATATAAATCGCTGTAACTTTTGATAGAAGACTCAGACAAACATATTTATGGCTTTATCTTATAGAACTCAATATCCCCGTGCTGGGCAAACAGGTTTTGCAGCCGTTTGAGCTAAGATTTTAAAATTATTCACATAATGAAAACCTATACTTTGTCTCGGGTGAGTTTCCCATTCAAATGCATGTAACAGTGAGAAACACACTGTCTTGGCGAAATAAAGCGTTTTTGTACAACTTCATATAAATCGCTGTAACTTTTGATAGAAGACTCAGACAAACATGTTTATGGCTTTATCTTATAGAACTCAATATCCCCGTGCTGGGCAAACAGGTTTTGCAGCCGTTTGAGCTAAGATTTTAAAATTATTCACATAATGAAAACCTATACTTTGTCTCGGGTGAGTTTCCCATTCAAATGCATGTAACAGTGAGAAACACACTGTCTTGGCAAAATAAAGCGTTTTTGTACAACTTCATATAAATCGCTGTAACTTTTGATAGAAGACTCAGACAAACATGTTTATGGCTTTATCTTATAGAACTCAATATCCCCGTGCTGGGCAAACAGAACAGGTTTTGCAGCCGTTTGAGCTAAGATTTTAAAATTATTCACATAATGAAAACCTATACTTTGTTTCAGGCGAGTTTCCCATTCAAATGCATGTAACAGTGAGAAACGCATTGTCTTGGCGAAATAAAGCGTTTTTGAACAACTTCATATAAATCGCTGTAACTTTTGATAGAAGACTCAGACAAACATGTTTATGGCTTTATCTTATAGAACTCAATATCCCCGTGCTGGGCAAACAGGTTTTGCAGCCGTTTGAGCTAAGATTTTAAAATTATTCACATAATGAAAACCTATACTTTGTCTCGGGTGAGTTTCCCATTCAAATGCATGTAACAGTGAGAAACACACTGTCTTGGCGAAATAAAGCGTTTTTGTACAACTTCATATAAATCGCTGTAACTTTTGATAGAAGACTCAGACAAACATGTTTATGGCTTTATCTTATAGAACTCAATATCCCCGTGCTGGGCAAACAGGTTTTGCAGCCGTTTGAGCTAAGATTTTAAAATTATTCACATAATGAAAACCTATACTTTGTTTCAGGCGAGTTTCCCATTCAAATGCATGTAACAGTGAGAAATACACTGTCTTGGCGAAATAAAGCGTTTTTCAACCACTTCATATAAATCGCTGTAACTTTTGATAGAAGACTCAGACAAACATATTTATGGCTTTATCTTATAGAACTCAATATCCCCGTGCTGGGCAAACAGGTTTTGCAGCCGTTTGAGCTAAGATTTTAAAATTATTCACATAATGAAAACCTATACTTTGTCTCGGGTGAGTTTCCCATTCAAATGCATGTAACAGTGAGAAACACACTGTCTTGGCGAAATAAAGCGTTTTTGTACAACTTCATATAAATCGCTGTAACTTTTGATAGAAGACTCAGACAAACATGTTTATGGCTTTATCTTATAGAACTCAATATCCCCGTGCTGGGCAAACAGGTTTTGCAGCCGTTTGAGCTAAGATTTTAAAATTATTCACATAATGAAAACCTATACTTTGTTTCAGGCGAGTTTCCCATTCAAATGCATGTAACAGTGAGAAACACACTGTCTTGGCGAAATAAAGCGTTTTTGTACAACTTCATATAAATCGCTGTAACTTTTGATAGAAGACTCAGACAAACATGTTTATGGCTTTATCTTATAGAACTCAATATCCCCGTGCTGGGCAAACAGGTTTTGCAGCCGTTTGAGCTAAGATTTTAAAATTATTCACATAATGAAAACCTATACTTTGTCTCGGGTGAGTTTCCCATTCAAATGCATGTAACAGTGAGAAACACACTGTCTTGGCGAAATAAAGCGTTTTTGTACAACTTCATATAAATCGCTGTAACTTTTGATAGAAGACTCAGACAAACATGTTTATGGCTTTATCTTATAGAACTCAATATCCCCGTGCTGGGCAAACAGGTTTTGCAGCCGTTTGAGCTAAGATTTTAAAATTATTCACATAATGAAAACCTATACTTTGTCTCGGGTGAGTTTCCCATTCAAATGCATGTAACAGTGAGAAATACACTGTCTTGGCGAAATAAAGCGTTTTTGTACAACTTCATATAAATCGCTGTAACTTTTGATAGAAGACTCAGACAAACATGTTTATGGCTTTATCTTATAGAACTCAATATCCCCGTGCTGGGCAAACAGGTTTTGCAGCCGTTTGAGCTAAGATTTTAAAATTATTCACATAATGAAAACCTATACTTTGTCTCGGGTGAGTTTCCCATTCAAATGCATGTAACAGTGAGAAACACACTGTCTTGGCGAAATAAAGCGTTTTTGAACAACTTCATATAAATCGCTGTAACTTTTGATAGAAGACTCAGACAAACATGTTTATGGCTTTATCTTATAGAACTCAATATCCCCGTGCTGGGCAAACAGGTTTTGCAGCCGTTTGAGCTAAGATTTTAAAATTATTCACATAATGAAAACCTATACTTTGTCTCGGGTGAGTTTCCCATTCAAATGCATGTAACAGTGAGAAACACACTGTCTTGGCGAAATAAAGCGTTTTTGTACAACTTCATATAAATCGCTGTAACTTTTGATAGAAGACTCAGACAAACATGTTTATGGCTTTATCTTATAGAACTCAATATCCCCGTGCTGGGCAAACAGGTTTTGCAGCCGTTTGAGCTAAGATTTTAAAATTATTCACATAATGAAAACCTATACTTTGTTTCAGGCGAGTTTCCCATTCAAATGCATGTAACAGTGAGAAATACACTGTCTTGGCGAAATAAAGCGTTTTTCAACCACTTCATATAAATCGCTGTAACTTTTGATAGAAGACTCAGACAAACATATTTATGGCTTTATCTTATAGAACTCAATATCCCCGTGCTGGGCAAACAGGTTTTGCAGCCGTTTGAGCTAAGATTTTAAAATTATTCACATAATGAAAACCTATACTTTGTCTCGGGTGAGTTTCCCATTCAAATGCATGTAACAGTGAGAAACACACTGTCTTGGCGAAATAAAGCGTTTTTGTACAACTTCATATAAATCGCTGTAACTTTTGATAGAAGACTCAGACAAACATGTTTATGGCTTTATCTTATAGAACTCAATATCCCCGTGCTGGGCAAACAGGTTTTGCAGCCGTTTGAGCTAAGATTTTAAAATTATTCACATAATGAAAACCTATACTTTGTCTCGGGTGAGTTTCCCATTCAAATGCATGTAACAGTGAGAAACACACTGTCTTGGCAAAATAAAGCGTTTTTGTACAACTTCATATAAATCGCTGTAACTTTTGATAGAAGACTCAGACAAACATGTTTATGGCTTTATCTTATAGAACTCAATATCCCCGTGCTGGGCAAACAGAACAGGTTTTGCAGCCGTTTGAGCTAAGATTTTAAAATTATTCACATAATGAAAACCTATACTTTGTTTCAGGCGAGTTTCCCATTCAAATGCATGTAACAGTGAGAAACACACTGTCTTGGCGAAATAAAGCGTTTTTGTACAACTTCATATAAATCGCTGTAACTTTTGATAGAAGACTCAGACAAACATGTTTATGGCTTTATCTTATAGAACTCAATATCCCCGTGCTGGGCAAACAGGTTTTGCAGCCGTTTGAGCTAAGATTTTAAAATTATTCACATAATGAAAACCTATACTTTGTCTCGGGTGAGTTTCCCATTCAAATGCATGTAACAGTGAGAAACACACTGTCTTGGCGAAATAAAGCGTTTTTGTACAACTTCATATAAATCGCTGTAACTTTTGATAGAAGACTCAGACAAACATGTTTATGGCTTTATCTTATAGAACTCAATATCCCCGTGCTGGGCAAACAGAACAGGTTTTGCAGCCGTTTGAGCTAAGATTTTAAAATTATTCACATAATGAAAACCTATACTTTGTTTCAGTCGAGTTTCCCATTCAAATGCATGTAACAGTGAGAAATACACTGTCTTGGCGAAATAAAGCGTTTTTCAACCACTTCATATAAATCGCTGTAACGTTTGATAGAAGACTCAGACAAACATATTTATGGCTTTATCTTATAGAACTCAATATCCCCGTGCTGGGCAAACAGAACAGGTTTTGCAGCCGTTTGAGCTAAGATTTTAAAATTATTCACATAATGAAAACCTATACTTTGTTTCAGGCGAGTTTCCCATTCAAATGCATGTAACAGTGAGAAACGCATTGTCTTGGCGAAATAAAGCGTTTTTGAAAAACTTCATATAAATCGCTGTAACTTTTGATAGAAGACTCAGACAAAGATGTTTATGGCTTTATCTTATAGAACTCAATATCCCCGTGCTGGGCAAACAGGTTTTGCAGCCGTTTGAGCTAAGATTTTAAAATTATTCACATAATGAAAACCTATACTTTGTTTCAGGCGAGTTTCCCATTCAAATGCATGTAACAGTGAGAAACGCATTGTCTTGGCGAAATAAAGCGTTTTTGAACAACTTCATATAAATCGCTGTAACCTTTGATAGAAGACTCAGACAAACATGTTTATGGCTTTATCTTATAGAACTCAATATCCCCGTGCTGGGCAAACAGGTTTTGCAGCCGTTTGAGCTAAGATTTTAAAATTATTCACATAATGAAAACCTATACTTTGTTTCAGGCGAGTTTCCCATTCAAATGCATGTAACAGTGAGAAACGCATTGTCTTGGCGAAATAAAGCGTTTTTGTACAACTTCATATAAATCGCTGTAACTTTTGATAGAAGACTCAGACAAACATGTTTATGGCTTTATCTTATAGAACTCAATATCCCCGTGCTGGGCAAACAGGTTTTGCAGCCGTTTGAGCTAAGATTTTAAAATTATTCACATAATGAAAACCTATACTTTGTTTCAGGCGAGTTTCCCATTCAAATGCATGTAACAGTGAGAAACGCATTGTCTTGGCGAAATAAAGCGTTTTCGTACAACTTCATATAAATCGCTGTAACTTTTGATAGAAGACTCAGACAAACATGTTTATGGCTTTATCTTATAGAACTCAATATCCCCGTGCTGGGCAAACAGAACAGGTTTTGCAGCCGTTTGAGCTAAGATTTTAAAATTATTCACATAATGAAAACCTATACTTTGTTTCAGTCGAGTTTCCCATTCAAATGCATGTAACAGTGAGAAATACACTGTCTTGGCGAAATAAAGCGTTTTTCAACCACTTCATATAAATCGCTGTAACGTTTGATAGAAGACTCAGACAAACATATTTATGGCTTTATCTTATAGAACTCAATATCCCCGTGCTGGGCAAACAGGTTTTGCAGCCGTTTGAGCTAAGATTTTAAAATTATTCACATAATGAAAACCTATACTTTGTTTCAGGCGAGTTTCCCATTCAAATGCATGTAACAGTGTGTGTTGGTATAACTTTAATGTGGGAATATGCTTTTGTTTGTATGATTTGGCACCCTCTTGTGGCCACAGTTGGTACTTGGGAAGTTGTTATGCCCAGCTAGTTTGCTACAAGTGCTCAGTGGAGGTGAAACTTTTGCCCACGCATGCCTGTAAGTTTTCATTACATACTGTAACCTTAACTATCTGATTTGTGATGCATGTGTAATGTGCATATACTGAGTTACTATTTCAGCTGTGTGGTCATTACTCATTTGTAAAGCTACTTGTGTGCTAGCGACTGTATATTAGCATGTGTTTGCTAACTTGCTATGATCAATAATGCTAGTTAACGGAAGGTGATGTTTATGTTTAATTTAGGCAACCTTAAGATTTATGTTTTTTGCTGGTTGTCATGAAAACTAAGTTTCAATTAGTACATTATGTATGTTCAGTGAATGAGAAGGTAATTATCTGTTTTGTGTTTATTTAGTTTTACAAAAAGAAAAGAGAAAGGAGAGTAATGAAAATGGATAAAGGATACCATGTATAAGAAGCCTCAGTAACATGGCCTGTAAACTGGAGATGCAGATCGAAGTAAAGAAGAATCTCAGTTCAAAGCATTCTCTTCTTCTCATTCTGTTCACTGTCTGTCAAACTGGATAAGCTAAATCACGCCCACATCTAGTGAGGACAGAACAGTAAAAAGGCATACAATTCAGCAGATTTCACCATTCAAGGCGGCTACTGTATTCACAATGTCTGAGCCATCAGCTAACCAAGCCCAGCAGGTAGAGACACTTGGATCTCTGGAGACAAGATCATACTGTTCCAGCTCAAAACTTTCCAACAGGTCAACAGCAAGCGTTGCAGCGCTCAGGGCACGTGCCAAAGCAGAGGCTGCACAAGCGCAGCTGGCTTATGCGGAACAAGAAGCGGAAGCTATGAAACAACAAGCCCAAATCCAAGCACAGCTGCATATTCTCCAGGTGAAGAAAATGGCTGCTGCTGCATCAGCTGAAGCACAGGTCTTAGAGGCAGCGGTTCAGCTGGAGGAACAAAATTCCCAGAAAAGCGGGCAACTCCCAATCATCCCTGCAGACTGTAAGCAAAGAGTTCAAGATTACATTGACAGACAGTCATATGTGCAAAATATTCAAGAAAATACTCCTGCTGAAGATGACACACAGTCATCACCATACCTTAAAAAAGGATATCCAAGCTCATCTGTGGCTCTACCCAAAGCACCTTTGTGGAAAGAGGAGGACCTCACACATCAGGAGCTTAGACCGCAACATCCACCCAGCGATCACCACGATCATGGGACATACACAAGTCCAGCACATCAGTTTGAACCACTCACGCCAATACCACCTACCCACAATAACTCATCTGCTATAACAGATGTGGCAAAATATTTAATGAGACGAGAGCTTGTGTCAACTACTATACAGAAATTTGACGACGAACCCCAAAACTACCGGACATGGAAATCCTCCTTCTTAAATGTAATCAAGGACTTGTCTTTGTCACCTAGAGAGGAACTTGACCTCCTTATAAAATGGTTAGGACCACAGTCGTCTGAGCAAGCAAGGAGAGTCAGCGCTGCGCAAATTTATAATGTTGCTGCAAGCCTTGAAATGGTTTGGCAGCGCTTGGAGGAGTCATATGGAGCTCCAGAGGTGATTGAACATGCCCTCTTTAAGAAAATGGAAGACTTTGCAAAAATATCTGCCAAAGACAACAGCAGGCTGAGGGAACTTGGTGACCTCTTACTTGAACTGGAACTCGCCAAAGCAGAAGGGCACTCACCTGGGCTCGCTTTCCTCGACACAGCACGTGGTGTCAATCCTATTGTAGAGAAACTACCACACACATTGCAAGAGAAGTGGATTTCATGTGCATCCAAGTTCAAAACAAACCACAACGTTGCCTTCCCACCTTTCTCTGTCTTTTCCCAGTTTGTACGAGAACAAGCGAGAATCAGGAATGATCCCAGCTTCTTTTTTCTCTCAACAGGAGTAGGGAAAGCTGAACGACCTATAAGGTACAACAGAACACAGATATCAGTAAGAAAGACAGATGTGTCATGTGAACTGGGGGTAAGTGAATTGGATAAGTGGGATGACCCAGACAAGCAGTGTCCTCTCCATAGGAAACCACACCCTCTTAGGAAATGTCGCAGTTTTCGCAGTAAGTCTCTTGAAGAAAGAAAAGCTTACCTAAAGGAGAAGAACATATGCTTCAGATGTTGTGGATCCACCAAGCATCTAGCAAAGAACTGCACAGCCAAAATTACTTGTAAGGAATGTGAAAGCGACAAGCACATCTCGGCTTTGCATCCAGGCCCACCCCCTCACGACTTCAGACTGCCACTAGAGACAGGAAAGCATGGCGGGGAGCCTCAAGCCATGCCAGTGTCAACCTCAGCTAAAGCCATGTGCACTGAAGTCTGTGGAGATTGGCATAGCCCCAAGTCTTGTGCCAAAATCTGTCTAGCTCTGGTTTATCCTTCTGGCAAGAGAGAGAAAGCAATCAAACTATATGCAGTCTTAGATGATCAGAGCAATCGCTCTCTCGCACGATCCATGTTTTTTGACATCTTCGAGGTGGACGGGAACACAGAGACATACACACTCAAGACGTGCTCAGGCATAATGGAAATGAGTGGAAAGCGAGCCAAACACTTCATCATAGAGTCGATTGATGGCAACACCAAGGTACCTCTACCTCCATTGCTGGAATGTGATATGATTCCAGAGGACCGGTCTGAGATACCCTCTCCTGAAGTTGCACAACATTTTCCTCACTTGAAAGACATTGCACACAAAATCCCTCCCATCAATTCAGACGCACAAATCCTTCTGCTCCTAGGAAGGGATGTGTTGAATTTGCATAAAGTGAGAGAACAACACAATGGACCAGCAGATGCTCCATTTGCTCAACGGCTCGACCTTGGCTGGGTAGTCATAGGAGATGTCTGTTTGGGGCGCACGCATAAGCCGAGCTCTGCTGTGAGAACCTATAAAACTAACGTGCTGCTCAATGGGAGACCATCATATCTCAGCCCGTGCTTCAACAGTATGAATGCAAAGGAAAAGCTGTTAACAGTCCAGCAGAGATGCACTACTCAAAGCCACATGGATACTTATCACGGGGTCAAAACAGACAACCTCGGTGATACAGTGTTCATCAAGAGCGAAGACGATGAGAGACCCGGACCTTCACTGGAAGATGAACGTTTCCTCAAGATCATGCAAAGTGAGATGTACCAAGACAACTCTAATAGTTGGGTCGCGCCTCTGCCCTTTGTAACACATAGGCAGCGACTGCCAAACAACTGCCAGCAAGCTCTCAAACGACTGCATACTCTCAAGCGGAGTCTCGACAGGAAGGCAGACATGAGAGATCACTTTGTTAAGTTCATGCAGAAGATGTTTGACAGTCAGCAAGCAGAGTTAGCACCTGCTTTGAAGCCTGAGGAAGAGTGCTGGTATCTTCCATTGTTTGGAGTATACCATCCACAAAAGCCTGGACAAATACGGGTAGTTTTTGACTCGAGCGCCAAACACGAGGGGGTGTCATTGAATGATGTCCTTTTAAGTGGTCCAGACTTGAACAACACTTTGGTTGGAGTGCTACTGCGGTTTCGAAAAGAGCTTATAGCAATAACTGCGGATGTGGAACAGATGTTCTACTGCTTTACTGTAAGGGAAGATCACCGGAACTACCTACGTTTTCTCTGGTACCGAGAAAATGACCTCACAAAAGAGGTGACAGTGTTCCGCATGACAGTGCATGTGTTTGGCAATAGCCCCTCACCAGCTGTGGCGATCTATGGGCTGAGAAAAGCAGCTCAAGCAGGCGAGGCAGAGCACGGCAAAGATGCAAGGGAGTTTGTTACCAGAAACTTTTATGTCGACGATGGTCTGACTTCACTCCCTACAGAAACAGAAGCCATCAGTCTTCTTCAAAGAACACAGAAGATGTTAGCTGAGTCCAATTTACGGCTACACAAAATTGCCTCAAACAGTAGCAAGGTAATGGATGCATTTCCAGCTGATGATCTGGCCAAGGACCTGAAAAACCTAGACCTAGGGACAGATCCTCTTCCTGTTCAGCGTAGCCTTGGACTGAGCTGGAGTCTTGAATCAGATTCTTTCACCTTCCAAGTTTCCAAGGAAGAAAGACCCTTCACTAAGCGAGGCATACTCTCTACAGTCAACAGCTTGTATGACCCGTTAGGTTTTATTGCTCCCATCACTGTCCAAGGCAAAGCCCTCATCAGAGAACTTACCACAGAACCATGTGAATGGGATGATCCTCTTCCACCTGCCAAAGAAAGACAATGGAATGCATGGAAAGACTCCCTGTCAGAGGTAGAGCTTCTGCACATACCCAGGCCTTATATTCCGTCTTCTCTGTCCTCCATGCAGCACCAAGAGCTTTGTGTCTTCTCAGATGCCTCGTCAATGGCTATTGCAGCAGTTGCCTACATACGAGCTATTGATAAACAAGGACAGTGCTTCATCGGGTTTGTCATGGGTAAATCCAAGCTAGCACCCAAGCCTGCACATACCATCCCCCGATTGGAGCTGTGTGCTGCAGTTCTTGCTGTAGAGGTGGCAGAGCTCATTTGTCAGGAGATGGACCTTGAGCTGCATGCCGTAAGGTATTACACAGACAGCAAGATTGTGCTAGGCTACATCTATAATGCTTCGCGAAGATTTTACATCTATGTGTCCAACAGAGTCTCCAGAATTAGGAAGTCCACTACATGCACACAGTGGAATTATGTTGCAACAGAAAACAACCCAGCTGACATCGCAACAAGGCCGATTGCAGCAAGTCTCCTGCACAAAACAAGCTGGTTCATTGGTCCTCAGTTCCTAAAGCAGGCCCAACAACAGGTATCCCCATCAGTGACATTAAGTAAGTTTGACCTTGTTGAACCACAGCACGATGCAGAGATTCGCCCAGAAGTCAGCACCCTGACAACTAAGGCTACTGATAGACCTCTCAGTCCACAGAGATTTGAACGGTTCTCCTCATGGAAAACTCTGATAAATGGAATGGCGAAGCTCATCAGCGTGGCAAGATGCAGGTCCAGGCTTTCAAAACAAGTCCCTCAAAATCCACAAACACAGGCAAAATTTAGAGTGATCTGGAGTGTTCAACAGTTTGTATTCACGGAAGAAGTGAGACAATTGGAGAGAGGGAAACAAATTTCCGAAGCAAGTCCTCTGTGGAGGTTGAACCCCTTTATCGATCAGGATGGAGTGCTTAGAGTAGGTGGACGGCTCTCTTCAGCTGACCTTCCATATGATGAAAAACACCCAGTCATACTCCCAAAGAGACACCATGTGACAACTTTGTTAGTGAGACATCATCACCAGGAAGTTGCCCACCAAGGTCGCCACTTAACTGAGGGGGCACTTCGCTCAGCCGGTTTGTGGATAATTGGCGTAAGAAAGCTGGTTTCTAGCTTGATCTATGGATGTGTCATATGCCGCAAACTCAGAGGAAAGCCTCAAGAGCAAAAGATGTCTGACTTGCCTGAGGATAGGCTTTGCATAGAACCCCCGTTCACCAGAGTTGGTCTAGATGTCTTTGGACCATGGAGTGTAGTGTCACGACGAACAAGAGGAGGCACAGCAGAAAACAAGCGATGGGCAGTGTTGTTTACGTGCCTAGGAACACGAGCAGTGCATATAGAGGTGATTGAATCCATGTCCACCTCAAGCTTTATTAACGCCTTAAGAAGGTTTTTTGCCATACGAGGACCTTCCAAGGTTCTCAGGTCTGACCGTGGAACCAACTTCGTCGGTGCCTGTAGAGAGTTAAGGATCTTTACAGATGACTCAGAGGTCCGAAATTACCTTAGTAATGAAGGCTGCTCATGGACCTTTAATGTACCACACTCATCCCATATGGGAGGCTCATGGGAAAGAATGATTGGTGTTGCTCGTCGGATCTTAGATGCCATGCTGCTGCAGTCTGGGCCTACCCGTCTTTCTCATGAAGTCCTTGTCACCTTGATGGCAGAAGTGATGGCAATTATGAATGCTCGGCCATTGGTTCCGGTGAGTACAGATCCAGAGTCACCGACAGTCTTGACACCAGCAATGCTTCTTACTCAGAAAGCAAACGTTGTGTCTGCTCCCGAAGGGGTGTTTGACTTGAAAGACCTATACAGGAAACAGTGGCGACATGTCCAATGTCTAGCCGACATCTTTTGGAAACGATGGCGACAAGAATATTTGACAACACTGCAGTCCAGAAAGAAGTGGATCAATGACAAAAGGGACATGCAAGTCGGAGACGTTGTCTTACTGAAGGATGACCAAACCAAGCGAAATGAATGGCCTATTGGTCTCATTGTTAAGAACATTCCTAGTCAAGATAATAAAATCAGAAAGGTGGAGGTTAGGGTTGTGAAACAAGGTGCTCCACGGATTTACCTACGTCCAGTTTCTCAGCTCATCCTTCTGTTCCCCAAGGAAACTATAAAGAAAGACTGAGGTATACAGGAAACTAAAAAGTAAAGTAAAAGACGGAGTGGTATAAAATACTTTATACCAGGCGGGGAGTGTGTTGGTATAACTTTAATGTGGGAATATGCTTTTGTTTGTATGATTTGGCACCCTCTTGTGGCCACAGTTGGTACTTGGGAAGTTGTTATGCCCAGCTAGTTTGCTACAAGTGCTCAGTGGAGGTGAAACTTTTGCCCACGCATGCCTGTAAGTTTTCATTACATACTATAACCTTAACTATCTGATTTGTGATGCATGTGTAATGTGCATATACTGAGTTACTATTTCAGCTGTGTGGTCATTACTCATTTGTAAAGCTACTTGTGTGCTAGCGACTGTATATTAGCATGTGTTTGCTAACTTGCTATGATCAATAATGCTAGTTAACGGAAGGTGATGTTTATGTTTAATTTAGGCAACCTTAAGATTTATGTTTTTTGCTGGTTGTCATGAAAACTAAGTTTCAATTAGTACATTATGTATGTTCAGTGAATGAGAAGGTAATTATCTGTTTTGTGTTTATTTAGTTTTACAAAAAGAAAAGAGAAAGGAGAGTAATGAAAATGGATAAAGGATACCATGTATAAGAAGCCTCAGTAACATGGCCTGTAAACTGGAGATGCAGATCGAAGTAAAGAAGAATCTCAGTTCAAAGCATTCTCTTCTTCTCATTCTGTTCACTGTCTGTCAAACTGGATAAGCTAAATCACGCCCACATCTAGTGAGGACAGAACACAGTGAGAAACGCATTGTCTTGGCGAAATAAAGCGTTTTCGTACAACTTCATATAAATCGGTGTAACTTTTGATAGAAGACTCAGACAAAGATGTTTATGGCTTTATCTTATAGAACTCAATATCCCCGTGCTGGGCAAACAGGTTTTGCAGCCGTTTGAGCTAAGATTTTAAAATTATTCACATAATGAAAACCTATACTTTGTTTCAGGCGAGTTTCCCATTCAAATGCATGTAACAGTGAGAAATACACTGTCTTGGCGAAATAAAGCGTTTTTGTACAACTTCATATAAATCGCTGTAACTTTTGATAGAAGACTCAGACAAACATGTTTATGGCTTTATCTTATAGAACTCAATATCCCCGTGCTGGGCAAACAGAACAGGTTTTGCAGCCGTTTGAGCTAAGATTTTAAAATTATTCACATAATGAAAACCTATACTTTGTTTCAGTCGAGTTTCCCATTCAAATGCATGTAACAGTGAGAAATACACTGTCTTGGCGAAATAAAGCGTTTTTCAACCACTTCATATAAATCGCTGTAACGTTTGATAGAAGACTCAGACAAACATATTTATGGCTTTATCTTATAGAACTCAATATCCCCGTGCTGGGCAAACAGAACAGGTTTTGCAGCCGTTTGAGCTAAGATTTTAAAATTATTCACATAATGAAAACCTATACTTTGTTTCAGGCGAGTTTCCCATTCAAATGCATGTAACAGTGAGAAACGCATTGTCTTGGCGAAATAAAGCGTTTTTGAACAACTTCATATAAATCGCTGTAACTTTTGATAGAAGACTCAGACAAAGATGTTTATGGCTTTATCTTATAGAACTCAATATCCCCGTGCTGGGCAAACAGGTTTTGCAGCCGTTTGAGCTAAGATTTTAAAATTATTCACATAATGAAAACCTATACTTTGTTTCAGGCGAGTTTCCCATTCAAATGCATGTAACAGTGAGAAACGCATTGTCTTGGCGAAATAAAGCGTTTTTGAACAACTTCATATAAATCGCTGTAACTTTTGATAGAAGACTCAGACAAACATGTTTATGGCTTTATCTTATAGAACTCAATATCCCCGTGCTGGGCAAACAGGTTTTGCAGCCGTTTGAGCTAAGATTTTAAAATTATTCACATAATGAAAACCTATACTTTGTCTCGGGTGAGTTTCCCATTCAAATGCATGTAACAGTGAGAAACGCATTGTCTTGGCGAAATAAAGCGTTTTCGTACAACTTCATATAAATCGCTGTAACTTTTGATAGAAGACTCAGACAAACATGTTTATGGCTTTATCTTATAGAACTCAATATCCCCGTGCTGGGCAAACAGAACAGGTTTTGCAGCCGTTTGAGCTAAGATTTTAAAATTATTCACATAATGAAAACCTATACTTTGTTTCAGGCGAGTTTCCCATTCAAATGCATGTAACAGTGAGAAACGCATTGTCTTGGCGAAATAAAGCGTTTTCGTACAACTTCATATAAATCGCTGTAACTTTTGATAGAAGACTCAGACAAACATGTTTATGGCTTTATCTTATAGAACTCAATATCCCCGTGCTGGGCAAACAGGTTTTGCAGCCGTTTGAGCTAAGATTTTAAAATTATTCACATAATGAAAACCTATACTTTGTTTCAGGCGAGTTTCCCATTCAAATGCATGTAACAGTGAGAAATACACTGTCTTGGCGAAATAAAGCGTTTTTCAACCACTTCATATAAATCGCTGTAACTTTTGATAGAAGACTCAGACAAACATATTTATGGCTTTATCTTATAGAACTCAATATCCCCGTGCTGGGCAAACAGGTTTTGCAGCCGTTTGAGCTAAGATTTTAAAATTATTCACATAATGAAAACCTATACTTTGTCTCGGGTGAGTTTCCCATTCAAATGCATGTAACAGTGAGAAACACACTGTCTTGGCGAAATAAAGCATTTTTGTACAACTTCATATAAATCGCTGTAACTTTTGATAGAAGACTCAGACAAACATGTTTATGGCTTTATCTTATAGAACTCAATATCCCCGTGCTGGGCAAACAGGTTTTGCAGCCGTTTGAGCTAAGATTTTAAAATTATTCACATAATGAAAACCTATACTTTGTTTCAGGCGAGTTTCCCATTCAAATGTATGTAACAGTGAGAAATACACTGTCTTGGCGAAATAAAGCGTTTTTCAACCACTTCATATAAATCGCTGTAACTTTTGATAGAAGACTCAGACAAACATATTTATGGCTTTATCTTATAGAACTCAATATCCCCGTGCTGGGCAAACAGGTTTTGCAGCCGTTTGAGCTAAGATTTTAAAATTATTCACATAATGAAAACCTATACTTTGTTTCAGGCGAGTTTCCCATTCAAATGCATGTAACAGTGAGAAACGCATTGTCTTGGCGACATAAAGCGTTTTTGAACAACTTCATATAAATCGCTGTAACTTTTGATAGAAGACTCAGACAAACATGTTTATGGCTTTATCTTATAGAACTCAATATCCCCGTGCTGGGCAAACAGGTTTTGCAGCCGTTTGAGCTAAGATTTTAAAATTATTCACATAATGAAAACCTATACTTTGTTTCAGGCGAGTTTCCCATTCAAATGCATGTAACAGTGAGAAATACACTGTCTTGGCGAAATAAAGCGTTTTTCAACCACTTCATATAAATCGCTGTAACTTTTGATAGAAGACTCAGACAAACATATTTATGGCTTTATCTTATAGAACTCAATATCCCCGTGCTGGGCAAACAGGTTTTGCAGCCGTTTGAGCTAAGATTTTAAAATTATTCACATAATGAAAACCTATACTTTGTCTCGGGTGAGTTTCCCATTCAAATGCATGTAACAGTGAGAAACACACTGTCTTGGCGAAATAAAGCGTTTTTGTACAACTTCATATAAATCGCTGTAACTTTTGATAGAAGACTCAGACAAACATGTTTATGGCTTTATCTTATAGAACTCAATATCCCCGTGCTGCGCAAACAGAACAGGTTTTGCAGCCGTTTGAGCTAAGATTTTAAAATTATTCACATAATGAAAACCTATACTTTGTTTCAGGCGAGTTTCCCATTCAAATGCATGTAACAGTGAGAAACGCATTGTCTTGGCGAAATAAAGCGTTTTTGAACAACTTCATATAAATCGCTGTAACTTTTGATAGAAGACTCAGACAAACATGTTTATGGCTTTATCTTATAGAACTCAATATCCCCGTGCTGGGCAAACAGGTTTTGCAGCCGTTTGAGCTAAGATTTTAAAATTATTCACATAATGAAAACCTATACTTTGTCTCGGGTGAGTTTCGCATTCAAATGCATGTAACAGTGAGAAACACACTGTCTTGGCGAAATAAAGCGTTTTCGTACAACTTCATATAAATCGCTGTAACTTTTGATAGAAGACTCAGACAAACATGTTTATGGCTTTATCTTATAGAACTCAATATCCCCGTGCTGGGCAAACAGAACAGGTTTTGCAGCCGTTTGAGCTAAGATTTTAAAATTATTCACATAATGAAAACCTATACTTTGTTTCAGGCGAGTTTCCCATTCAAATGCATGTAACAGTGAGAAACGCATTGTCTTGGCGAAATAAAGCGTTTTTGAACAACTTCATATAAATCGCTGTAACTTTTGATAGAAGACTCAGACAAACATGTTTATGGCTTTATCTTATAGAACTCAATATCCCCGTGCTGGGCAAACAGGTTTTGCAGCCGTTTGAGCTAAGATTTTAAAATTATTCACATAATGAAAACCTATACTTTGTTTCAGGCGAGTTTCCCATTCAAATGCATGTAACAGTGAGAAATACACTGTCTTGGCGAAATAAAGCGTTTTTCAACCACTTCATATAAATCGCTGTAACTTTTGATAGAAGACTCAGACAAACATATTTATGGCTTTATCTTATAGAACTCAATATCCCCGTGCTGGGCAAACAGGTTTTGCAGCCGTTTGAGCTAAGATTTTAAAATTATTCACATAATGAAAACCTATACTTTGTTTCAGGCGAGTTTCCCATTCAAATGCATGTAACAGTGAGAAATACACTGTCTTGGCGAAATAAAGCGTTTTTCAACCACTTCATATAAATCGCTGTAACTTTTGATAGAAGACTCAGACAAACATATTTATGGCTTTATCTTATAGAACTCAATATCCCCGTGCTGGGCAAACAGGTTTTGCAGCCGTTTGAGCTAAGATTTTAAAATTATTCACATAATGAAAACCTATACTTTGTCTCGGGTGAGTTTCCCATTCAAATGCATGTAACAGTGAGAAACACACTGTCTTGGCGAAATAAAGCGTTTTTGTACAACTTCATATAAATCGCTGTAACTTTTGATAGAAGACTCAGACAAACATGTTTATGGCTTTATCTTATAGAACTCAATATCCCCGTGCTGGGCAAACAGGTTTTGCAGCCGTTTGAGCTAAGATTTTAAAATTATTCACATAATGAAAACCTATACTTTGTCTCGGGTGAGTTTCCCATTCAAATGCATGTAACAGTGAGAAACACACTGTCTTGGCGAAATAAAGCGTTTTTGTACAACTTCATATAAATCGCTGTAACTTTTGATAGAAGACTCAGACAAACATGTTTATGGCTTTATCTTATAGAACTCAATATCCCCGTGCTGGGCAAACAGAACAGGTTTTGCAGCCGTTTGAGCTAAGATTTTAAAATTATTCACATAATGAAAACCTATACTTTGTTTCAGGCGAGTTTCCCATTCAAATGCATGTAACAGTGAGAAACGCATTGTTTTGGCGAAATAAAGCGTTTTTGAACAACTTCATATAAATCGCTGTAACTTTTGATAGAAGACTCAGACAAACATGTTTATGGCTTTATCTTATAGAACTCAATATCCCCGTGCTGGGCAAGCAGGTTTTGCAGCCGTTTGAGCTAAGATTTTAAAATTATTCACATAATGAAAACCTATACTTTGTCTTGGGTGAGTTTCCCATTCAAATGCATGTAACAGTGAGAAACACACTGTCTTGGCGAAATAAAGCGTTTTTGTACAACTTCATATAAATCGCTGTAACTTTTGATAGAAGACTCAGACAAACATATTTATGGCTTTATCTTATAGAACTCAATATCCCCGTGCTGGGCAAACAGGTTTTGCAGCCGTTTGAGCTAAGATTTTAAAATTATTCACATAATGAAAACCTATACTTTGTTTCAGGCGAGTTTCCCATTCAAATGCATGTAACAGTGAGAAACGCATTGTCTTGGCGAAATAAAGCGTTTTTGAACAACTTCATATAAATCGCTGTAACTTTTGATAGAAGACTCAGACAAACATGTTTATGGCTTTATCTTATAGAACTCAATATCCCCGTGCTGGGCAAACAGGTTTTGCAGCCGTTTGAGCTAAGATTTTAAAATTATTCACATAATGAAAACCTATACTTTGTTTCAGGCGAGTTTCCCATTCAAATGCATGTAACAGTGAGAAATACACTGTCTTGGCGAAATAAAGCGTTTTTCAACCACTTCATATAAATCGCTGTAACTTTTGATAGAAGACTCAGACAAACATATTTATGGCTTTATCTTATAGAACTCAATATCCCCGTGCTGGGCAAACAGGTTTTGCAGCCGTTTGAGCTAAGATTTTAAAATTATTCACATAATGAAAACCTATACTTTGTCTCGGGTGAGTTTCCCATTCAAATGCATGTAACAGTGAGAAACACACTGTCTTGGCGAAATAAAGCGTTTTTGTACAACTTCATATAAATCGCTGTAACTTTTGATAGAAGACTCAGACAAACATGTTTATGGCTTTATCTTATAGAACTCAATATCCCCGTGCTGGGCAAACAGGTTTTGCAGCCGTTTGAGCTAAGATTTTAAAATTATTCACATAATGAAAACCTATACTTTGTCTCGGGTGAGTTTCCCATTCAAATGCATGTAACAGTGAGAAACACACTGTCTTGGCGAAATAAAGCGTTTTTGTACAACTTCATATAAATCGCTGTAACTTTTGATAGAAGACTCAGACAAACATGTTTATGGCTTTATCTTATAGAACTCAATATCCCCGTGCTGGGCAAACAGGTTTTGCAGCCGTTTGAGCTAAGATTTTAAAATTATTCACATAATGAAAACCTATACTTTGTCTCGGGTGAGTTTCCCATTCAAATGCATGTAACAGTGAGAAACACACTGTCTTGGCGAAATAAAGCGTTTTTGTACAACTTCATATAAATCGCTGTAACTTTTGATAGAAGACTCAGACAAACATGTTTATGGCTTTATCTTATAGAACTCAATATCCCCGTGCTGGGCAAACAGAACAGGTTTTGCAGCCGTTTGAGCTAAGATTTTAAAATTATTCACATAATGAAAACCTATACTTTGTTTCAGGCGAGTTTCCCATTCAAATGCATGTAACAGTGAGAAACGCATTGTTTTGGCGAAATAAAGCGTTTTTGAACAACTTCATATAAATCGCTGTAACTTTTGATAGAAGACTCAGACAAACATGTTTATGGCTTTATCTTATAGAACTCAATATCCCCGTGCTGGGCAAGCAGGTTTTGCAGCCGTTTGAGCTAAGATTTTAAAATTATTCACATAATGAAAACCTATACTTTGTCTTGGGTGAGTTTCCCATTCAAATGCATGTAACAGTGAGAAACACACTGTCTTGGCGAAATAAAGCGTTTTTGTACAACTTCATATAAATCGCTGTAACTTTTGATAGAAGACTCAGACAAACATATTTATGGCTTTATCTTATAGAACTCAATATCCCCGTGCTGGGCAAACAGGTTTTGCAGCCGTTTGAGCTAAGATTTTAAAATTATTCACATAATGAAAACCTATACTTTGTTTCAGGCGAGTTTCCCATTCAAATGCATGTAACAGTGAGAAACGCATTGTCTTGGCGAAATAAAGCGTTTTTGAACAACTTCATATAAATCGCTGTAACTTTTGATAGAAGACTCAGACAAACATGTTTATGGCTTTATCTTATAGAACTCAATATCCCCGTGCTGGGCAAACAGGTTTTGCAGCCGTTTGAGCTAAGATTTTAAAATTATTCACATAATGAAAACCTATACTTTGTTTCAGGCGAGTTTCCCATTCAAATGCATGTAACAGTGAGAAATACACTGTCTTGGCGAAATAAAGCGTTTTTCAACCACTTCATATAAATCGCTGTAACTTTTGATAGAAGACTCAGACAAACATATTTATGGCTTTATCTTATAGAACTCAATATCCCCGTGCTGGGCAAACAGGTTTTGCAGCCGTTTGAGCTAAGATTTTAAAATTATTCACATAATGAAAACCTATACTTTGTCTCGGGTGAGTTTCCCATTCAAATGCATGTAACAGTGAGAAACACACTGTCTTGGCGAAATAAAGCGTTTTTGTACAACTTCATATAAATCGCTGTAACTTTTGATAGAAGACTCAGACAAACATGTTTATGGCTTTATCTTATAGAACTCAATATCCCCGTGCTGGGCAAACAGGTTTTGCAGCCGTTTGAGCTAAGATTTTAAAATTATTCACATAATGAAAACCTATACTTTGTCTCGGGTGAGTTTCCCATTCAAATGCATGTAACAGTGAGAAATACACTGTCTTGGCGAAATAAAGCGTTTTTGTACAACTTCATATAAATCGCTGTAACTTTTGATAGAAGACTCAGACAAACATGTTTATGGCTTTATCTTATAGAACTCAATATCCCCGTGCTGGGCAAACAGGTTTTGCAGCCGTTTGAGCTAAGATTTTAAAATTATTCACATAATGAAAACCTATACTTTGTCTCGGGTGAGTTTCCCATTCAAATGCATGTAACAGTGAGAAACACACTGTCTTGGCGAAATAAAGCGTTTTTGTACAACTTCATATAAATCGCTGTAACTTTTGATAGAAGACTCAGACAAACATGTTTATGGCTTTATCTTATAGAACTCAATATCCCTGTGCTGGGCAAACAGAACAGGTTTTGCAGCCGTTTGAGCTAAGATTTTAAAATTATTCACATAATGAAAACCTATACTTTGTTTCAGGCGAGTTTCCCATTCAAATGCATGTAACAGTGAGAAACACACTGTCTTGGCGAAATAAAGCGTTTTTGTACAACTTCATATAAATCGCTGTAACTTTTGATAGAAGACTCAGACAAACATGTTTATGGCTTTATCTTATAGAACTCAATATCCCCGTGCTGGGCAAACAGGTTTTGCAGCCGTTTGAGCTAAGATTTTAAAATTATTCACATAATGAAAACCTATACTTTGTTTCAGGCGAGTTTCCCATTCAAATGCATGTAACAGTGAGAAATACACTGTCTTGGCGAAATAAAGCGTTTTTCAACCACTTCATATAAATCGCTGTAACTTTTGATAGAAGACTCAGACAAACATATTTATGGCTTTATCTTATAGAACTCAATATCCCCGTGCTGGGCAAACAGGTTTTGCAGCCGTTTGAGCTAAGATTTTAAAATTATTCACATAATGAAAACCTATACTTTGTCTCGGGTGAGTTTCCCATTCAAATGCATGTAACAGTGAGAAACACACTGTCTTGGCGAAATAAAGCGTTTTTGTACAACTTCATATAAATCGCTGTAACTTTTGATAGAAGACTCAGACAAACATGTTTATGGCTTTATCTTATAGAACTCAATATCCCCGTGCTGGGCAAACAGGTTTTGCAGCCGTTTGAGCTAAGATTTTAAAATTATTCACATAATGAAAACCTATACTTTGTCTCGGGTGAGTTTCCCATTCAAATGCATGTAACAGTGAGAAACACACTGTCTTGGCGAAATAAAGCGTTTTTGTACAACTTCATATAAATCGCTGTAACTTTTGATAGAAGACTCAGACAAACATGTTTATGGCTTTATCTTATAGAACTCAATATCCCCGTGCTGGGCAAACAGGTTTTGCAGCCGTTTGAGCTAAGATTTTAAAATTATTCACATAATGAAAACCTATACTTTGTTTCAGGCGAGTTTCCCATTCAAATGCATGTAACAGTGAGAAACGCATTGTCTTGGCGAAATAAAGCGTTTTTCAACCACTTCATATAAATCGCTGTAACGTTTGATAGAAGACTCAGACAAACATATTTATGGCTTTATCTTATAGAACTCAATATCCCCGTGCTGGGCAAACAGGTTTTGCAGCCGTTTGAGCTAAGATTTTAAAATTATTCACATAATGAAAACCTATACTTTGTTTCAGGCGAGTTTCCCATTCAAATGCATGTAACAGTGAGAAACTCATTGTCTTGGCGAAATAAAGCGTTTTCGTACAACTTCATATAAATCGCTGTAACTTTTGATAGAAGACTCAGACAAACATGTTTATGGCTTTATCTTATAGAACTCAATATCCCCGTGCTGGGCAAACAGGTTTTGCAGCCGTTTGAGCTAAGATTTTAAAATTATTCACATAATGAAAACCTATACTTTGTTTCAGGCGAGTTTCCCATTCAAATGCATGTAACAGTGAGAAATACACTGTCTTGGCGAAATAAAGCGTTTTTCAACCACTTCATATAAATCGCTGTAACTTTTGATAGAAGACTCAGACAAACATATTTATGGCTTTATCTTATAGAACTCAATATCCCCGTGCTGGGCAAACAGGTTTTGCAGCCGTTTGAGCTAAGATTTTAAAATTATTCACATAATGAAAACCTATACTTTGTCTCGGGTGAGTTTCCCATTCAAATGCATGTAACAGTGAGAAACACACTGTCTTGGCGAAATAAAGCGTTTTTGTACAACTTCATATAAATCGCTGTAACTTTTGATAGAAGACTCAGACAAACATGTTTATGGCTTTATCTTATAGAACTCAATATCCCCGTGCTGGGCAAACAGGTTTTGCAGCCGTTTGAGCTAAGATTTTAAAATTATTCACATAATGAAAACCTATACTTTGTTTCAGGCGAGTTTCCCATTCAAATGCATGTAACAGTGAGAAACGCATTGTCTGGGCGAAATAAAGCGTTTTCGTACAACTTCATATAAATCGCTGTAACTTTTGATAGAAGACTCAGACAAACATGTTTATGGCTTTATCTTATAGAACTCAATATCCCCGTGCTGGGCAAACAGGTTTTGCAGCCGTTTGAGCTAAGATTTTAAAATTATTCACATAATGAAAACCTATACTTTGTTTCAGGCGAGTTTCCCTTTCAAATGCATGTAACAGTGAGAAATACACTGTCTTGGCGAAATAAAGCGTTTTTCAACCACTTCATATAAATCGCTGTAACTTTTGATAGAAGACTCAGACAAACATATTTATGGCTTTATCTTATAGAACTCAATATCCCCGTGCTGGGCAAACAGGTTTTGCAGCCGTTTGAGCTAAGATTTTAAAATTATTCACATAATGAAAACCTATACTTTGTTTCAGGCGAGTTTCCCATTCAAATGCATGTAACAGTGAGAAATACACTGTCTTGGCGAAATAAAGCGTTTTTCAACCACTTCATATAAATCGCTGTAACTTTTGATAGAAGACTCAGACAAACATATTTATGGCTTTATCTTATAGAACTCAATATCCCCGTGCTGGGCAAACAGGTTTTGCAGCCGTTTGAGCTAAGATTTTAAAATTATTCACATAATGAAAACCTATACTTTGTCTCGGGTGAGTTTCCCATTCAAATGCATGTAACAGTGAGAAACACACTGTCTTGGCGAAATAAAGCGTTTTTGTACAACTTCATATAAATCGCTGTAACTTTTGATAGAAGACTCAGACAAACATGTTTATGGCTTTATCTTATAGAACTCAATATCCCCGTGCTGGGCAAACAGAACAGGTTTTGCAGCCGTTTGAGCTAAGATTTTAAAATTATTCACATAATGAAAACCTATACTTTGTTTCAGGCGAGTTTCCCATTCAAATGCATGTAACAGTGAGAAATACACTGTCTTGGCGAAATAAAGCGTTTTTCAACCACTTCATATAAATAGCTGTAACGTTTGATAGAAGACTCAGACAAACATATTTATGGCTTTATCTTATAGAACTCAATATCCCCGTGCTGGGCAAACAGGTTTTGCAGCCGTTTGAGCTAAGATTTTAAAATTATTCACATAATGAAAACCTATACTTTGTTTCAGGCGAGTTTCCCATTCAAATGCATGTAACAGTGAGAAACTCATTGTCTTGGCGAAATAAAGCGTTTTCGTACAACTTCATATAAATCGCTGTAACTTTTGATAGAAGACTCAGACAAACATGTTTATGGCTTTATCTTATAGAACTCAATATCCCCGTGCTGGGCAAACAGGTTTTGCAGCCGTTTGAGCTAAGATTTTAAAATTATTCACATAATGAAAACCTATACTTTGTTTCAGGCGAGTTTCCCATTCAAATGCATGTAACAGTGAGAAACGCATTGTCTTGGCGAAATAAAGCGTTTTTGAACAACTTCATATAAATCGCTGTAACTTTTGATAGAAGACTCAGACAAACATGTTTATGGCTTTATCTTATAGAACTCAATATCCCCGTGCTGGGCAAACAGAACAGGTTTTGCAGCCGTTTGAGCTAAGATTTTAAAATTATTCACATAATGAAAACCTATACTTTGTTTCAGTCGAGTTTCCCATTCAAATGCATGTAACAGTGAGAAATATACTGTCTTGGCGAAATAAAGCGTTTTTCAACCACTTCATATAAATCGCTGTAACGTTTGATAGAAGACTCAGACAAACATATTTATGGCTTTATCTTATAGAACTCAATATCCCCGTGCTGGGCAAACAGAACAGGTTTTGCAGCCGTTTGAGCTAAGATTTTAAAATTATTCACATAATGAAAACCTATACTTTGTTTCAGGCGAGTTTCCCATTCAAATGCATGTAACAGTGAGAAACACACTGTCTTGGCGAAATAAAGCGTTTTTGTACAACTTCATATAAATCGCTGTAACTTTTGATAGAAGACTCAGACAAACATGTTTATGGCTTTATCTTATAGAACTCAATATCCCCGTGCTGGGCAAACAGAACAGGTTTTGCAGCCGTTTGAGCTAAGATTTTAAAATTATTCACATAATGAAAACCTATACTTTGTTTCAGGCGAGTTTCCCATTCAAATGCATGTAACAGTGAGAAACACACTGTCTTGGCGAAATAAAGCGTTTTTGTACAACTTCATATAAATCGCTGTAACTTTTGATAGAAGACTCAGACAATCATGTTTATGGCTTTATCTTATAGAACTCAATATCCCCGTGCTGGGCAAACAGGTTTTGCAGCCGTTTGAGCTAAGATTTTAAAATTATTCACATAATGAAAACCTATACTTTGTTTCAGGCGAGTTTCCCATTCAAATGCATGTAACAGTGAGAAACACACTGTCTTGGCGAAATAAAGCGTTTTTGTACAACTTCATATAAATCGCTGTAACTTTTGATAGAAGACTCAGACAAACATGTTTATGGCTTTATCTTATAGAACTCAATATCCCCATGCTGGGCAAACAGGTTTTGCAGCTGTTTGAGCTAAGATTTTAAAATTATTCACATAATGAAAACCTATACTTTGTTTCAGGCGAGTTTCCCTTTCAAATGCATGTAACAGTGAGAAATACACTGTCTTGGCGAAATAAAGCGTTTTTCAACCACTTCATATAAATCGCTGTAACTTTTGATAGAAGACTCAGACAAACATATTTATGGCTTTATCTTATAGAACTCAATATCCCCGTGCTGGGCAAACAGGTTTTGCAGCCGTTTGAGCTAAGATTTTAAAATTATTCACATAATGAAAACCTATACTTTGTCTCGGTTGAGTTTCCCATTCAAATGCATGTAACAGTGAGAAACACACTGTCTTGGCGAAATAAAGCGTTTTTGTACAACTTCATATAAATCGCTGTAACTTTTGATAGAAGACTCAGACAAACATGTTTATGGCTTTATCTTATAGAACTCAATATCCCCGTGCTGGGCAAACAGGTTTTGCAGCCGTTTGAGCTAAGATTTTAAAATTATTCACATAATGAAAACCTATACTTTGTCTCGGGTGAGTTTCCCATTCAAATGCATGTAACAGTGAGAAACACACTGTCTTGGCGAAATAAAGCGTTTTTGTACAACTTCATATAAATCGCTGTAACTTTTGATAGAAGACTCAGACAAACATGTTTATGGCTTTATCTTATAGAACTCAATATCCCCGTGCTGGGCAAACAGGTTTTGCAGCCGTTTGAGCTAAGATTTTAAAATTATTCACATAATGAAAACCTATACTTTGTTTCAGGCGAGTTTCCCATTCAAATGCATGTAACAGTGAGAAACTCATTGTCTTGGCGAAATAAAGCGTTTTCGTACAACTTCATATAAATCGCTGTAACTTTTGATAGAAGACTCAGACAAACATGTTTATGGCTTTATCTTATAGAACTCAATATCCCCGTGCTGGGCAAACAGGTTTTGCAGCCGTTTGAGCTAAGATTTTAAAATTATTCACATAATGAAAACCTATACTTTGTTTCAGGCGAGTTTCCCATTCAAATGCATGTAACAGTGAGAAATACACTGTCTTGGCGAAATAAAGCGTTTTTCAACCACTTCATATAAATCGCTGTAACTTTTGATAGAAGACTCAGACAAACATATTTATGGCTTTATCTTATAGAACTCAATATCCCCGTGCTGGGCAAACAGGTTTTGCAGCCGTTTGAGCTAAGATTTTAAAATTATTCACATAATGAAAACCTATACTTTGTTTCAGGCGAGTTTCCCATTCAAATGCATGTAACAGTGAGAAACGCATTGTCTTGGCGAAATAAAGCGTTTTCGTACAACTTCATATAAATCGCTGTAACTTTTGATAGAAGACTCAGACAAACATGTTTATGGCTTTATCTTATAGAACTCAATATCCCCGTGCTGGGCAAACAGAACAGGTTTTGCAGCCGTTTGAGCTAAGATTTTAAAATTATTCACATAATGAAAACCTATACTTTGTCTCGGGTGAGTTTCCCATTCAAATGCATGTAACAGTGAGAAACACACTGTCTTGGCGAAATAAAGCGTTTTCGTACAACTTCATATAAATCGCTGTAACTTTTGATAGAAGACTCAGACAAACATGTTTATGGCTTTATCTTATAGAACTCAATATCCCCGTGCTGGGCAAACAGGTTTTGCAGCCGTTTGAGCTAAGATTTTAAAATTATTCACATAATGAAAACCTATACTTTGTTTCAGGCGAGTTTCCCATTCAAATGCATGTAACAGTGAGAAATACACTGTCTTGGCGAAATAAAGCGTTTTTCAACCACTTCATATAAATCGCTGTAACTTTTGATAGAAGACTCAGACAAACATATTTATGGCTTTATCTTATAGAACTCAATATCCCCGTGCTGGGCAAACAGGTTTTGCAGCCGTTTGAGCTAAGATTTTAAAATTATTCACATAATGAAAACCTATACTTTGTCTCGGGTGAGTTTCCCATTCAAATGCATGTAACAGTGAGAAACACACTGTCTTGGCGAAATAAAGCGTTTTTGTACAACTTCATATAAATCGCTGTAACTTTTGATAGAAGACTCAGACAAACATGTTTATGGCTTTATCTTATAGAACTCAATATCCCCGTGCTGGGCAAACAGAACAGGTTTTGCAGCCGTTTGAGCTAAGATTTTAAAATTATTCACATAATGAAAACCTATACTTTGTTTCAGGCGAGTTTCCCATTCAAATGCATGTAACAGTGAGAAATACACTGTCTTGGCGAAATAAAGCGTTTTTCAACCACTTCATATAAATAGCTGTAACGTTTGATAGAAGACTCAGACAAACATATTTATGGCTTTATCTTATAGAACTCAATATCCCCGTGCTGGGCAAACAGGTTTTGCAGCCGTTTGAGCTAAGATTTTAAAATTATTCACATAATGAAAACCTATACTTTGTTTCAGGCGAGTTTCCCATTCAAATGCATGTAACAGTGAGAAACTCATTGTCTTGGCGAAATAAAGCGTTTTCGTACAACTTCATATAAATCGCTGTAACTTTTGATAGAAGACTCAGACAAACATGTTTATGGCTTTATCTTATAGAACTCAATATCCCCGTGCTGGGCAAACAGGTTTTGCAGCCGTTTGAGCTAAGATTTTAAAATTATTCACATAATGAAAACCTATACTTTGTTTCAGGCGAGTTTCCCATTCAAATGCATGTAACAGTGAGAAACGCATTGTCTTGGCGAAATAAAGCGTTTTTGAACAACTTCATATAAATCGCTGTAACTTTTGATAGAAGACTCAGACAAACATGTTTATGGCTTTATCTTATAGAACTCAATATCCCCGTGCTGGGCAAACAGAACAGGTTTTGCAGCCGTTTGAGCTAAGATTTTAAAATTATTCACATAATGAAAACCTATACTTTGTTTCAGGTGAGTTTCCCATTCAAATGCATGTAACAGTGAGAAACGCATTGTCTTGGCGAAATAAAGCGTTTTTGAACAACTTCATATAAATCGCTGTAACTTTTGATAGAAGACTCAGACAAACATGTTTATGGCTTTATCTTATAGAACTCAATATCCCCGTGCTGGGCAAGCAGGTTTTGCAGCCGTTTGAGCTAAGATTTTAAAATTATTCACATAATGAAAACCCATACTTTGTCTCGGGTGAGTTTCCCATTCAAATGCATGTAACAGTGAGAAATACACTGTCTTGGCGAAATAAAGCGTTTTTCAACCACTTCATATAAATCGCTGTAACCTTTGATAGAAGACTCAGACAAACATGTTTATGGCTTTATCTTATAGAACTCAATATCCCCGTGCTGGGCAAACAGGTTTTGCAGCCGTTTGAGCTAAGATTTTAAAATTATTCACATAATGAAAACCTATACTTTGTCTCGGGTGAGTTTCCCATTCAAATGCATGTAACAGTGAGAAACACACTGTCTTGGCGAAATAAAGCGTTTTTGTACAACTTCATATAAATCGCTGTAACTTTTGATAGAAGACTCAGACAAACATGTTTATGGCTTTATCTTATAGAACTCAATATCCCCGTGCTGGGCAAACAGGTTTTGCAGCTGTTTGAGCTAAGATTTTAAAATTATTCACATAATGAAAACCTATACTTTGTCTCGGGTGAGTTTCCCATTCAAATGCATGTAACAGTGAGAAACACACTGTCTTGGCGAAATAAAGCGTTTTTGTACAACTTCATATAAATCGCTGTAACTTTTGATAGAAGACTCAGACAAACATGTTTATGGCTTTATCTTATAGAACTCAATATCCCCGTGCTGGGCAAACAGAACAGGTTTTGCAGCCGTTTGAGCTAAGATTTTAAAATTATTCACATAATGAAAACCTATACTTTGTTTCAGGCGAGTTTCCCATTCAAATGCATGTAACAGTGAGAAATACACTGTCTTGGCGAAATAAAGCGTTTTTCAACCACTTCATATAAATAGCTGTAACGTTTGATAGAAGACTCAGACAAACATATTTATGGCTTTATCTTATAGAACTCAATATCCCCGTGCTGGGCAAACAGGTTTTGCAGCCGTTTGAGCTAAGATTTTAAAATTATTCACATAATGAAAACCTATACTTTGTTTCAGGCGAGTTTCCCATTCAAATGCATGTAACAGTGAGAAACTCATTGTCTTGGCGAAATAAAGCGTTTTCGTACAACTTCATATAAATCGCTGTAACTTTTGATAGAAGACTCAGACAAACATGTTTATGGCTTTATCTTATAGAACTCAATATCCCCGTGCTGGGCAAACAGGTTTTGCAGCCGTTTGAGCTAAGATTTTAAAATTATTCACATAATGAAAACCTATACTTTGTTTCAGGCGAGTTTCCCATTCAAATGCATGTAACAGTGAGAAACGCATTGTCTTGGCGAAATAAAGCGTTTTTGAACAACTTCATATAAATCGCTGTAACTTTTGATAGAAGACTCAGACAAACATGTTTATGGCTTTATCTTATAGAACTCAATATCCCCGTGCTGGGCAAACAGAACAGGTTTTGCAGCCGTTTGAGCTAAGATTTTAAAATTATTCACATAATGAAAACCTATACTTTGTTTCAGGCGAGTTTCCCATTCAAATGCATGTAACAGTGAGAAATACACTGTCTTGGCGAAATAAAGCGTTTTTCAACCACTTCATATAAATAGCTGTAACGTTTGATAGAAGACTCAGACAAACATATTTATGGCTTTATCTTATAGAACTCAATATCCCCGTGCTGGGCAAACAGGTTTTGCAGCCGTTTGAGCTAAGATTTTAAAATTATTCACATAATGAAAACCTATACTTTGTTTCAGGCGAGTTTCCCATTCAAATGCATGTAACAGTGAGAAACTCATTGTCTTGGCGAAATAAAGGGTTTTCGTACAACTTCATATAAATCGCTGTAACTTTTGATAGAAGACTCAGACAAACATGTTTATGGCTTTATCTTATAGAACTCAATATCCCCGTGCTGGGCAAACAGGTTTTGCAGCCGTTTGAGCTAAGATTTTAAAATTATTCACATAATGAAAACCTATACTTTGTTTCAGGCGAGTTTCCCATTCAAATGCATGTAACAGTGAGAAACGCATTGTCTTGGCGAAATAAAGCGTTTTTGAACAACTTCATATAAATCGCTGTAACTTTTGATAGAAGACTCAGACAAACATGTTTATGGCTTTATCTTATAGAACTCAATATCCCCGTGCTGGGCAAACAGAACAGGTTTTGCAGCCGTTTGAGCTAAGATTTTAAAATTATTCACATAATGAAAACCTATACTTTGTTTCAGGCGAGTTTCCCATTCAAATGCATGTAACAGTGAGAAATATACTGTCTTGGCGAAATAAAGCGTTTTTCAACCACTTCATATAAATAGCTGTAACGTTTGATAGAAGACTCAGACAAACATATTTATGGCTTTATCTTATAGAACTCAATATCCCCGTGCTGGGCAAACAGGTTTTGCAGCCGTTTGAGCTAAGATTTTAAAATTATTCACATAATGAAAACCTATACTTTGTTTCAGGCGAGTTTCCCATTCAAATGCATGTAACAGTGAGAAACTCATTGTCTTGGCGAAATAAAGCGTTTTCGTACAACTTCATATAAATCGCTGTAACTTTTGATAGAAGACTCAGACAAACATGTTTATGGCTTTATCTTATAGAACTCAATATCCCCGTGCTGGGCAAACAGGTTTTGCAGCCGTTTGAGCTAAGATTTTAAAATTATTCACATAATGAAAACCTATACTTTGTTTCAGGCGAGTTTCCCATTCAAATGCATGTAACAGTGAGAAACGCATTGTCTTGGCGAAATAAAGCGTTTTTGAACAACTTCATATAAATCGCTGTAACTTTTGATAGAAGACTCAGACAAACATGTTTATGGCTTTATCTTATAGAACTCAATATCCCCGTGCTGGGCAAACAGAACAGGTTTTGCAGCCGTTTGAGCTAAGATTTTAAAATTATTCACATAATGAAAACCTATACTTTGTTTCAGGTGAGTTTCCCATTCAAATGCATGTAACAGTGAGAAACGCATTGTCTTGGCGAAATAAAGCGTTTTTGAACAACTTCATATAAATCGCTGTAACTTTTGATAGAAGACTCAGACAAACATGTTTATGGCTTTATCTTATAGAACTCAATATCCCCGTGCTGGGCAAGCAGGTTTTGCAGCCGTTTGAGCTAAGATTTTAAAATTATTCACATAATGAAAACCTATACTTTGTCTCGGGTGAGTTTCCCATTCAAATGCATGTAACAGTGGGAAATACACTGTCTTGGCGAAATAAAGCGTTTTTCAACCACTTCATATAAATCGCTGTAACTTTTGATAGAAGACTCAGACAAACATGTTTATGGCTTTATCTTATAGAACTCAATATCCCCGTGCTGGGCAAACAGGTTTTGCAGCCGTTTGAGCTAAGATTTTAAAATTATTCACATAATGAAAACCTATACTTTGTCTCGGGTGAGTTTCCCATTCAAATGCATGTAACAGTGAGAAACACACTGTCTTGGCGAAATAAAGCGTTTTTGTACAACTTCATATAAATCGCTGTAACTTTTGATAGAAGACTCAGACAAACATGTTTATGGCTTTATCTTATAGAACTCAATATCCCCGTGCTGGGCAAACAGGTTTTGCAGCCGTTTGAGCTAAGATTTTAAAATTATTCACATAATGAAAACCTATACTTTGTCTCGGGTGAGTTTCCCATTCAAATGCATGTAACAGTGAGAAACACACTGTCTTGGCGAAATAAAGCGTTTTTGTACAACTTCATATAAATCGCTGTAACTTTTGATAGAAGACTCAGACAAACATGTTTATGGCTTTATCTTATAGAACTCAATATCCCCGTGCTGGGCAAACAGAACAGGTTTTGCAGCCGTTTGAGCTAAGATTTTAAAATTATTCACATAATGAAAACCTATACTTTGTTTCAGGCGAGTTTCCCATTCAAATGCATGTAACAGTGAGAAACACACTGTCTTGGCGAAATCAAGCGTTTTTGTACAACTTCATATAAATCGCTGTAACTTTTGATAGAAGACTCAGACAAACATGTTTATGGCTTTATCTTATAGAACTCAATATCCCCGTGCTGGGCAAACAGAACAGGTTTTGCAGCCGTTTGAGCTAAGATTTTAAAATTATTCACATAATGAAAACCTATACTTTGTTTCAGTCGAGTTTCCCATTCAAATGCATGTAACAGTGAGAAACTCATTGTCTTGGCGAAATAAAGCGTTTTTCAACCACTTCATATAAATCGCTGTAACTTTTGATAGAAGACTCAGACAAACATGTTTATGGCTTTATCTTATAGAACTCAATATCCCCGTGCTGGGCAAACAGGTTTTGCAGCCATTTGAGCTAAGATTTTAAAATTATTCACATAATGAAAACCTATACTTTGTTTCAGGCGAGTTTCCCATTCAAATGCATGTAACAGTGAGAAATACACTGTCTTGGCGAAATAAAGCGTTTTTCAACCACTTCATATAAATCGCTGTAACTTTTGATAGAAGACTCAGACAAACATATTTATGGCTTTATCTTATAGAACTCAATATCCCCGTGCTGGGCAAACAGGTTTTGCAGCCGTTTGAGCTAAGATTTTAAAATTATTCACATAATGAAAACCTATACTTTGTTTCAGGCGAGTTTCCCATTCAAATGCATGTAACAGTGAGAAACACACTGTCTTGGCGAAATAAAGCGTTTTTGTACAACTTCATATAAATCGCTGTAACTTTTGATAGAAGACTCAGACAAACATGTTTATGGCTTTATCTTATAGAACTCAATATCCCCGTGCTGGGCAAACAGAACAGGTTTTGCAGCCGTTTGAGCTAAGATTTTAAAATTATTCACATAATGAAAACCTATACTTTGTTTCAGGCGAGTTTCCCATTCAAATGCATGTAACAGTGAGAAATACACTGTCTTGGCGAAATAAAGCGTTTTTCAACCACTTCATATAAATAGCTGTAACGTTTGATAGAAGACTCAGACAAACATATTTATGGCTTTATCTTATAGAACTCAATATCCCCGTGCTGGGCAAACAGGTTTTGCAGCCGTTTGAGCTAAGATTTTAAAATTATTCACATAATGAAAACCTATACTTTGTTTCAGGCGAGTTTCCCATTCAAATGCATGTAACAGTGAGAAACTCATTGTCTTGGCGAAATAAAGCGTTTTCGTACAACTTCATATAAATCGCTGTAACTTTTGATAGAAGACTCAGACAAACATGTTTATGGCTTTATCTTATAGAACTCAATATCCCCGTGCTGGGCAAACAGGTTTTGCAGCCGTTTGAGCTAAGATTTTAAAATTATTCACATAATGAAAACCTATACTTTGTTTCAGGCGAGTTTCCCATTCAAATGCATGTAACAGTGAGAAACGCATTGTCTTGGCGAAATAAAGCGTTTTTGAACAACTTCATATAAATCGCTGTAACTTTTGATAGAAGACTCAGACAAACATGTTTATGGCTTTATCTTATAGAACTCAATATCCCCGTGCTGGGCAAACAGAACAGGTTTTGCAGCCGTTTGAGCTAAGATTTTAAAATTATTCACATAATGAAAACCTATACTTTGTTTCAGGCGAGTTTCCCATTCAAATGCATGTAACAGTGAGAAATACACTGTCTTGGCGAAATAAAGCGTTTTTCAACCACTTCATATAAATAGCTGTAACGTTTGATAGAAGACTCAGACAAACATATTTATGGCTTTATCTTATAGAACTCAATATCCCCGTGCTGGGCAAACAGGTTTTGCAGCCGTTTGAGCTAAGATTTTAAAATTATTCACATAATGAAAACCTATACTTTGTTTCAGGCGAGTTTCCCATTCAAATGCATGTAACAGTGAGAAACTCATTGTCTTGGCGAAATAAAGCGTTTTCGTACAACTTCATATAAATCGCTGTAACTTTTGATAGAAGACTCAGACAAACATGTTTATGGCTTTATCTTATAGAACTCAATATCCCCGTGCTGGGCAAACAGGTTTTGCAGCCGTTTGAGCTAAGATTTTAAAATTATTCACATAATGAAAACCTATACTTTGTTTCAGGCGAGTTTCCCATTCAAATGCATGTAACAGTGAGAAACGCATTGTCTTGGCGAAATAAAGCGTTTTTGAACAACTTCATATAAATCGCTGTAACTTTTGATAGAAGACTCAGACAAACATGTTTATGGCTTTATCTTATAGAACTCAATATCCCCGTGCTGGGCAAACAGAACAGGTTTTGCAGCCGTTTGAGCTAAGATTTTAAAATTATTCACATAATGAAAACCTATACTTTGTTTCAGGTGAGTTTCCCATTCAAATGCATGTAACAGTGAGAAACGCATTGTCTTGGCGAAATAAAGCGTTTTTGAACAACTTCATATAAATCGCTGTAACTTTTGATAGAAGACTCAGACAAACATGTTTATGGCTTTATCTTATAGAACTCAATATCCCCGTGCTGGGCAAGCAGGTTTTGCAGCCGTTTGAGCTAAGATTTTAAAATTATTCACATAATGAAAACCTATACTTTGTCTCGGGTGAGTTTCCCATTCAAATGCATGTAACAGTGAGAAATACACTGTCTTGGCGAAATAAAGCGTTTTTCAACCACTTCATATAAATCGCTGTAACTTTTGATAGAAGACTCAGACAAACATGTTTATGGCTTTATCTTATAGAACTCAATATCCCCGTGCTGGGCAAACAGGTTTTGCAGCCGTTTGAGCTAAGATTTTAAAATTATTCACATAATGAAAACCTATACTTTGTCTCGGGTGAGTTTCCCATTCAAATGCATGTAACAGTGAGAAACACACTGTCTTGGCGAAATAAAGCGTTTTTGTACAACTTCATATAAATCGCTGTAACTTTTGATAGAAGACTCAGACAAACATGTTTATGGCTTTATCTTATAGAACTCAATATCCCCGTGCTGGGCAAACAGGTTTTGCAGCCGTTTGAGCTAAGATTTTAAAATTATTCACATAATGAAAACCTATACTTTGTCTCGGGTGAGTTTCCCATTCAAATGCATGTAACAGTGAGAAACACACTGTCTTGGCGAAATAAAGCGTTTTTGTACAACTTCATATAAATCGCTGTAACTTTTGATAGAAGACTCAGACAAACATGTTTATGGCTTTATCTTATAGAACTCAATATCCCCGTGCTGGGCAAACAGAACAGGTTT